>NC_080404.1:37683214-38309642 GCF_030265065.1 Corythoichthys intestinalis
ACGGTCATGAAGTGACGGTCACCGATATTGGACCCACGCAAATCAGTCATCAGCTTCTCACCGTTTGACTCCAGCACCTCGGCCGTGACCCTGATGGTGAAAGGGAAGTCCTTGGGGATGACTGGTCGCAGCGCTTTCTCTGCTAGGGCCCCTACCAAAAAAAAAAGTTCGTCTTCATGTGTCCTGTGCTTGACAGGGCGACCAATCTCACCATGTCCGAGCTCTCTCCTGTTCAGACCTCCCATCTTCCCGATCTCATTGGTGGCGTAAGGTGGGAACTAATGAAATGGAACCAACTCACTCGTGAATCAAATTCATTTGACGGCATCAGGAGTACAGGGTGACCCAAAAAAAGTTTACACTCAGTTGACTGCTTGTTTAAAAGCCATTGAAACATATCTAAATAGGTTGTCATGCTTAAGTGATACATTAAGGTCACTCAATGCAGCTGGTAATCTCTCGTCTCTACAATTCCTGTGCTTCTGCTGAAAATGAAGAAAACTTTAGCTGTACCTGAATTGCTGCGTGCCGGTCTGACACCTACTGAGATTGCAGCAAATCTGAGAATATCCAGATGTGCAGTCTACAAAGTTAAAAAGAAGCTGAAAGATACTGGAACAGCCTCACGAAAACCTGGGTCTGGAAGTGACGATCTGTGCGGACCAAAAAGTTGATTGACAAGGTGATATGTGGCCACCCCAGAGTCCAGATCTCAATCCCCTGGATTATAGCATATGGGCAACTGTGGAGGACAGTGCCTGTAAGAAGCCACAAACTTCTGTGGCAGCCTTGGAGAGGTCCATTGTTAGATCTTGGGAAAAGATGACAGCATCCTACATAAAGAAGCGTTCCGCAGGCGCCTGGAGGCTGTTGTGACACTTAAGGGAGGACACATTGAAAAATAGAGTGTACTGTACATGTTCTTTACAATAATGTATACTTTGTGATTCAATTCTAATTCTAAGATGAATAAACATGGCATTTAAGTTGTATTATGGCAGTGTAAACTTTTTTTTGGGTCACCCTGTACAAGCCATTTAACTTTTACTTACTTCATAATGAAGCATGAAATTTTTGTCCTTGATACCACTGCGGACATAGAATGTGGCCTCATTTTATTTAAAGTTTCGTTAATTGACATTTTTTGTGATTCTATTCTTACCTCAATGCTGTGGTAACAATGTCCGCTTTGACGCTGGATTCCAGCGAATCAAATGTGACGCTACACAGAACCTTAAAAAAATATATATAAAAAAATAAAAAAAGATTTCATGGTTTGTACATTTTAAGAGACAAAATAATCTCCCCGTCTTTTATAAAGCTTACCTGGGTTTGTCCTCTTTGGAACAAAGCGGATCCGTGAAGTGGTTTAAAGAGGTCCACGTCGCAAGAGATGTCTCTCAAAGCTGCCAACTCCCTGCCGTCGCATCTAAACACAAGCCTCGTAAAAAACACTTATCATTGGACGCATGGAAAATTAAAAGAACATACCTCCTATATTCGTTGAGCACTAAATTTCTAAAGATGTCCCGGCTCACAGTGTTGAAGGACTCGACGATTTCAAAAGGTTCGGCTTGAGGAAATTTCTCTGAATGAAGAATTAGAAGTACAAACTTTAAAGCACTTTCAGTCAGACAACAACAACAATAGGCCTGCACAATATATCGTTTGAACATCGCCATCGCAATGTGCGCACGTGCAATAGTCCCATTCTTTTTTATGTAAACTTAGCTTTTCTCCATAAAAGCAGCAATTGTGCAGAGGCATGGCTTCCTGGTTCCCTTTATATACACCAATCTTCATCATTCACAGATAAACCCCCTAAACCTGGATTCAATGGTATTATATGAATATCAGCTGACTGGTGACCAAGAAAAAGTTTGGTCACACGGCTTTTCGGGAGAGAGCGTGGGAGGCTGTATGAGCATGAAGCAGAAAAAAAATAATGTATTTTTCAAAATTAAAACCCAATCCTTTATACCCGATTCCGAACCTCTGAAAAATGGCGCGATCGGCCAGATTTCCAATCATGTTATCAGATCGGGACACCTCTAATGAATACAATGTGGTCGATGTGAGTCAACACAAGTCTTCCCAAACTGAGCTATTTAAGTCTAGTGAAAATTCACTAAAAAAAAAACACCCAAAAATCGCAATGTTAATTTTTTCCAATGACATTCAGCCTTAAACAACAATTACCTTTGAGGTATTCCTCGGTCTCAAGGCGAATCTTGTTGATTGCTTCGTCTCTTGAAATCTGTGATGACAATATATTTATAATAATAACTAGAGGAGCACTCAGAGAGCAGGCCTAAGCAATCAAATGCAAAGCGTTGCCATATTTCTCACCTCCTGTGACCCTCCTTTGACCCTTTATCTTCTAATCTTATCACATACCCTGCAAGTTTGAGTTAAATGGGCTAATGAGTTGTCATCACGAAAATACTTTTCTTACCTCTGTGAGCTTACACTCTTTTAGTGCAGCAACGATTAATTGATTAACTCGAGTAGTTTTAGTAGAAAAAAGATTTGAATTAAAGTTTGCTGCTTCGAGTATTCGTTTAAAATGGCGTTGTAATAGTTTGTTTTGAAAGTGTTTGTAATGAGTTTTATTGATTTGGGCGGATACACTGCCCTCCAGTGGCAAACGTGAATATGACATAACTCGTTTCACAAGGCTGACTCCAGCTACTCCCTGTTAAGACCAACATAAACGAAGTTATTGTTTGAGCTACTATATTTTTTTTAAAGCATTCATGATTTAGTTTATATATTTAACCGTTTTTGAGGGGGAATATGTACTTGGGTTTCTTAACCATTTGTTAAGAAAAAAAAAACCTTTGCATTTTATTGCATTTAAGCTAGTGGACTTTTGCAATGTAAGCGGACTTTTGCTGTGTAAGTTAGCCAATTGTGTTTTTGTTGTACTTTCATCATTCATTTTTCATATCGTTTGAGGCTCAGCTCAGGTATTTTAATTTTTGATGTTCCTTATCCGATTACTCGATTATTCGAACTAACTAGTTCAACGATTAATCGACTACTAAAATAATCAATAGCTGCAGCCCTAGACTCTTTCTCTTCTAGGATATCACATACCATGCAAATTTCAGTGAAATAGGCTAATCTGTTGTCCTAACCATAAAAAACCTTTTCAGACCTCACCAAAATTGAATCACCTCATCGGTTTCATATTATAATCATATCCTGATTAGGGCTGCAGCTATCGAATATTTTAGTAATCGAGTAATCGACTGAAAATTCTATCGATTAATCGAGTAATCGGATAAAACAAATATATTTTTAGGTGAAGAGCAATTATACATATACATGAGAAAACAAGACATTTCATCTAATCTTGAACCATTTTCAGTCAATCAATGTCTTTATTTTCGTTGTATATTGTTGAAAACAGCCAACAATTGCATCTCAGGTGTAACTAGAATAAAAAAAAAAAAAGACTAATTCACTGCTTTCACTCAAAAAACTTTTAGATCTTATTAATATATATATATATATCTTACCTAAAAATGCCGTTACGCTTGATAACACACATCACTTAAAAGTTAGGATTTTTTCCCCACGTGTTTCAATTGAATTTCTCATTGCGTCAAGCCATTTTTAAGTTCTAGTTAAGTTTTAAGTTAGTCTAAACTGTAAGTCCTGATAGGATTTTGAGTTTTTGCAGTGTTCAAAATAAATGTATGATACAGGCTGTATTGGAGCACATTAGGGACCAGTGCTACTTGGTGTTTTATCCAGCAATGACTACTGAGCTAAAATTGATAGTTAGCATGATTACGTTTTTATTTTACACCCTCATCACTCCACAATGCTATGTTATGTTAAAGCCTGTATGTAAGACACGTTAGCCACGCATCGACAGTGGTCATAAATAATTGAAACCTAGCCCTCCGCAGGGCTAACGTTCCGTGAGCTAGTAGCGACAGTAACGTTAATCTTATTTATTAGCGCTTAGCGCTCTTTATTAGCGCTCTTTATTAGCGCTCTTTATTAGCGCTCTTTATTAGCGCTCTTTATTAGCGCTTAGCGCTGTACTGCTTTAAGATGGCGGCTGTTTACAAACGCTGCCCAGACGCGGCCGAGTCTGTCAATGCTCATCTAGTTCAACATACATGTGATCTCAATGAGACGCGCCAGACGCTGCCTGTTACCAATGTAGCATTGTGCGGGCTAGTATTTAGCAACGTCGGCGTCGTTTGTGGCGGCTGTCGGCTGCGGTAAGTTTTTTTTTTTTTCCCTTCTTCCTCTCCGCACGTGACAGCGCGTTGTCCCGCATTAAAAGTAGTCCTAGCAAAACGTGATGCTTAGAGCTGTCAAAATAAACGATTACTCGAGGTGAATAAAATTACTCGGATCAGTTTTTAAACTCGAGTTACTCGAGTTGCTCGAGTACTCGTTTCAGCTCTAATCCTGATTATTTGTTCTTAAGTTATTTTGAACACAATCATACAGAAAACCAAACAGAAAGGCATACGGAACCCAATACCGTATTTTTGGGACTATAAGTCGCATCGGAGTATAAGTCGCATTTTTGGGGGGAAATTTACTTGATAAACTCCAACACATAGAACAGATATGTCATATTGAAAGGCAATTTTAAATGATTTTGAATTTTAAAGAGAACAACATGCTGAATAAGTGTACAGTATGATAATGTTATATGATGCATGAACAACGAAATGCGAACGGGGCCGGTATGTTAACGTAACATAGCTATTAAGAGTTATTCAGATAACTATAGGATAAAGAACATGCTAACAAGTTTACCAAACCATCAGTGTCACTCCAAAACAAAATAACATGTAAAATGATATGATAATGTGTTCATAATTTCACACATAAATCGCTCCAGATTAAAAGTCGTACCCCCAGCCAAACTATGAAAAAACTGCGATTTATAGTCCGAAAAATACGGTACATAAACTATGCCTTTCATAAGTTTCACCGACTAGCAGAGTTAAAAAGAAAGCACAGGTAGGAAGAGAGGTACAGGGTAAATTTTGGCGTTTACCTTATCATGTGTATAATCAGTAAATACAGCATATATCTTCTCTGAAGCCAATCTGTGTACACATATAAACCATGAACATAGCATGTATAAGCTTCAATAAATACGAAACACAAGCGGGTCTTACTGCCGCACGAGCGCCACCATGTCGGCGGGGGCCGAGAACATCTTGGGCGGTGTGCGCTTGGTGACTTTGAGCTCTCGCGCCAGCTGCTGGATAGCAAGGATAATTTGCTGTGCGTGCTTGACGCCAACCTTGACAGCATGAGAGAAGTCCTGCTGCAGAACATTCTCGGCCGACGCCTCGATCATCACTGAGATATAATCATGAGGAAATGTGGAGAAACTCCAAAAATTCTGGGAATTTCTTTTCGATCGAAACTTCAACTAACCCACTTGACTGCTGGGGGCTCCTGCCACAATCATGTTCAATGTACTGGATGCCATCTCTGCTCTGGTAGGGTTGACCAGCAGCTCGCCACCTACCAAACCCATACGCACCGCACCTGCAGAGTAAATTCACACAAACTGACATTGATCAAACTGTAAAGTAGCGGTGGGCAATATGACAATATACATTGCCAAAACAATACTACTGTAATGTATTCACTGTATCTTTGCTAACATCAGTTTATAAAATTACAGTGGTACCTCTACATATGAAGTTAATTCGTTCCAGGACCTTGTTTGTAAGTCAAAATGGTCGTATGTCGAGCAGGATTTTCCCATAACAATACATTAGAATTCCATTAATTCGTTCCACAGCCCAAAAACTAACACTAAATCCTTAATAAATACTGCTGGTACTATTACAAATGGCTATTACACATAGCAAAACAAATCAATTACAAATAAAATTCGGAATAGTAATACAATAATAATAATAATAATTCCTGTAATAATGTAACGAATAGGGTTCTAATGTGGCTGACGTTTTTTGCTGTACCTGAACGCACCGCGCGGCTGACGTGACAAAGAGAGGGAGAGTTTCACTTTCACTTTTAATGTTTTCTTGAGAACACCGTCAACTTTTGTGTTGGATAAGTTCTGAAATAAATGATAAAAACCTGACGAAGCTGGCGATTTGTTTGGCGAAGTTACCACAATAATAATTGTCACCTTAACTTATAAAGACTGGCGAACGGTGGTCATCGGAGGACCATGGAGATTTACTGTATTGTTGAGCCAGTTCACGGATACGCACCCCACACTCATATTTTTCTATAATGTGCGTCATAATTTCAAAGTAAACGTCACATTTTTCCTTGTTTCACCACTTGTACAAACCTTTTTGAAACCTGTGCTGATTTATCTCACAAGAAAATCTGCCGTGCATTCGTCTGCGGTGCTGTCATGTCATCGTATTTCGAGCATGACGTCAGATGTAGAAACTAGGGCTGTCAAACGATTAAAATTTTTAATCGAGTTAATTACAGCTTAAAAATTAATTAATCGTAATTAATCGCAATTCAAACCATCTATAAAATATGCCATATTTTTCTGTAAATTATTGTTGGAATAGACAGATAAGACACAAGATGGATATCTACATTCAACATACGGTACATAAGGACTGTATTTGTTTATTATAACAATAAATCAACAAGATGGCATTAACATTATTAACATTCTGTTAAAGCGATCCATGGATAGAAAGACTTGTAGTTCTTAAGAGAAAAATGTTAGTACAAGCTATAGAAATTTTATATTAAAATCCCTTGTAATATTCGTTTTAATAACATTTGTAAAATTTCAATCAAAAAATAAACTAGTAGCCCGCCATTGTTGATGTCAATAATTACTTACACAATGCTCATGGGTGCTGAAGCCTATAAAATCAGTCGCACCCAAGCGCCAGCAGAGGGCGGCAAAACTCCATAAAACACAACAAGTGAGCGTTTCACTGTACTGTCATTTAAATATGTCTGAGCGGGGCATCTGTGTTAATTGCGTCAAATATTTTAACGTGATTAATTAAAAAAATTAATTACCGCCCGCTCACGCGATAATTTTGACAGCCCTAGTAGAAACAAATGGCGAGTCAAATTTTACGTCGGATGTCGAAAAGATCGTGTGTCGAAGCGATCGTATGTCAAGGTACCACTGTATACTGTATTATGAATGTAAGCTGTGTTCTGCCCTAAGGCAAAAACCTAAAATCAATGAACGGCCACCAAGTGTCCCTTTAGTAGAAAACCAGGGTTGACAAATCACAAAACACCAGGTTTCTCCCAGTAAAGTGCAAACAAAATAAATGGCTTATATAGCGCTTTTCCACCTTTCAAGGCGCTCAAAGCGCTTTACACTATCTCGCCATCCACCTACTGGTGACGCAATGTGGGGTTCAGTATCTTGCTCAAGGACACTTAGGCAAGTTCATCAGGGCAGAGAATTGAACCCACAACCTCTGGGTTGGGGGACAACTACTCTACCACTGAGCCACGCCACCCACTCACCCATTACTCACCCATATATAATTAGCAGAGAAATCTGTCTCACTACACTCGACATTAATTTTCAGTGCAATAGCAGACAGTTGGGATAGGTTTGCTCGCATACTGTATCAACATAAGATGTTGCCGTTGCGCTTTACACCGTATCACCAGACGCAGTTAAATTGCGGTTAAATCTATACAGTGGTACCTCTACATATGAAGTTAATTCGTTCCAGGACCTTGTTTGTAAGTCAAAATGGTCGTATGTCGGGAAGGATTTTCACATAAGAATACATTATAATTCCATTAATTCGTTCCACAGCCCGAAAACCTACACTAAATCCTTAATACTGCTGGTACTATTACAAATGGCAATTACACATAGCAAAACAAATACATTATAAATAAAAATCGAAATAATAATATAATAATTATACTAGGGCTGTCAAAATTATCGCGTTAACGTGCGGTAATTAATTTTTTTAATTAATCACGTTAAAATATTTGACGAAATTAACGCACATGTCCCGCTCAGACAGTATTCTGCTTTTTGGTAAGTTTTACAGCAAGGTTTTTTGTGCTGTCTAACAGCGAACTCTTGTGGTCGCTTTGCGACATGGTTTATTGCTTTCTTGCCAGTTCAATATGGCTGCACGACGTCTCGGGCTGACGCCTACGTTGTAATGTTGTGCTTATATGATCCTTGGACAAGATTTGTCCGTAAGTATGGTTGTTGTAAAGAATGTACATATTATGTTAGTAAGCGAAATGTTATATTTTTTGTATGAGACGCTTTTTGTTTATGTTTAGTGAACCTGTATAGCGTGCTAAGCTAACGTTGTTGCTAGTGCAATGCTTGTGTACTTTTTTTTTGTAGTTTCACTACGGTCTAAAGAGGACAGTGGTTTGAGGCCATTTTATTAATAAATCAGATGAAAAAGGAAGAAGTCTGATTATTAAGGCGTCGTTCACTAGCTGTCTAGCTTTGGAAAAAGTAGACGCTTCGGAGTGAGGACAGCATAGACAGATTTAAATGACAGTAAATGGTAAATGGTGTTATACTTATATAGCGCTTTTCCACCTTTCAAGGCGCTCAAAGCGCTTTACACTATCTCGCCATCCACCTACTGGTGACGCAGCACCAGTAGAGTGAAATGCCCACTACAGTCCTTATGTACCGTATGTTGAATGTATATATCCATCTTGTGTCTTATCTTTCCATTCCAACAAATTATTTTACAGAATATATATATAATTTACAGAAAAATATGGCATATTTTATAGATGGTTTGAATTGCGATTAATTGTGATTAATTACGATTAATTAATTTTTAAGCTGTAATTAACTCGATTAAAAATTTTAATCGTTTGACAGCCCTAAATTATACTTGTAATAATGTAACGAATCGGGTTGTAATGTGGCGGATGTGTTTCGCGTGCTGTACCCGAACGCACAGTGTGGCTGACAGAAACAGAAACAGAAACAGAAAGGTGCAGTAGAGATTTTACTTTCTCTTTTAATGTTTTGTTGTTGGCGTCAACTGCAGCGGACAGTAGGCGTGTTGTGTTCCACAAGTTCTGAAATAAATTATTCAAACCTTGACGAAGCTGGTGATTTCTTTGGCATTGTTACCAAAATAATAATTGTCACCTTAACTTATAAAGACTGGCAAACGGAGGTCAGAGGTGGACCGTTGAGATCGTAGACATTTATTGGCCAAATTGTCGAGCCAGTTCACAGATGCGCACACCACGCTCATATTTTCCTATCATTTCAAAGGTAAGCGTCACCTTTTTCCACCACCTGCACTAACCTTCTTGGAACCCGTGTTGATTTCTCTCACAAGAATATCCGCCATTCATCCGTCTTACGGCAAAACAAAGAATATACATCATAAATCTTCGGATTTAGAGACAAACGGCGAGTCAAATTTTGCGTCGGATGTCGGAAAGATCGTGTGTCGAAGCGATCGTATGTCGAGGTACCACTGTACTTTCTTTTGCTGCACCGTTTTTGTAAGACTTGTGGCCCAACAGACTTGTAAAGCATTAAGCACCCTGCATAAGGTGCGTAAAGAAAACAATCTGTTCATGAAATTAATAAATTGTAAAGTGGTTCGAAAAGAATTTACCACTAACAAAGTCAATAAATACAATTATTGAGAGCCCATCCTGTATTAGATTTTTTTCCAACTCGCTCAGCACTACCGTAAGGCTAAAATATATTTACATTAAGGAATACATGTGTGATATGTGAAGGTTATATTTCAAGACAGGATGACACTCCCTTCTTAAAGTATTACAACAGTGATGGTGTAACTGGTGATGGTGTGTAACTGGTGTTCTCACCTATAGGTCCGTTCCAAGGAATGTCCGAGAGAGCGAGAGCAGCTGAAGCTTGAATAGCAAAGAAAAGAAGTTACCTCATATTATAATAAGAGGAGGAAAATCTCATAGAATATTCCAGTCTCACCTGCATTGATGGCTAGCACGTCTGGATCGTTGACGCTATCAACAGCCAGCAAATTACATAAAATCTACAAAAGATGTTACGATAATGTTTATACATGAATTTTCAGAGGCGTAAATAAGTAGAACAGACCTGAGTGTCATAAAAATAACCCGATGGGAAGAGAGGCCGAATTGATCTGTCTGAACATAAGAAAACAAAATCATTCAGTTGTTCACATTCAGTACTGAGTTGCAATTGTAACACAATTTTTTTTTATTGTATGAGGTCACCTATGAGTCTGCTGGTGAGAATCTCGTTGTCAGTGGTACCAAGTTCTCGCCTCAAATAGTTGGTTGGGATTCTTCCAGCCGCCGCTGCTTTCTGCCTGTAGTCTACCTGTCAATCAAATAGCACATTTAAAGCACCGGAGAAGCAGAACAAGAATATAAAATGATAACATACCACCAGAGGCATGAACTGAGAGGGAGATGGCTTGGTTTTGCTCACAGCTGTCACCATCACAGAGGTGTCGCCCAGCTACAAAAAGAGTTACATACTCATTACCAGCAGAGGTGGGTAATAACACGTTGCATTTACTCTGTTACATTTACTTGGGTAACTTTTTGAGAAATTTGTACTTGTTAGAGTAGTTTTACCAAGCTATACGTTTTACTTTGAGTGAATTTGTGAAGAAGAAACTTAGCTACTTTGGGCTACACTCATATTTACATTTTTTCCTGTTTTTATTCGACATATTAGATTTTACTTTTTTTTTTGCCAGCCAGCAATGTCAACAGTAGCTCTACCAGTTTCACCAATGAGAAACAACAATAATGAAATGACTCCATTATACTAATCAGACTCAAGCTTGCCGATCTATAATCACGCCGGCCTGTTCAATCACGTGGCGCCTTTAAAGCACCGTAAAAAATTATGCATTAGATATAGAACGCTGCTGTCAACATGACTCAGAAGCGCGGCTTTTAACCTATCTCCCAGTTTTTATTTGGCATCAATTGACCTCATAAAACCGGAGATATGATCCTTTTAATTTCATAAAAGGAAATATGTTTTCTCCACTAGAGAACGAATGAGGCTTCATTTCTGTATTTTTTTTCTCTTGCCAGAATTCAGAATTTTAATGATTATTTATAGAGCTGGGAATCTTTGGGCACCTAACGATTCGATTACGATTACGATTCAGAGGCTCCGATTCGATTATAAAACATTTATTGATGCACCCCCCTCCTTTTTTTTTTTTTTAATGTTTTGTACATTAGTTCCAAAATTGTTCAAAAATCCTCCCAGGCTAAACCAAACTACTATTTCAGTATCAAGTTAACATATAGCAGTAAACAAATATACAAAAATAACAGTAAATAAAAAACTCCAGTCCCCATTCTGTATCTTAAACAACATTCAACATTAATGTTGTGAATCAACTGTTACAGTTGTTAAAATTACTCCCGTTATTCCATAATTTCCCTTCTGTCTACTTTTGTCAAAGTTTTAAAACTATTTCATCATTTAAAGATAGATTCAAGACAAGATTCTGCCGATTTAGGAGTATTTTAGATAAAAAATTAATTAGGTACGCTACAACAGAGCCTTCTAGAGAGGTCTACTGCTTTAACATGGCGGCTGTTTACTTACGCCGGAAAGCCTGTCGTTTCGCATCTCTGTTCAATAATACATGTTTTAACACTGACGTCGTCTGTCATTTTGCATCTAGTTCTACATATATATGATATCTACTGTAGCTGTATGTTTGTAGCAACTAGCAACTGGGCGTTGTTTGTAGCGGCTGTCAGCCGCAGTCAGGTATGATTGTTTTTTTATCTAGCGGCATGAGTTTAACATGATATTTACTCTCGGTCCGTTCCTCATTGCGTCCCAAAGACCGCGCTGACTGTGTTTTACTTCTGCTTTACCTGGTATAATTCAATAATCGGAATTTGGATATTTGTGAATCGTTCTCGAATCTTCCACAGCCGAATCGCGAATAATCCAAGAATCGGAAATTTTGCACGGCTCTAATTATTTATGGCTTAATCTGGTTATGTAATAGGTATAATACTAACAGTTCATTAAATAACTTTGTGCTGAGAAAAAAATTCCATTCTCGCAGTCGGACCTTCGGGCATTAATGACGTCAACAGCCACAACAAAGCGTCGCCATATTGAAATGGGGGAAAAACACGAGTCACAAGCAGTTGTTCTGTCGTGCATTGCAGTACAAATGCCTTGAACTTTAGTCTTGTTTGCGGTCTTTCTTTCCGTTGGATTGACTAAAAGTTGCCGTGTTGCGGGTTGTAACACAAGGAAGAGTTTGGAGCTGCATTTGAAGTTCTTCATTCTTCTTCGTGAGAAGAAAAGGACAAGCAAGTGGCTGAAAGCAATAAATCGAAGAACAGTAAAAGTAGATGGTTATTTGGACTATTCTCAACCTAAATCCAGGCACATTTACGTTTGCAGCCGACATTTTATTACTGGTGAGTAATCTTTAATCGATTTTTTTTTACCCAATTAGCTGCTAGGATTCAATAGACTAGGCAGAGGTTATTATTACTGTAACCGACAACTCGCAAAGCGTAATTTTTCTTTTGCCGTGAACTGCTCTGATTGGTCAATCGGTGTATTATTGGCCTGGTGGGCATTGATTATTTTACCGTGATGTGACTCATGCACTGCTTCTCGCCTCATGACATCCCATTTAGTTGTGCTACCACGGTTCACGGCTAAATAACGCTTGGGGGCGAATTACCGGTTACGGCAGAAATAATCACTCCGTATATACTACCAGTTTTCTTAGTTCCACACATTACATATTCCACGTAATTGATAAAGGTCAACTTACTAGGTGTCTTTATGAGGTAGTTGTAGATGTTTCCGAACTCCACTGCAGGCCATTCCTTTGGATTTTTTATCCAGCTATCAGCTGCGACTTTGTAAGGGCAGATTTGCAAGCCAATACATGCTCATTTTAAGTTGTATCACCTCCTCGCGTCTGTCGGCAGTGACTCGTGATAATACTAAGTCCTGTTTAAGATGTTTTTATGAAAAAAAAAGACGCAAAACGCTGAAATATATGAATTTCAGACGTTTGTCTACGGATGTTTACCTGTGCGTGCCCCCATCTCAAAATGGCGACACGTTGCTATGCGAGATGACGTCATCGTGACATCACGCCGACTGCGAGAATGGTTTTGAAAAAAAAATAAATCAAACATCGTAAGCAATTACTCGCAATGTTACTCATTATTTGAGTATTCTTTTCACCAAATACTATTTACTTGTACTTGAGTACATTTTTGGGATGACTTTTACTTGAGTAATATTATTTTGAAGTAACGCTACTCTTAATTGAGTAAACTATTTGGCTACTCTACTGAGCTCTGATTACCGGCAAAAATAAAAACAACTTTGCGTCAGTTTTTCAACAAATGTGGATGGAGACGAGAGCTGAATTTACCTGCACTACAGCAGATCCATCAGCAAACTTAGCAAGCCTCCCGGAGGAGATTTCCAGCTTTCTGCAAATTATTTTAAAAAGTAAAGGATTGAGTATATGTTATGAGAACGAAATTCATTTATTCTCATTGCAAAAAAAAAACAACATTTCTTTTCATCTCTCAAAAATAAAATTCCATAAAATTCACACCACTCTGAGAGCAAATGGGCAGCATTCAGATCGCTTACACTAGAAAATAATCGTGTCCGACTATCGCCCCGACCCAGACGCACTCAAGTCTACTCACTTGTCTCCGAGGTCCACTCCCACACTTCGTACATTGCCGTGATTTTTGTACACGCTCTGATGGCACAAACGTACACGGCAGCGAGAAAAAGAACGTCCAAGCTGTAGTAAACTCCTCATAGCTTGATTTGGAAGAAAGACCAAATAAGACAAACGATAAGAGAAAGGTAAGGCGACTTTACGCCGGAGATGTGCGCCAGGACGCGGCCATGACAGGGAAAGCGGAAGTATGTCAGCAAGACAGTTTCTGATTGGAGGTTGATGATTTATGTACGTAAAAAAAAAGTGTCCGACCCGAAACAACTATAAAACGGAACTACAAATAAAATTGACTGATTTTTGCTTCCCGTTCCATTTTATATGACCCAAAAACATGTTACTGCGTTTTGGGAAGATTTGTATGACTGGTTATTTCCTAAATTGGCAAATTTGTCTAGTTTCACAAAAGAAAATGTTTTATATGGTATCTCTGTGTCAGAGTCATCGCACGACCTGGTTATCAATATAAGTATAATTCTTGGGAAATTTTTCATACATAAGAATAAATATTTCAAATCTATTCCTACTTTTACTATTTTTAACAAAGAATTATGTCACTATTTTTCTTCTTTGAAACATATGAAGGGGAAAATTGCTTTAAAACTATGTAAATTTGCTGTGGAGCTGGACTTGGCTAATAGACCCAAGTCTTTTTCTTTTACTATTATTTGTTTTGTATGTATATTTTTTTCCCCTTTTTTCTTCTTTCCTCCATTTCTCTTTTTTTTTTTTTTTGTATGATTGTAATTTTTTGTTATTATGTATATGATTATGTTCTAGGCTTGTCTGTTACTTTTAAAGTGGTTTAAAATTGTACCATGCCACTTATGTTGTAATGTTTGTTGTTGTCAATAAAAATAAAAAAATTATATGACCCAAACAATCCCGTTAGTCTAGATTAAAAATACATATATTTCAGTTATAAAAATCTTTAAATTAATTTGCCTTTGTTCACTTAAAAATATCTACTTAATATCTGCTAAACAAAAAATTGTTCTGTTATGCATTCCTGTCAACCCGAGGCC
This sequence comes from Corythoichthys intestinalis, assembly GCF_030265065.1. Lineage (NCBI taxonomy): Eukaryota > Metazoa > Chordata > Actinopteri > Syngnathiformes > Syngnathidae > Corythoichthys > Corythoichthys intestinalis. The sequence goes on from NC_080404.1 coordinate 37,697,955, forward strand.
ATTGGCAATCTTACAAATAGTGACGTATGCCCTTACAAATGGCGTACCGCAAGCAACACGTTACTTCCGCTCATTAATATTCATGACATTAGCTACTGTTGCTAAGTAGGGACAAGCCACCCGTTGTCCCTAATAGGAAATGAATGGAAATCGTGTACGAAGGAGATGTTTACAGAGCTAAATCTACCAATTCTCTCCGAAAATGATGTGCCTGGTGCCAAATTCACTGGCAAAGATGTGGAAGAACATAAAAATGTTCAGTTAAAGAGATGGCTTGAGTGTCGAAGGCCGAAAAAGACGAAAAAAACGAACCGACCTAAGCATAGCCTTAGCTTTTTTATCGACGCGACTGACAATGACATTCTCCTGTTTCAACACACTATCCTTTACCATCAGCCCTGTCTTTCTTATATATCCTCTGGTTGTCCTACGTCTCTTACCGTTCTTGGGGGTAATTAAGTTAGCTTTGTATAGCGATCGCAAATGCTACTCAGTGACCGCCAACGAACACTTTTAATTTTTTCATTGATAACAAATCTTAATTCTATAATTTGTTTACACTTCCCCCTTACTAAAGTTTAAATTTTATTTTTTTATATATATACAGTATATATAACAGAAACGGTAACAGTGGCAGTCAGATACCGTTGTAATTCTTTTCAGGTCATTCATTGTCAGACAGAAGCAGTACAGCACAACGTTACGCTAAAAAAATAAGTTAAAAATATAAAAGTGGCTTACCTCTTTGTCCTCTGAAAGATCATGTCAACCCGACAAAATGTTTACTGCATATGAAATGTGAATGGATTCACCGAGCTGGTGTTAAAGTCCGCGCAAGTTGATTTAGTCTTCACATTTTTTCCTCCCGAGTTTTTGGTTTCCGGAAACGTATGAAGAAAACATCCTTCATGTGTCGTAATGTCTAGAGTCGTTTCCACAAGTTCCAAAAAAGCAATGCGTGATCGGCATGTTCGTTTTTGAAAAATTACCGGCGAAAAGTAGCACAAATTAAGTTGTTTCTATGCGAGGGCGGGTCTATAATGTCCCACTTCGGCTTTACTTCCGCTTTACGATGCGACGTCACGGTCTAAAAATAGCATGCATACGGGAAAGTATTGGTAATATTGTAACATATATCCTGGTGCAATCAAAGAACAATCAATATCTTCAGCTACATCCTGATTATTAAAATTTAACAGTGGCTTTTGTTATAATTGTGTGCAGCATTTTTGGCAAGCTCTATCATGTCTTGATGGCTGCACTTCATGGCACTTCAGCTCGCAATTCAGTTTGACTTGAAGGTAGTTCGGTAGTGTGTCCAATTATAAATTAAAAAGGTCAATTGATAAAATTAACTTACCGATGCAATCTTTGAGTCAGGGGACATTTCTTTTGCTAATTCTGAGAAGTGATCAGCAATAGTTGCAGGCAAATAGTGTTCGGCAACAAATTGGCAGAATGAAATCTCCGCTTTTGTCACTTTTCATTCTGCAGGCTTCATCTTTATGACCAGTGTTGTTAATCTTACTTTTAAAAAGTAATCAATTAGTTACAAATTACTTCTCCCAAAACGCAATTGAGTTAGTAACTCAGTTACCTGAAGGTAAGAGTAATTAGTTACTTGGCAAAGTAACTGGTGTTACCTTTCATGTTTTTTTTTTCATTTAGAAAAAAAAATATATATATATAGTAACCTTTGCTATGTTTGGAAATCGTTTAATGTTGTGAATCAAATGTTAAAGTTGTTAAAATTGCTACCGTTTTTGCATTAGTTCCCTTCTGTCTACTTTCGACACGTTAAAGTTTTAAAACCGTTTCATCATTTAAAGATAGATTCAAGTCAAGATATTACCAATTTAGGAATATTTTAGATAAGAAGTTACTTAAGTTCCCTAGGAAGGTTTACTACAACAGAACCTTTCTGAGAAGTCTACTGCTTGAAAAATGGCGGTTGTTTATTAACGCCGCCGTCTGTCATTTCTCATGTAGTTCTATAAGCATTTGATATCTAGGCGTAGGTTGTAGGCTGTCGGCTACAGTCAGGAAATATTTGAGCCACCTAGCCTAGCATCACGTTTGCTACAGCTTCAAAACACTCCTCTCTCTGTGTCTCTGACTTTTCTCGCATCATTCAGCCAGCGTAGTAACGCATCGTAACGCAAATTGTCTCGTTGCCGAAACGGTGACAAATCCGGAGAAACAATGTACGAAAAACGTACAGATTTTGAACATACACATTTAAAAATCAGTGCTCACTTGTACAAATTACGCCGTAATTTTTAAAGTGACAATTAAAGAGACAAATACTTTTTTGTTTTATGTATATATATGTGTAAATATATATTTCATAGTGCTCTCTTGTGTTAATCTCATTAGCTTGTAAAGGAATTTACTATTACCAACACTTACTCGTAAACTGCTCTTACATCGCCGCTGGAATTAGCCAGCTGGCTAGAGCAGTGGGAATGCTGCTATTGCTATGGCAACAGATGAGCCTTGACAGCGCGTCTCTTCACATCGTAGACCTTCACACATGTAAACACTCAAGCTCATTTAGAGTTCAATTACAAACTAACACACAATGTCCCCTTTTTGGAAGACGGACTCCTACTGGAATACTTTACACATATTTTGATTGGTTGCAACTTGCAGGCATTAGTGCTAACATTTAAACTTTTTTTTTTAATTTACACACACACTGCACACACACACACACACACACACACACATATGTATATAGCCTACATATTAGTATACCATGCAAGGGCATAGGTTTGCTGGCATGACCGCAGTAGTTTTGCAGGTTAGCAAGTTCACACAGTTTAATGTTATGCTAACTCTGATGCAGGTCGGCCTTTAGCAAAATTAATGGGGTTTCCCCCCACCTTCTTAACATTGACATCTTTTTACATTACTTACAGTGGCTGCTGCTGGCCAAAAAAAAAAAAAAAACTAATTTCCCCTTTCTTCGAAGGCGGCCACATGTTGTCGATACGAATCTATCGGGGCAGTGCGAGTGTGCGTGTGTCTATGTGGCGCGAAGAGTGTGTGTGGGGGGGGGGCAAGTCATCAGCCAATCAAACGTGCGTTTGAGGGGGAAAATGGACTGGATCATTCAGCAAGTGAAAAGGGATAAATGTAAGTATGAACATGGTGAAAATACTTCATAATGGTAGGGTCAATTTTATCCTTACAACATATGGGAAGGCAATCTAAATTACCTATATAACTGAACTCATTATTAATACAAATGTTGCTTAAAAGTTGGTGGGGACAATTTGAGCATCCGGAAAACTAGTAGTAGTAGAAAACTAGTAGTGTTTTGTCCCAATGCAAACTTACACCCTTGAATATATGTTATATTTGTACGTGTGTGTGTCATATAAACACACATTATGTACATATACAGTGCCTTGCAAAAGTATTCGGCCCCCTTGAACCTTGCAACCTTTCGCCACATTTCAGGCTTCAAACATAAAGATATAAAATTTAAATTTTTTGTCAAGAATCAACAACAAGTGGGACACAATCGTGAAGTGGAAACCAAATTTATTGGATAATTTAAACTTTTTTAACAAATAAAAAACGGAAAAGTGGGGCGTGCAATGTTATTCGGCCCCCTTGCGTTAATACTTTGTAGCGCCACCTTTTGCTCCAATTACAGCTGCAAGTCGCTTGGGGTATGTTTCTATCAGTTTTGCACATCGAGAGACTGACATTCTTGCCCATTCTTCCTTGCAAAACAGCTCGAGCTCAGTGAGGTTGGATGGAGAGTGTTTGTGAACAGCAGTCTTCAGCTCTTTCCACAGATTCTCGATTGGATTCAGGTCTGGACTTTGACTTGGCCATTCTAACACCTGGATACGTTTATTTTTGAACCATTCCATTGTAGATTTGGCTTTATGTTTTGGATCATTGTCCTGTTGGAAGATAAATCTCCGTCCCAGTCTCAGGTCTTGTGCAGATACCAACAGGTTTTCTTCCAGAATGTTCCTGTATTTGGCTGCATCCATCTTCCCGTCATTTTTAACCATCTACCCTGTCCCTGCTGAAGAAAAGCAGGCCCAAACCATGATGCTGCCACCACCATGTTTGACAGTGGGGATGGTGTGTTCAGGGTGATGAGCTGTGTTGCTTTTACGCCAAACATATCGTTTTGCATTGTGGCCAAAAAGTTCAATTTTGGTTTCATCTGACCAGAGCACCTTCTTCCACATGTTTGGTGTGTCTCCCAGGTGGCTTGTGGCAAACTTTAAACGAGACTTTTTATGGATATCTTTGAGAAATGGCTTTCTTCTTGCCACTCTTCCATAAAGGCCAGATTTGTGCAGTGTACGACTGATTGTTGTCCTATGGACAGACTCTCCCACCTCAGCTGTAGATCTCTGCAGTTCATCCAGAGTGATCATGGGCCTCTTGGCTGCATCTCTGATCAGTTTTCTCCTTGTTTGAGAAGAAAGTTTGGAAGGACGGCCGGGTCTTGGTAGATTTGCAGTGGTCTGATGCTCCTTCCATTTCAATATGATGGCTTGCACAGTGCTCCTTGAGATGTTTAAAGCTTGGGAAATCTTTTTGTATCCAAATCCGGCTTTAAACTTCTCCACAACAGTATCTCGGACCTGCCTGGTGTGTTCCTTGGTTTTCATAATGCTCTCTGCACTTTAAAAAGAACCCTGAGACTATCACAGAGCAGGTGCATTTATACGGAGACTTGATTACACACAGGTGGATTCTATTTATCATCATCGGTCATTTAGGACAACATTGGATCATTCAGAGATCCTCACTGAACTTCTGGAGTGAGTTTGCTGCACTGAAAGTAAAAGGGCCGAATAATATTGCACGCCCCACTTTTCAGTTTTTTATTTGTTAAAAAAGTTTAAATTATCCAATAAATGTTGTTCCACTTCACGATTGTGTCCCACTTGTTGTTGATTCTTGACAAAAAAATTAAATTTCATATCTTTATGTTTGAAGCCTGAAATGTGGCGAAAGGGTGCAAGATTCAAGGGGGCCGAATATTTTTGCAAGGCACTGTATACATATGCATATATATATATGTATACACACACATAAACTATGTTTCTAGTTCAATTATAAAAGGGTTACTGGTATAACTGGTGTCAGTCACTTTGAAATGTTTGAGGTTTAACTTCTAAATCTTAAAGCAATAAAACGATCTAAGGCAGACATGTCCAAAGTCCGGCCCGGGGGCCAAATGCGGCCCTTGGTCAAATTTCATCCGGCCCCCAGCCTCTGTCATAAAATCAATAACGTCCGGCCCGCACACAGACTTAATAAATTGGTCAGCAGTACTGCTACCAGCATATGAAGTAGCTTACACACTAAATGCTGCTCCTTATTTACCCACTAAAAGGCAGCAGCACTCTAAGCAACATTACCCCGGGTGACCCTTTATTCCCAATTTTCTAAAATGGCGACAATCAACAACAACAACAAAAAAGAAAGTTGACTGTGACGGCCGATGCCTTAAGGATAGGTGGAAATTGGAATATTTCTTCACTAAAATACGCAACAACTGCGTCTGCCTCATTTGCAAAGAGACGGTCACTGTTTTTAAAGAGTTCAGTGTGAGGCGATATTACCAAACAAGACATGCTGACATGTGCGCAGATTACAGAGAAGATACCTAGCGAGAAATTAAAGCAACTTGAAGCTAGTTTAATCTTACAGCTACATTATTTCACAAGAGCCCGAGAGTCGAAAGAGAACGCCACAAAGGCTAGTTGCGAGATTGTTGAAATTATTAATTAAAAAATAATAAAGCAAATGTGACACACGGAATGGCTTTCTAAAATTTGCTTAAATATATTGTTCCATGTAAAGGACGTCAGCCAAGGTCGGCCCCCCACATTTTTACCACACCAAATCTGGCCCCCTTTGCAAATAGTTTGGACACCCCTGATCTAAGGGAATGGCCTAGACACCTCTAAAGAATAGACCAAAGGGGAGACTGTCACACAAGATGGTATAGATTTTAAGATGCATTCACATTTTGGACAAACGTAAATGGAAGCGCAATTATAATAAAACATTGCGTGATATATCAAAACACAGAAACATGTAGATGTATAATCATAGATTGTTACAAATTTGTGAAAAACCATATAATGCAAAATAATTTCACCTAAAAATTTTATGAATTTCCTCTAATAATTTGTAAATAGAAAACAAAATTCCTTGACAAAACTATTCAATATATAATTAGAATTAAGGCCTACCATCTTCAGAACAACGTACCGTTTCAATGGAGAATAGCTACCATAATTTTCACACTATAAGACGCACCTGACTATAAGCCGCTACCCACCAAATTTGACACCAAAACTACATTTGTTCATAGATAAGCCGCACTGCACTATAAGCTGCAGCTATCTTCACTGTATTATGGGATATTTACACCAAAAGATATTAACCGGTAACATTTTATTTGACAGTGGCATCATACGACTGTCATAAGACCAAATGAACCACCATGAAGCTTTGAATCAATTGGCTACAAAGCTTCATTGCTTTAAGAAGCTTCATTTGGCCATCACTGCTCCCTTTGGGAAGACAGTCAACCTCTGCTGCCACCTGATGTCAACACTGTTGTCCAACATGCCTCCTAGCATGCATTGCAGCGCTACAGATGTAAATAACAATCATTATTCATGTTGTGTGCTAAATATTTATTCAGTTACTGTTCCAGTTGTTTCATTAATTGCTAGTTATGGTATTTGGTAACACCTTATTTGACAGTGGCGCAATAAGACTGTTTAGACAATTATAATTATGACCGGGGTCGCGTTAACCGAATATTTTCCGTCGTTGACCAGTTTTTTAAAACGGTGACGGAAAAAACTGTAGTCCATCGGTCATTTAGACAGGTTGCAATTCACACCCCAGACCACAGGGTGGCGAGTGAGCATATTAATTAGCTATTTTCTCTTGATGCATGACGTCGTTGGCCTTACTCGGAAAAATGTCAAGGCATCTGAGTGTCCGAAGTTTCTTCAAAAGGCCCCAAAACGACGATGGTGTTGATAAAAGAGGTGAAAAAAGAGGGACAGCACAAGCAGGCACGCAATTCAAGTCCATGTGCACCAGGAGGAAGGTGTGAGACTGCGTTCAGGCCACAGCAGGTGAACTGTTAATTTCATTGTTCCATATGTAGCCTACCTACTGGGGCCACAGTCAGCTGTTTTTGTCACTGCGGAGAAAAAGTTACATATTCATCTGCTTGATGTGTGATGGCACGGTGTGGATTCTCTGTTAAGCTTGTTCGGACAGAATATTAATTAAAAATGAATGAAAACTAAATGCTATTGAATATGTCATTATTATCATTTTAAAAATTTAAGTGACGGGTAAAAATAGATTATGACCGGATTTTTATGACCCTGTCAGTCAAAATGACAGACAACGAAAAAGTGTACCGCAACCTCTGATTATGACATAACACTGTCATGAGTATCAATGACTGTTTATAACAGATGTCTTTTAGTGTCATGCGGCAAATTATCTCACTTTTGAATGGATTTAAAAGATCCGAGCTGGACATAAATGGAGTTAGTAACATAATTTGCCAGATGACACTTAATGACATCGGTCATAAGCATTTAGTAATGCCCATGATAGTGTCATAATTTTGATGGTTTTATGACAGTCTTATGACACCACTTTGTAATAAAGCGTTACCTATTAACGCAAATAAATCAACAAAAAGCCGCATGGGACTGTAAGCCACAGGATTCAAAATGAGGAAGTAGCGGCTTATAGTGCAAAAATTACGGTAATTATTTCTTCAGTTACTGTTCTAGTTGTTTCATTAATTGATAGTTATGGTATTTGGTAACACTTTATTTGACAGTGATATAAGACTTATTAGACAATTATGACATGACACTGTCATGAGCATTAATTTCATTTAGTGTCATCCGGCAAATTATCTCATTTTTGAATGGCTGTAAAAGATCCGAGCTGGACGTAAATGGAATTGTTGACATAATTTGCCGGATGACACTTAATGACATCTCACACAAGCATTCAGTAATGCCCATGATAGTGTCATGTCATAATTATGACCAACTTATGACGCCGCTGTCAAATAAAGTATTACCTATTCATTTCAACCCAATTAAATCAATAAATAAGCCGCACTGGACGATAAGCCGCAGGATTCAAAATGAAAAAAGTAGCGGCTTATAGTCCGAAAATTACTGTACATGAAACATTACAATCACACACAAAAAACACAAATGTCTCTTAATTGACGAACTTTAATTACATCAAATGGGTTTATGTAAAAGTGGAAAAGGAGGGAAAACTCATCGCCATAGCAACAATAACGCACCTGGTTCACTGACCGTGTTTGTAATGTATACTGTAAGTAGGTATATATGTGCTTTGAAGGTCTTCCAGAGTGCAATAAAAACACATTATGGAATTAATGCAGTGATAGTTAAGATGGTACATTACTGTGGAAGCGTCCCTCACACAGAGTGGATAGAAAAAGTCTACACACCCCTGTTCAAATACTCTCAGGATCTGATTGGTCGTCCGATGGCTCACCGTCCAAGCTTTGGAAACATTTAAGTCCACATGCTGAATGGTAGCAACACACGCGTATCTGCTGTCATCTTTTATTCAAGTTCGCACGCGATCCAAAAGGAATCATCCAGGTTGTTTGTATATTTTTTTTTAGGGTGGGTGCTGCGATTTGGCACTTGAAATCGTCATCTTTACAAAGAGTAGTGCACATCACAGCTGAAGAGGACACAAAAAGAAAAAAGGTGGGGGGAAAAACGGGAGCATTTTTGTCCGTTTCCTTGATTCAAGGAAAAAAAAAAAAAAAAAAAACAGAAGGAAGCCATTTTTCTTTTCAAGAAGGGGATCAAATAAAATGGAGGGATTTTACAATCTTTTTCCTCGCCGTCCGTCTACCAGGCTTCGCACCTCCAAGACCACCTAGCGAGTCCCCGGCAAGCCAAGAAGAAGAGCGAGAAGATGAAGAGAGCAGATTAGAAACGACACAAGAGTAAATGGAGTAGGACACGCACACCACAACATAGCTTCCCAAACTTGACCCCCAGGCATGATTAACTAATTAGCTCCCATTGACAACAATAGATGTCCAATCCATTCTGAACTTGGCAGACTTCATTTATTCCCTGTCAGCCTTCCATGTTCAAAATGGATTGGACGTCTATCGCCATCATTGGCAGGGATAGTTAATCTTACATAATGGGTGGGCTTCCTAAATGTGGGTGTTACTCGACAAACAGGAAGGATGTATATGATGAAAGCGGAAAGACAGGAAGCAGGAAGCCAGCCGGGAACTGCATGCGTCATCATGGCAACAAGAAGCAGGGTAGGGCGGGGCAAAATTAAAAAGTCTGCATGTGTGATTACATTTGCAGGGAAGATGGATGTGAGGGGTTTATATCATGTTTGAGGTTCCTATGACGTCAAGCCTCACACCCCCGCTCACTCACCGCGCATGGGTGGGGCTTAGCACTCGCCACTTCGGCTTTTTGACTTTCTGCCCTCCACATCTGTGGAATAAAGCAACGTCATTACACACACACACATTACATCTATTGAAGTAGTAAAAAGGTAATAAATAAGAATGAGGACGTAGGCTAGTCTGCCATTCCAATACAATACGTACAGGGACAACATTAGGCTACTTGCATTATTAACCCTCCTGTTACACAAAAGTATATTTACAAAGTAAAATAAATTTTTGAAGCAACAACATGCCTAATTTTTCCTAATTTAAACATTTCTATTTTTAACTATTGTTTTCATTTAAAACACCCCCTCTGATACATGCTGTAAAAGTACAACAATGGCTTCATGGGAGGACGTACAGTGAGGAAAATAAGTATTTGAACACCCTGGGATTTTGCAAGTTCTCCCGCTTAGAAATGATGGGCGGGTTTGAAATTTTCATGGTAGGTGCTTATCCACTGTGAGAGACAATCTAAAAAGATAAAAATCCTGAAATCACAGTGTATGATTTTTTTTTTTAACAATTTGTATTATAGTGCTGCAAATTAGTATTTGAACACCTATTAGCTAGAATTGTGAGCCCCAAAGACCTGTTAGTCACTTTCAAAAAGTCCAACTCCACTTGGACTTTTTGACCTGTTTGAGGGAGTTAACTCCATATAAACACCTGTCCACCTCATACACCCAAAAGAGCTGTCCAAAGACACCAGAGACAGAATTGTAGAACTCCACAAGTTACCGGGCAATTGCCAAGCATCTTGGTGATACAAGATCCACCGTTGGAGCAATCATTAGAAAATGGATGAAGCTAAATATGACTGTCAATCTCCCTTGGACTGAGGCTCCATGCAAGATGTACCTCGTATGATCTTACGAATTGTGAGGAATCAGCCAAGATTTACACAGGAGGAGCTGGTCAATGACCTGAAAGGAGCTGGGACCACTATTTCCAAGGTTACTGTCGGTAAAACACTAAGACGTCATGGTTTAAAATCATGCATGGCACGGAAGGTTCCCTGCTTAAACCACTGCATGTCCAGGCACGTTTTAAGATTTGCCAATGATCCAGAGGAGTCATGGGAGAAAGTCATGTGATCATATGAGATCAAAATGGAACTTTTTGGTTTTGATTCCACTCATAGTGTTTGGAGGAAGTAGAATGATGAGTAGCATCCCAATAACACCATCCCTACTGTGAAGCGTGGGGGTGGTAGCATCATGCTCGAGGGTGTTTTCTGCATATGGGACTGGATGACTACACTGTATTAAGGAGATGAAGACCAGGACAATATATTATGAGATTTTGGGAAATAACATCCATCCATTAGTTCGACAATTTGAAAATGGGTCGTGACTAGGGGTGAGACAATATATTGAAATGGTGATATATTGTGATACTTTGTATCCCAAAAGGTTATCGATATGCTCCTGCCAAGAATCGAGATATCGTTTTAGAAAGGTGTCACTGTTTTAAAAAGGGAACCAACAAGTTGCTACCAAAATCTTCCACCATAATAGTGTCTCAGTTAACTATAAGGGTGCCTTGATGGTGCTCGACGCCCAATCATTTAGACTGGGATCGTTTGTTCATTCGAAACCAGAGCATTTACAGTTATTCTGTCCGAGTTTGTTTGTCTGAGTTTGAGTCACTGCCTATTGATTCGGGTGATTCCCAGGTCACTTCCTGTTCTATAACTCAAAATAAACAGGAAGTGACCCATAAAATACCCCAAAATCAACAGGAATTAAATGAAAATCAACTGGTAAATGACCTTAAATGGCCCAAAATTACCTCATTGCCTGGCATTGGCTGTCACTGACGGCCATAGACGTTCAATCCGTTTGAAGTGGGAGAGTGGCAGCGAATGAACGTTCGTTCATTCGCTGCCATCCCTCCCACTTCAAACGGATTGGACGTCTACTAGTGATAAACTAATTCCAATTCACAGCAGAAGCTTGTTTTTCTGTTCATTAGTTGTTTGTAGAATATCCTAGAATGATTTCCTGACCAATGTATCGATAATCGTTGTATCGCCATATTGTCGGATCGTTATCGTGAGCTTTGTATCGCAAATCGTATCATGAGGTACCAAGAGGTTCCCACTCCTAGTCATGACTGAGTCTTCCAACGTGACAAAGACCCGAAGCAGACAGCCAGAATAACCAGGGAGTGGCTTCGTAAAAGCATATCAAGATTCTGAAGGGGCGTAGCCAGTCTCCAGACTTAAACCCAATAAGAAAATCTTTGGAGGAAGCTCAAACTCAGTGTTTCTCAGTGAAAGTCCAGAAACCTGATTGATCTAGAGAAGATCTGTGCAATGGTGCAAAATCCCTTCTCCAGTCTGTGCAAACCTGGTGAAAAGTTACAGGAAATGTTTGACCTGTGTAATTGTAAACAAAGGCTACCTTACCAAATATTGACATTGATTTTCTCAGGTGTTCAAATACTTATTTGCAGCAGTATAATACAAATAAATCGTTTCTGGATAATTTTTTTTTAAAGATAGTCTCACAACGGGCAATCACCAACCATGAAAATTTCAAACCCGCCTATCATTTCTAAGTGGGAGAACTTGCAAAATTTCAAGGTGCTCAAATACTTATTTTTCTCACTGTAAATAGGTTTTAATTACCAATTTCAAGAAAAAAATAATGACTTTCTGGACAAAGAGATCACAAAGTCTCCCACGATTCGATTCAAGGTAGTTCAATCGATTTATTACTATATGTACACAACACAATCAGTTACATCTGACCTAAACAAACAAAAGAAAGCAATTTTGACGTTTTTGGATTCTTGACAGATTTACAAGTAGTTTCAAAACAAACCGTATAAAAGTGACATTGATTCTAAATGCTATATGGGGGGGGGGGGGGGGGGTTTAAAAGTTTGCAATTACTTTACTGCATATCTGATGTTGATGAAACCCCAATCTGTTTGAAAATCTAATAAAAACCGAGCAATTTAAAAGTATTTTAAAGTACATATTCCATTGAGGTTATACTCATCGAATGGCCCAATTGGAAAATGGCCGACAAATGACGATGCGCGTCACATGCATCAATCATCATATGACCAAGTTGATCGATGTTTTGAGTTCCGATCAATTTGATTGCATCATTGTATCGTTACATAATAGTAATACCATTTCTGCGCAAATGTGACAGAAAATACATAATCTACTCTAAACTTTACAGCACCAACGAGAAAATTAGCCAACCAGAAGCCAACCACGACAATTTCAACTCTTATTTAACTCGTTCGCTACTATTGACAGTTATAGATGTCCAATCCATTTAAAGTAGGAAGTAAAAAGGGTTTGAATGTCTATAGCTGTCAATGGCAGTGAAACATGGTCGTTCACTGTCTCCCCAAAATATTATCACGTCCTGCACTCACTTTCACTTAAAACTTTCCCGTTTTTATCTTGTCTATCACACCCTGGAAGATTTAATGTTAGAAATTTGTAAGGGGGGAAAAATAGGAAATTCCTTTGTTGAATACTAAATATTTGATAAATATCTTCATATTCATTTGGATGACTATGAAACATAACAGGAGGGTTAATTATTAGATCCTCATAACACACTTGTGCGCCATCATTTTGAAGACCTGACCAAAAGAAATGATTTATACAAAGGAACAAAGGAAAACTGTTTGTATTGTACAAAATACATATATATATTTTGATCGCAGAGATCAAAATGAAACATGCAGACACAAAAAGACAGTGGGGAGTTTCAATACAGCACCTTGATTTAGGATTTTCCCCATTTATTGCCATCAATAGCAGCCAATGTGAAGAAAAATAGCTCTGATTGTCCCCATACTTCAGTGTTTGTGAGTTTGGAAACCCAAAAGTCAAGGTAGCACTGTATTACCAATATTAATATGACATTCATTTGCTATTTTTTAATTCCATTTTGGTGGGATTCACAAAGTGGATGGTGAGAAATGGACCAAAACACAAGCAAAACCTCCAGGAGAAGGGGGAAAAAAAAAATCAAGAACCAGCACCGTGGGAGCACCAGAACAAGAGGAAAGGACCTCCACCAAAACAGATGTCGGCGGGCCAGAACCTCCCCCTCGCTCACACACACCCGTACTCGAACCACAGCTGATTGTCCTCGGCGTCCAAACGCTCAGACCCTTCTGGGGCGTCCGATTGGCTAGGCGGGTACGAGGCCCCGGGAGGACCGCTGATGTTGCTGACCAGGGTGGGGTTGAGGGAGAGGAAGGGGAGGCTTTTGCCCGCCACTGACTCGCTAAAGATGGAGTCCATGAAGACCGACTCGGCGGTGAAGGACGGACCTAGGAAGGACTCGAGAGCAGGGAGCTCGGCTTCGTCCGAGCTCGGGCACGGTAGGCTGAGGGACTTTGGCAAGGGGGGTGTACCCGGGGGTCCCGTTCGGGTGTACTCACTAGGCGCGGGCGGGGATCGAACCCCGTCGACAGACACGGGTGGCCGGTTGTCCTTGGAAAGCATGTCGTGGATACTGGTGCGCCGCGAGCTGCCCTCGGCTGTGGAGATAACGCTGCTGGCGCGTGGCAGGGTGGACGCCGATCCAGACGCTCGGTCTAGGCGTTCCGACACTGACGACGCCCGCGCCTGTGCGGTCAGGCCTGGCCGCGCCGAACCCCTCACGCGCGTGCTCTCCGCCTTGCGCAGGCTGGGGCGACCCACTTGGCCCGAAGAGCGGGGCGGGCGCTCGGCGGAGACGGGCGCCGCTTTGCCGCTGGACGACCGCAGGATGCCACGGGTCCGGGTGGCAGGGCGTTCCTTCTGCGCTCGCTCGGATGAGGCCACGAGGCGGGGCGAGTCCACGGTGAGATTTTCCTGACTGCCCGACTACATAAGACACAGGAAAAAATCAGTGCAGTGTTTCATCTCATACCTGAGCTTTTCTTTGACCAATCAATATTAGGCCTGCCACACACAATTACTTTAAAAGTCAACTAATTCCCAATTATTTTTGCAATTGGTTGACTCATGCATTAATCATCTTATTTACTTTTATATCACTTTGAGCTTAGGATTTTATCTGAAAATGTGCATAGGACGTAATAACTGTGCGATGAAAAGTTACATTATGAACATGTAACTTTGGAATACTTTTAAAAACAAAAAAAAAGCATACGTGGGCAAATATCTCCGTTTGATTAAAATGAAAGATAATGAGTCTACATATATTCAGGACTAGAGATATGGAGGTAGATTTGTGTCTTTGTGTCTTTATTACTCAACCCCCCCCCCCCCCCCCCCCCCCCCCCCCCACAAAAAAAGTTGCTTCAATCAAAATATATATTTAAATAAATAAAAAAGTCGCTTAAAAAAAAAATAAAATGTGTTTGAATGCAAAAATAAATTTGAAACAAAAAATGCATTTGAAAACTTATTTGATTTTTTATTATTTTTTTTTATTAAAAAAATAAAACAACTTCAAACAACTTTTGTGATTGAAGTAATGTTTTGCATTTGGGCGGCATTTTGGCTAGGGCATTTCTGTCTAAATCATTGAATCCCAAAAAAAGTTGCTTCAATCAAAAAAATATTTTTTAATCAAAGAAAAAAATAATTTACAAAAATGAAATTGCCCTCCCCTAAAAAAAAATATATATTTATTTTTAGTTAAATTATTTTTTTAAATTGAAGTGTCACTTATTTTTGAAGTACAAAAAGTTTTGAACGCACTTATTTTTTGAAGTGGAAAAAGTTTTGAGACAAATGTTGCACTTCACTATTGGTCAGACATGTTTGACTGACAAGTGGCTACACCAATGGCCAGGCATGAAAATGGGTCAGGGGTTAAAAAGGTGAGAAGGGTGTGGAGGAAATATGTTCCAGTACACTGTATTGTACACCCCAACAAAATATTGAGCTCTGTCGACCCACACTGTGTTTCAGCAGGGCCATGCAGAGACCGGTGGAGGGGCGGGTGCTCGTAGATCAAAAGGGGCACATGAACAAGTTTTTAATACACCTTAAAACAACATAACTTCAATTTTAACCAGCTTTAGATAATAATTGGCTGCGACTGTGACATACTTTAATTGGGAGGGGGCAACAGTGAATAGAAATCAAAACTGTCATCAACACTTTCTGGCTGTGACTCAGTCAGTCTGCCTCTTTTCTTCCTTCAACCTCTGCATCAAAACTTCCTTCCTCAACTTGTTCATCTGAGAACAAACCACATCAGATGGTCACTGAGCCACCAACAGCACAGTTTTCTTAAAACTATTATTTCATTATTATCCATACTTAACAACTCTAGCACCTAATGATTAATAAAGCAATGACATAAAAATCTTATAGAAAAATAACATTGTAATTGTGTTTATAATTGGATTTAATACCCGACTATCCTTGCAAACTTGTTCTTACCAGGTCTGCTATTCACCCAGCTGATGAGGTATCCACTGCCTTTAGCAGCCTCATCTAACTCCTCAATCTCCCTTCCCTACGACGCATGTCAATGTAATGAAATATAAATATTAAAAAAAAAAAACAGACTCCCCAGTGGCTTTTAGTTTTAAAGCTTTCTTAGTTTCTTTCTCACTCAATAACGATGGAGTTAGATTTGTGTTTTTATTATTCAATCAAAAAACAAAGTTACTTCTATCAAAAACAAAGTTGCTTCAATCAAAATACAGTATATACTTTTAATCCCAAAAAGTAGCTTCAATAAAAAAATAAAAAAAAAGTTTTTGATTGCAATAATAAATTTGAGACAAAAAAAAGCATTTGAAAAAAATTTTTCCATTTAAGTAATGTTTTGCGTTTGGGCCACATTTTGGCTAGGACATTTGTGTCTTTATTATTCAATCAAATAAGTTGCTTCAAACAAAAAAATATATATAAAAAGAAAAACTTTGCACATGTGCCAATCACCGTTTACCAAAGCCTGAGAGGGTTTGAGTAGACTCACTATGAAGCTTTTAATAAAGCCAAGCATTTTCTAACTACTTTATTCTTGTTTTAAAATAATTCGGTGGGGCAGTAACATGTTTAAAACTTATCATAATTCTTACATTTTGAAGTGCTTGAAAACCATTTATAAATGATACTTTGGTGAAAAAAGTGAAAAAACATGTCTTATATATATTTATCTTTTTTCCAATGTAAAATCTGAATAAATGCATTGAACACGCACAAAAAAATGTGGGGGGTTGGGGCGCTACTTCGCGGTTTTCACTTATTGCGGCGGGTTCTGGTCCCCATTAACCGCGAAAAACGAGGGATCCCTGTATTTCTGAAAAGCTTTAAGAAGCAGGACTCATTCCCACCACTCGTCGGGCCGCTGTTGTGCCGACACCGGCCGTCAGCTCAAATCCAAGCCGAAAATAACGCGTCTCCGGCGGACGACGGGAGCGATGTGAGGCGCCCCCTCCATCCGAGAGAATGCCGCTTAATTTGACTCAACAGTGTGTTTCTTCGTTTATATTACCGCTAAATACACAAGCTTGACGCCAATTTAACTGGAGCTATTTTTTTTCATGGGAGATTTGGCTAGCTCTGGCAGTGTTCAACGCAAGCTGCAACGAATGGCAGTAACTTTTTTATATCGCAAAACGTGAAAACGATTGAAACCATTACTCACCAAATTCAATCTGCTGGCAAATACAGGCAAGTGTGTATGCTGCGCTCTGGTCTGCCCCGATGTGGATAAGGCCTGCTTTTTGTTTTCGCTGCTTTGCAACGCAACCGAAGGCTCTCCGAACACTCCATGTACACGAGTAAGGAGTGCGCGCGTTTGGAATAATGGAACGCAACTTGGGCCGATGATTGGTTCTCGTCAGCGAAGCATCTAGAAGGATTTGCTGACTGTGTTCTTAAGTGCTCAGTTTACGTACTAAGTTAATCACATGATGATAATAATAATAATTAAATAAAACCTCCCGACCCCCCCCCCCCCTCCCAAAAAGAATTTCTCCTCAGATCTACGCAATTCACGTAGATCGCCCTTTTTGACTTCAAAACGGCGAATTTCGCCGAAAGGTGAGAGATTTTCATGCCTGAATGGGGTAAGCCTTAAAAGCTTGATGAAGCAAGAATCATGGCCACTACTCATCGGGCCAGCCCCAGCCGTCGGCTTGCGCCCAAGCTGAAAATAGCGCACCTCCGGCCGACAACAGTCTCGATGCGAGGCAGCGCCTCTATGATCCAAGAGCCTACTGCCTACTTTGATTCAACACGGGAAACCTCACCCGCGCGGCTGCCGGTTGCCCCCCAGCCTTGCACAAACTGCATGCTCGCCGGCCTGGTGGTTGACTATCGGAGTACCACAGGAGTGCTGGAATGCATTTTTTTGTGTTTCAAAAGTATTTTTGCATTCAAACACATTTTTTGGGGGATTGAAGCGACTTTTCCTGATTGAAAATATCTATTTTGATTGAAGCAACTTTTTTTCTGATTGAATAATAAGACACAAATCTACCAATCTACCTCCATATAGAGACAGATCAGATAACACTTTTCTAAAATTAAATAATTTTTCAAAATTACATAAAAATTAAAAAAAAAATAGTTACTGGTTTTTCTTTTGATTTCCATTACAAATAAATATATTTCCTGTTTTATTATCCTTTGTTTAATTAAAAATAAATAAATAAATAAAGAGAATACCAATAATACTATTAACACTAACCATTAATAGGCTATTAAGAAATTTTTTTTGAAGTTAACAGTGTCTTTAAACAGTCGCCCGTTAAAATAGCTGTCAATTCATTTGATCGAATTGTGGATTAATCTGGGCGAGCCCTAACGAACATGAAATTGAACGCACGTCTTGTCATAAAAGAACTCATGAAAAAGTCTCAAGGACCTTTCCCTATGAATAAACAATAAGTCGGACATTTTAACTCATTGCCAGCAATTGACAGTGATATACACTACCGTTCAAAAGTTTGGGGTTTAAGCGACCCCAAACTTTTGAACCGTAGTGTAACTGGGAGGTTTCTAGCCAGTGAAGGAAAATTCACAGTTGAAATGGATTGGATGTCTACTATTGACCAATTTAAAAAGAGCCACAATTTTTGACAATAGCACTGAAAGTGAATTCCCCCATTAGACACCCCGACCGTATACGGATTTTGAGCTCACCTCAGCAGGGTCGATTCCCTCATCCAGGAACTGCTGCAGTGAAAGCACCTCGTTGCCCGGGGACGCAGTCTTCTTGATGCATCCAGGAAGGGGGGCGGCGGCGGCCGAGGAATCCAGGGCGCCTCGGGCGGGCCCGGGACTTCGGTGGGACGAGCGAGACGACGGTTGCTGGACGGGGCTGCTGCCGCTGCTTGACCAGGCCTCCTGCTCCAAACTCAAACTGAATTCACCGCTGCTCTCGCTGTGAGGGCGACTGGCGCTGCCGTTCAACGTGCCTGACAGGGACAGAACACATATCACCGATTTGGACTTTGTTGTCATTAAGACCTTGTCTTTGATGATTTGATGTTAGCATATAATTTGTGTGTTACATCCTCATTTAAATGATTGTAACGTGAGATTATGTCACAGTTCTAGAATATGAAAATGAATCATTTTAGGTTATGACATTGTCATCGTACAGTAAAAGGACATTGGTACACTGTAATGACATTTTAGATGGATGGATTACGTGTTTTTACGGTTCACGACATTGCTATATCATTACACTGGGCAAAAATAATAATGAAAGAACAGCAACTTAAGATTTTAAGTAAGCACAGCTCACGTTTTCGTCAATAACTTGAGTATTCCTAGCTCATCTCATCAAGTCTGTTAACTCAATAAGATGATCAAGTTTGCAGACAAAACATGCACTTCTGAGCTGAGGTGGGTATGGTAGCCAAATATTTTACTCAAGTAAGAGTAGCGTTACTTCAAAATAATATAACTCACGTCAAAGTAGTTGTCCAAAAAATGTACTCATTCATTCATTCATTTTCCATGCCGCTATTTTCCTCACGAGGGTCGCGGAGGTGCTGGAGCCTATCCCAGCTAACTACGGGCAGTAGGCATGGTACACCCTGAACTGGTTGCCAGCCAATCGCAGGGCACAAGGAGACGTACAACCATTCGCGCACACACTCATAAGGACAAGTAAAAAAAAGTATTTGGTGAAAAGAATACTCAACTAATGAGTAACATTGTGAGTAACTGCTTATTTTATGGCAGGAATAACTTCAACCAGACGCTTTCTGTAGCTGAAGATCAGTCTGGCACATCGATTAGGACTAATCTTGGCCTATTCTTCTCAACAAAACTGCTGTAGTTCAGTCAGATTCCTTGGATGTCTGGCATGAACAGCTGTCTTTAGGTCATGCCACATCTCAATGGGGTTCAAGTCTGAACTTTGACTTGGTCACTCCAGAATGTTCATTTTTTTCTTCTGAAGTTGATTTACTTGTACGTTTTGGATCATTGTCTTGTTGCAGCATCCATCCTCATTTTATCTTCAACTGTCTGACAGACGGTCTCAGGATTTCAGCAAAACATCCTGATAAACTGTTGAAATCATTCTTCCATTAACGATTGAAAGTTGTCCAGGCCTTGAGGCGGCAAAACAGCCCCAGAACATGATGCTCCCTCCACCATGCTTCATGGTGGGGATGAGGTGTTGTTGATGTTGGTGAGCTGTTCCATTTTTTCTCCACACATGGCGTTGTGTTCAACTCCCAAACAATTCAACTTTGGTTTCATCAATCTACAAAATATTTTGCCAAAACTTCTGTGGCGTGTCCAAGTGCCTTTTTGCGGATATTAAATGAGCAACAATGTTTTTTTTTTTTTTTTTTTTTTTTTTTTTTAGACAGCAGTGGCTTCCTCCGTGGAGTCCTCCCATGAACACCATTCTTGGCCATAGTTTTACATATATTTGATATGTGCACAAAGATATTGGACTGTGCCAGTGATTTCTGTAAGTCATTAGCAGACACTCTAGGGTTCTTTTTAGCCTCTCTGAGTATTCTGCGCTGAACTCTTGGCGTCATCTTTGGTGGACAGCCACTCCTTGTCAGGGAAGCAACTAGAGCTGAAAGGAATACTCGAGCAACTCGAGTAACTCGAGTTTAAAAACTGATCCGAGTAATTTTATTCACCTCGAGTAATCGTTTATTTTGACAGCTCTAAGCATCACGTTTTGCTCGGACTACTTTTATTGTGGGACAACGCGCTGATGTCACGTGCGGAGAGGAAGAAGCAAAAAAAAAAAAAAAAAAAAAAAAAAAAAAAAAACACTGCAGCCGACAACCGCTACAAACGACGCCGACGTTGCTAAATACTAGCCGCACATGCTATGTTAGTTGCAGGTAGCATCTGATGAGTCTCAGAGATCACATGTATGTTGAACTAGATGGACAATGACAGACTAGGCCGCGTCTGGGCAGCGTTAGCAAACAGCCGCCATCTTAAAGCAGTAGAGCGCTAAGCGCTAATAAAGAGCGCTAAGCGCTAATATATAAGATTAACGTTACTGTCACTACTAGCTCACTTTACGTTAGCCCTGCGGAGGGCTAGGTTTCAATTAATTAAGACCACTTTCGATGCGTGGCTAACGTGTTAACGTAACACAGCGTTGTGGAGTGATGAGGGTGTCAAATAAAAACTCAATAATGCTAACTATCAATTTTAGCTCAGTACTCATTGCTGGATAAAACACCAAGTAGCACTAGTCCCTAATGTGCTCCAATACAGCCTGTATCATACATTTATTTTGAACTGTGCAAAAACTCAAAATCCTATCAGGACTTACAGTTTAGACTAACTTAAAACTTATCTAGAACTTAAAAATGGCTTGACACTAATAGAAATTCAATTGAAAAACGTGGGAAAAAATCCTAACTTTTAAGTGATGTGTGTTATCAAGCGTAAAGGCATTTTTAGGTGTGTGTGTGTGTGTGTGTATATGTATATATATATATATAAATATATATTAGGGGTGCAACGGTTCAGTTAGCCCACGGTTCGGTTTGAACCTCGGTTTTGGGATCACGGTTTCGGTTTGGTTTCGGTTTGCTTTTTTTTTTTTTTAAACTGCCTTTATTTTGCTTTTAAAAAATGAAATAAACACTTAAAATGTAAACATTTTCGACTGTTAAAATGCCTCTTAGCTCTTTGGCAAGTGTAGTGACTGACAACTGAAATACACACACAGTAGTAAAAAAGTTACTTGGCAAAGTAACTGGTGATACCTTTCATGTTTTTTTTTTCATTAAAAAAAAAACAAAAAAAAACAAAAAAAAACATAGTAACCTTTGCTATGTTTGGAGGTCATTTAATGTTGTGAATCAACCGTTAAAGTTGATAAAATTGCTCCCGTCTTTGCCTTAGTTCCCTTCCGTCTACTTTCGACATGTGAAAATTTAAAAACTGTTTCATCCTTTAAAGTTAGACTCAAGTCAAGATTTTGCTGATTTAGGAGTATTTTGGTTAAAAAGTTGCTTAGGTTCGCTCGGAAGGTTTACTACAACAGAGCCTTACTGAGAAGTTTACTGCTCTAAAATGGCGGCTGTTTAGTAACGCTACCGAGTGTCATTTCGCTTGTAGTTCTATATGCATGAGTTATCTAGGCGTAGATTGTATGATGTCGGCCACAGTCAGGAAATATTGGAGCCGCCTAGCATCACGTTTGCTACAGCGTCTCAACAAACAATCTTCCCTCTCCGTGTCTGACTTTTCTCGTGTCATTCAAGTATTAACGAACATTGGCTCCTTGCAGAAACGGTGACCAAATCCGAAAGGATGAAAAAAAACAAAAATGCAATGCACGAAAACCGTGCAGATCTTGAACGTAACGGACGGCGTACACATTTAAAAATCAGTGCTCACTTGTACAAATTACGACGAGACCGTACAACTTGACAGGTCTGAATTATAGTGGACCGTCACAGTTAGGTAGTAGCACTCTGTAGCACGGGACGTCCAACTATCAGCGGTCAGGGCGAAACTATGTGCTTTCGCGAAATCATCTTCGATGGCTTTGCGTGCCATTTCATAAAATGTCGGGGATTATGTTGTGGGTGAAATATGTCCACGAGGGAATATAACGCGGGTCAAGCGTTGCAATTAAATTAACGAAGCCCGTATCTTCAACCACGGAATATGGTTGCATGTCTTTTGCAATGCAAATCCCCACTGCGCGGGTTATTTTCTTGTGTTTTTCTGACCTGATATTGTAAGGCTTTTGGAACGCCTCTTCTATAGACCCCGGTGTTTTCACTGGCGTCATCTTCGGCGTTGTCCTGCTCTGAGAAAACGATGTCTGTGGGTGATGCCGGCTGAAGTGCTGACTGCTGAGTCATGTTAGAAGTCTTGCCGTTAGCATAGGGAACAAGCGCTGAGCAATGCTTGCAAATTGTTTTATTTTTTTTCAGTATTTTCTCTCCGTCCGCATTGTAGTCCACGGGGAAACCGAAATGTTGCCACACCGCAGATTTGAAAGAAGCCGGTGCTTCCTCAAAATTCGGTCTCTCCACTCCTCCGCTCGCCTTTGCTTTTTGTTTTCTTTCTTGTTTCACTTTCACCTCGCTCGTAAGCGAGAGAGGGCGTTACTCGGCTCCTATTACACAGGTGCTTGACAGCGATTGGACATTTACTCGCGGGGCGGGAATTTCTCCACAGCTGCGCTTCACAGTCACACACAGGCACACAGAGTTTGACCAATTCATTCCACAAGCGTTCGGAATAAATTACTGTAATTGCAAAACCAAAAAGGCGCGGTTCATAAAGGCGTATTGAACCGTACAGGGCGAACCGTACGGTTCGGTTTTGAACCGCAAACCGTTGCACTGCTTATATATATATATATATATATATATATATATATATATATATATATATATATACACATACTTTTTAAAAATAAGATCTAAAGGTTTTTTGAGTGAAAGCAGTGAATTAGTTTTTTTTTTTTTTTTTAATTCTAGTTACATCTGAGATGCAATTGTTGGCTGTTTTCAACAATATACATCAAAAATAAAGACATTGATTGACTGAAAATGATAAAATGTCTTGTTTTCTCATGTATATCTATAATTGCTCTTCACCTAAAAATATATTTGTTTTATCCGATTACTCGATTAATCGATAGAATTTTCAGTCGATTACTCGATTACTAAAATATTCGATAGCTGCAGCCCTAGAAGCAACAGTGCCAAACTCCATTTGTGGACAACTTCTCTGACTGTCGAGTAATGAACATCCAGACATTTAGAGATGGTTATATATCCTTTCCCAGCTTTATACAAATCAACAATCCTTTGATCGCAGGTGTTCAAACAGCTCTTTTTATCGACCCATGATGCACATCAGACAATGCTTCTCATCAAGACAATTCTTACCAGGTGTGTGTTTTATAGTGGGCAGGGCGGCTTTAAACCACTCATCAGTGATTGGGCACACACCTGACTGAAATTGTTTGGTAAAAATTGGTTTCAATTGTTCTTTAAGTTTCCTTAGCCAGAGGGTTCACTTATTTTTCCCCCTTCTGTCATTGTCTGCATGCTATCCTCATTAAAATGTGAAAACCTATGAATGTTTGGGTGGTTTTAGTTAAAGCAGACAGTGTTTTTACATCTGTGTGATTTTGACAAGATCAGATTACATTTGATAGTGATTTTATGCAGAAACGTGACAAATTCCAAAAGGTTCAGATACAACAAATACAGTGGTATGAAAAAGTATCGCCATATAGTGAGATCATTGTTATCGTGAGCTTTATTTTGCAAATCATATTGTGAGGTACCAAGAGGTTCCCAACCCCAAATTATGATCGTGATTAGGGATGGGAATCGAAATCCGATTCCAATTCGGAACCGGTTCCGAGTGTTTCGAGGCCTCGACATCACAATGACAAAGCCTTAACGATCCCTTTAACGATTCCTAAAGACGCGTATTGCGTCGTGACGTGTCTTGTTGTCCAGACGCATCGAACTAGCATGGCGCCAAGAACCACTCGCTCCAAAGTTTGACTACACTTCACCAGGAAAGTGTGAAAATGAAAGGTTACGACGGGTAAGCACGAGCATTGCAGCCATAAACATAATAATGACAGCACGTAGGTTCAAACGCTCGAAAGTGTGTCTTCACTTCACGAGGAAAAATTACAACAAAGCGACTTGCAGTCATTGCAAGGTGGAGGTAACTGCATCGGGAGGGAATACGACTGCGCTGTCCTCACAGAGAGGCTAAAGCTCAGTTCTGGCTATACAGCTAGCTAAACTCTCAAATGATGATGTAGAAGACGTTGGTATGATTTGCTGACTTTATTCAACCATCACTTGAAGAGTGAAACTAAGAATAGAAATGAAACAAATCAATTTCGTCCCCAATAACAAACAGGTTTGCATCAACGTAAATCAGCGATGATTAGCTGCTAATAACAGTAATAACAAATGGTTAGCATGCGTTCGCTAGCATTAGCACATCGTTCAAACCACTACACAACTGGATTTAAGTTACCGATCGCGAGTGGAGAAACAACAACAACAACACAAAAGATGATACATACAGGCGTTGCCTCTGTAGATATTAACATCAACAAAGAACGTAGGCTCGTAGAAGTGTTTCCCTCTCTCACTAACTCGCTCACTCGCTTGGATGCGGCATTTCTTCGGGTGTAAGCGCGCTCTTCTTCACGTGAGCGCGTTCTTCTTCGCGTGAGGAAGCGCAAGGGCGCCCCCACTTGAGCGTGTAAGCGCCACAAAAACTAAAAGGCATGCATTTCAATGTAATGGTAAATAATACACGTTAACCCAGCAGTCCCCAAACTGCAGCCCGCGGCCCAAATACGGCCCGCTTCCACATTTGGTCCGGCCATTTTGAATTTTTTTTTTTTTCTCAATCGTGTTATTTATTTCCTGGCCTTTTCCTTGAAGAATTCAGAGAGGGTTTTTTGGTTATTTAATTAATAGCGTTTTTATTATTATTATTATATTATATTATTATTTTTATTTTATTTACTTTCATTCCGTGAAGAATCCAGAAAGGGTTATTTGATTGTGGCTTTCTGAAAAACAATAATTTTTTACATTTATGCACTTCTGCAATCGTCACACTTTTTCTGTTACAAACTGACCCCGGCCCCTCATCAGAGAAGGGAAAAAGTTATGTGGCCCTCACAGGAAAAAGTTTGGGGACCCCTGCTTGAACACATATTGCCAAAGGCAGAACAACAACCTATCTGCCAATATATACCAATATTTTTTATTTCTATTACATAAATGTTTCAGTAAAATGTTACACATTCTTGTATATTTGCCACTTATTGCCACAGTTAACATTGAGGCTTTGGGCCTCTTTTGATCTCGTTGTGAGTTTGTAAGGTTGTGACTTCTGATTAAACAAACTCAATGCCAATCAAAACGCTTGTTCTTCTTTTTCCCCAAATTAGAATCGATAAGAGAATCGATAAAGAATCGAATTATTAAGCAATATCGATAATGGAATCGTAATCGTAAAAATCCTATCAATTCCCATCCCTAATCGTGATCATAGAAGATTGTTTCATCATTAAAGATTAAGACATCATTTTTATAGATGAGATAATCATCACAGATTATGATTTGAGGGGTCACTAGATCACTACACAGACATTCAAGGAGAATAAGGAAAGGATGCAGGGTGAAGGAAGGAGCATACCTTTTCCCTCCAGAGGAGAGGTGAGTTGGGAGTTATTGTTACTAATACTACTGGTGGTCCTGTTGCTATGGAGACTGGAGGGTCTGGAGGCTGGGGGTGTGAGAGAACAAAAAGGGAAGAAGACACATATGTAGTAACACACGCAGGAAGTCACATGAAGGCTTGACAGTGCGCAGTTCGACCCCCGCTGCTGCAGCAGATGGCGTGTGCCAGGCGGACGACGGGGAGGAAGTCGAGGCTGCCAATGCGGCAGCGAGAGGAACAATGAAATAACCCACAAGGAAGAAAGACTATTGCTGTCCAATCTATTTGAACTGGGAGGTTGAAATGAATTGGACTACCATCGCCACGGGTAACGGCATCAATCCAGCTTTGCACGCGATTAAAATGGCCGCTTCCGGGATTAATCAAAAAGGCAAGCAGGGAGCCTAAAGATTATCGGGTTTTGACCTGGTTCTGATTTTCAAGTGTTCTTACCTTGACTCTTGGGGTCGTCCAAAGAGCCGGCGACATCCTCACAAGAAGCATTGTCTGTCGAGCAAAAAGATGAGGACATAAAAAACTCTAAACTTTAACCTGCGTTGTTAAATGAGGCTCGCGTTACAGAGGAGTTCCAAAAAAATCCATTATTACATTCATCGCGATTCGACACGAGACGATTCGATTACAATTCATAAAGGCTCAAAAACGATGATTTTCGCTCATAACTTTATGACAGCCTGTCGTAGCGGAACGAAATTCAATATTGCTGCCGCCCGGACACCTTTAACGGACAAACGCACGTTATAATGGATGCTGCCTGTAACTGAGTGAGAGATTTACTCTTTTTCAAAAGACTGGAAAATAAATTTGTGTATGAGACAGGCAGGTACAGAAGCGCGCCGGGTCGTACGCACGTTATTTTTTAGAGCAAGAGGGGAAGAGAGTTCGTTGCTCCTCGTCTTTCAGATGTCCAGCTGTAGTTTGAAGTCATTTCAATTGAAAAATGTCCTGAGTGTGTTGCTAAGATCCGTGTGCGTCAACAAGAGGTGAGTACCAGAACTCTCTTGTACCGTTTAGCCTTTATTGTT
Organism: Corythoichthys intestinalis; assembly: GCF_030265065.1. Lineage (NCBI taxonomy): Eukaryota > Metazoa > Chordata > Actinopteri > Syngnathiformes > Syngnathidae > Corythoichthys > Corythoichthys intestinalis. The sequence continues at coordinate 37,725,154 of NC_080404.1, forward strand.
GTTTTTTGAGGTGTTAATAATTAGCGCTGAGCGCTAAGCTAATTAGCTAATTCGCTAACGTGTATTTAATATGCAGAACATTTAAAACCATGATTAAGTACAGCGGTAACACTACAAACATGCGAAATAGTACAGAAATCTGTGAAAACAAAGTATATTGGTTCAAAGAAGGCTTATTTCTAAAGACACTTTGTTTCCAGAAAATGTGCAGTTCATTCCACCTGTGTAAATTTTATTGTGTTGTTGAGTGAAGTACTCGCTTTAAAATGGTTAAAGTTTTTGGGCTTTCTTGTAAAAATAAATAAATAAATAAATAAAGCAGCTTAAGGGCAGGTTTTTGTTGTATGGGCATGTTTCCATCGTTCCTGTTGAATTATCAGGATATTTTAAATAAATAATAGACAAAAATTTGTTTGTGTACTATATTAATTAGTAATGTACAATGCATCGATAATCGTGATAACCGTGATCGTCGTCAATACCGTGATCATCGTTCAAGAATCGAATCGTAGCCCCCTGAATCGCCTAAGATGGCACACCCCTATCACGTTACCTTTGACACGGAGCCTCTGTGTGGCCCTCCCATGAGCGACCGAGGGCAGAGTGAGGGCGGCGCAGTCTATGGCGTTGGTGGAGAATGCCAGCTCTTTCATGCGCCGGCCGCCATCCCCTCCGCGCCGCACGCCGCTTATGTCCCCTGCCTCTCCGGCCACGTCCAGGTTCTCCGTGCTGCCCGTCCAGTCAGCGCTCGGACCGCCGGCCACCGTCATGGTTTGCAAGAGGTCGTTCATGGCTGCGCGTGAAAGGAAATGGATTACGTTCTGGAAACTAACATGGCGTTTGTGTCAGTGTCAAAATGCGAATTATGATATGGACCTGATCGAAACACCGCACCACCAAGTAATGGCACATGCAGGCATTCACTTTAATAAGGCATTCAGTTACTTGGCAAAAGAAAATGAGTCAGCAGTACTCTCAGGACACAACATTAAGTATGGTCGTCTTATGAGGTCCAATAAAAAAGATGAATCAAACACTCTGCCTTTAAGAAATAAAATTGTTCTGTCAAATGGAGAATGGTTTCAACGGTTTGTGACATTAAAAATTTTAGTCATAAAGGTCTTTAAATCTAAAGCAGGGGTGGCCTACCCTGGTCCTCGAGAGCTGCAATCCAGCTTGTTTTCGATGTCTCCTTCCTCGAACACACCTGAATCAAATGATCAGGATTGTTATGAGGCAACTGCAGAGCTTGCTGATGAGCTGATCATTTGATTCAGGTGTGTTAAAGGAGGGAGACATGGAAAACAAGCTGGATTGCGGCTCTCGAGGACCAGGGTTGGCCACCCCTGAATTCTAAAGTCTTTTATGAAACATGGTTTATCTCTACCATGAAGTTTATTTGTACTCATTCTATTTTTGAACTACATAAAACAATGAAATAAACATCTCCATATACTCAAAATCTTATTTTATGAATATTGTGTGTGTGTATATATATATATATATATGTTAATGTCAAATTCTCCCACTTAAAAATGTATTTTTAAGGTATATATATATATATATATTGAACAGTATGGCACTTCTTGCTTTTGCACACCAACTTTCATGTTTACTTGAACTTTTCAATTTCATTTTTAGTGTCTACGTGTAAAACTTTTCATACCAAACATCGACGAATCTTAAACTACATCTTCGATTACTGTACAGAAGGGCTGCAACAATTAATCGAAAAATAATCGATGATCAACTTAGTCATTCCAAGTTGAATACAACTGCCACAATTAATCGTTGACTATTTAGATGGTTATTTAGAGACATTGTTGGCCTAATAATTGTCCACATCCTCTTTTGAGCATCTGAAATAGTGAATATTCTTTAAAAATGAATATTTTTTTAACATTTTTTTATTTAAATTATTTTAAAAACAAATTAAAAATGTTTTTAAGTAAATATTCTTATTTTTAATTAATTTTTTTAGCCTCTTTAATCATAATATTTGTTCTCTGATCGACTATTAAAATAAAAGCTTGGTTGTTATTGACAGTGATTGATGTCCATCGTCGTCAGTGGCGGCCAGTGCGTTGAGTGGACTGAGAATAAGCGGTTGATCGTGGTCAGAAGTGCCAATAGCACAAACATGCTGCCTCGTTTCTGTCAGACTGCCCCATGGCAGCTGTGGCTACAAGAGTAGTTTACCAACATCTAATCTGGAGAGAAAGAATAATGCAATATAAAGCGTCTTTGAGACTCCTGAAAAGCGCAATATAAATTTATTGCATCATGATTATTAATAATCCAAATCATGTCTTGGACCTCATCAGTTTGCACGTTTACCTAATGTTGTGTAAAGCGAGTGTCAAGAGCAAAAAAGACAGCACTTTTTTTCTGGCTGCCGTCTTGATTGTCCTTGAAGCGTGAAGGCAAGCAGAAAGCTACAGTACATGTACACGCGCACCAATTAAGCATGTCAACATGTGCAACGGAGATAAATACTCTTAATTCAAGTCAAAAGCTTCATTTCGCGTGGCAGCAAATCACGCACGCTCATACCTAACACCACACGAGTGTTGACACACTCACACACATCCTCTCACAAAAACAGATACACACGCAAACAGAGAATGATGAGATTTCACCGCGAATAGTTGTCAAATGAATTGGAATGGCAAAGAATTGGAAACTTCGCCCACTCATGCACACATTCAGAATCTCAAAAAGACCCACGACAACTAATCATTTATTGATCAATCATAGTTGATTCATCGTTGAGGTACATTGACATCAAAGTATATATTTTTTAGAAGCCTCTAAGTAAATATTTCATTTATTCATTTATTGAGGAAAGAATGGTTAATGGACTTTCTACCTTGAAGGTACTCAAAGCATTTTGACACCATATCCTCCATTTACGTACTGATGACACAGCATCAGGAGCAACGTGGGGTTCAGTATCTTGTTACTAAGGACACTTAGGGAGGGGGCGGGAAATTGAACCTACAACTTCTGGGTTGGAGAAAAACTCTATACGCTGCCCCAAAACGTTTTCTTAAAGAAAAAGATGAACCAACAGCAGTTGTTTATTATTTTAATTTTATTTGGGGAAAAAATAGAAAAAAAGTATCTTAATTTTAAATTCTTTAGAATTTTAAATTGTGTAGAATTATCTATTATTTTTCAATTAATAAAAAACACTATTCTCCGATTTCAGTCATCTTTGATGCAAGCAGATGATTATTTTTGTAATTAATCAAAATGAGATACAGTGCTACCTCTACATACAAATTTAATTCGTTCCAGGACTTAGATTGCATGTCGAAATGGTCATATGTCGAGCGGGAATTCCCCATAAGAATACATAATTTGATTTAATTCGTTCCACAGCCCAAAAACCGCCAAATCCGTAATAAACACTGCTGGAAGAATTACACATAGCAAAACAAATTATGAATACAAATCGGAATAATATATAATGTAACAAATTGGGTTCTAATGTGGCTGTTGTGTTTTGCATACTGCTCCTGAACGCACCGTGTAACGTTCAAGTGAGAGAGAGGTGCGGCAGAGGTTTTACTTTCTCTTTCCGTGTTCTGTTGTTGTTGTCGGCTACGGCGAACAGTATCTGTGTTGTGTTGCACAAGTTCTGTTAAAAACCTGACGAAGCTGGCGACTTCCTTGCCGATGTTACAATAATAATGAGAGTAGTCTTTGAGATCAGAGACATATTTCGGCCGAATTGTTGGACCAGTTCACTGACAGGTAAATGTCATATTTCAGGCATGTTGTCATAAGTCAAGACAAATGACAAGTCAAATTTTACGTCGGAGGTCGAAAGGATCGTGTGTCGATGAGATCGTATATCCAAATACAGTACCACTGTATTTGCAAAGCTAATTTGTTCGTATTCATAGCGCACCTTATTTCAGCAAATCATTTTTGGTTTTGGTGCTTCTTTACAGCTAAAATGTTAGGCCCAGAGCAATACAACAATCAGACATGATTAATGTATGAGCCAACTAGTCGTTTAATAAAAAAGAAAAAAAAAAAAATCTGATTAATTTACTATCAAAATCAACATCAGCACTACAGCACACAATATTCATGTTCACGAACAAACACACTTGTACACATTCATAGATTCACACATTGAAGCTCAATCAAGTGCACTAATTTGCAAAACACAATTCCTCACACAAACATGCATACAAACACTTGCAAGCACACACATTTACACCCCCCCACACACACTTCAAAACAATTATTGCCACACACTGTCCAGTTCCCGCACACACACCCCACACACATTACAGTCAGTCAATCGGCACCTTTCGTTCCAAAAGAAGCAGAAAGCAGCACAGCGAGTCACAATATCTCACACGGCATAAAAAGAGAGCAGAACCTCGTCTACGGGTGTTAGTCCCAGCTACGTCATCTGTTCTAGGTGAAGCACTACACACGAGTGACTACATAATAGGAGGACATGTCACTGATGTTAGCGAACGAAAGCGTGCGTTCACACTGACACGAAGACGCAGAACATCAGTGAGCGGTCCCGGCTGGTGGCGGGAGAGGAAAGGAGGACGGCTAAGCGCGGCGGTCTTACACATGGAGCGTCGGTAGATGGCTTTGGCCTTGTCTTTGTCCTTGGATCTGTTCCTCATGAAAGGCAACCGTTTTAGGGCTGCCATAGCGCGGACACGCAGGGTGGCAGTTGGGGTTAGGCAAAAAAGAGGAGAGGGGTACTTTGTTAACAGGACAAAAAGCGGGGAAGCGGGCCAGCTGAGGCCCTGCACACGCAGCTGGACAGCTAAGTCATCAGAAAAACAGCTACAAGTCATTTTTAGACACCCAAACGGCATCTCATAGACGGCAAGTTCACAAAAACAATGAAATACAGTACAGCTACAAAACAGTGTTTAAATACTACATACCCTACAACATGACGTCTGCCAAGGATGATTGCTCGTTTGCATTTGTTCATAGTTATTACAGAGCTGACTAAATATCTAACAGCATTGTTGCTAAAGTCGCATCAAAAACAAGAAAAAGACCATTTTAAAGCAACACCATGTAACTTTTCAGTTAGGTCAATTTTAGCAACCCCGGTGGACAAAAGTGATTTTGTTTCCCTTACGGAAGACTTTGTTTCCCAAGACGACCAGCGCACATCCGCAGTGTCTTAAAATCATCAATCAATCGAAAATCTTTTTCCCGGTCCCCTGCAGATGGATTAAATGACATTTCTGTTTCCAGCGTCTGTGTGAGGGATGAATAGTAATAAAGAAATGAATCCAGTTGTGGCTAAATAGCATATGACACCTGGCAACCGTTTGGCTTAGTGTGGCTAACCCCACCCCACCCAAACTCGTCAGCGTTGTCGAGTTCGGTTGAGGGGAGGGCGTCACGCCAGAGAGTGAAAACCAGGCCAATGCTTTTTCTTGTGTATCCAGGTAGCTTCCCTTTTTTTTCCTCCTCGGACAAAATGTTTTGTCTCTTTTGTTGCTCTGCCATCTTTGCAGAATTCAGTCTTTTTAATGAATGGGGAAAAGGGGATGCACATATGTAGCACATATGTAGTTTTTGTGTGTGGCAGGGTTCCTGCCACCCTCCTCAACATTAATTAGTGCTGATGAAAGCGATACAGACCTCCTCAAGATATAAAAGATGTGTCATTCAACTAGTTGTCAGTCCACATATGTCCACAAATTTTATGAAAATATTTTATAATGGTTCAAAAGTTACCTAGTGTTGCTTTAGGCACTTTGAATTGCCTTGTGTTGAATTGTGCTATATAAATAAATTTGCCTTGCCTTGCCTTTGCCTTAAGTAAACTTAACGATGAATCATAAGTAAAAAAATGATTGAATCCCCTAAACCCCCCAATAATTACAAACGAGGTGGTGCGGACCTTTTTTTCCCCCTCTCTTGACGGATATGGCAAAATACTCGTTTAAAAAAAAAAAAAAAAACTCCTACGTGTGGAAATGGCCTTAAACAGGTATTAAAACTGCATGTGGCACTTCTTTGGTTTATTTTGCAAACAAAAGGACTACGGGTTGTGGCTCAGTGAAGTCCAAACTATCTAATTCAGTAAAATACCCTCTGAGGTGACAGTGGGACTTTATATTAGCTTGTCATAAGGCGCCGTCCAATGCATTTGAAACGGGAGAGTTAGCAGCATTCACGTCACAAATGATTGGACATACGTTGCCGTCAATGGCAGCCAATGAGTTAAACATTTGGAAACCATTTTGAGTAAATATCTAATTTCAAACATATTTATCTATAATATTTATACCTCTATATTCCAAAACGAGCAATGCCATATGCTCACATAATCCTTTAAGTTTGATTTCCAAAATAAAGCACACTAAAAAGCCTTGGCGGAGGTCACAGCTCTCCATGCAAGTGTACATCAATGTTCAATGCTCATGGGTGTGTATAAACATCCATCTCCACTCCTGATCCATGAAAGTCATTTTCATGCAGATTCCAAACATTGCACATTTTAACCAACTAAAATGTGCCATTACTGGCAATCTCCTCGCAACACCAATGAGTGCTTCCACTTACAACAACAACATCGTACAACGTGCCAATTGTCACACAAGCACTTGCAAATGCTAAAACTAGCTTATTTCTACTTAAGCGTCACACAATCAGACGCATCGCCACAGAAACATGACGGATACAAACGATATACATCAAAGTATGTAGTAAATGGAGAGTGAGGACACACAGATTTCAGTACTAAAACAGGGAGCCAATGTGGTAATGTTTTGATTCCTCTTTACCAGTGAACTGCACACAACAGTTGACTGATAGGTAAATTCAAAATTCAAATGTGAGTGACTTGGTTGGACTCAAACTGTTGGTGCAGCACAGCCGTAAAGTGAGCGACACACACACAAAGGCACTCACGAAAACATGCCCCGAGAGAGGCGAGGGGCGGCTCGTGAACCCCGCCCACCCTCCCCGTCCGCGGCATACCGTTGGTGGAGCCCTGCCCTTGGGCAAGGCACCGTTGGCCTCTCCTCCCTTACGCGTAGATAGATGTTAAATACCGGAGTTAGAGGATGACTGCGGATCATTTGCGCGTGCGCGTTTGCATGAACTCACTGCTGCTCCTCTTGTGCGTGAGCGCGTCGTCAAGGGAGTTGGAACCGGACCCAACAGAAGAGCTGTCTTGGCTGTCGGCAGGAAATGACAGGAAGCCGTCGCCAGACTCTGAGCGCGACGGTGTCAATGTGAGCGAGCGCATCCGCTCGCGACTTTTAGGCTTGATCAGCTTCTTCATCTTCAATGTGATCCAGTTGCCGCGCCTGATAATTGGACATATTGGCAATGACAAAAGTGGTGTGAAGGAAAAGTAGCTGTTTATTGCTTCCCGCTATAAGGTTAATTTTATTCTTATTAGAATACTTGAAATAGCAATTACTGTTAATATTCTTAGTGATATTAAATTTTCATTATTAAATGTAATGAAAAATAACAATGTGTGTGAATTATATTCCTCTTCAAATCAAATTCAAATAAATTCAATTGTTAAAATGTAATAAAAGAATGAATAAAAATGAAATTAGGTCTTATTTTAAAAAGAAAATTAAATCCAAACAAAAACTTCACCATTAGAAAACAAATACAATACAAATTTATTCCCGCAATTACAAGATATGTAAACATAGACTTCACCATCAATCATGTCACCAATTGTGACATTGGAATTCATTAAGTTCAATAAATTGTCATATTATATAGAAAAATGCAAATTTTGCTTTTGTTGAATGTAACTGAAAGGATTCTGCATGCTTTTGTCAAGTATTAAGTTTCTGATGTGAAAATTGATTTATTACCTGTTGAAAACGTACATCAAAAAATTGCACTGAATAAAAAAAAAATTTAGTTGCAATTTCGGGCAAAAATTTTTATGTTAAATATTGCTATTCATCCTGAAAATATAGGTGATTATCTCTACATTTGGTGATTTTTGTGCATCTAGCGTACAATCGGAGAATTTTATAGCCATTTTAAGTTTAGTTATACATTTAGGGAATGACTGAATTTTTTGACGCAAATCCTCATGGAGACTCATATATACATAAGGGAGGTGTCTGTTTTGGTTTTAGTTTGCTAGCAGCTTTGGTTTAAAAAAATAATTGAATTTTAATCATTTTAAAATAGCCATTTTAAGTTTAGTTATACTTATATAATACATTTAGGGAATGACTGAATTTTTTGATGCAGCTCCTCATGGAGACTCATACAGTATATACCTAAGGGAGGTGTCTGTTTTGGTTTTAGTTTGCTAGCAGCTTTGGTTTAAAAAAAGAATTGAATTTTAATCATTTTAAAATAGGCCCCGTACAGATGGGCCCCAAGCCCCGTCAACCGATAATGAAGTCTAAGATGTATAATAATCATTGTTAAAATTTGATACATTTGCATTTTTAAACAGTCTGAAAAAAATTAAATCAAACTGCCAGACAAAATTAAGTTGGATATACAAAAAAAAAAAAAAAAAAAATCTCAAAATTAAATTAACACAACAAATTCTGGTTCAAATCACATACAATGTCAAACTAAAACCATTCTGAGAGCAGACCTCCACCTAAAGAGCCAAATTTGTTTGGCCCTGTATCCTTTGTCCTCAATACCCCAAAATTGAATGACCTTTTCCCTGTCATATTACAAGCAGAGTATCAATTGGGCCCTGTGACCTTTGACCTCATTAGCTCACAATTTAATCACCTCTTTCATATTACAATCATACCCTGCAAGTTATATAATATTCATTTTATTCGATCTTTAGTCAACCACAAACAGACTGAAACAAAAACCTAACCTGTCTTGCATTAGTTTCAATGCAGCTGAGGTAATGGAATTTTATAAAAAATTGACATAAAGACAAAACACTTAAATGAATGAATTAATTTAGAGAGAACTTACAGAATTGTATTTTGACATCTGGAACCAGTTTCAAATCCAAAATAAATTCAAGATTTTTGCATGATGGACTGCTTCAGTATCTGTTGCTTACCTGCGTGGAGGTGAGGGATCGTAGAACTTGTACTGATCCATAATCTTCTCCTCCAGCTTCTCCTTCTGTCTCCTCAGCTCATTCAGCTTGTCACTGAACAGAAGAATAGCATAACACTTTAAATCAGGAACATTGGTCTTTTTTTTTTTTTTAAACCAATAAAGGCATTTTACATGTATTGTCTCTGTTCAACGTGGAAAAGGTCTTTGCTCTCCATGGTCTGCTCCAGCAACGTGCGGTTCTGCAGCATCAGCGTCTGGATCTGATCCAAGAGGTGGCGGTTCTCCTCCTCCAGGTTGCCCTTCAGCTGACTCAACAGCTGAGGCGCGCATTCACATAAACACATGGCCATATAACATTTTTCCTTGTTTGGTCTTCATTATTGGCGTGTCAATGGTTCTTGTCTCAGTCCTCACCTCACACTGGTTGGTGAGTTTGGTGGAGGTGATGTCCAGCTGCTGATACTGCTCCTTGAGCTTGGAGAACTCTGCCTCCAGCTTGGTCTGCTCCAGCTTGGCGCCATTCAACTGACTCTTGATGTTTTTGTGGTCCAGCTGGAGGTTCTCGTTGTCCCTCTGCAGTTGCTGATATGTTGTATTCAGTCTGGGGGGAGGACATTTTGACACGTTACATTTCTATTGTCTGTCAATTCGCTTTAGCAGCACACAACCAGACCTGTCGTTTTCCTCTTTGAGCAGTTTGCATCGGTCAGCGGTGACTCGGTGGCTTTGGGTCTCAGAAGACATTTTGTCTTGTTGCTCTTTGAGGTTCTTCTCTAGCTCATCCAGATCTCCCTTCCTCTGCAGGAGCTGCTTGTACCTGTCAGATTAAAGTGTTGTTATCCCCGAGTTCTCCCCACCTGACTCCAAGTTCACAGAATTGCTCACTTGTCCTCCAGGTCTCTGTGCTGCTGCTCTAGAGACTTGTGGGAGGTCTTGAGGCCGCCGTGCTTGCCAATAAGCGACTCGTACTCTGACGCTTGCCTCTCGTGGAGCGCTGCCAGCTTATCGTGGTCACGAAGGAGCAGCTCGTAGGTTGACCGGAGCTCCTCTTTCTCCCGCAGCGCCCCCTCGCGCTCGGCCTCCGCACTGCTCTGCTGCCCCTGCAGTTGAGCGTTCTGCGCCATGAGGGCGGCGCTCTGTGAGCTCAGCGTGGAGTTCTCCACCTGGAGGGGTCGACGAGGCAACGTCAAATTGTGAAACCCAGGAACAAAGGAAATGGTCAAAGTGATGAGATGTAAAGACTATTCTGTCTGCAGGGGGCGCTATGGATCCATTTGTATTATTTGCACTGATTCCTACTACTGCCACCACCAAGATGGTCAATGATGACAGTAATATTTAACAGGTATAATACAGTAAAACTAGCATAGAATAAATTATACATTTTATAAAACCACTCATTTAAATTTGAATAACATTCAATTTAAGTAAAAATTGAATGACACTTATAAAAAATATATAACTATCAGCATTCTTAGTTCAACTATGTGCAAGCTACTTTAAAAATAATTTATTGAATAAGAAAAATAATCAAAATAAAAAGTTTGGACACTTCACCCATCATCACACGTAAACATGTGCGGATTACTGGTTTTAAACCGCAAAAACTTTCCGCCATGCCGTCCCTACAGTATTAGCTATTTTTTATGTCCCAAAAATACAGGTAGGAATCCACTACAAAAGCTCAACCCTCCCCCACCAGTCGTTGCTCAGTGTCAGTGAGTCAGCTGTGCTACAGTATGGCTGGCAGAGGTGAAACTACTCTTTTTCCCCAGCCGAAGAAGACGAAATCGCTGGTAAGGGAATACTTCAGCTTCAGAAAAGTTGCAGACGGCCGCGGCTTAGAGAAGGAGGGCCAACCAAGATGTACACAATAAGTGGCTGCCAAGGAGGCAATACCGCCAATATGAGTTTGCATTTAGACTAGGGCTGTCAAAATTATCGCGTTAACGGGCGGCAATTCATTTTTTAAATTAATCACATTAAAATATTTGACGCAATTAACGCACATGCCCCTCTCAAACAGATTAAAATGACATCAGTGTCATGTCTACTTGTTACTTTTGTTTTTTTGTGTTTTGTCGCCCTCTGCTGGCGCTTGGGTGCGACTGATTTTATGGGTTTCAGCACAATGAGCATTGTGTAATTATTGACATCAACAATGGCGAGCTACTAGTTTATTTTTTGATTGAAAATTTTACAAATTTTATTAAAACGAAAACATTAAGAGGGTTTTAATATAAAATTTCTATAACTTGTACTAACATTTATCTTTTAAGAACTACAACTCTTTCTATCCGTGGATCGCTTTAACAGAATGTTAATGCCATCATGCTGATTTATTGTTATAATAAACAAATACAGTACTTATGTACAGTATGTTGAATGTATATATCTGTCTTGTGTTTCCATTCCAACAAAAATTTACAGAAAAATATGGCATATTTTAGAAATGGTTTGAATTGTGATTAATTACGATTAATCCATTTTAAAACTGTGATTAACTCTTATTAAAAATTTTAATAGTTTGACAGCCCTAATTTATACAAAATTAAAGGTTAGTAAACACTGTCAGGAACATTTCCCACCAGCTGCGAGAGTTAACTCCAGTATGTTTAGTATGTCTAGCGGTGTTAAAACGTGTTTTTTTCCTCTCTCTCTCTCTGGCAACTGTCTATGTTGAGAAAGAGTGTAATGTAAACATGTTACGACTCATACACCTACAGTCATACATGTTTGTTCTGATGGCAAAAATGTTGAGTTGTGGCTGTGGGTTTAGACTCACCTAAGGGATTTGTTTTTTTTTTTTTTAATTTATTTTGACTTAACATAATACTTATTTTCCAGTTTGTTAACATACTTATTTTCCAATTTGCTAATATAAAAATAAAAATCCTGTTCAATGGAACATACGGTCAGAATCTCATAATGGCACATGCCTAATCAAACGTGAGTTTTATGACATACCCTCGCCCACCCATGACCCTTTTCACCCCAAGACTGGCAGCCGCACTGCCAGCACCCCCCTAAGTTTTGCCCCTGCAGTGCAGCGTCCTTCGCCCTCGGCATAGGGAGCTACCTTGAATTGAGACACAGCTACTGATAGACTGGAGCACAGGTGCATTTGATAATGAATACCAATGACATCATGACATAGGGTGGGCATTCTGGGATACTCAAATTTGATTGGCTAATATAGTACAACCGTTGGAAAAATGTCTGCCCCCTTGTCAGACGGCCACTTCCTGAAAATATTGGTGTTTATTTCCTTTTTTTTCCTGCACTATCACACATGAGAAAAATGAACAAATCATAAGAATGAAGATTCCTTTTCCTGGGATGCACATTATAAAGATGTTGTGTGTCATTTTAATAGGGTCTGAAATCAAGTGCAGTCCATCCCTGGTCATCCCAGACTGGTCACTCACCAATTACATTGAAAATAAGACAACAATTCAAGTGGACAATTTAGTCTTCTATAGACCCCACGGGGTTGTTTTTGCAATATGGGAGGAAACATGATCCAAGCTGACAAAATTGAAATGATATGAGATTTTGAACCAATGTAGATGTTTTAGGTACAAAAAAACAAAACATCATTTTATTCAAACATTTACTTGTCTGGAAATCCCTTCATGTAAGCGACAAGACAACATATGCCTAAAAAACAACAACAACAACGTGTGCACACATACAAAATGTGAGACGGCACTGCCAGTCAGTGTCAATCCCGCACCATAAGCTGGCTTTGAAAAGCTGCCAAACAAGGAGTTCAGGTCTAAATCCATAGCAGGGGAGCTAAGCAGGCTGGCCGTGTTGGGACAGCGCCAAAGAGGGGAAGCTTCAGACCCACTAATGTGGCTAAAAGGAGTGCTTTTAAATAGGCCAGCCCATTTGGCTGCCAACCAAATGTAAAAGCTTCCCTTAGCTTTTCGTGCTTTTAAAAGCATTCCAAATCACTCGGAGGGAACTTCACCTGCGTGATGATCTTTTAATTGACGCTAAAAAGACCTTTTATAAAACGAAACTGGTCAAATTAAACACCTTTCAGTTTATTGACTAAAATTGACTGCCAAGAGTCTATTTTGGTACAATTTTCAGTCATGTTTTTACTATACTTTTCAATTTTGTGCGCAGTTTCCTGCTGATTATGTACGTCACCTGCAGCTTGGCATTCTGCGTCTGGAGTGTGGTGTTGTTCTCCTGTAGAGAAGCGCTCTGTCTCTGCACGGCCACGATCTGAGCCTGCAGGTTGGAGCTTTGAGTCTCCAGTTGTTTCAGTTGGCTCTTCAGTGCTGCCTTCTCTGCTTGCAATGTGGCATTCTATAAGGGAAAAGAGGGGGGATAATTACTAGTTAGTGGAAAGGGTGGCAAAGAATGAGCATGGTTCAGGGTTTGACGGCGAAAGCGAGGGGTTTAACAATCTGTCGATCTGAATCAATGTATCGATTGGTTAACTTTTCAGCGCCATTGACGATCATAGACGTCCAATCGCGTGGCTCTTTTCATTCTTCTGCATTAAAATGAATTTTTTTGTAGATGGATGTTCCATCCATTTGAACTGGGAGGATGAATGAAAGAATGTTGGATTGGCCGTCTATCGCTGTCAATGGTTGCATCTTTTTTCGTTTTCTCTTCTTTGGGGGTCATTGGGAGCTGTCAAACTAACCAAATGGTGGGTTACCGCCATAGGTGGGTAGTAACACGTTACATTTACCGTACAATTTTTTTGAGAAAAATGTACTTCTTAGAGTAGCTTTACAAAGCCATACTTTTTACTTTTACTGAAATACATTTGTGAAGACAAAACACTACTCTTACTCCGCTACTTTGGGCTACACTACAGTCGTTACATTTTTATTTTACATATTGACTTTATTTTTGCCAGAGATACTGACAGAGGCTGTCTCAGTTTCACCAAAATACCATCGCAGCAATAACCACAAACTCCATTATACCAATCAAAAGAAACCATAGAGGGCGCTCATGCTCTTTGGATTGGTGATGTTGCAAATGTTTCAAATATTGTTCTGGTCTAAATTTGATTTTTGTGTCATCTTTTTGGCCTAATATGGTCTCCTAATGGGTTATAGTACAATTTAATAATAACAGTTCATATAGATGACATTGTGCTGAGGAAAAAAATAAACCATAATTTTTAAAAATCAGACATTGTAAGCAGTTACTCACAATGCTACTCATTACTTATCTTTTCAACGAATACTTTTTTACTTGTACTTGAGTACAATTTTGGATGACTACTTTTACTTTTGTAATATTGTTTAGAAGTAACGGTGCTCTTACTTGAGTCAAATTTTTAGCTCCTCTACCCACCTCTGGTTACCACATCCTCCAACTTTTCTAATTAGCAAACAATAAATGAGCGTCGCTGTGACCGAGGACACAGTACAGTCCACTATGTATGTCAATTATTCACCGAGGGAGAAGCGTCAGAAAACGAGTCGTTTTACAGAAAGAAGGTGCCAAATTAAATCCTTAAAGTTTTTTTGAACATACTCAATTGCACAGTCACTTTAAATGATGCAAAACCATTTTAACTTGGGTTAAAAAAGTATAATGTGTAGCTCTTAAGCACTATCCACGAAAACTTTAATCAACTTTGTTATCTCTTAGATATGCTGTTTAGTTAAAACAATAGTTTTCATTCAGATTTCGGAAATGCTTTAACAACGTTGTCAAAAAATGTGATTTTTTTTTTTTTTTAATTCAATAATTTTTTTAAATTGCTTTTGTTGAACTGATTGTGTTAGTCAAATGTGTGCATATCATACAAAATTAATCAAGGGCCCTTGAATTGAATCAAATAATGACAGACTTTTAAATAGACAAATATCGTATCGCTTTTGAATCGATAATGTACTACAAAATTCGTGATTCACTGGTAGGCCCAGCCGCTCGCAGTTAATAGCAGCCAATGAATGGGTTGACAAATGTCGCTGTGAACTCAAATAGGTGTTGAGAAGGTGTGGACTTACATTCCTCTCCACCTCGATAAGCCTGTCCTTGACTTTGAGCAGCTCCCTGGTGGCCTCGTGGCTCTCCTTCTCCCATTTACTGAGCGCCTGGGGGTCTTCTCCGCCACGAGAGGGCGAGCTTTGCACCATCCTCTCCTCCTCTTCCCTCTGACGCAGCGCCTCATAATTCTTTTTCACCTGAGCGAAGCACACCAAAAGGATGAAGAAACATTTGGGAACCCTTTTTTGTTTGCCCTTGGATCCTCACGGTTTTGAGTTCCTGCCGGAGCTGCTGGTTCAGATTGGACGACTCCTGCAGTCTGGCCTCCAGGGCGGCGATCTTCTCCTCTTTGATCTCCAATGAGGACTTCAGCGTGGACTCCAGTTTACTTTCCAGAAGCTTAAATCTTAGGGAAAACACATTGCATTGACATCACAAATCTAAAAGTAGGACTCGCAGTTGGATACCTGTCATCGGAGCCCTCGTCCAGTAGCAGCCTCTCCTTGTTCAGTCCAATCTTCTCTAGCTCGTGCGTCAGTTTCTCCAAGTCGTTGTTGATCTGCTGAGTGCGAAGCTTCTCGCTCACGAGTTCCTAAGAACATTTGTGTAATTTTATTTCCCAAAAATTATTGCATTTCTTAATTTCCTGCCACAAACCTCTCTAAGTGTAATGAGCGTCCTCTTATCGATGGTGCCTTGTTTGACCAGCTCCTTATTCTCCTTCTCCAGGTCTTTGACGCGCGTGCACGAATCCCTAAAGAAGATCATCTCCTTGCCCATCGTGCGGTTCTCCTTCTCCAGGGTGGAGATGCGCTGGTTGCTGTCGTCCAGCTTGGAGTCCCGGATCTCGGCCTGCTGCCTCAGCCGCTTGTTTTCCTTCTCCAGGAGCTTCTTGTCCTTCTCCAGCTGGGAGCTCTCCTGCTCCAGAGTCTTGTTCTGTGACCGCCACAGAAGTAAATAAAATCTGTTCTTTCTTAGAAATGGAGCCTCTGCTCTCCACCCACCTCATGCTCCAGCTGCTCCAGGCGCTTGCTGGAGATCTTGAGCTCCTCCAGGTTCCGTTGGAGGGTCTGGTTCTCAGTCTCCACTTCCTGCAGTTCGGTCTCCAGCTGTTGGATCTTCTTGCTGCTGTTCTCCAGCGCCTTCTGCAAGCGCTGGTTCTCTGTGTCCAAGCCCTGGTAGCTCACCTAAGGCCAGGACCAAGAGGTCAGTATCCAGGAGTTTTAAACCAGACACAAAGCAGACTGACTTCTAATCTCTCCGTCTTTTTGGAAGTTGCCTTGAGGAGCTCCAGGCTTCGCTTGAGCTGGCTCCTCTCACTCTCTAACTCCCTGTTCTCGGCCTCCAGCTGCACGGCCTTGGCGCCTGCCGAGCGGAAACTCTCGGCCGAACGCCGCGCCTCTAGGTTCTCTTGCTCTAGCTGAGAGTTCTCTTTCTCCAGAGCCTCAAGCTGGAAGGCCATGTTCTTCAGAGCGTCCAACTTCTTCTTGAGGCGCCGGCTCTCTGCTTCCAGATCGGTGTTTTCCTTCTCCAACGCCGACACCTAAACAAAGACGACAAACACCAGTGAGAATGTTAAAGTTTTTACCTCATTTTTTAGTCAATTCATAAGTTAACTAGGGATAGCTGACTAATTCCAATTAACAATACAAAGATAAACTGATGAAACTGACTTTACTTAGGCTAGAGCTGGGGTGGCCAAAGTGTGGAAAGCTACCTTCTTTAATCCGTCCTGCTGAGCAACCCAATTATAAAAAGTCTGTGATATTTGCTCCATTAGAGTTTTGGCCATTTTCCTTACTAAATTTGGTCATTTAAAAAAAGTATATTAATCTTACTAGAAATATTTGCCGCTTTAAGTTTACTGTAAATTACACAATCGCTGGTTCAAAAAAATTGCACGCATTGTAAAAATCAACATTTATTTTTTATTTTATTTATTGATGGCTTTGTTACCATTTTCCCATTTAACTCATTAAATCAACATTACAAAATATATATATATATTTTTTTTTAAATGAACGTAAATAAAACAAAACTGATGAATGATTCAGTGATACATTTTGCTATCAAGTAATTGTAATGTACAGATAGAGTCCCATTTATCAAAAGTTTTGTTCTTAATTTAATATTTTGTTTTGCAAATTGGATGGTGGATTTGATATTTTAAAATCTGGATACCATCTTTATCAATGAAAGTGAAATATTATTATTAATAATGATAAAAATATTAACAAATTAATTAAATGACAAACATTTTTTTTAAACACATTAAATAATAGTATTAAACAATTGGGTATGTAATTACCTCCACTAGTAGGTTAAACTTACAGAAGGTGAATGTTATGTATTTGGTTCGGTATGTCTGTGTAAGCTTGCGTTCAAAATAACTTAAGAACAACAAACGTGATAATTAATTAAATCGAAATTGCAGGATGTGTTTGTAATATGAATCTGAAGAGGTGATTAAAATTTGGGGGTAATGTGGTCAAAGGTCACAGAGGTCAGAAAAGGAATTTTGTGGTAACGGATTAGCCTATATCATTCAAGTTTTTCAGTGTAATTGATATGATAAGAAGAGAAAGTGTGATGATATTTTAGGGCATGAAGAAAGGGAGTACACACTCTACTACAAACAGCAATGATTTGAATTTAGCTGCTTAGGCGGATATCTGCTCTTTAAGAGTGCTCCTCTAGTCATATTTAAATTAATGACAACTGGAAAACATAGGGATGACTTATAATTCTACGTGTGATTTGTCCAGTTAAAACTCAACTGGAGCACTAAATTACATCCAGCCTACAAGACAACACCTTTTCACATGTGATTCCTAGAGTGGCCACTCTCTTCTGAAGACTCTCATTGTCCCGCTCCAGCTTCTGTACAAAAATCTCCAATTCCTCCGCTCTCTCGCCTTTCTCCTTCACGGCCTCCAGTTCTTTTCCTGTGGGCAAAAAGCTGCTGTGTTGACCCGAGGGAGGAAAAGAAAGCTCGCGTACGTGCCCGCGGGAATTTTAGCTCACTCAGCTGTTTCCGCTCAAACTCCATCTTGTTGAGCTTGCTTGTCGTTTCGCAAATGGACTCGTGGAGGATGCGGTTCTCCTTCTCCACGTCTTTGACGCGAGCTTCAGCGCCGACCTGGCTGCGCTGTCGCAGGGATGACACAGTCTGGCTCAAGTGCTTATTCTCCTGCTCTAGACCCTTCAGCTGTGAGACAACACACACAAGTGCTAGAGGTGAATTTTTGGTGCGTTACAGATGCAAATCGAACATATTTGCCAAGCGAAAGTGTAATTGCAACAGTATTTACTGTTGTAAATGTCTAACAAAAAAAAAACTACTTAGAATTTGAGTTGAACGTGAACTGAATTAGCGGTTAAATTCCATGATGGTGGCGTCGTATGTCGATAAAATCGCTCCCTACAATTCCTCCCTACTACATGGAGCCTAATTTCAATTAAACAGTCAGTTGGGAAAGGCAGAAATATGTTATTCTTTGCCGCTTGGACATTTTCCAGACGTAATTTTACGCAAGGCAGTGCAATTTAAAATTCAGGGACTTCAAGACCAGATGAAATTCCTTTTTCAGACTATCAGGATTAGCAGATTTACGACTAAAGACTTTTTGCAACTCCGCCTGAACCAAGCGAGTTGAGTTGTTTTCTTGTCATTGACAGATTTGGCAAAAAAAAAAAAAACATTGATACTGCACTTTTCTAAAAAGATAGTCGATTATTGATGCTCGACTTCCCTAGAAAGAGGAACAAATTTTGTACTTTCCAATCCAGGAGACCATTGATTCTGTACGGTCTTAAAAAAAAAACCTACCGGATTTTTCGGACTATAAATCGCAGTTTTTTTCCCCCCATAGTTTGGTTGGGGGTGCGACTTATACTCAGGAGCAACTTATGTGTGAAATTACTAACACATTATTATATCATTTCACATGTTATTTTGGTGTTTTAGAGTGACACTGATGGTTTGGTAAATTTGTTAGCACGTTCTTTATGCTATAGTTATCTGAATAACTAATAGCTATGTTATCTTAACATACCGCCCACGTTCGCCTTCTGCCTTTGGCAATGTGTGTTCAATTGTAAATTGTAAATGATGGTGTCATAACGACGGCCAAGATAAAGTCAGCAAATTATACGGACGTCCAGCATCGTCATTTGGGAGTTTAGCTCGCTGTATAGCCAGGACCGAGCTGTAGCGTCCTGGTGAGGACAGTACATTCACATTTCATTGTTAATGCATCATGTAACATTATCATACTGTACACTTATTCAGCATGTTGTTCTCTATTATATTTTTATTTTAAATTGCCTTTCAAGATGACACATCTGTTCTATGTGTTGGATTTTATAAATTAAACTTCCCCCAAAAATGCGACATTTACTCCGGTGCGACTTATGTTTTTTTTCCCTCTTCGTTTTTGGCTGGTGCGACTTATACTCAGGTGCGACTTATAGTCCGAAAAATATGATACATTAAAAACAGTAAAAAGTAGAACAGGACAGTCACGACTAAATTGAGTGTGACCAAGAAAGAAGCTTGGAAATTTATTGTGTTGTGAGACCTAACAAGTGATGTAATTTGGTCGCCCTCCGATCGGTGAAAGCAAATTAGCTTCACACGGGATGCTTGCAAGTCAAAAATATCACACTAAGAGTGTACCTCAAAGAGTTCCACATGAATAAATAGCCAAGCCGTTCTGACCAAATATGTGCAGCTTATGTAGTTTTCAAAAATGTCTCTGCAATGGCGTTGTTGCCGCTTCGTCTCACCAATCAATCGCGCGAACTAATCAAAGCTGTCACATTTGGGTCGGGCTGCTAGTCCCTGTGGACCACAGACAGAGAATCAGAGCATCTGCATTGAGGCCATGCAGTCACACAAATGCACTGTCATCGCTGGCTTTTGCTAAATGCTACATCATGCATTAAGGATCAATAAAGGTTTTGTCCGTGTATGATGCATAATCCCAAAGGAGGAAAGACAGAATTTCACATTTGGTGAAATGACTCCCTCGTGTGATCAAGACAAATATGGTCATTAGAACATTTCAATAAAAAATAGTGGGGGGCTTGGAAGGTTAAAGAATCACATCGATTACAATTGTGAGCTCGTACCTGTCTCTCTGAGTTTTCTCGCAGTGTTTCCAGTGTCTTCTCCAGCAAAGCCTTCTCCTTCATCAAGTCCGTGCTCAAAGACTCAGCACTGCGGAGCGACTCTCTTTCCGTTGCCAGTTCGCTTTCCAAATGCTGCAGCTGCAAAAAAAAATGGTCACATCAGAATTGAGGACAGTAATCGAAGATTTCAGGAAGTATGTGTTTTAATTCCCCTCTTTTTGTGTAAAAATGGCCATTTAATATATATATATACAGTGGGGCAAATAAGTACTTAGTCAACCACTAATTGTGTAAGTTCTCACACTTGAAAATATTAGAGAGGCCTGTAATTGTCAACATGGTTAAACCTCAACCATGAGAGACAGATTGTGGAAAAATTCACAGAAAATCACATTGTTTGATTTTTAAAGAATGTATTTGCAAATCATGGTGGAAAATAAGTATTTGGTCAATACCAAAAGTTCATCTCAATACTTTGTTATGTACCCTTTGTTGGCAATAACGGAGGCCAAACGTTTTCTGTAGGTCTTCACAAGCTTTTCACACACTGTTGCTGGTATTTTAGCCCATTCCTCCATGCAGATCTCCTCTAGAGCAGTGATGTTTTGGGGCTGTCGTTGGGCAACACCGACTTTCAACTCCCTCCTCAGATTTTCTATGGGGTTGAGACCTGGAGACTGGCTAGGCCACTCCAGGACCTTGAAATGCTTCTTACGAAGCCACTCCTCTGTTGCCCTGGCTGTGTGTTTGGGATCATTGTCATGCTGAAAGACCCAGCCACGTCTCATCTTTAATACCCTTGCTGATGGAAGTAGATTTTTTACTCAAAATCTCTCGATACATGGCCCCATTCATTCTATCCTTTACACAGATCAGTCGTCCGGGTCCCTTTGCAGAAAAACAGCCCCAAAGCATGATGTTTCCACCCCCATGCTTCACATTGGGTATGTTGCAATTCAGTATTCTTTTTCCTCCAAACAAGAGAACCTGTGTTTCTACCAAAAAGTTCTATTTTGGTTTCATCTGACCATGACACATCCTCCCAGTTCTCTTCTGGATAATCCAAATGCTCTCTGGCGAACCGCAGACGGGCCTGGACGTGTACTTTCTTCAGCAGGGGGACACGTCTGGCAGTGCAGGATTTGAGTCTCTGGTGGCGTATTGTGTTACTGATAGTTGCCTTTGTTACTGTGGTCCCAGCTCTCTGTAGGTCATTCATCAGGTCCCCCCGTGTGGTTCTGGGATTTTTGCTCCCCGTTCTTGTTATCATTTTGACGCCACGAGGTGAGGACGGAGTTGAAAGTCCGTGTTGCCCAACGACAGCCCCAAAACATCACTGCTTTAGAGGAGATCTGCAAGGAGAAATGAGCCAAAATACCAGCAACAGTGTGTGGAAAGCTTGTGAAGAGTTACAGAAAATGTTTGGCCTCCATTATTGCCAACAAAGGGTACATAACAAAGTATTGAGATGAACTTTTGGTATAGACCAAATACTTATTTTCCACCATGATTTGCTAATAAATTCTTTAAAAAAATTTCCTCATTCTGTCTCTCATGGTTGAGGTTTACCCATGTTGACAATTACAGGCCTCTCTAGTATTTTCAAGTGGGAGAACTTGCACAATTAGTGGTTGGCTAAATACTTATTTGCCCCACTGTATATAAATATATATACATATATAAATATATATATACATATACACACACACTTTTTTTTTTGGAGGGGGGCTAATTCTGTTAGAAAATGTAATAATCTTCTATTCTGTAGATACATTTTTCTGTCATCTAAAATCCATCTGATTTAATACACAAAAAATAAATCAAAAAAAGAACCAAGCCGTTGTGTTTATTGTGGTGTTATTTATTGAGGCGTAACTAATTAATCTGCTAATGACTTGCCTCTATTTCGATGCCACTATCACTGTGGTCCACACTGTGTGCGTGCTAACCTGTTTTTATCGCTGGCATGAATACACACACACCAAATTAGACACAGATTATTTCCCTTTTAATACTAGCTGCATTAAGTTTTGAAGCACTGCTGTTTGTGACATCAATACACCCTGATCTAAAACCCTGGCTTTTGTGCGTAAGGAACAACAGAATTGTAAAGGTGGTACAGAGGCGTATCTCCCTGCCAAGAGGCTCTTCTGGGTGAGGGGCGTTTAGGGTGTCACTTAGCAGGAAAAGAAAAGGGAAAGCTAGGCTGGTGGGATTTACAGCTTTGCTTTCATGGTCCGACCCACTTCAAATACTCTCTACGCTTTTCTCTCTGCTAGTTGTGTCACTGTGGGAAAAGGTCAAAGGCGAGCCATAAGGGGATGTGTTTGCATCAAATTGATATGAAAATTATCTTTTAAGAATGAGCTACAAAATAATAATTTAAAAAAATCTATCTAGAACAGAGCCCTGAGGTGCACCTCCCAAGTGAATGCTAAGTAATATTGCTCACTTTTTGGTTGAGTCTCTGGTTCTCTTGGGTGACTTTCCCAAATTTGGCCACCGAATCTGGACCAGCGCCGCCACGGAGCTCCTCCACAGTCTTCAGGAGTGTCTGGTTGTCCTTTTCCAGCTTCAGCAGCCGACTGGACGTCAGCTCATTCACCTCTTCGCCAAGGGACTTTTGTGGGGCTAAGTCAGAAACGAGCAGATTTTCAAATGCTTTATAACTTAAGACAAAGCTCGACAGTGAAACGGTCCAGGTGTTAAAAGCTTGCCATTCCAACAAACAAGTGGTTATCCAGATCCCTGACTAGTTAAACCTCTTAACAGCTTTAATAACTCAAAAGAAGAGATTATCTTCCAGGAGCCGCTGAATATTAATTACAGGACTTGAGCCAAGAGTCGATGCGGCCCCGATGGAAGGGCGCCAATATGTCTTCGGCGCCTGGTTCTTCTTACCCTCAGTCAGCTCTGGTGTTTTAGATAGTTGCTCCAGCTCCCAGCCCAGATGTAAAGACTCATCCATACTCTGTTTCTGGGCCATTTCCAGGACCAGGTTCTCCTCCAAAAGCTCTTCCACTCGCTTACGATCTAAATCTCGCTCCTGGTGGAATCGGCTTCATTTTAGAAGCGCCACAATAACAGCAACACCAATTTCCAAACGAAATGGTCTCACCATTTCCAGATCATGTATTTTGGACTTCAGCTGCAGATTTTCCTTCTCCAGGAGGTGCAATTTGTCCGATCGGCTCCTGCTCGCATCCAACTGCTCCTCTAGCATGGTTTTGGTCTCCAGCAGGACCTGGTTGTCCTCTTTCAGCTCCTATGCAATTCATACCACAGTAAAAAAGACTTGACAACAGAACGAACTACAATCCATTTTCAGCGTCGATTTAAACTAACATACCTCCACTCTGGCCTTGTAGAACTCGATGTCATGGAGTCTCTCTTTATAGCGGGTCAGCTCACTTTCCAGCTTGTCCACACGTACTGCTTTTTCGCGGAGGGCGTCCAGTTCATCGCGGTATGCCCGGGCCGAGCGAGCGTCTGACAGAAGCTGGTAACTCTTTAAAGGGACCATTGAGTGGATAGTGGGTTTAAGATTGGAAATTATGTTACAGTTCTATAGAGTATGTAAAACTAGTGAAGATAAAGCAACCTAGAATTACCCCTTTTAGAAAACTCAGATGTGATTTCATAGGAGTTTGTGACAGCTTTCAGCACATTTCGAGAGAGATTCCTCGTTTTTCGCGGTTAATCGGGACCAGAACCCACCGGGATAGGTGAAATACCGCGAAACAGCGCCCCCCCCCCCCCCCAAAAAAAAATTGTTATTGTTCAATGTATTTATTTAGATTTAGCATTCGAAAGAGATACATTAAAAAATATACATATATATTTTAATAAATGGTTTTTAAGCACTTCATATGTAATAATTATGATAATTTTTAAACATATTTCTGTCCCACCGAATTATTTTTAAACAAGAATAAAAGTAGAAAAATACTTGTCTTTTTTTAAATGCTTCATTAATTGAGTCCACTCAAATCCGCTCAAGCTGCTCACCTACGCACAATGAGTTGCCACAGCAACTGTTTAACAAGTTAAACGATGATTGACGCATATGGCGCTTTGAGGTTTCGGCTTCCAGGCATCTCGGGCAAGATCAAACCTTGACGTCTGTCAATCATCGTTAACTTTAATAAGCAACTCCAGTGCATTGCCTGACCAAGAAAAGGAGCATGAGGGAGAGTGAGATTAGGTGATTGGATCGCGACAGCTCATCTGCATTTATTTATGTATTTTTTAATGGAGGAAAAAAAATCTGCGATGGACTGAGGGTGCTACGTTTGCAGCGCGAAGTAGTGAGGGATTACTGTATCCCATTTTTGGGGCAGTTACCACTTTTTGAAATATCCGCCTGATCACATCATTGCAGGAAATACAGGATGTCAGCATTTCCCATTGATTTCAATAGAAAAAGATGCTGGTTTTTTTCCAATGTTTTTTGTTTTGTTTTGTTTTTAACAACGAATTGAGCGCATTCAAGCATGTACCAGTATGCCTGAAAGATGCTTTGTGGCTGGGTGAGGCAACCTGCTGGAAGAATTGTCCAGCCGGCAAAACTTCCCAAAGGATAAGAAAATGAGGAAACGTTGGATCTCAGGCAAAATAGACTCTTGGACAGAGCACATTTTCATGACTATGTGAAAAAACGTGTCCAAAATACACACGCACATCTGAAGTGGCTATAAGTAGTCATGTACACAAAGATTTGGAAGACGTTTAGAGTTTTAGGGCATTGGAAGTAACGTTTTCCAATACACAAATTACCTCCAGTTACTGCACTGACGTCACATAACTGGACCACAAGATAAGTAAAGGTGTGTCCACTTTGCTGATGAAAAGTGGGCATTTTGGAGATTGAGTTAACGTATTGGCCCGAATATAAGACGGTGTTTTTTGCATTGAAATAAGACTGAAAAAGTGGGGGTCGTCTTATATTCAAGGTCTAGACATTATGATCATTCACTACGCTAGACGCCGCCAGATATCATTGAAGTGATGTTCTGTCATGACAGATCTCAGCTACTCTCAAGTTTAACGAGTTTGCATTATTTTATTGCAATGTTTTTTCTTATTCAGGTTTGTTTCAAGACTACAGTTACAGTTAGACTTCACTTTGATGGTAATGCAGTTGTTGCAATTTTGTTGTTTTGTCACAATAGACTGGTTTATTTACATTTCAAAAACCGGAAGCCATTCATTTACGAATGTGATTGCACTTTAGTTTACATATTTAAATGTTCAGATATTAAAATTTGAATGAGGCAAAATAACATGATTTTTCTCTCAAATATATTGTCATAATCATTTGTTTCTGATGTAATTATTTTTTTTTAAATTTATTTGGTGTTCAAAAAGTCTTTTTTCAAACATGAGTCTTGAGAAAGAGGGGGTCGTCTCATAATCAGGGCCGTATTATATGGGGGATGGTATGGCTCAGTGGTGGAGTAGTTGTCCCCCAACCCAGAGTTTGTGGATTCGATTCTCCACCCTGATGAACTCGCCTAAGTATCCTTGAGCAAGATACTGAACCCCGCATTGCTCCTGGTGCTGTGTCACCAGTAGGTAGATGGCAATGTAGTGTAAAGCGCTTTGAGTACCTGAGAGGTAGAAAAGCGCTATACAAGTATAACACCATTTACCATATTCGGGCCAATTCGGTACTATTGACGGATTGCATTTACTGAGGAAAAAAAACAGAAACTGTATGGTGAGTTTGTTAGCGAAAATGGACAATCATGACCAGACGGTCCATCTAAGAGTTTATGGATTAATTAGATAAATCCATATTAAGCCATGTAAAATTTCACTGTTACATTTTTAACTCGTTGACTGCCATTGACCATGACAGACAGCACACCCTGTCAAAATGTACTGGACGTCAATTGCAGTCAAAGGCCTTGAATGAGTTAAGTGTCCTCCTCTGTCTTGCCCAATCCACCTCAAGTCAGCTGCCACTCTCCTTCAATCAAACACAGCATGAGTTTGCTGCTACAGGCTAAAGACAGTCCCAATTATAGCCACCGCTAATGAACTAAAGCCATTTAAGGATAGCAGAGATTACACACACGTGTAGTAGGAGGTGTACTACTAACTACATTGTTCCACTCACCTCCTGCTGAATCTTCTTGAGCTCCAACTCCATGTTCTCCAGCTCCTGCCGTGTATCTAGAAGCTGCTCACTCTTCTCTTCCCTGGATAATAGGCCAACGAGTGTTTAATATACGCATTAGTGTGTGATCGGGCTAGGCTATTAGGTACATAATCGTTGCTGGGAAAAAATTTGAGGTTAAAAATAAACAAGTTGACTCAACTTTGAGACGAACACTCATCTGAAGACAGCTGTAACTAGGAATTATCCTCGAAAATTGACCCAATCGTCAGAAGCAAAAGTCGCGGATTGTGCATTATAACTGACCGGAGTTTAGCCTCTTCATAAGTCAATAAAAACTAGATAAATAAATGACTAACAGGTTAATTAGGATTAATTACAAAAAGAAAAACGTCTTGAAAATTACAGCAGTTTTAATCGCGGTTTGTTTTCCAAGCAACGCGGGACTTTTGTCACAATTTTCACAGTTCCCGGTACAAAAAATTATGCTGCCGCATGTCATCGAAACAACTCCGTGTTGTATAAAACAATTTTGCCTGGACCTTGGTAGGCAAGTTTGTTTCTCACAAAAATATCAGATGGAAGTAATAATAAATGTGTTTTGGTAGCACAATTTGCACATCACATGTTTGCCTAACACCCCAGCACTTAAACTACGCTGCCATCTTAAAGCAAAGCATGTATTCGTGAGCACTGGAGCTATTGCGCCACCAGTCCGGCAGGAGTACAACTCACAAGTTGTCAGTACACTCAACTAAATGCAATAACTGGCTTCATAAGCAGTAATTGTCAATGCACAGACGGAAATTTAACAAATTTACTCGCAAAGTGCATCACTCTGGACTGTAGGCCACTATCAGTGCTTGAAGATAAGGGGCTACATATAAAAATAAATAAATAAATAAAAAAGTCTTGCACTAGAACTTTATTTTTTCTTTTCAATTTTGCCCAGGGATCTTTTCAGTTGGTTTTTTAATGTGTTGTGTAAAAATCAGATGAAATGTGTTTTTTTTTTTTTTTTTTTTTTTTAAATCAGTTAGCAAATAGTCTTGTTTTTGTGAATGAGTCATTCATTGAAATTTACCTAGATTTTTTTAAGTGTGAAGTATGAAGTTAATTACAAAGTTGCAAATTAATTAGATTTAAATTTTTAATTGAGTCCTATCCAAGTTAAATCCGATGAAAAAAATGCATATGTAAAAATAAATAAATAAATAAATAAATACATTTGCCAGTAAGTGCTAATAAAATAACTTTTTTTGCTAGATCACCCTGCTTGTTTAATTTCATACTTGACGGTAGAAAGTATCTGTAAAAATTTAACAATTTTTATACAAGCAATTCGACAGTATGGAATAGAAGTGCTTCAGTAAAACTTTACATTATGGAATAATCCACAGCTACTAACTGACGACTATTTCAATAGTCAATATTTAAGAGACATTGTTTTACTAAGAATTGTCTAGAATCTCCTCTTTGAGCCTCCTAACAGTTAATATTTCGATTCTGAATTTCTCAATGAATGAAGACAGGTTAATGCTGTAATTGAGCTCAATGTGATACTCGAAACCTCTGCACTTGTTTTATAAAATGATATTGACATAGTTCAAGTTGTCAGCACATAGTTTTGCTTCCAGTTAAAATGTTAAACTCAGAGTAATAACAGTAAATAGTCACTTATACATGCATATATTTGCCAATTAATCACCTAATAGCAAAAATCTGGAATTTGTCAACTATCAAAATAGTTTGAGGAAGCAATACATATTGTCCTGTTATTTTGACCAGAATGTGACTCCTCTTACTTCCAACGACCTCCGTCTGCTGAGCTTTACTCTTGACACGACCGTTACAACTCCAACATAAACAGCAGGCAACATGCAAATGTTCCTGCAGCTTCATGACACTTCTATAAGGCAATAGCATCCAACCTGGACATTCTTTCATATTTTTTTGTGGCTGCAGGCTTATATTTTGCATGCAGCTGGCTGACGGTTGAACACGCCTTGCATTTGAGCAAACACTTCAAAATTCCCTATTCATATGTATTTAGCCACAATGGGTGTCTGTTAACATAAATATCATGCTTTGTTCTCCATTTAGTCAGAAATTAAGTCAGCTGCCAGATGCTGTACTGCATAAACCCACCAGTTAGTTAGCTTTGTTATCAGCCAAATGTGCTAGTCTGTGATGGTCACCTTTTATGAAAAAATAAAGCCGTCTTGCAGTGTTTCAGTCATAGGTTTCAAACCTATGGCCAAAGGGCCAGTTTAGGCCCCTGATGCATTATTTTGTACCCCTTTATGTCATCAAAAACAATGTGATTAACGCATTAGTGATATTGACAGAAATATTTATAATAAGTGCAGGGAACCCAAATGACCTGGATATGGTAAACATTAGCCTACTGCATGCAGCAGAAAATAAATAACTAATAATATGCCGAAAATTGCATTAAATGAAATGAACCGACAGAAGTACAAATTTCCCACTTATCATAAAAACATTACTGCAGAGCTGACTGATGGAAAAAATGTAAACAATCATGCAATTGAATGCAGTTTCTTGTTTTAAACACAAGTGGTCTTCTGTTTCCATCACAAGCAGAGTCAGTGCTGAGCCATAGACTTCATAATGTATTGACATGACACATTCCCCATTAACTGCGTCACGCCTTCCCAAAGGGGGCCGTCCAACACTCCGCTTCATTTATTACCAGTCGGTCACAACGATCTAATGCCGGATTTAGGTTGAAAAAGTACAAAAAATGTACTGCATACAAACAGGATGGATTGTCTCAGGAGTGATTTGTTCAAGGATTAAATGTAATTATTCTATTTTTCGTACAATGCATGCATTTTGAAACCTGGTGAAAAAAATCAATGGGAGAAATTAGCAGCTTTAGCATTGGCATTATAGTGCGCAATATTTACGTAAAATAACTGCTGACTGCCCGTTTTTTTGCTTTTAACCAAGAATCCAGACTGTTTTACATCCATATCTATAAATAATTCAGGGATTTAAGGATTTATTCACAAGAATTTTCAACGCAAAAAGCTCTTGGTTGTACTAAAGGGGCCGCCACAGTGACTTAAAGACGAGCAGGACATTCAACATTTTTACATAAAATAAATGCTTACTGTCTGTTTTTTTATTTTGCTATTAACCAAGAATCTAGCCAGTTTTACGTCCATATCTTTCAAGAATTCAGGGATTTAAGCATCTATTCACAAGAATTTAACGGAAAAAGCTCTTTGTTTACACATGGCGGCCGCTAATTTGCTTACCGACTAGCATCATTGTTCGCAATATTTACATAAAATAAATGCTAACTGTATAGTTTTTATGCTATTAACCAAGAATCGAGACTGTTTTATGTCCATATGTATAAATAATTCAGGGATTTAAGCATTTATTCACAAGAATTTAACTGAAAAAGCGTTTTGTTTACATATGGCGACCGCTAATTTGCTTACCGACTAGCATCATAGTTCGCAATATTTACGTAAAATAAATGCTAACTGCAGGGTTTGCTTTTACACATGAATCCAGACTGTTTTACGTCCATATCTAAAAAGAATAGATATTTAAGCATTTATTCACAATAATTTTCAACAGAAAAAGTTCTTTGTGATATGGCAGCCGCTAATTTGCCTACTAAATAGCAGCATAGTTCGCAATATTTACGTAGAATAAATGCTAACTGCACGTTTTTTTTTTTTTGTTTTTTTTTTATTTTAACCAAGAATCAAGACTATTTTATGTCCATATCTATAAATAATTCAGGGATTTAAGCATTTATTCACAAGAATTTTCTTTGTCTGTGTTTCCACTCGGTCAGCTTTGACGGAGATAGGCCCCCTATGAATCGGCCCACGCCCTGTGTCCCGTCAATACATTTTGAAGTCTATGCCGGAGCGCTATTTCACCACAACATCCAGTTGCATGAAAACTACATGTAAAATGACTTATTTTGTACCTCTCCCTTTAAAACATGGACTGTTTAGACTTCTGTGGAAGGCGTTGAAAAATACGTTAAAAATGTCATAATTACACAGAATTGGGGTTTGCCTGGGGGACTAGTTATTGTCACTTTAATATTTCTTGCAATGTCATTATCACTTACTTTTTGTTGGTATTCATCAATCAGTCAAAGTGAATTCTCAACGCAATTCCATAGTAGGGCTGCCATAAATTATTTTGATAGTCGACTAATCAATTTTTTTTTAACACGAGTTGACTATTTAGCACAGATTTACATTACGTTATTTACTGTTGTATTGCTCTGGGCTTAACATTTTAGCTGTTAAAGTGCACTACAGCTAAAATCTGTGCTGAGAATAGTTGGATTATAAAAATTCTCTCAATGTACCATAGGTTTCCAAACCAAAAGCAGAGGTTTGCAAATATTGTATTTTGCCTAATTTCAAAATAGGTAGTGAGCACCTAAACGTTCTTTGCAGTTAGTGACAAAACTATAGCAACCAGCAAACACCAACCAATGAGCTTGGCTTCTACTCGTAGCTCCTCTTCCAAGGAAATTGTGGCGCCTGCAGTGATGGAGTGCCACAATAAATGAGTCCAATTCCCCTTGTTGTCACCCATTAGCATTTAACTCTTACTTTCAAGTGAACAGAACAATCTCACTATAGGGGACCTTCATACTGTAGGTCAATTTGGATTTCTTTGCCCAAGGGTAACACATATATGGCATATTTTCCGATGGCTCTGCACTATGAAAGCTCATCTGGTACATTCGATCTATATGTCATATACAAGTGAAACATGTTACCACTGTTCGACAAAGGAAACAAACGAGCAATGGCGGAAAAAGGTGCAAAAACCCTAAAATAAATGTTTGCGCCGTTAGCATAAAATCATCAAAATCCGCCACAAAAACATGACAACAGAGATCTCCCAAAGGGACCGTATTTACAGTACATCCATAAATACTGGACATCATAGATGCGTTTTTGCAATGGTCTTATCACTGTTCAGATAAGTACAAATGCTCAATTTTTAGATTTCTATAATTCATTGGAAGGCTCTAAAAAGCAAAGTCTATACTTTAGGAAATATTTCATCTGGAAACCTGGGTGACGAGTGGCAGTTCTACTGAGGTATGGATTATATATACTGTATATATACACATATATATAAGCAACATAAACTTGTATTATTAATGCTCATACATTATATGCACAAAATGGCCACTCACAATTCCTGCCGCAGACGCCTAATCTTGGCTTTGGCATCAGCCAGCTCCACAGACAGGTGCTGACGACTCTCCGTCCTCCTCATGCTGGGGGAACCATTAGGCGACTGAGCCGGGCCGGCACCCAGCGGGGATAGCTGAATGCAGTCTCGTTCCTGGGTGAGCTCCACGATTGTCTGATCATCAGAACAGAGAAGAGTTAAAACTGGCACAAATGTATCTAAATAAACAGTGGTTAACTGATGGTGACTACATATGATAACTAGAAAAAGAGAATTAGAGGAAAATGGTACCCCCTCCACACAATCTATTTCAATCCCCTGGCTGCTCCAGGAAATGGACTTTTAATTGAGAACTTCTGGGCTGCACAGTGATAATCTGGAGGCTATTACACATAAACAGCGTTTGTATCAGTCATAGGCATCTTTGCCCAATGGCTAGAAACCGAACTGATGCATGAATGCTCAGAAAAACACAAACACTAATTGTTCATCCTTGGGACTGTAACAGTTTGCAGCCCCTTCCCCCTATCTTCTATACAGAAATAAAATGTGACCACCAACACTCTATAGTGGTATATCACCAATTTCATGACAATAGAACACATTATCGATTCTTTGGACAATAATACGATAATTGCTGATATTAAAATGTATGCTATGATACAATTAAAATTTATATGTACACATCTAACCCAGTTGCATTTCACCTGAACCAGTACAAAATTCAAAGGAATTCTGATGGTGACAATTCTGTAGCTGAAACAGTTCAACATTAGAATGAAAACCATTTAACTAATGAAATGGCATACCTAAAAGATGGCGGTATTGTTTAGCGTTTCGATCCATTTCAATTCAAGCGTGCTTAACAGTGTTGTTTTCGTCAACGATAAAAAAAATATTTTGTCAACGAGCAATTTTTTCATGATGATGACGTCACGATGACGAGCTAAAAACATGTCTTGGAGACTAAAACATAACGAGATGGATACCAGTTGTCTGACGAGACGAGAGGGAAATGAAAATTCGCCATAGTTTCCGTCATAAGTTCACGATGTGCGATATTTTCTTATCGTATGTGTAGTTAGCACGCATTTTAGCAGTGTTTGGTCGTGTCACTCATGTGACGTGCTGCGCCTCCCCCCGATCCCCCCGCCCCACACTCAGGCTTGCTCTCCGGCCGTTGAGTAAGCGTGTGCCCATTCCAAGTTTCAATCGTGAAACATGTGTCAGGTGGTGCTTGGTAAGTTTGTTCTCTTATATTCACTATTAGAGGTGTGCATCGGCACTGACCTCACGATTCGATTCGATTACGATTCGGAGGGCCACGATTCGATTCGATTCGATTCGATTAAGAGGGCCACGATTCGATTCGGTTCGATTCGGCAATGCATCACGATGCATTAAAGCCTGGGATGCATTAAAATGCTAAAGCAAAGCATATTTTTCGTGAATCATGAGGCAACACAAGCGGTCAGACATTAAACACCTTTTTATAGGCTCTTGTGTCATTCCTGGTTGTAGTTAAATGAAAATAGTAATATATATAAAAATAATAAAAAAACATCACAGCATTTAATTAGTGCTTTGAATGAGACCAGGGCTTTCTTTTTTTTTTTTTTTACACACACTAGCAGTCTTTCATTTTTTACACACCGCATAAGTTTGGTCAAGTTTCCCACCAACCTCATAGAAGCCAAAATGTCTCCATATGCCTGCTTTCAATGTCTTTGGTGCGTCAGTAATCTTTCGCGCTTCCTCTTTCACCGCTTCAGCCATTGTTAGTATGTCTTATCTCTGCTTTCTTGAGTGCCACTGCGCAATTGCGCATGTCTGTGACGTTACTCCCGTGAGGAAACAGATTTGAGTTCCTCGTCCCCCCTGCATTGCTTGTACAATAGCTCCCTCTACAGGTAAACATGAGAATAATAATACAAATGGGGAAACCAAATCCATTGCATCACTGGAAGATTTTTGAACGGATTTATATATTTTAATATGTGCTGAATCGATTCGGCTTGTTGCCCGCATCGAATCGCATCGTCCATGGCCCGCATCGGGATGCATCGCCGCATCGATTATTGTTGACACCAGTATTCACTATGTCATGTTGCTTTAGCCTTTAAAGGTCTGTGCTGAGTGATCATCACACACTAAACTAACTTGTAGCGTTAGCATAGCGTTCACGTTAGCATGAGCATTTAGAGCGGTGACTCGTGTCTTTTTAAACTCTTGGAAAACTTTTTACATACAGTTCGTGGCGTCCAGGCGAGTTTAATTAATTGCAAATACTGTGCCGTTTTCCTGCTGACTGTGTATTGCAGGGGTCTCCAAACCAGTCCTCAAGGGCCACTGGGTCCTGGTTTTTGTTCCAACTGATCAAGCACACACAGGATAACCAATGAGGTTTCTGCTAAAACAAGCAGCACCTGGTTGCAATCAACAGATTACTCCGGTAAAACACCGGACTGGCGCTTAGGTGTTGTTGTTGTTTTGTTGGAACAAAATCCAGCACCCCTATGTGGAATAGTTTGGAGACCACTGGTGTATTGTCATCATGAAGATGTTGATATTCTTGTAGACTCTATAATTATGTGCTCGTCTGTCAATGTATCTGTGAAATAGTTGGAAACCTTTTATTCATTTATTCATGAACTACAACTTTTGAAGTTTTTCGAAGAATTGTGGACTAAAATTTGACCAAAGATGTCTGAGTTTTCGTTGACTAAAAGTAGACCAAGACGAGCACATTTTGAAATAACTAAAATACTTGTATGACTAAGACTAATAAGTATTTTCATCTATAAGACTAAAATTAAAAGGGTTGCCAAAAACAACACTGGTGCTAAACCAATTGATAAATTCATGCAGATCGGTGAATTGTCAAACCCCTAGGTTTACATGTTCATTTTCTAAAATTCTATCAAATAGGGTTGTGCCGCTGATAGTCAAGTGCGCTCTATGGTGTTGAATTAAGTGTACCGTATTTTCCCCACAGTAAGGCGCCCTTAAAAGTGTTCAATTTTTTCAAAAGCCAACATTGCGCCTTAAAAATGGATCGATATTGGTGAATCATGGCATGACATTCCCTTTAGCGCAGCTTCTTTTAGTGGATGCATAACACAACACCAACCACTACTACTACTACAGTGTCCTATAATGCAGTGCACCTTATATATGAAAACAATTTTAAAATAGGCCATTCATTGAAGATGTGCCTTATACTCCGATGTGCCTTTTAGTGTAGAAAACACGGTAATTAGGTTTTATCACATACCTCTAGTTGCATGTCCCTGTCGTCCACTGCGTGTTTGAGATGAAAGGCCAAATTTCTGGATAAACTGGCCAGGTCCTCAGCAGGCATCTCCCCGCTCTCTAGCCACTGTAGGTCCACCACATTTTCCTGGTTGTGTGTTACCTTGAAATCAAAATGTCACATCAATGAGACGATGGAAGTTTGTCGAGTATTTCTTAGGGATGCGATGAAAATTTTGGTGCATCATTTGTATTAAATGTGAGTGACACTCACCTCTTGGATGTGGGAGGCAATGGCAGCTTTGGTGTCGAAGTCCAGAATCTGGATGCGTTCGATATAGTCTTCTTTTTTCTCACACTGGAGACAGAAAACAAGTCTCACTCAAATTTATGGATCGCGTTTAATAAACCAATTCAATGAAGAAAAAAAATTGTTTCGGGACTTTGGAAAAGTGACTGATTCTGACTTCATTGTCATTACAGAAAAGCCATTTTGAACTTATTAATAACATTATGACAAATACTCTTTCTTGAAAATGGTGCTTTTTCTCGTTTTCTAAAAATGTTCAAATAAAGCCTCAGGCTTGATTCTATCCAGCAAGTCTTTCTTTTATTATTATTATTTTTTTTATTTAACTTTATCTATTTTTGTGTGTTTTTGTATTACCATATTTATGCTATAAGAAGCCAGCGTAATTTAAAACCAATAAAACAATGGTGATTATTATGTTGCATAATCAACTTCAGTAATCATTACCAGTAAATTGATAATTTTCTTTTTGGAATAGGATTTTTGTCACACAACGAAATTCCGTTTAACGGCATGGATTTTAACTAATGTGTCTAAATAAAGACTGATATATACTGTATATAAATTTAGGGCACGGTTATTTTGTATGGAGGCCCAAAGTTATAAAAAAATAAATAAAAACATTTTGCAATAAATACCATTTTGATAAAATATGTAATATGGCCCTTAAATTGTAAAATAAGGCCACCTTATTATGAAAGGTTTTATTTTTATTTAATTCTTTATAATTATTATTTTCTTCTATATCGTAATCTTTACTCTAGCCATATTAAAAATACTGACATTTTACAAGATAAAAAGCGTTTTTCACAAAGTATTTTATTTTATAATGTCTTTTTCACCAACGGCCTTTTTATTTCATAACGTCGCTTTAAGCACAATGACTTGGTCTCTGCCAATCAAATACATAAGGCAGAGTCAGTTAAGCTGATCCTTTACACAGACATCAGCAGTAGCACCAACACGGGCGCCCATGTAAGGTGACGTAGATGCTGCCAAGCCTATTTAGTATCATCCCAAGCACCAATGTATCCAATTTTCATTGTTGCACAATAAAACAGCGACTTATCCTATTTTAAGAATTCGGGGAGATTATAATAGCCGTCTAAAGAGTTTTCCTAGTTTCGGCGAGAAGTTGAATAGTTTTACTCTTATTGTTAAATTACGGTTCCACACAAATGTGCATCGACATATCATTTTGCTTAGCAAGGAGAGTTGTGAGAGCCATTTTTTTGAGTGTCCAAGAGCTGGCGAAACTAAATAAATAAATAAAAACATTTATCAAGGTTTCCTCCGCCGTGACTTGTGTGTATTCGTCTGCAGAAACGGCCTGATATCATGGATATCAGCACGCCTGCCACTCTGCGATTGGATTGCTGTCTCCGCCTTATGTATTTGATTGAAAGAGAACAAGTCATTGTGCTAAAAAACGACATTATGTAACAAAAAGGCAATTGTGGAAAAAGGCACACAAAAAAAAAATCGTACTTGAAAAATGCTTTTCATCTTGTAAAATATTTTTCATAATTTATTAACTTTCTGCAATTTAAGGGCCATATTACATATTTGTTATTTATGTAAATCGTATAAACTTCAAGATGTTTATTTTTTATTTATTTATTTTTTAAATATGACTCTTTTGGCTTCCATAATTTTGACTCATGGCAAGTTACGCAAAAGTGCTTACATTTCTTTTTTTCTTTTTTTTTAATTATACATGCATTTATAGACGTTCCACTATATTTTCTTATTGAAGTGCATTCTTACCTGTACAGCACAGCCGAGCAGCAGCAACAGCAATTTCTTCATCTCCTCCAGACCTCGCTCTGAAGAAACAGTATAAACTTTTCTGTAAGCCCCTGATCCTGCCATGTCTTTTCCCCCATTAATCTTCCTGTTAATTTCCAAGTACAAAAATAATGTATCTCAGTCAATCTAAACGGAAGTAGTTGCGAAACGTGGTAGGAGTATCAAATTGGGGAAAATTTGTACGTCATGACAAAACCAAGCTGAAAAACCATACTAAAGACACTAAAATGGAATTGAATGTACTGTAGTTTACTACTACTTGCTTGCTTTCCATGGTAAAATGACAAAATGAACTTTCAAACATCTGTCAGCAAGTTCTACAGGCCTCAACAGATCCACTGCATTTCATCCAGGTGTTGTATTTATGTATGTATGTGTCACTGTGAGCATGTTGCACGGCAGCAGTCTCTCAAGTCGTGACAGATTTACAATATGTGCACGTGCAATCAGTCTGAGACCAAAAAACAAAACAAAAAATTAAGGTCATTAACCTCTGATTTTTTTAACAAGTCAGAAATAGAAGCGGTACTGCGGAGCACACTTTAGAAAGCATAACCAACTCCATCACAAAAATTCACAAATTCAACATGTGGTGTTGTGACTATTTTGTAACGTATAGTCATGTCGCATGGACAACATGTTCAATTATGCTTCGGTTGTATTAGATATCCATATAATCCATTTTCTTAATGTCATCCAAACCACTGGGACAGGGAATAATTGCTGCCTGCCCTCCCCAGCTCATAAAGAATGGCTCTCGAGCACTGTCAGTGGCAGCTAGTGAGTTTCCCCATAAGTGTTCAGGTAGAATATTGAAGGGCCCAGATAAATTGATGGCAATATTTTACAAAAAAGTACATTACTGCCGCTGCACAGATTAGTGGGAACTTCTATTAGCGCTGGCGCCTTCCAGACGGAGAGCGGATTTAGCTCGGCAGCAAGGTAGGCGAAGATAAGCAGCCTGCTAGGACAAATACTGGAGAGAGAGAGACAGCGATGGAGAGAACGAACGAGCAAGATGACGCAGCGGGATGGCGAGATTAAAGGCAGGAAGACAAAAGAAGGAACAAACAGGGATGCGGTGATGGAGAGAAGGTGAAAAAAATTGTGTGGGAGCATATGCATTATCCATTCATTTATTAACAGTCATCCTTCCTTGTTTTGAATCATCCTGTGCTTCCTCTCCTCTCTTCCTGCTCAATCTTCAAGGACACTGACTCATCCTGTCTTCCAAGCGTAGCAATTATGACAACTCGTGAGCAAGCACTATAAACGACTCGTCTGCCCGGATGAATGCAGTCACTCAGGGTTGGATGACTTGCATATTTAGTGGACAACTCACATGCACGAACTGTCAGATGTTGCATTGTAGGGAAACATTTAATCAATCTCAATCTGACAGTGCATTTAGGCAACAACCCAGAGAAAGGCCTGAGCGATTTTATGAATTTAGCTTTTTCATGGAGATAATTTAAAAAAAGAATGTTTTTTCCCAAAGAGATGGTTTTTTTTGTTGTTTTTCCCCACTTAGCACACACAGGTAATTACTTTGTTTAATTACTTTGTTTATATTGCTGCTGGCAGCAAACACATGCACAGAAGACAGGATGGAAAATGAGGAAATTTTGTGACAGCAGGCAAAGGAATGATGTTAGTGGGGGGAGAAAAAAAAAAAAAAAAAACCTGCACAAGCAACTGTGAGTAAAATACTAAGTATTTCAGACTGTGGTAATGAAGAAAGATTCAAGTGTGTTTAATCTTAATTCAACTGTTCAGAAGTCAGCCTGGTGCAGGTGAGGGAATTGAAATTAGGTTATTCAATAGTGTAAATTATTCCACGAGAATAACATTGCCTTTGTGACTTCATGTAAATTTATGTTATGTATTCAATACCTATGTTTTGTACTTTAATTCCAGGATTGTGCAACGTTTTTCAGCATTTTAAAGGTACTATACGGAATTATTTGTGCTAATTTAAAATACTTTTCGACTCCGTGCATGCTCCACCAATGCCCTGATGAATACAACGAGCCTTGACATTTAAACCGAGTGCCCCATAAGGCCCTTTTTCTCTCCTTCAATAGGCTGTATTAGGGTCGAACACTCTGGCAAGCATGCGCCTACGTATATCCACACGTGTCCCCGCAGCAGCAGAGCCTCCACCTAGTCTTAGCTTGGCAGAAACACTTTTCTAACCCACTTAAGACTCGCTATTAAGAGCTGTTTTTACGTTTCTGGTGCCGATTTGATGTGAGTGGGAACACATAAACAATGATGATTTTCATTTGTGTTTGAAAAAAAGAAAAAAGAAAAAACCTAGGACCAAAGCGTCCATTTTTGTAGTTTTATTTTTGTGGGCGAAGGCCATCTCGACTTGTGTTGGCATGTAAAAAACTACACATTCTAATATCCTGAGTTTCCAATGCTCTGACTTCCGGCTACTATATTTGTGCGGACGCAACATGGCCAACGGAGGAGGTGAAAACCCGAAGAGAGAACTACACATGAAACTCAGAACTAATGACCCATCGGTTAAACTGGAGGATCTAGTCGGACGAAGGTCCAAGTGATTAGAAAACTTCTTGAGAGTGGAAGGCGACGGTGCCACTACAATATACATGGCGTGTTAAAAATGTGCGGTCAGGGACGAGTGGTACTCTAAAATCAGTCATCTAAAAAGAACAATCCACTGACTTTCCTAATGACCAACTTCAAGGTGTTTAAAAAAAAAAAAAAAATCAATCCCAGGGGTGGGATGTAATGGGAATTTTTCTCTGGGACCAGGAGGGAACAAGCTAGGCCAAACGCTCAGTACTGCTAATCACAGGCTGCAGTTACGCTTTAGGCCGAAAGTGGCAGTCACAACAACAGTTTTGCTCTTAAGTAGTTTAATGGCAAACCCGTCCCCCCCCCTTTAATTTCAAAATTTACTACAGATAAGGACTGTTTGTTGACTCACTGGCTGCCATTGACGGCGAAAGACATCAGATCCATTTGTACTAGGGGGGCTGACACTGGCAGTGATCATTTGCTGCCAGCCCCAGTCAGTTCAAATGGATTGGACGTCTACCACCGTCAATGCCACCGACACATAATCTCAATATCCTTTTATGTAGATTGTGTATTTTGAAATACAAGCATGACAGTGTTCGACAACTCCCCAGTGTTTGCTTCATAACAAGGATAAATTCGTGTGTCCATAAAAAAAAAAAAAAAAAAAAACAACATTGATAGACTTCTTTAGATGACTTTTAAGACCACACAAAAGAGGTACTGTGCATGCTTGTTGACATTTACATGCAAGCACGCCCGTTAAAACGACACGCACAAGCTCAGCGCTGGCTTCCTCGGAAGCCCTCGGGTGCCACAGTAAGTTCCCACTGTTGGGAAGGCGCCCCCCCACCCCTTACAACCAGAGCATAATAAAAGCCACATGTCTGATTACTTTCAGTAGGCAGCTGCTGGGCCTGACTGTACTCCCAGTAACTTGGTGACTGACTAAAGAAGAAAGCATGCAGAATATGGCCTTAGATAGTTGTCTGTTGTGGTCTGCTTGCTCCGAGCAAACCCCTGCTAATTGCATTATTTTTAAAAATAGCAATTGATTTTCCATGAGATAGATCAAAGTGGAGGCATCGGAGTAGCATCCAGCGGAAAACTAACGGAAACAATTTTTTACCTATTTCTAAAGTATTCTCAGAGTGTTTGGGATTAAGGTCATAATTTGTGTTTTTAAAACAAATTGTCAATTTAAATGCATGAGCCTACAGAATTGTGAATTTATCGGCGCATTCCTTTCACATAGCAACGTCATTCAGCATAGAGAACGTCCTGATGCTAATCTTAATTTAAAAAGCTCGATTCAGAATATATTCAGGTTTTTGAAAGTTGATACATGGCTTTGCATAGCTGGGTTACTACAAAAACACAATTATGAAAATATTAGCTGCATGTAAAAGTAGGCAATCCCTCAAAAATGGGTACGACATCGCGTTAATATTGGTGACCAAGTAATGGCTCGTATCTTTATTTCAATTATCCACTTAAATGCAATGCACGTCAACTTATTTCCTGCTCGCTATTTCAACAATAAACCAACCAGCCAGTTATCCTCCGATGCAGATGCCTGAGGCGGCCTTTCATTGTTCATCTATTTACCCTCGGCGGCCGCATGTTTAAATTAAAGCTGCGGGCACACAAAGACTATCAAAGAGCTTGCGTGATTGCAAAGGCAGCAGTGAAAGTGAGATAAAAGCGGCTGAGAGAGGAATCAAAAGCATTTGGAAAGTTTAATATTTTGTTTGTAATTGCCAAACTGAGCAGAGTTTTTCCCTCAACGTCTGTTGCTCGTTATCATGTCTCATAAAGGTCACAGAACAATATCAAGTAGCAGATTTGGACCACCGTGGAGGTCAAAGCAATCACTATCGCTTCAGCGTGAAATTTAAACACTTTAAGACCACAGAGCTTTGAGACGTATCAAATGTCGCCTCTGGATTCAGTTGGTCAAAGCTGCAGAATAATCTTTATTTTGTGGAATCCAGTCACTTTTTTTATTATATACGAAGAATGGAGTTGAAACCCTCATTACTGAACCACTGGGTGGGGGTGCATCACAAGTCGGAGGAGAATCTCATTTGAAACATCAAAGCGGCAGAAAAATGAAAGCTTTTGGCCCATTGTAGTGATGCGATGTGAAATGAGCTGCATAAAAATGCTTGTGACCGCTAAATGAACTCAAGTCGCCAAAATTCTACCCTTCTACTCATGGCTTGATCAGAGTAATAGTTGTGTGTGTGTGTGTGCGTGCGTGCGTGCGTGCGTGCGTGCGTGTGTGTGTATATGCAAAAGGCATACCAGTGAGAGGGTTCCGTCCCAGGACCAACACATTGGGTAGGGGCATCATCACCAGTTGCTGGAGCGTCTCCTGAAATTGAGAAAAATCCGTGCTTAAAAGGTAGTTTTATGAAAAAAAAAATATATATATATAAAGAAAGAAAGGGTCATTATGCACATACACACACCGTTCAAAAGTTTGGGGTCTACCGGAGTGTGCATAATGAAAAATCCCATATGACAAACTACGGTTCAAAAGTTTGGGGTCGCTTAGACCCC
The DNA here is from genome assembly GCF_030265065.1 of Corythoichthys intestinalis. Lineage (NCBI taxonomy): Eukaryota > Metazoa > Chordata > Actinopteri > Syngnathiformes > Syngnathidae > Corythoichthys > Corythoichthys intestinalis. Next base: position 37,767,126 of record NC_080404.1, read on the forward strand.
AAACTTTTGAACGGTAGTGTGATATATATATATATATACAGTGGGGAGAACAAGTATTTGATACACTATTGGCAGTGTATCAAATACTTGTTCTGCCCACTGTGTGTGTGTGTGTGTATATATATATATATATATATATATATATATATATATATATATAGTAGGCCAGTGATCCCTTGTTTTTCGCGGTTAATGGGGACCAGAACCCACCGCGATAAGTGAAAAACCGCGAAGTAGCACACACAATTTTTTTTTTTTTTTGGGTGTGTGTGTTTTGTGCTCAATGTATTTATTCAGATTTAGCATAGGAAAGAGATACATATAAGACATGTTTTTTTCTCACTTTTCCCCCCAAAGTGATTTTAAAAATGGATATAAATAAATGGTTTTTAAGCACTTCAAATGTCATAATTATGATCAGTTTCACACATAACTGTCCAACCAAATCATTTTTGAACAAGAATAAAGTACTGTAGCAAATAAATGCTTGGCTTTATTAAATGCTTCTGTTTATCTACCTTAGCTGTCACCGTTGGAGTGACATGTAGAAATTTCAAACTCCTCATGATCACTTCTGGCATTTATAGGTCTCCAACGTCCCCACACACACACACATTCATTCCAGCGCGGCTTCCTTGCAGAAACTGTTTAACAAGTTAAACGATGATTGACAGATGCCCGTGTGAAGTCTGCTTCTTTGGCCAGATCAAAGCCATCGTTAACTTTAATAAGCAAGTGCCGCAGTGACTGAGAGGAACAAAGGGCTGGGAGAGGAAGGGTGTGAGGCTGTGCGCAGACCAGAAAGCAAGGCGTATGTGGATTAAAAAAAATAAAAACTATCGCACGTGCTTGTGATGGGACTATCGCGCACGCTCACATCGCGATGGCGATGTTTAAACGATATATCGTTCAGGCTTAATATATAGACACATTTTTTTAAGGTAAAAAATAATTCACTTCTTTTCACATCATTTGATGTTATTACACTTTTTACACTTGAAATTTATGTTATTTTCTGATAGTTTCAATGAATCCATAGGATACACCTGAGAAATGAGAGTAGTTGAACTTATAATATAAACATAAATTTGCAAAACTCGTAGAAACAAGAGTTTTCAACCTCCAAAATTGAAACACACATTACAAAACTGTCAAATAAATTAAACAGAAATGTAAATAAAATCAAGGAATTTTCATAAATAACTGCTCTCATGTGTGCACCTTCATTCATTGACGGATACTGAGGGGGTTGGGCAGTGCCACCCCGGTCCAGTGGCCGAAAAATGTCATTGCATGTAACAGACTTTCCTATAGATCAGGGGTGGGCAAACCGGTCCTCGAGGGCCGCAGTGGGTCCTGGTCTTTGTTCCAACTGATTCAACACAGACAATTTAACCAATGAGGTTTCAGTGGAAACAAGAAACACCTGACGGCAATCAACTGATTGCACTTGTAAGAAACCAGATTGGTGAAAGGCTGTCCTCATGATGGGTATGGACAAAAACCCGCACCCACTGCGGCCCTTTGTGGAATAGTTTGCCCACCCCTGCTATAGATGATTTTAAAGGGGAAATTCAGAATTTTTGACGTAAGGTTTAATTTTCGAGTTAGCGGGGGGGTTAATAAGTTGGTGGAATTCAACAAATTCTGTGCAGTTGGCAAGTTATTTGTTAGTTTCAGGGCTCGGGAGTGGCTAAGCTAGCCTGAGTCAATAAAAAAACGATACAGATCTACGAACAGATCCAACATAGTCAAATTCAAAACACAGATCATTGTTCCAAAACACCCATGCGGCCAAAACAATGTCACACCAAACTGCCATAATAAATTTCATTCTGCTGGACTATTTTTTTTTTTTTTTTTTTAGATGCCTAATACGACCACAATAGAGAGGAGTACTTCGGCCACTCATGCTCACCCTGCATTCGAGAAAGGTGGAAAGTCGGACTTATCCCACTCCGAGGGTACCAGTTGCGACCTCAAAGCGTTCCAAGCAAATGTAAACAGCAAAGATGGCTGATCACGACAACTAGTTTTTTATTTTGGCCATCAAAAGACATTTTGACCTCCAGCAAACCTGCCTTCTCTTAAGCGATCAAATAGTGGAGGAGTTCCAATTATATTTTTCCATATCGGAGGTTGGAAACTGACTTCCAACCTTCCTTGAACGCAGCCATAGTCTGCTAAGTTAACTAATGGCCGGCAACATGGCCAAATGTGCATTTAGAGGCTGTGGAAACAGACAGAAAAAATGGGCAAAGTTTCCACAAATTCCCTAAAACGAACGAGGAACATCATAAACTGGTTACTTGCTGCTGGCTACGACATAAACAATCAGTGGTGAAAAAAAACATACTGCAATTATTGACATGCAATGGTAAGTTTTGATAACGTTATCCTGAAAACATAGCCAATACTATTGACTGAGTGGGTCATCGATGATTTACATGTCTGCGTATGTTTTTTATTGGCATGCTAAGATGGCCCAATTGACTCGCGCTAGCTTAGCCACTCCAGAGCCCTGACACTGACATATTGCACAGAATTTGTTGAAATCAACTCCAATGACTAATTAACCCCCCCCCCCCCCCCCACTAACTCAAAGATTAAGTCTTATGTTGAAAATTCTGAATTTCCCCCTTAAAGAGGGAGCTAAACATGCTATTATTTATTGTTTTGAGAGTCAATATCTGGAAGCGATGCCTTTTTTTTTTTTTTTTTCTTTTTTTTGGGGGGGGGGGGGGGGGGGGTGAATAGCAGCTTCCATTTGTACCCCCTACAAAAATGATGGAATCACCAGTCTCGGCGGATGTTCACTCAGTTGTTTAATTGTGTAGGAAAAAAATGATCATTGGTATGACCCAAACTAAATGAATGTCAAACATTGTGGTAATTACAAACGGTTACTTTTTCTGATTTAAAATTATGGAATCACTAAATTCTGAAGAAAAAAATTATGGACTCACCCAGTAAAATTTTATTTCAAAACCTGACACCGCCATCATTTTTTTGAGGGACTGTCTGCAAAACTGTAGTCAAGGCTGCACTTGTGCCCTATTTGATTGATTAAATATGTCACGGCAGATCACCGAAATTACCTCAAATTTTTCGAGGTCAATGATCACGATCATATAACCACCCATCGATTGTATGCGTGTGAGCGCCTTGAAAGGTGGAAAAGCGCTATATAAGTATAACACCATTAACTCCACGTTACCTTAGCCTATTGATACACATACTGTATGTCAGTGTAATATCATCAATCCAAGACTAAGCCTAAGGCATGCGGAGCTCATATTACATAAATGATAGACAGCAGAATTAACAGCATCAATCCACTGTGGTAATAGTGTGAGTGCAGAGGTTTTCACATGGGTTAAATTTCTGGTGTTCCTTTTTTGCCACAGTGGTTCCCCATCATTTACATGTCAGTCACGTGAACTCAGAAACCCATTAGATGACGCATGTTCCTGCACTGTCCGGTTTACCGCCACATCCGTCGGAACCTTCCTTTTGTCCATTCAAGTCAGTTGAATAGGGGTTAATCCTAGGTCAAGAAATTCAAACAGGAAATGGGTGGGAACATGCGACATGGAGTTGGGGGAAACTTCCTGTCAGATCCACACAGAGGACAACCGCCAAAACTGACGATAGCTTTTCAAGTATATGGCCAACTAATTTGAATACGTCCTGTCAAAAAGCAGTTCCAGGTCCACCTGTTGTAACCATCTCATATACATATTGCAATAACTCAGTACGAGGGAGGGACACACAAGTGCAAAACTGCCAATAGGTAGCAAACACAACAGAAAATAGTGTCTAAAGTATAATGAAAAACCTAAAATATTTTAAATTTGCACTATTTCTTGATGACACAGACTGTGTCCACCTTATAAATGGCTTTATTTGGACCACCTATACTGTTGCTCCTTCCTGTGTTGAAAAGTACTGAAGAAATTTGCAAACACTCAGCCGTGCGCACATTTTCCTGGCTTCAGGATTTGACACTGGGAGATAAAAAAAACCAAACACAAACAAAAAAACAGAAGTTACATAAGAGAAGTGGCACTCTATGCCCCACTTATATTCAAGCGACAGATGGATGACGACAATCTGGCAAGAGAAAGGAGTGCGACTGCACTCTTTTTAGCGCCTTGGCAACCTGTGAATTTTTGTATGGCCTGATTTTGTCATGAAAGTTTTCCACTTTAAGCATGTTCTGTCCAGTAAATGTATCAGGTAGCAGTAAAAAATATCACATTATATGGGAAGGAAGATAAAGTAATTACCTGGCCACTCCATTTTAAATAGGAGAGGCTGGCAGCAATCCAGTCAATCGCCGCCAATGGCACCCAATAATTTAAGTATCGCATGGAATAGCTTGTGAATCCATTAAAATCCCCCCCAATTTAGTGTACCTCGTGATAGACACAATGTTCTTCCAGACCAGACAAAAATCCTTTAATACTTCTCTAAAATACTGGTTACATCATCTTCCCAAAAGCTTTTTCCAAGGTCTTAAGATTTTAATTCAGGTTACTTTAAATACATGCATCACTAGTAGAGGTGGGAATCTTGGGGCACCTAACTATTCGATTACAATTCAGAGGCTATGATTCGATCATAAATCGATTATTGATGCCCCCCCAAGCTATTAACGGCTTTTAATGTTTCAAACATTAGTTACAAAAATTGTACAAAAATCCTTTCAGGCTTAAATAAACTACTATTTATGTATCAAGTTAACAATTTCAAATGGTAAATAAAATACTCAAGTCCCCATTCTGTATCAGTAGTTTTTAACTACATTCAATTAATTTTAATGTTGCGAATCAACCGTTAAAGTTGTTAAAATTGCTCTCGTTATTCCATAATTTCCCTTCTGTATACTTTCAACATGTGAAAGTTTTAAAAACTGTTTCATTTTAACATAGATTCAAGTCAAGATTTTGCCGATTCAGGAGTATTTTACATAAAAAGTTAATCAGGTTCGCTTGGAAGGTTCGCTACAAACAGCCTTCCAGAGAAGTCTACTGCTTTAAGATGGCAGCTGTTTACTAACGCCGGCGAGTCTGTCATTTCGCATCTAGTTTTCTATAAATATGCTAATGCCGCCGAGTCTGTCATTTCACATCTAGTTCTTTATACATGTGATATCTACCGTAGCATTATGTGGGCGTAGTTTGTAGCGGCTGTGGGCCGCAGTCAGGTATTATTGTTTTGTAATCTAGCGGCATGAGTTGAACCAGAGCAGTGAGTTGAGCATGATGTTTACTCTCTGTCTGTTCCTCATTGCGTCCCAAAGACCACACTTACTGTGTTTTAGTTCCGCTTTACTTGCCATATTTCAGTAATCGGAATTTGGATGTTTATGAATCGTTCGCGAATCGTCCACGGCCGAATCGTGGATAATCTAAGAAGTTGGAAATTTCGCACACCTCTAATCACTAGTAAGAATCATGGTTGCCTTTCACTCACACATACACAGTTGTACTTCAAAACGCTAAGTCAGCCCAGAAGTGAAAGCTGCCACTAGACCTTTTCTGGTTTGCCAACCACCGCCTGTCCCTTTCCTGTAACCACAAGGTCAACACACTCCCACCTGTTCATATCAAAGGCAGCATGTGTTTGCTATGCATGTGGTGTGTTTGAGCCGGTTAGACCTTCAACCCCACCCAGTGAGTAGAGACACAAATCTGTAGGACTGTCAAATCTTGGCTGTCACAAGGACAGTATGTTATCGATCTTTAGCTCAGACGCTTTTTGCTAAATGTCAGGATGTCACAAGATTAAAAATTGGGGAATTAAGCCTCAATTCTCAACACATTCTTAGAATACTTTGACTACTTGAGACCACATTTTGAGAGTCTTAAGTGGGGTTGTCTCGGTCTCCCCTGTCGGGTGAACTTTTTAAGGAAAAACACTTGGTAATAAAAACAAATACAGTATGTAACATGTTTTGGTTACAAACATTCCACAACCACTGTAAATGACTGCAACCTTCACAATATTTAAATAATTTTAAGACACATTTTGGTATTTTAAAATGACTTTTTATGGTCTTGGTTTCACCTCAGTCCCGTCGACTCCCTAAAATGTTGGTCCCAATGAGTCCTGGTCTCAGGAAAGTTTTGGTATCGGATAGTGTTGTGCCCAAGACCACACTAATTCTGGTCCGAGTAGCATTCATAAGTAGGACTAAACAAAATTAAATTTCGTCACAAGATAAAATAGGATTAAACACCAAATGAAATGCTTTACCTAACCCACTATATATACGAAACAATAATATACATATACTATGTGAAATGCAGAAAAGACAATTCTATTTCTTAAGGTGGCATTTTTTTTTTTTTTACAGAAAAGTAGCATCTTTGCTTTATCACACTGACAGCTGTTCCTCCGTTCATCGAGAACATGAGCTGCACAACCATTTCAGGTGAAGTTTCAACGAAATACACAAGCTTCGAATAGACCTTTGTGAAACGTGCGCGCAAAGACTACAATTGTTTCGTTTTCATTATTTATTTGCTTGGAAGACGCCGAGTGAGCGTCGTAATTAGAGATGCATCGGGTTTGCTTATCTCTTTAGTTAGCTGGTTAAAGGGGTAAAGAAGCGAGATCTACAGGTGGGAAGTGAATGTTACAGTTAGCTTGTCATCTCCGCAGCCAAGACTTTCTTGTGAGAGCATGTAATACAAGCCAACACAGCCTAATTCACTGGAAATTGCGTCTAGTCGCAAGAAAAGTACATGCTACCAAGGTATTTGCTTGCGACTTCCATTTTCAGTAATGTTATTCAGTGAAAAAAAAAAATGCTTCGGATCGAAACCACATTTCGACCGAAGAATTTCGGTGCATCTCTATTCACGCTTATTTTGTGTGTTTAACTACAAAAGCAGAGTACCTAGCACGCAAGGAACATAACAAAAGTTTCAATGAAAATGATTTGCATTGACGAAACGTTTAATGCATCTTCTTATTCAGCATCTTCTTACTTCCAAAGTGAAAGGCAGGAAGAAATAAAACGCTCGAAGGATTAGTGGCGGGCTAATACGACGGCTAAAACACAGCTGCCTAATATTCCTCTCAGATTATCCGGGGTGCGGGCTTAGCACTTCTCATGCATAAAACATGGACACTGCGGGAGGAAGAGAGCGAGAGAAGCAAGCCTGTCATGGCCATGCGCTGCTGCTAATACCAAAAAGCCAAGCACGTGCACATACACCTTCCTCCATCACGACGCAATGTCACTCTTTCACATGGGGTGTGTTCGGAATCATTGTGATCTACTGTATATAGTTCACTCAAAAATCCACACTTAAAAATTGTAATTAGAGAATCGGGAACAAGGAAATTCAAACGCAGGAACCGTGATTTTAGAATTTACTCATTCAATACAATTTTTTATACAGTACAAATGAGATTACAGTTGACTTCTGAAGGGAAAAAAAAGTCTTTTTTTTTCTTCTTTTTGCAGGTTCTTTTATTCTCTTAATGAACAGGAGATGACGACACACAATTCCGGAACAAAAACAAAGTACCGTGGTAACAATTAGAGCGATAGAAGAGGAAAAAGAATCCGGCTGGCCGCAACAGATTCTGCCTCAACCTTCAAGTTCGTAGAGTTTATATTTGCCATCTACTCAAACAGTGGGGGGGAAAAAAAGGAAAATCAAGAAAAGTGCATTCCTTTAGGTGTACGGGCGGCCGGTTACGCCTTTTACTTTCGTTCTCCGAGCAGTGGTAGTGTTCCTGTCATTAAGTTATTATGGAAAATAATCGTTTTGGAACATTTATGAACCTTAATCGAATCGTCACGTGTCGAATCTCAAAGAATCTAATAATTGATGTATTGGCACACCACTATTCATTATCAGTTCATCAGATTCTCCTAAAACAAAGATGTAGACATTAAATTTACATTCATTTCCACATCCATCTTGAAATCATGACAATTTATACTAGACTCAAACCTTTCAAACCTAAGTGGAGACTTTGCAGAATGAAGGTTTCCTTGTAGCCCTACCTTGTAAATGTATGCACCAAAATGCATTAGTTGGATGTAGCTCAACATTCCATTTGCAGGAATGTTTCAATAAACAAGCAACTTCATATGTATACTCTGTAGCTGCAGATGAAAGTGCCTAACAAACAACAAATATGTTTTTAATCTATACACTAATTTATGCGTGATGTGTCCTCAAGTTCCACCCTGCTACGCATGGGCCGAACTTTCCGCATCACGTACCCGCTGAAATATTTAAGCTACCCAGATGTTTTCACATAGCGAAACGTACAGTCGTACATGAGCTACTACTGGCGGAGGTTCGCAACTGGCTATAACACATCGCTCAGCGCAAAGTGTGCATCAAATGACATGCTCACACAAGTCACAATTTTTCCTGTTTTACTGCACTCTTGTCAAAATAAAAGCTTGTAATTCTCTATGCACTAAATTAAAATGTCTGCCTGGAAGAACAACACAAAAGACCTTTGGCGGGCTGTACGTTACACACCCCTAGATTTTAACATGACGATCGTTTGTTGACTACTTCTCAAGATGCGTTGTGAGATACCATTCAAGACCAAAGACCCGTTTTCACATTGAAGACTGTCGGAATGCTCGACTGTGAATCCTGATTTTGTAGACAAGGTTAATTTTCTGCCATTGAATGATCGCTGCGAGCCCTCCCTCTTCAATAGATTGGACTTCACTCACCATCATTGGCAGTGAATGAGTTATGAACACTACTGGATATAGTGGATGACCTATCACACCACATTTTATTACTTCTACAAAATGACAATATAGAAGGATCTATAAAGCAAAGTAAATATGAAGTGATTCCAAACATAGACATGATGTCTATTAAACACAGGGGAAGGGAGCTGCAAAGACACAACAGAGGGGAAAATAGTAAGAGGAGGGGGAGGATGAAGCCTTGATTCCATCACTTCCCACTCCAAACACGACCCCTCCTCTTCACCCTTTTGCACGTACTTCCTCCCCCACCATGCCGACTATATATTTCCGTGATATTGATTCCAGGAGGAATCACCACCGGTCTGCAGTGGCTCATCTTGCATCCCATAGCGGCGTTTAGACACATTGATGTCCAAGGGGGGACGTGTCAAAACACAAAATTGCGCTGACTGGCCAGCTTGATTTATTGTCGGCGTACTGATTAATAATAAATAACGTAGCGATATTGTCAAATGTATGGTCAGGTGTCATCTTGGTAGGGGGAAGTCGTTTGTGTGAGGATGTACGGATGCTCTTAACAATAGACAGGCAACGTACAGTCGTAGGACACAGATTCCCCTGCGATGTTGCTGTTGGTAAATGAATTGCTTTTACAGTTGATTGGGAATGCTATTGTAGCTAATGTAAGTTAGTTTTTATAGTTCACTAAATAAATGTTGTTTGATTAATTTACTGGAATCTTTTTTCATCTACAGTACATGATTCTAGTACGCTGTTCAACATTTGCTTTACTCTCATTGAGTGCATTTTTGGAAGTAATAAACATAGCTTCATATTAATGCTGAAGGATTTATTGTGAGTTAACTACAGAACTTATTTATGAACTCATGAAGTGCCCCCTCGGGGAAAATTTGGGGCTCCTAGATCGAAATTTTTCATTTCCCCATTAATGACACTGTTACTTTGAAATGTGCATTATCTTCAATAGCAAGTGTTAATATGGTCACATTATAAGCCAAAAAAAAAAAAAAGTTTTCAGCCACATTTTATCGATTCAATCTGTCGAGTATGGTCAACAATCAACCCTTTCACATTAGATGGCATAGGAAAATTAAAATACCATATTTTTCGGACTATACGTCGCACCTGAATATAAGTCGCACCAGCTATAAAATGCGCAATGAAAAGGGGAAAAAACACGTCGCACCGGAGTATACAGTGTATCACAAAAGTGAGTACAGCCCTCGCATTTCTGCAGATATTTAAGTAGATCTTTTCATTGGACATCACTGGCAAAATGAAAAGTAGTCTGTGTGCAGCTTATATAATCGAGTTAATTTATTTTCCCCTCAAAATAACTCAAAATATAGCCATTAATATCTAAACCCCTGGCAACAAAATTGAGTACCCACTTAGTAAATACGTACATCCCTAAATGTCCAAATTGAGTACTGCTTGTCATTTTCCCTCCAAAATGTCATGTGACTCGTTATAGGTGGGAGGTCAGCCTATTAGTGCTCAGACCATACGTCACACGAGCGTAGGCACGAGCATGGGGAAAAATAAATAAATAAATAAATTCATTTATCAGGATTCAGGAGAAGGAGGAAATGCGGGGATGCAATCCGTGGTTGAATTTTGTGTGATCACGTTTGTGATGATGCCGGTGCATATATGCATAATGATAACAAATTAAAGCCCGTCTTTTGTAACAAATTCTCCCAGTTAAACAAGACTGTAAGACGGATATTCAACAAACATTTATATCTTTTCTATTTGCGTGTCTGTTCTAACAGGCGGATAGTAGATTTGACATTTATTTTAATCTCCTCGAGTTGGCAGAAAAAAAGTTTTCTCAATGTTTAAATAGTCTACATATTTTTATGATCATTATAAATGCATTTACACAACGAAATAACAATGGAAAAGTTTGTTAATTATATTTCTCGTATGAGACCAAAGCGCAACATTCGTTTACATTCAGCAAAGCTGACACAGTTTTCCGTATAGCATCTTCAACAATCAATTTGAATCCTTTCCATATCTTACTCCTACCGCAGTTGTTTGCGTTTCAATTCCCCTGTCTTTAGTCTGTTTTTCACTCCTATAGCAGCTCCATATCGAAAAGGAAATACCATCATGCTCGCGGAGGGCGCCAGGGCGCGGGAGGGGAAGATTGAAAAGAGAGCGAGGCCACAGCGTTCACGTGCACAGGCATGCACAGTGCCTTCTCTGTTTTATCCATATTATTTATTCTATTTGCCATCGATACATCCTTTTAGTATAAATATATGAATATATATTTATTTGAAAAAAGTTAGCGAGAGAGAAGTCGGTCCGACCCGACCATAAATAATCACACATAAGTCGCTCCAGAGTATAGAACGCACCCTCTGCCAAACTATGAAAAAAAAACTGACTTATAGTCCGAAAAATACGGTACTAATTTAGCACCACTCATCCATACCACTCGCATACCAACTTGACATTGTGGAATTCCCAAGTCATAACAGTCCTAAATTTGCTCAAAATTGCTTCTTCAAACCAAAATGGCTGACTTCTTATTCGCTTTGAGGAAACTTGAGACTTTTTGGGCATCCCATTGTCACATGCCAATACAATATAAAACTGCATCTCAAATTAATTGTGCCTTTCCAGGTGTTGCTATTGGGTAAATTTTGGAGTCTCTGTATACTGCATTGAACTACACCCAAAGCGTTATACTAAAAGAGAGCATGTGCATGTGTGGACGCCTGTGCTATTAAATGTGAGTAAGGGGACAGGTTCTCCACTGTTTCCATCTCACAGGGTGCCCTGTCTGCTTAACACACATACGGAGCCCCCTTCTCCTCCCACCTTTCCACCCACTTCCGCCAACAGCGTATAGCTTTAACAGGAGGGCTAATTGTGGCGCTTCTCGTGCACGTTAGTGTGTGTGTCCCTGAACTCTTAAAAGCATGAATCACACCCATTCTGCAGCCCCACGGAGTGTCGTTGCCATAGAAACGGGGGTGAGAAGACGGGGAGTATAAGCTCTGCGTGCTTTAATACATACAGTAGAGTACATGTCCACACACACGCACACTCACACACATCTCTGGGGTGCTTCTCTCTGTAAACTCCATCATCACCACCAACAACAAAGGGAAGAAAGATGCTTCCTCTTTTTGTCCAAATTCACACAAATACACACTTCCACAGAAAACCCACTTGACACCTGATCTGATAATCGTTACACAAAAGGCAGAGTTGCTGGCGAACAAAGACCAAAGAAGAGTTTATTTCAATTGCTTGTATACAGTACATACAGTTATAGTTGGGCGTCAGGTTCCTGTCTACTCATCAATGTGAAGAACTCCCTTACTACAATTCAACGGCAGCAAATGAGTTAACCTAGTAAATTTTGGGTGAACTCCCTACTTTAGAAAATACAGTAAGTCTGTCAACTGGCCGGTGTGAATTTTGTTAAACTACAAGTCTACAACATCATAATTTCGGACCATGCAGACATTTTCCTACCTATTATTTGACTTGACTAGATGATGTCTTATTTTTAGGCAACGAATTAAAAACACGTTTCACGTCCAAGCAGAGCTGTGTTGTGTTTTTTTTGATAGACTATTTTTATCCAGATGAAGTTATCAAAACAGTAAGGGAGTCTACAGGTTTTCAACTGTCTTAACAGGTGCTCACTTTTCCAAAATTTCGAGCTCAAGCGCTTTTAGTAGCTTTCATTAACTTACTAACACTAGCGGCGGCACTGTGTGAAAAGCGGCCCGCATCAAGCACAAAACGGGAGGACCCACGTAGGCTGACGTAGACACTGTCAGGAAGTGATAAGTGGGTCGAATCTAGAAAGCGTATTTACTATACAGTAGTTCCAAGCACCAATGTATTTATTTTTTCCTTGTGGAAAACAGCAAATTTTCCTATTTCAAGGAGTAGAGGAGATTACGGTATAACAGATGTGTGAGGAGTTTTACTAGTTTCAGTGAGAAGACGAATCGGGTTTTTTTTTTTTGTTTTGTTATTTGTGAACTACATTTCCACACAAATGCCCATCAAGATATCATTTAGCTTAGCAAGGAGAGGTGTGAGAGCCATTTTTCGAGTGTCCCAGAGCTCGCAAAACAAGGTTTCCTTGGCCATATCCGCGTATCCATCTGCCGAATCAGCCTGATAGCCGAGGTATCAGTACACCTGCTCCTGTTCTACTGGATGCATTGTTGTGGTCAGCGTGGCTACACTGTGAAAATACAACAAGATTCTATTTTGGGCCCCTCTAGTTGGCAGAAATTCACTCAAGACATGCTGCTTCATCCAAAACTTTCTCCGAGAAGCCCCCTCCCACATACAGAATGAATGGGTTGCACTGCACTCTTTCACACCGTGCTGCCGCTAGTGTGAAACTGCTTTAAACATTATATTTTTGTTATTGTTTTATTAACTATTAGTAGTATCAGTATCAGTAGTAGTAGTATTTAACTTGCACAAGTAGAGTCCACCTTTAATTGCATCCGATTTAATTATACTTGCAGAAAATGGTGCAACTCGTGAAAAAAATAAAATAAAAGCAAAATTTCATCTCACTTTCAATAATGCAATGTATCGCATTCTACATATAATTCTTGACTGATCCTTTCAGAATTTTAGCTACCCGCCCTTTCCAGTCAAAATGGATTGGACATCGATCCCCGTCAGTGGTACAGAAACAATCATTCACTGTCAGCCCTTATAGTTCAACAGATGGAAGAAGTACTCCAGATGGAGTGGAGTTGATTTTCTAGGCAAGGAGGTGGAGAAAATAAGCCGTTCAGAGCGCGTTTCTTTTGTTCTGCGGTGTTATCTATCAGCCAAAAAGCTTTTGATTACGTTCTCCCTCCACATCCCTGAGGCTGTACGAGCTGCTGCTCACCAAGGTGGAGGGGGCAGGTGGACCGGGGGAATCCTGATACCATCCACCCACTCAACCCCCCTTCATGGTCACCCCCCGTGGGCTCTCCTTCACACTAAAGTTATTGCTGTCTTCTTTATCTACTACAGCAAATTGCAAGTACGTACATTTAGAGACTTTTACATTGGGCTATCAGCACAAAACGTGACAAAATGTGATGGAGACAACCACAGTTACCTTGAGTAATATGGAATGCTGTTGTACAGAATATTATGACTTATGTAAATCCCTTGTCTAACAGTGTCCATCAAAGCTGAGCATTATCGCCTTAGTCAAACCTTAATTTAATACGTATCGAAAGCTGCGGCCAACTACTATCAAAAAGACGATAACGACTTGTCACTGTTCTCATTCAGTGGCAACACATAAATCTGCATAAAATCACAACAACCCAACAGAAAAACTGCCAATGATTCAACTGTTGAATAAAGAGTCTTTAATTACCTAATTCACTGGCAGCCCAAGGATAAATGAATAGTATTCAGTGTATGTGTTACGGTAGTTAGAAAAGAGCATTCTGCTCACAGGAAATGTAGGTTTTCAGTGTTGAAGCTATTAGTCCGTCACAGAACAGTAAAATTCCCCCAGATATGGAACATTTGTTGAAAAAACTACAAATCCTTGGTCTGGTCAGTGCCCCCTTGATTAGGAGGTGTGTCTGAATCTGTTTGCCATTTACAGCAGTTGCTTGATTTGATAGAACAAATTTAAATCAATCCAACAGCAAACAGGAAGTACGACAGAGCATGACTCTTGTGTTCAGTGTCTTGTTCAACCTGATGCCCCCTTGCGAGAACAAATCAGCTTACATTGTTTCCCCCAAATGCAGCTCAAGTGTTCAAGGCGCCGCTTGCCGCATCACCAATGGCACGGTGGTGATGAGCATGTGAGCCTGTGTGACAATACACACACTTGCCCTGGGGCAGTCGAGCACATGCCCTAATAAACCGATTTACTCGTGACGCTCCCAAAGAAGCGTGGGGGAATTCCAGGCTTGATTGGAATATGTATCCACGTTGTGACCGAGTTCATATAAAAATAACTACTGCTATAACAAGGCTATAATTTTAGTCCCAAGCATGCATGCAGAGCGGAGATCCAGTAAGGAGCGCAGCGGGAATGTGAAGGAGCGTTCTTTTTATTTTTCTATTTAAACATGAACAGTGCATCTTTGTGAGGTCAGCAAACTATTGCAGACCATGTTATTGCATGCGTCAGCCAGCAATTGAGTGGCTTCACACAGCGACAAGGAAAATATTTGGAGAGGAAATTAACAGGATGAAAGTTGTTTTTCAGAGAGCTGTATTGGCAAAAGATTGACATCTGTAATGCTACATAGGAAAGAGTAGCTTGCAGTTTACAAAAATATTGCACTTTGGTTTAATGATTGCACCTGGAACTTATAGTTCCCCATACTTGCTTTTAAGGAACTAATAGGTTTCTAGGCTCACTGTCCACCTTTAAATGCAGCCAATAGCCATTTCAAAATTGTGTTCTTGGTATTAGCCCGGTTATGAAAAGCCATTTAAACCCAATAACTCCTCCTGTTTGATTGATTTACAATTTGAATTTGAACGCTCGTGGATGTAAACAGAAAATTCCAAATATCTTAAAATAAAACTAAATATTGACCTTGACCTGAATATTAGCTGCATGCATGTTCATGTCTCCATTTTTATATCAGGCTAATAATCCAGTTAAAGAAAAAGCTAAAAAAAAAAAAAAAAAAAAGAAACCTCCAAATTCAGCTGTTGGTGGTAAATTTATAAAGAACAATAGAGTCAAGGCTGGCTGCAAGGGTGTGTATTTAGCAGACAATTGGACATGAGTCTTAGGGACAAATCAGAGTTAACTAAAGACTCGACAGGGTCCGAGACTCGAGACTTAACTGGGCCTGAGTTGGGGTTGGTTGTGACAGTTTGGATGGGGATCATTGTCAAACCATGAACAGTAAAAAGGTTTCCAAGATTTTTTTTATTGTCACTAGGGCTGTCAAAATTAACGCGTTAACGCGCGGTAATTAATTTTTTAAATTAATCACGTTAAAATATTTGACGCAATTAACGCACATGTCCCGCTCAGACAGTATTCTGCCTTTTGGTAAGCTTTACAGCAAGGCTTTTTGTGCTGTCTAACAGCGAACTCTTGTGGTCGCTTTGCGACACGGTTTATTGATTTCTTGCCAATTCAATATGGCTGCACGACGTCTCTGTTGTGCTTATATGATCCTTGGACAAGATTTGTCCGTAAGTATGGTTGTTGTAAAGAATGTACATATTATGTTAGTAAGCGAAATGTTATATTTTTTGTATGAGACACTTTTTGTTTATGTTTAGTTAACCTGTATAGCGTGCTAAGCTAACGTTGTTGCTAATGCAATGCTTGTGTACTTTTTTTTGGGTTGTTTTAAGACTGTCTAAAGAGGACAATGGTTTGAGGCCATTTTATTAATAAATCAGATGAAAAAGGAAGAAGTCTGATTATTAAGGCGTCGTTCACTAGCTGTCTAGCTTTGGAAAAAGTAGACGCTTCGGAGTGAGGACAGCATATACAGATTTAAATGACAGTAGAGTGAAATGCCCACTACAGTCCTTATGTACCGTATGTTGAATGTATATATCCATCTAGTGTCTTATCTTTCCATTCCAACAATTTATTTTACAGAATATATATATAATTAACAGAAAAATATGGCATATTTTATAGATGGTTTGAATTGCCATTAATTGCGATCAATTACGATTAATTAATTTTTAAGCTGTAATTAACTCGATTAAAAATTTTTATCGTTTGACAGCCCTAATTGTCACTGTAGAAGGCACAGTGACACAATTGTGACGCGACTCAACAAAAATGTGACTTGACCCGACTCGGTTTGACAAACTGTTGACTCGACTTGACGTCGCCTTGTGACTCAGCTTGAATTGACTTGCCCACCAAGAAAAAGACTTGCTTGAGACTAGTGCTGCAACAATTAATCGATTAACTGGAGTAATTCTATTAGAAAAAAAGCTTCAAATTAAATGTTGCTGCTTCGATGATTTGTTTAATTAGAGTGACGTTGTAATGGTTTGTTTTGAAAGTGTTTCATTTAGTTTTATTGATTTGGGGGGGTACACTGCCCTCTAGTGGCAACAGGGAATAACTCATCTAACATGGCTGAATCCAGCAGCTCCCTGTTAAGACCAACATCAGGTATGTTTTTGTTTGAGCTAATGTTTGTTTATGCATTCGCTATTTAGCTTAGACCATATTTAGCAGGTTTTTGTTGGAGTGTGCTTGAACAATTTGTTAAGAGCGTTGTTAAAAAAAAAAGTTAGCATTTTATAGCATTTAAGCTAGCAGACTTTTGGTATGCAACTTAGCAAGTTGTTCTTTTGTTGTACTTAGATCCTCATTTATTATTTTTTTTATATCATTTGAGGCTAATCTCATTTGAGGCTAATCTCAGGTATTTTAATTTAGTTTTAAATGCATTCATTGCTCTTGTGAAATGAAAGTGCAATTCTGCATATGTCTGAAGAAACACTCAGGAATTTTATTTTGTATTTGCATTTAATGCTCTTTTGAAATTGTAATCTTAGCTAGCCAAAATACATATTATTGCAAACATAAACATTTATTTATTTTTACATATTCTAAAATTTATTCTGCAACAAATTCTATGTACATAATTAGATTACTCGATTATTCGAACAAACTAATTGATCAATTAAATGACTTGAAACTCACTTGTGACTTCATCGGAGGGACTCATGCAATTGTCTGGTATTCATATATATCAAGGTGTTACTCGATGATCCAGAAACTCAGTTAACTAATTGGCTACCCTTGACTGAGGTCCCAATCACCCAATTGGGTGTAAACATAATCAAAACGAACAACTTTCAACACAGCAAACTGGAATGTATGTTTCACAGGTCCTTGATTTGAAGACAGGAAAAGAAGCGATTCATGGGCAAAGCCACAAAAGAAGAAATAAGAGGACAAGAATGTAGTTCAGCTGCCCAGAGCCACATAATCGCACACCTCCGGTGAGAGCCAAAACCGTATGTGACCTGCATTTATTTGGCCTCCATACTGAAAAACAATAAAACTTTCGCCCTGCAGCTCAAACATGATTAAGTAAGGATAGACTGAGGGAGAAATGTATTTTCTTGGTACTTTAATAACATCTGGTTGAATATGATCTGTTCACTATACTCTGAAATTAAAGCGTGAAGAAGCAGTCTAGACGTTTATGCCTTCCTACGAAAGCCGCTGAAAGAGAACCTAATAACTCTGAACCCACACATCCCCTGTCCAATTTCCCTCACCACGGTAAACTACAAAAAACTGGTGCGTACCCTGAAGGCCTTTAGTGCCTTCTCTGCAAGTCGAAATGCTATCAGAATCACTGAGTGTCTACTATAACCTCCATGAAATTTGTTTATTTTCTTCTAACAGTCCACTCTCTTTATTTCATGGCTGTCTTTTTGGCTTCACAGTTTCCCCTCCATGTTTTTTGTCCAACCAGATCCCTTTTTCTGGAATTTCTTATGTCACGTTATTACTAAGCTTGAGAACGATAAACCGATACGACCGGATATCCAGTTTTATAGGTGAGTGATACATCTGTATCGATAGTA
Source organism: Corythoichthys intestinalis (assembly GCF_030265065.1). NCBI lineage: Eukaryota > Metazoa > Chordata > Actinopteri > Syngnathiformes > Syngnathidae > Corythoichthys > Corythoichthys intestinalis. The sequence goes on from NC_080404.1 coordinate 37,785,415, forward strand.
AAGTTACCATTCGACAGTAATAAGCCATTAAATATTCAATGAACCGATAGTAGAGATAAAATTCGGCTATTGTGAGCACAGGAATCGGCTTCTAATGCCTAGTTTAATGCATTGCTTAACAGGATAATAATTTAGCTTGTGTCATTCACCACACAGCGCACTTAGATTGAGACCACATACATGATATAATATGGACAAGCACAACTCACAGTCATGGTTGCCTCAACTTCCCATGCATTTCAGCAGAACCACTACTAGTCGCCGTCATTACCCGATCGTCACGGGCGTGTCATAACAACACAAGAGCTAACAAAACCACTGTAACGCACTCTCCGTAGCGTTTTCTTCACAGCCCAAAACGAAACTAGTAGTGGCAACGAAGCAACATGCTAAAACAATGGAAAGTTTGAGCACCGACGCCACCGACGCCAGCGGCGCACAGCGATTGATTTTCAACGCACCCAGGAAAACAAAAGTCGGACTTTGAAGTGATGAAGGCAGCCAGATCTGTTTGCATGGGACAGTGTGAAGTGTGGAGCGGTACAGAGATCGTGAGTTTTTAACCCTGAAAACCACTACAATGGTGAAAAGGGCAGCACGACCCTTTGGAGATTTTGTTTCCACGAAACGCAGTCTACTTAAACATGAACATGCGGATTAGTTGATCTTCCTCAAGAGAAAAATCTGCCCTTCAAAAAAGATATGCACAGTGATGAGGAATAAAAAAATGTGGAAGCACAGGGCATAAGTGAATGACTTTGCTGTGTATAAGGTTAAAGTAATGATTATTGACCTGTCTGTCTAAAATGCCATGTTTTCATTATAGTTATACCAGTGGTAAAGCATGATTATTTATTTATGATAACATTGCAGATTTAATTCTTTTTTTCTAGAGCTGCTGCATATAATTAATATTTTTTGTTTGTAAGATGTTTACGTTGAAAGTTTGCACTTAAATTACATACCTCTTGTGCTCAAAACACCAGGAAATACAGTAATTGAATGACTGCACTTAATTCTTGTCTGTCACTGGAGTTTTATTTTATTATCAATCCCATCCAACAAAATGATGGTCATATAGTAAGCCTTTTTTTTTGGTAAAAAAATAAAACATAACATTGGTATGAAATTTTGTTGTTTAATTTTGCTATTAGAAATGTGGTCTTTTTTATACGTTTAAAATACTGTACGAACACACACAACAAATGTTTACTATCGTATCGTTTTCCCCCTGTATCGAACCGTATCGAATCGCTCGGCCTTAAAAATTATCGTTTTTGAATCGAATCGTAACCTGTGTATCTAGATACATATCCAATCGGCTTCATGCCAGAGATTCCCAACCCTAGTTATTACACATATATATTTGGAGTGGAATGCTGTAATTAAAGAAACACCTGGGGAAAAAACTCCACTGTGAAATGGTGGAGCCAAAAAGAAGCTTTTAACATAAATTCAATATGAAAACTAGATACTGTATTTTTACGTTGAAATCCAAAATACTGGGGTTTTTGGATGTGTTTCCCCTGCATCCCTGGAAACTAACTTGGGCATAAACACACAGTATTGTAGCGTGGGTTTTTAATGGAGTGAAGGGGTAAAGCAAAGGCATGCAGGAAATGGGGGAGGGTCAGCACAAAGAGGGTCCCAAGGTCTACAAGTGTTTGCCATGGATGCTTCAAGTGAGTTAATGTACTAGGTTTTCTTTTGGCATTAGTGAAATCATTCGAATTAAAAAAAAGCCCTTGAAAGAAATAGCCCACCTTTTGTGTGCATTAAATGGACATTTACTTTAAAAACGAGGCACAAATTCCCTATTAAAGACCAACAAGTAAATTGAATTTAAAAACAACATCAAGAAGCTGTGAAAGCTGCCGAGCATACAGATAACAGAATGCTGAGTGCTCAATGCTGAAAACTTGTTAAACCCATTAGCTTGAAGAGCAGAGGAGCTCCGTCTGCTGCCGTGCAGATCGGAAATGAGAAAAACTGATAAGGGACCATATTCACCACAGGAAAGCAGAAAAGCAGACATTGGCTCTTTCATCCAGAGAACTAGACGCGATAAAAAAAACTATGTATAATGGTACAGTAGATTTAGGTGGAAATGTTAATACATTTTCATATGTAAATACACCCTTAAATATTAAAATATATACTGTAATAATATATAAATACATGCACAGGCCAAGAAGTGGTGGCTCGTTTAAAACATGGCTACCAACAAGACATGCAGAGAGGATTAAACAAAGCGGAGCAGACAGAAGAGGCTCACTGTTTGCTTGCATTGTGAAGATGCAAGCACTCGATAAGATTAACCAAGCAGGGGTGTTAAAAGAAACAATCTTTATCCTCCCATCAGCCCGTCTTGGTTCAGAAAAAAAATGATCAAGGACATTTGGCCTAGCCACTAAAGAAATAGGGAGTGGGGATATGGCTTTAACTCATAGTCTGAGCTTTAAAAGAGGCTATCAAAGTAGTGATTGATTTTCTCGTTGAGGTACTATGGGTTGACTGGTTAATTAAACAGATCTGGTTGTGATTAATGAGATGTTTGGGATTCTGGAGGAGTAATTATAATTAACCCTCTACATTGTCGGCCAAACTGACCTGTTTTGTGGTTTTACAAATATTTTACAAAATATAAACTAAAGATCCATTTCATCCCCACTGAATGGCACTACACATTGGAACTAAGACGTCTGCCATCGACAGTGATTGACATCCAAACCATTTTGGACCGGAAGTCCCCCAGTTGGCAAAAGAAAGGATTCGTCTAAAAATAGTAAGTTGATTATAACAAGTATTTTTATGTTTCTAATAGCTCCTACTGTATACCAATAATTTTTCAGGAACAAATATCCCTTCAGATATAATATATTGTGGATCAAATTGACCCATTTTAAATAGGGTTTGACGATATGACCTTATACCACCCCAATTCAACACACACAAAAATGCATAGCATAAAGGGTCTCAAAATAATTTAACAGGATGTCTTTATGCTCTTCTTTATATGAATACAAGCATTTTGTTAAATGAGTAAGTGACCTTTTGTATCCCCTTTTGTATGGGTCATGGTTTCCAGGGTGGGAAAGCCGCAACCACACAGCCATGGCAAAATATTTACAATGCGCTTTTTGTGTTTTGATTTTTAAATGGTGTTGTTTTCGGCAGACAGTTTATGTGACGACACCAAGTTAGTGCCTGAAAAAACAAACATTTTCTCTTACCTGATAGTAGGCTTTGATCTGCCTAATGAGAATGGAAAGGTTCTGGATGCGAAGGGTTGGATCATTGTTCACCTTCTTGTTGGTCCTCTGCACTGTAGCTTTGGGATTTCTGGTAGAAATATACACAAAATGATGCCACTCAATCAAATTGATTCAATTTTCAAGCCACGAGAGGAGTTACTGTACAAAGACATCTGACTGTTTTGCTTTTCATTATATTCTTGAAAAGGTGGAAGACTACATCACAATCATGCGATTGTTTCAAGTCACTCGGAACAACCTCTTGCATGGAATGAGATGGAAAAGTTGAACAATCAGTTGAAAACAATCAATTACGTACAAATGTGCTTCATCTATGAATCTTTTAAGTGTTTCCTCATGTCTTTATATATAATTTAGCAGGATCTGTGTTGATTTAAATGAGGTAGCATGCGCAGCGAAAGCATTATCACTGGTGTCAACACGTTTCAGTGAGCATTCCGTTTATTCACGCATCATCCAAAGCATCCATTTTCATTTTACCTCAAAAACGTAGACCCCCACCTATAACGTGCATTCCATTGACAGCAGATCTCTGACAATGATCATTTGCTGCCAGCCCTTCCCAGTTTGAATGGATAAGACGAACAGCACCAATGACATGCTAATGCGTCTAGATCATATTTCCTTAAACATTGTTCAAATAAATCAATCATTGTTTAATCTTACTGTCACTGACCAATAACATTGAAAGGTTGACATGTTATCTTTTAACATTGTACACATGACATGCATGACAACACACATGCATACATTTACAAGCAGCCGTCTCCTCCCCCACACACTTGCAGCAGGTTGACCCTCATATATAGGTCATAGACTGAAACACATTTTCATGAACAAGAGGGGTGCTTCCAATGGAGACAGTTCTACAAGTACAGCACATGAAGTTACGTCATAATAAATGAAAATGCTGTAATCGTGATGCAAAATGAAAAGATGGCGTCAGGCAGAAATCTCAGGGTTTATTGAGGTAGGAATACATTTTTGCTGAACATTTTAATTTGGATGCATACGTTTTAGTTGTTTAAGCCTCTATTATGTTTGTTTCAGTGCTCAATGTGCAGGGGAAATCCTTCTAAAACATCTGAACTTCAATTAGACACATTCAACTTAAGTCTGAATGTGATTAATTCCGAACACAGCCTTAGTGTGCATACTTATGCGACAATATTATGTCAAAATGTCTATTTCCATTCTAACTGAGTCATAAAAGTTTTGAAATGACTTCTCGATCGCCTTCTTCCATCATAAAAACTCTGCATTTGGACAGGGGCATGTAGACTTTACATCCATTGTATTGTTAGATTGTGTTTGCACACGCATATATTGCACTAAGCTATATTGCTCTAAAATATCTATGTTCACATACTTACACTTGATATTTGCATTATTTTGTAAAATCAGACAATAATATACTTCATATATAGACCATCATATGAAATGTAATATGATATAGCATCATATTGCATTTCATATGATGGTCTCGAGACATATTACGGACTTCTGGGAGATGAAAGGTCTGGATGAATGGACTGATGGTCATAATACGACCCAAGGAAATTACATCATGGCTGAACCAGTATATAATCATAACGTAACAGAAAGCCTAATTTACCTCGATTCAAAACACATATCGTAAAAAGGTCATTTTTGTCATTTTATCTCCAATTTTAAAAAAGAAAGAAAGAAATATATATATATATATATATATATATATATACATACATAAATTCGTGTGCAGACACATTAATTACTCTTTTGACCCCACACCCATGATGTTCAGCAATAATGCTTATCAAAAGCACACAGGGCTCTTTTTAATGGGTTGAATTAGCAGTCACGTGATCTACCTCACCCTACTCACACACTCAAGCACAGACACCCCCGCACACACACGCGCAAATGAGCACGTGGCTCTTAAGGAAGACATCGTAGGGGGTCTATTATTTAACCCCTTAATTAAAAAGTGGAGGCTGTAATCCTGTCAGAGGGACAGGCTTAGTGTGTGTATGTGTACGTGGGTTTGCGTGTGTATGTGCATGAGAAACAAAAACAGCAAGGGAATGGTTGGCCATTCACATTCCATCACACTTGAAGCCCCATTATATTTTATTTAACTTTACAAAGGATCAAAATGATCGGTAATATATAGGGTTAACAGCCCAGCATCAGTCAATGTAAACAGTAACATTAGCTGCTGTTGCTGTGTACAGCGGGCGGCACACCTCAGCAATGGTGGACGGGGTACTTCCGGTCGTATTGTTTGGATAAGTCCTTTTACAAGTCTGAACGTTGGGCTCATTTTGGCTTTTACTGCAAAAACTGAGGCATGGAGTATTTAGAATCCAGCATTTTAGCAGGTTTGGACTAAAGCAGGCAAATCTTATAATGAAAGCCATATGTTGTTCAAACATAAAACAAAAATATTTTTACTTGAGTGCTGGATGAGGTTTCAAGAATAGATATAAATTTACTTTTATGTATGCATACACTGAGATTGATGGGAGGCAGGAGGGGCAGTGCCCGCCGCCCCAGTAGCCTAAAAATTTCATTACATGTAAGTGACTTTCCTATACATATGAATTTAAAATTAAGACGTAGCTGGTAAAATATCTTCTATAAAAGTTGTAAAGCAATAATTCAAACAAATGAAAATTCATTAAATTAACAAGAATCTCACAAAGTATTTCGTAATGGGTCAAAATTATTTTTCAAACAGATTATGTGACTAGCACCTTAGAGACGGTCCTTTGCATTGCTTAGCCAAAACTACACCTGAGGAGGCAAGATAGATATTTGGAATTTCTTTGTTTCATGTTTTGCCCCCCCCCCCCCCCTTTCCCAAAAAACTCAAACTCCACCTATGCTTTTATGTCTATTTTGATTTTTCTAAAGTGATATACAAATATTGCAATAATCATCTTCAAGTATTGTACCGGGATTATTTGGGAGCGAATGGAATCGTGACACGAATCATAACACCAGATACGAGGCAATACACACCCCTATGTTCCAATATGTGAAAATAGTCAATAGTCAACTATGACAAGATAATGATGACAATTCAGACAAGTGGATATAACTATGCAAAGAACTGAAAGGTTAAACAGCCATTTGGTGAAAATATAATCTGTAAATTCCACTAACATGAGGATATTAAAAATGCTGATTGCATTAAAACTAAAGCATAGAGAAAAAAACTGACTGCAGATTTAAAATCAGCGACCAAATACTGTATAGAACCAAACTCATGCAACAGAAAGGGAAAAAAATTGTTGGCTATTTTTTCACTGCCAGCACTGAAAATTTTTAGCTTTGGCTAAAAGAATTTTTAATATTTGGGTTTTATCGAGAGTAAAATCACACAAGCACGTTTTTCATGAACTACCTGAAAAAAAATGTATACTCCATATTGGCCAAAAAAGGCAACATGGTGACCCAACATGACAAAAAGCCATTCGAGTGCTGATGCTGCATGCTTCTCATTCAGACTGAACCCCCTGGGGACAGCCAGGCGACAAAATAAAGATTTAGTTCTGCAGCAGGCGGGCGGAAAAATCCCAGATATTAACCCCCTGCCTGGTTCTGCTGATACAGTAAACTTAAGGCTTTGGCCAGACAAATAGATTAAGGAGAGACTGCTCGAGGTGGACAAACCAAGCCGATAGACGGAGCCTCAATAAGCAAAACCATCCACCGCTTGTGCATGGACAGTCGAATTCGGCAGCCATTGGGGTTGCGCCACTCTCTGATTGGCTGTGTGCTTTTCAGAGTCGTGTTAACCTATATATGACAGGCTGCATTACAGTCAGCATGGGCAGCCACGCTCACACGCACAAAAAGGGAAAACACAGGCTGCCTTTGGCCACGTGTTAGTAAAGAGCCAGTCAAAACATAGCAGGAATGTGTTGCCAACAAATCTGTTGAAGAGAGCTTGCTGGTTTTACTTTCCTGATAAATTCCAATTTTTGGATGTGAAAATTCGACATTACCACAAAAATATAACTATTACAACGAAGAGAAACTATGTTATTTGTTACCGCATGCCGTAAACCTGGAATTTACATGTACTGCAGTTGAACCTGAAGCAGCCTCAAGAGTGTTTATTGAACTTTTAACCCTTAAATGAACACAAGAAGTAGCTATCACTTTTAAAAAGGTTGGTGAATATGTCCTTCTCCTGTAATATTACTTTATTGTTGTTTATTTGGTTGCATTTAATTTTGAAACAATACCAAAAATAATATTTGGTCAATGAAGAGTAATTGGGGAAATAAAGATGGTGGAATATCTTAAAGAATTAAAAAAATATATATTTATCCAAATGTGAGCTTCAATGGGAGACGACAAACGCAACGGGTGATGTCACTAGAGCAGTGGTTCTTAACCTTTCTAAAGGTACCGAACCCCACAAGTTTCACATGTGGATTCACCGAACCCTTCAGAATTGGATAATAAAGCTTTTTTTTTCAAATTCAAAACAAATATATCTAAGCTAGCAAGCTAATAATTTAGCACATTCCCTTTCAAAATTCTTCTAATTTTGACAGCATATTTAAAAACAGGTCAAAATTTGAGACTGCGCTGCCCGTTGGTCTGTTGTATTCCCTCATACAGAGTGCGAGCCAACCTTCCACTGAGCAAACCAGTTCCTCCTCCCATCAGATCGAGGACTAGCAGTTAAAAAATGGATTAAGCCTGCAAATTGGGAGCAAACCAGTGCCAAACCTGGTCTAACAAGCAACTTTGCCTAGATTGATTAAGCGCACGAAAATAGGGCTCTGCAATCTTTACCTTCGCCGAACCCCTTAGACTTACTCACCGAACCCCTGGGCTTCGATCGAACCCAGGTTAAGAACCACTGCACAAGAGGTTGATCTAGTTTTTTTTCCACATTCTATGGATGAAAATATATCACAATGATCATAACGCTGTTATATTAACATTGTATGCAATACTTTGCCATTTTTAGAGACCGAGGTTCCTCTTTGGTGACAGTAGCACCATATATTTATTAACCCATGTGACTCTTGGCATGTTGTGAATTTCCTTGTCATTGTCTTTTCATGAATTCCTTTTCCCCCTTTCTCTGTCTCATCTCCAGTCCACCCTTATACCACTGCCACCCATTCTTTACATTCCAAGCTGGTAGTGAAATGAATCATTAAAGACAGTCAACATCAACAATCATTGCCTGCTCTTCCCTACAGCAAATGGACAGAGGGACATTGTCTCAACTTAGTGAGCTCTTATTTCTTCTTCATAAAAGCAAACAAGTCCCTAATTGAATCCGGTTTGCTCTTCATTTCCAACTCTAATGTTCTTTAAAAGCGACACCTGTTGCCAGCGAATGTCTCCCAAACCATTAGCTACACGGAGGGTTTCTCATATTGAGACGACCTGGAACAAATTTCAGAAACAAAAAGCGTCTGAAGTTTTACATTTCCTTGAGGTTTAACATGTTCTTAGTTGTGGCAGTTTTCAAGACTCGCAAACATTTAACTGCCTAAAGGCTAGACACAAAGACGACTGCCAGAGATGTGGGATTAAAATCAGAGTCTGGACTTCCTCACACATTTCCAAGATTTTTGCTTGTTGTTGTCAGATGAGGAGTTTGTGTGTGTCTGTGTGTGTGTGTGTGGGGGGGGGGGGGGTTCAACATCTCAGCAGCAGCATTTCTGCATCCCTGCTGCAGCTGGAATTTAAACTATGTCAGTTGGAGCTTGCCAAACAGAAGCTCTAAGAAAAAAGAACAAAGGCTACAAATCAGCAGACTAGCAGGGTTGGCAGTGAATAATCATGTCTTGGTGCCTTTGACCGCGACAACCATCCAATCCAATGAAAAGCTGTTGCCAGCAATAGCAGCAAATGAGTTAACAGGAATTTCATGCTAAAAAATCCCCTTTTTATCAAAAATCCAGCTTTAGAGCTGTCATGGTCAACCGACTTTCTGAGAACTATTCGATTACAAAATTAGCCGAAAAAAGTTTTGACAGATGAATAATTGTTGAGACATTGTTGACCTATAAATTGTCCAAATCCTTTTTTTGAGCCTCGTTGTAGTTGAGATTTTTTAATAGATTATTTTTTATTAAACACAAAGAAACAGAAATGGAAATGTGTAGTTTTAAGATGTATTTTGTTTTATACAGTATAACGATTTCAAAATAAAATTCATTCATTCATTCATTTTCCATGCCGCTTTTTCCTCACGAGGATTTTTTATTTTTATGAAAGAAAAAAAAAAAACAGTTAATGTGACCCAAATTCTGCAATCCCCGATGAAAACATGATTTTCTCTGTAGTTAATATAAATTCCATAATTGTAAACATATTCTTTTGTTTGGAAAACAATGATACAGTTACATAGTTGCATCATATTTATGGTCCAACTTTTCTCCACACATGTAAAGCCCAGGCCCATAAAACAGGTGATTTATAAATGAGCGATTAGTGAAATCATTGCAAAAATAATCAGTGATAAATCGACTATTGAAATAACTTTGTGGCAGCCGTAGTCTAGTATCCAAGGTCCCGACAGGACTCCTGTCACAGAGTCAAGATTTTTAATTGGCTCCACCTCACTGAGTGGGCCAGCTAATTACTTTGACAGCAGTGAGGAGGTCATCTAATTGGCTGGGTAATGACGGTCATGAGAGGACGGAGGCGGGGCGGCAGGGTTGCCATCTGGGTGTCGGGTGCGGACCGTTAGATAATCCCCACGTCCTGCCGCTGCCCTCTGGACGCATTGCCCTTGAGGGGGGGCGATGGCTGACTGACACCAATAGCGACATGTCAGATAGAAATGTTCTATTATTAGAAACATTTACTAAACAGGATGCATGTACAAATCTTGTTTTTCAGCTTTGTTTTTTTTTGTGTACTGTATTTTTTATAAGCTGCTACTTCTTTCCCTTTGAATTCTGTGGCTTTGATAAAGTATTTAATTTAACTACCATCATGCTTCCATGTTTCATTCATTCCTTTGCTTAGCAAACTTGAGTGTCATGGTGACGTTGCCACTTCGGGTGCATTCAGTCTCCCTACCTACTTAAACTAAGTGTTTCATTACCCTATGATTTCAGGTGTAGAAGCATGTGATCAGAGTACATTGTCCAGCGTACGTTTAGCTTTGTTGCTACGTTTGTGGGAAGGCAAGTTATTTACAGGTGCATGCCGGGTTGCCAACTCAAGACCCTTAAATGATTTATGGATAACCGTGGGTGGTTTGTCGCTGTAAATGGAGTGTTCTTATATAGTGCTTTTACCTACACATTGAGCACAAAGCCCTTAACAATGGCTCACATTCACCCATACAAGCACACATTTGCCGTCATGCAAGGTGCTGGCAATTCACTGTAAGCAATTAAGGGTTCAGTGTGTTGCCCAAGGACACTTCAACGGTGAGCAGTCGTAGCCGCTGACCATTAGGTCACTTGAGAACTAGTGCCAATAACTGCCCCCACCCCCAAAAAAGATCCGTTTGCCACAATGAAGCTGCTCTGCTGGCACTCTGCTAGCCTTTGAGCGCCTTGAAAGGTGGAAAAGCGCTATATAAGCGTAACACCATAACACCAACACCAAGTTGGTTAAGCACTACAGTAGGGATTTTATCAGTTGGTGCCATTGCAGAAACACAAGTTAAAGATTTTAAAAAGTACGTTGTACTTCTTTGAAAACACTGTGCTATGTAAGCACTGACCGCCGTTGGCTTTGAAATCATCAAGCACTATGGGAGACTTTGCTGCAATCTCAGAAGTCAAGCTAAAGAAGATTTTTTTTTCTCTTTCATCATTTTAGCCACCTATTTTTTTTAAGTGCTTTCAAGTTCTCTAGCTTTATCAGGTATATTTTATCATGTGTATGTTTAATTGTGTAGACGGAAACTGATATGTCAGAATTTAAGGACAAGGAGTGGGATTAAATTTTTACTTCTTGTCACTCCTTTTCGAATAATCATACTTTGATGTTTTTCTTATATTTGATTACTGTCACCGATTACTGGTACTTATGTATTGAATATTTGAAATAAACATGTTCAATCAATCAATCAATCAATCAATCAATTTTGTGATTTCGGAGTGGGTGTTAACACTCCAGTGGTACTTGTGATGAAACGTGATGAGGCACATATGAATGAGGATGCAACTCGACATGTTGATATTAATTTGGTTAATATTTTTTGCCAATCAATTCTTTCTATGTAGATTAGCGGTGTGACAAAATATCGAAATGGTGATATATCATGATACTTTACATCCCAAAAGGTTATCAATACGTTCATGCCAAAAATAGAGATATCGTTTTAAAAAGCTGTCAATGTTTAAAATAAACAAATAAATAAATAAATGAATAAAAAAGGAACCAACAAGTTGGTACCAAAATCTTCCACCATAATAGTGTCTCAGTTAACTCTATAGCTGCCATTGACGGCGCTCGACGCCCAATCCATTAAGACTTGGAAATGCTAATGAACATTCATTCGAAACCAGAACATTCACTCTGCCTGATTTTCGGGGCATTTACAGGCAACTTTGTTCATTTTAGGGCATTTAGAGGCCACTTCCTGTTGAGTTTAAGTCACTGCCTATTCATTTCGGAAATTCCCGGACCGCTTCGTGCTCTGGAACCCAAAATCAGCAGGAAGTGACCCATAAAATGCCCCAAAATCAACAGGAAGTGACTGAACCAGAAATGGCCCAAAATTACCTCATTGCCTGGCATTGGCTGCCACTGACAGGGTTCATTCGCTGCGACCCAAATGGATTGGACATTTACTAGTGATAAACGTACAGCAGAAGGATGACGATAGCTAGTTTTTCTGTTAATTTGTTGTTTTGTTGAATATCCTAGAATGATTTCCTGACCAATGTATCGATAATCGTTCTATCGCCATATCGTGAGATCATCGTTATTGTGAGCTTTGTGTTGCAAATCGTATCATGAGATACCAAGCGGTTCCCACCCCTAATGCAAATAGCCCATATTATAATGTGGACAGATGAGGCTTATAGTCAGGTGCATCTTATATCCGTATTTTTTTCTCAATTTTTGGATGGTAAAGCTTATAGTCAGTTGCACACTATTATCTGGCATTTACTGTATTCCACACCGAATTCAACCGAAAAAACAAAATCTAAATGTAGTCGCTTAGTGACTCATTCCAATTAACACTTAACCAAGCTGGTGGTGTCACGCTAATAACAAGTCAGCAGACAAAGATCCAACCCACAAATGCAACAATCTGACCGTCACAGTGGGCCTTGTGTGTGTTTGCGGGAGGGTGGCTTGCCAAGAAGACCACCGACAGCTGCACTACTGCAAAAACAAATGCACACCCACACATAGTGTGTGTGTCTCGTGCTGATGTAGAAGCCTTGAACAAAAGCGCACACACACACCCAAACACACAAGGCTGACTGTGACCGGCCACTTCCTGTCAGGCGGCACACAGCTGCCAAGCGCTGAACACTGGACGATAGCATTTTTTTACCCACCAAGACCAGGTAGATTTTGATTAAGACCCTGGCACCTCGTTTTTCATGGCCAATCTTCTGAATATTAAAACGAAATGTAGAACATGGACCATTTTCTTTTCAATTGTGGGCATTGGTCTTTGAGACTTTGATTATGATTATAGAACTATCATTTTGATTGTGAATTTTGCAAACAGTCGACTAATTGGCTTATGTGTAAATTACGTTTTTTACTGTTATATTACTTTTATGCATTTATATAGCTGTCAATGGCACTACAAAATGATCATGTCATTGGCAGCCAATGAGTTAATTTGTTGTCACATGACCCACTGTGACCACCAAGGCCAAAAAATTAAGTTCTGGTGCCGAGGGGTCCCTGCAATAATTGTCTGCAAAGACGTCTGACTGCGTGACCCATCATTGGCCCACATACCGGGTCCCATTGTGTGTAGCCTACATTAACGCAGCAGAAAGCTTCTAGAATCTTCAAGAATTGGCTAATGTGTGCCTAGAGGGGAAGGTGAGGGTGGGAAGGGCAAGACTGGACACTTGATTAAGTACGCTATCGATGTATGAGATCTAGAGACCACCCCCCACACACAAAAAAAAAGTCAAATCTAAACCCGTGTAGCCAATGAATAACACATACACATGCAAGTACTGTTCAAACAGAATACAAGTTAAATGATGGCTGTCTTAAAACCTGGAAACGATTAATCCTTTCAGTGCCACTGCTGAGGATACTGCTCTTTTTTTCCTTATGCTGCAAATTTAAATGAGCACTGTATATCACAAGTAGCGAATCAATAATCAGCGTAAACAAAATTGAGCAAAGGTCTGAAATATGCACTATATCGATCTCATTGATGGAGTTGATTCACTTTTGATTTGCACACATTATGTTGAGCTACTGTACATTGTTTCCAGAAGTATTTTATTCAAGACAGAGGGAAATGGCGGTTATGTTTGTTTAGTACCGGGATGTAAAAAAAAAAAAAAAAAAAAAAAATTAAAAACAAAACATGTTTTCAATTGTCTCTGTTGTCTAAGGGGGAGATGGGTTATTTTTTCTGAGAGAAAAAATTCTTATATATTTTTAGGCAATATCGTCCAAACCTTGATCAAACTCAATTTATAAATCATGCGCCCCATTAAACATCCCGGAATTGATGACCTTCAAATAAAAGCCAATAAAATGTTTGTTAATTCTCTATGAATATAACCAAAATAAATATAAAAAATGTAACGTAGCATGCACTCTTCAACATCCCAACAGAGGTGGCGAACACCCGGTACTTGAAAACCTCAAAATCCAGGTTCATAATTAGTTGTTGTTTTTAAAAAAAAAAAAAAAATGTTTAATTCATATAAGTAACATCAGTTAGATCTTAAATTTCAACACAATCATCAAAGCTGGGGCACTCCCTCGATACTAGTGTAGAAACTAGAGGTGGGAATCTTGGGGCACCTAACGATTCGCTTACGATTCAGTGGCTACGATTCGATTATAAATCAATTATTGATGCACCTCCTCTCCCCGAGCTATTAGCTGCTTTTAACGTTTCATACATTAGTTACAAAAATTGTACCAAAAAAAAAAAAAAAAAAACTCTCAGGCTTAAGTAAACTACTATTTCAGTATCAAGTTAACAGTTCAAAACAGTAAATAAAATACTCAAGTCCGCATTCTGTATCAGCAGCTTTAAACTACTTTCAATTAATTTAATGTTGTGAATCAACCGTTAAAGATATTAAAATTGCTCCCGTTATTCCATAATTTCCCTTCTACTTTCAACATTTGAAAGTTTTAAAACTGTTTCATCATTTAAAGATAGATTCAAGTCAATATTTTGCCAATTTAGGAGTATTTTAGATAAAAAGTAAATTGGGTTCGCTCGGGAGGTTCGCTACAACAGCCTATCAGAGAAGTCTACTGCTTTAAGATGGCAGCTGTTTATTAACACCGGCAAGTCTGCTATTTCGCATCTAGTTCTCTGTACATTTGCCAACGCCGCCAAGTCCGTCATTTCGCATCTAGTTCTGTATACATGTGCTATCTACCGTAGCAGTATGCGGACGTAGTTTGTAGCAATGTGGGCGTTGTTTGTGGCGGCTGTTGGCTGGAGTCAAGTATTATTGATTTTTTTAATCTAGCGGCATGAGTTTTCGGTCCGTTCTTCATTGAGTCCCGAAAACCATGCTGACTGTGTTTTAGTTCCGCTTTACTTGGCTTATTTCAATTATCGGAATTTGGATGTTTGCGAATCATTCTCGAATCTTCCACGGCCAAATCACAAATAATCTTAGAATTCGGAAATTTTGCACGCCTCTAGTAGACACCCGTAAAAAGTAAAAACAAACAATGATTATTGCTGATTAAAAGTCTTGATTTTATACAAAGAGTTACTTTCCGTATTTTTCAGACTATAAGTCGCACCTGAGTACAAGTGGCACCAGCCCAAAAATGCGCAATGAAGAGGAAAAAAAAAACATATAAGTCGCACCGGAGTATAATTCAAATTTTGGGGGAAATTTACTTGATAAAATCCAACAAATAGAACAGATATGTCATCTTTAAATGCAATATTAAATACAAATACAATAGAGAATAACATGCTGAATAAGTGTACAGTATGATAATGTTACATGATGAATGAACAAGGAAATGCAAACGTGGCTGGTATGTTAGCGTAACATAACTATTAAGAGTTAATCAGATAACTATACCATAAAGAACATGCTAATAAGTTTACCAAACCATCAGTGTCACTCCAAAACACCATAATAACGTGAAATGATATAATAATGTGTTAATAATTTCACGCATAAATCGCTCCAGAGTATAAGTCGCACCCCCAGCCAAACTATGGAAAAAAACTACGACTTATAGTCCGAAAAATTTTAAAATTAAATTTAAAAACAAAAAACAAAAAAAAACTAAACTTCAATATATCAACTGTTTTCGCAACTTGACACTGCACACACCCTTAATGTTTAAACCAGACATAACCAAAGTCCGGCCCGGGGGCCAAATGCGGCCCTTGGTCAAATTTCATCCGGCCCCCAGCCTCTGTCATGAAATCAATAACGTCTGGCCCGCACACAGACTTAATAAATTGGTCAGCAGTACTGCTACCAGCATATGAAGTAGCTTACACACTAAATGCTGCTTCTCATTTACCCACTAAAAGGCAGCAGCACTCTAAGCAACATTACCCCGTGTGACCCTTTACTCCCAATTTTCAACAAAATCAACAAAAAAAAAAAAAAAAAAAAAAGAAAGTTCACTGCGACGCTTCAAGGATAGGTGGAAATTGGACTATTTCTTCACTAAAATACGCAACAACTGTGTCTGTCTCATTTGCAAAGAGACAGTCGCTGTTTTTAAAGGGTTCAATGTGAGGAGATATTACCAAACAAGACACGCTGACATGAACGACAAGACTACAGGGAAGATACGTAGCGAGATATTGAAGCAACTTGAAGCTAGTTTAATTTTACAGCAGCAGTATTTTGCAAGGGCCCGAGAGTCGAAAGAGAACGCCACAAAGGCTAGTTATTAGATTGTTGAAATTACTCATTAAAAAAAATAAATAAATAAAGCAAATGTGACACACGGAATGGCTTGCCAAAATTTGCTTCAATATATTGTTCTACGTAAAGGACGTCAGCCAAGGTCGGCCCCCCACATTTTTACCACACCAAATCTGGCCCCCTTTGCAAAACGTTTGGACACCCCTGGTTTAAACAAACCCTGTTTTTAGCCAACTAAAGATTTTTACTAAAGTAGGTACCTTGATTTTTTTTTTTTTTAAAGGACTTCAACAGATCGAGGGAACCTCGACATTGCACACCCCAGAGAGACCCCGTTTATAACATTCATTTTTACTAAAGTACGTAGATAACCTTGCATTAAAATTAAAAACTTAAGCTTAAAAACATTAAGAGTTCGCACACTGCCTTAACACTGCCCACACACCCTCAAAGACTAAGAAAAAAAATGTAATATCTAAAGAAAGGATTATTTTTTTCTTCAAAGGATTATTGAATTAAAAAAAAAAAAAAACAGTTGGCGCACCCCATTGACACTGCACATTCCCTATAAATGTCAGTATACATTATTATTATATAACAGTTCATGGCTTAATTTCTTCTAAAGACATTAAATTGAATTACATGTACATATACACTTTATCCTATCAAAACGTCAGCCTGTGTATCACTTTATAATCACCCGCAACACCATTTCATGAACCCATTCACCCAGCTCCTGAGGATGTGTTGCATTCAGTGTACTTACATCTCTAGCATGACCTCATTGAGGTAAACACCATCCAATAATTGCACATATTCTGACAGTTTGCTGCCATCTGTCACCATGGGCTGTCCCACTGTCTTCACCTGAAAAATAGAGGACAAAGGGGCAAAGGGGTGGGTGCACACCTCAAATAAAAGACCAATTTAAGAATATTAATTACTGCACTGTAGATGGACTTACCCAGCAGACCAGTGGTGACAGCATGAAGTGCTCCAGCAGGGGGCTGAAAACCTCACTTTCCATATTTCACCAACACGATGATTGCAGTAGATGGAAAGAAAATGGGGAGGGATGGATATAAATGTGAAGGGTTGCTTTAGACTCCACTCATGTGGTTGGTTGGTTTAAAAAGAGGCGCATTTTGGCGGTTTCATGCGGTTCTTATAGGAGGGAAAAGGCATAAAAAATGAAGATTAATCCACATATGTCTCGACACGACCCAGCTGTTCTCCAGAAGCCATCTCAGTATCTTCCAAGAAAATGGGTGAATTAATACATCCAGGAATGTTAGATGAAAAGCCACCTTCACGAAAAAAATAAAACAAAATATGAATATTAATCCAGCTTTTAGAAATTCCAGACAGCGGCAGTTTGAGTCCTCGTTGTGTGAGACAAGCACGTGTGCCTTCTTTCATCCGCTGGCGGTTAATGAGTCTGAAGAGTAGCAGCTGAAGAGAACGAAGCACCGCCCTCCTCGTCGCTCTTCCCTCTCTCTCTCTTGCTGTCGCTCACCCGCTCTCTTTCTCTCTCTCCATCCCTCACTCGCGCTCCCTATCTTGGTCCCGTGTGCGCATGCTCGTCCGAAAGGAAACCTAGGACCAGGCCCGGAGTGACTAATCGGGAGCTTCTGGACGATTCCAGAAGGGCCGGCCGGCCAGATGGGCCGGTCCGCGTTTTATTAAAAAAAAAAAAAAAAAAATTACACTGTTATCATTTTTTGTTTGGTATTTATTTATGACAGTGTCACTGAGTATAACTTACATTCTGTTACCGCTGTCCCTGTGGGCCGTCTTAAAAAAAAAAAAAACAGTATTATTTTTTTTTCCAGACTCATCCTCACGTGTGCAGACGAAAAATACAGCATGCAGCTCCGCCCCCTAATTGTAGTCTGTATTGAGCCAAATTAGCTGCTATCTCGGTGCTCGGATGGATAAAAAGAGCAAGGGTGGCGCTGAAAAATAAGAATTAAAAAGAGAAAAGCACTCGTGAAAGAATCGGCAAAATGCGCGAAAATAGCTAATTTTTTTCATGCAACGACCTTGCTGCCTCAAACTACAGAGGATTACAACGAAAGTGGTAAGGCCAGATGGCGAATAAAATGCAACTTGCACCGTGTGATACGACAATATGTAATTGTGGAAACTTTGGCTTCTTGTAGCACCTCACAAGGGATATGTAGCAGCAAGCATTAGCCATAATGAACACACCACAGGTGCAGAGCTGGAAGGTAGGATTGCCATGTCGTTCAGCGAATGAACATTAGAATTAATATAATCAATTACGTGGCGTTTTTAAAGTGGAAATGGAAAATGGATAATAGTATCATTAGAAGTTGTTACAATGTGCAATACGTATTCTTTATTTTTCATATTGTTATGTTGCTATGTTTGTTTTATCTGTAAGCACTCATTTTGTTAATATTTGATGTTGCAGAAAAGGTCTTATTTATTCATTTATTTTGGGGCTGCCAAAATTATCGCGTTAACGGGCGGTAATTAATTTTTTTAATGAATCACGTTAAAATATTTGACGCAATTAACGCACATGCCCTGCTCAGACAGATTTAAATGACAGTACAATGACATGCCCACTTGTTAATTGTGCTTTATGGAGTTTTGCCGCCCTCCGCTGGCGTTTGGGTGCGACTGATTTTATAGGCTTCAGCACCCATGAGCATTGTGTAAGTAATTATTGACATCAACAATGGCGGGCTACTAGTTTATTTTTTGATTGAAAATTTTACAAATTTTATTAAAACGAAAACATTAAGAGGGGTTTTAATATAAAATTTCTATAACTTGTACTAACATTTATCTTTTAAGAACTACAAGTCTTTCTATCCATGGATCGCTTTAACAGAATGTTAATAATGTTAATGCCATCTTGTTGATTTATTGTTATAATAAACAAATACAGTCCTTATGTACCTTATGTTGAATGTATATATCCATCTTGTGTCTCATCTTTCCATTCCAACAATAATTTACAGAAAAATATGGCATATTTTATAGATGGTTTGAATTGCGATTAATTACAATTAATTTTTAAGCTGTAATTAACTCGATCAAAAATTTTAATCATTTGACAGGCCTAATTTATTTTTCAAATGTATCATTTAATATAGTTTTTTTTAAAATCCATTTTTAAATTTGTTCAAAATATGTTGTGTTGCACTTGTTAAAATAAAGCCACCTTGTTAAACAACCATGACCTGCACTGAATTGGAATACACAGAATTACAGTACACGGCTTTAGAGAACACTGAACTTAACACGTGTATGCATAATGACATAATTTTAAATGAGTGGGCCAGTCTGAGGCATGAAATTCCAGGGCCGAAAATGAGTCCCACTCCGGCCCTGCCTAGGACCTCTCGTTTTTTCTTATTTTTACTTTGGGGTTAATTACTAATGATATATGGCGGAAACCACAGACAAGGCTGAAAAAGCAGTTTCTGCTCTTGCACCCCTCTTTAAAATAAACTGCTGCATTTTAAGCCAAAACAAGTGTTTGATAGATCAATATGTCTATATGCTGCCATAGCAGATTCATGGCACATTAAGCCCCTGAACTATTTTTAATTTGTCCGTTTTACCCTGAAAGAACCCCGTTTATAGATGTCGCACAACCGCTTTTGTTTCAACCCAGCCACAAAACGAAGGTACCGTATTGGCCCTAATATAAGACGGTGTTTTTTGCATTGAAATAAGATGAAAAAGTGGGGGCCTTCTTATATTCGCGGTCTAGACGTTATACCCATTCACGACGCTAGATAGCGCCAGATATCATTGAAGCGATGTTCTGTCATGACAGATCTCAGCTATTCTGAAGTTTAACCAGTTTGCATTATTTTATTGCAATGTTTTTCCTTATTCAGGTTTGTTTCAAGACTACAGTTACAGTTAGACTTCACTTTGATGGTTAATGCAGTTATTGCAATTTTGTTGTTTTATCACAATAGATTGGTTTATTTACATTTCAAAAACCAGAAGCCATTCATTTACGAATGTGATTGCACTTTAGTTTACATATTTAAATGTTCAGATATTAAGATTTTGAATGAGGCAAAAATAACATGCTTTTTCTCTCAAATATATTGTTATAATACTTTGTTTCAGATGTACTGTAATTATTTTCTGTATTAAAAAATTAATTTGGTGTTCTAAAAGTCTTTGTCCAAACTTGAGGCTTCGAAAAAGAGGGGGTCGTCTTATAATCAGGGCCGTCTTATATTCGGTAATCAATTATATCTATTATTCAAAATGTCTTTCGTTTTTAGCTTAGACTCATTAGTTGGTGTCTCATATTTCGTTTAAAAAAAACTATTTTAAAAAATTATTCATTCACATATTTTAAACTTTTAAACAAATTGTCACAATGAAAAAAATGGCGTCTGTAAAAAAGTCACGGATATCTGCCTAATAACTATCACTTAATTGTGATTTTTTTTTTGTTACTGTCGCATTTTCTCCGATATGTTAGAAGATAAATAATCAATCCAAAGAAAAAAAAAGAAAAAAAAAAAAGTTTAAAAGGCTAAATATATGAAAAAGAAAATCTCGACCACTCCTCGATGTCTGCGATTTCTGCATCGCAACCCATGTTATATTACCATGTTTCACCCATAAAATCCCCAAAAAATCCTGCTGTGGCGATTCACAGCTGTGTCTTGGGACTCAGTGATACATGCTGCATGGAGTTTTTGGATCGAAACAAGGTAAGTACGCGATAATATCTCGTTAAAGTCATTGCGTCTGTAATTTTGCTCTTGCGTGCTCTCTCGTCCAGATAGGGTTTTGCTGTTTAAAAAACTTTTTTTTTTTAAATGCCCTCCTGTTCAAAATTTTTTTCCCCCAGAAAATTGAGATTTTAAGCTTTTCAATTATGTATCACTCCTGCATATCGGACAATTTTAAAAGTTGGCCAAATTGGGGGTTTCAGAATGGAACTTCAAGTCACCTGAGTGTTTTCCGCCATATATACTGTACCAAGGGCGTAGGTTTGGTCTCAATATTGGTAGGGACAATATAATGGCATAACCTGCATGTACACTTTTGCTGGGGACGGGACATTAATAAGACCAAACATATTTGGTGAATGGGGGTCAGGGCTACACTTCTCACCAATATGAACCTAATTAATTGATAGGCTAAATGATTATAGCAAAATAAATCTGTATTGACCTACACTAACTTTTACACTGCAAATTTATAACGTCTGAATCTGATATTTTTTGGTTAAATCTAGTCAAATATTTTCTCCCATCTTGTTTTGAGTGTTAAAGGCTAGTTAACAGATTAATGTGTCAGATTCTTCCACTTACTTTAAGTAAATATTACTATTTACTCGTATTGAGCCCATACATCTAAAACTTGGTCATTTTTCACCTAAATCAAGGAAAAATTGCTTTCAAATAATGTTTTGAACAATATTCCTGCATTAAGAACATTTCTGACAAACAAGTTTTTCTTTTAAGATTAAATATACTTTTTTTTTTGCTTAAAATAAGTCTGGTAATCTTATTTTCAGCAGCTGTTTTTCTTACGTCAAGAAATCTAAGTGAGTAAAATTGACTTGAAGCACTGTAGCAGATGCAAAATTAGTGGTGTGTTCCCCACCGCCACAATATTGACGTCTTTTTACATTACTTCTACATTCTACATTGTAATATCCCTCTTTTTCGAAAGGTACGGGGGGTGAAGTCATGAGTCAATCAAACGTGCGTGTGAGGGGAAAAAATGGACTGGCTCATTCGGCGAGTGAAAAGGGGTCAATGTAAGTCTGAACATAATGAAAGTACTGTAATTCACTTAATAATGGTAGGATCAATTCTATCCTCACAACATATTTTTGTACCGGGCCTCAGGACCATAGGTGCCCCTGAATGACCCTAAATTTATTTTACTTTACACTCATTTATTTCTTTTTTATTTAAATCATTGTATGTTTAAGTATTCTGTTCTACTCGATATATACTTAAAAACTTTAACATATTAAATATTTCAATTATATATATTTTCCTTTTTTTGCACAACGCCCATCCCCTCTGTCTTAGCAGAGAATGGTTTGACCCCGCTCTGGCACACTCAAGGCTACATATATGTGCCCTGAAGTGGGAAATTAAAATCTGTCATCGTTATAAACAGTGTTGTTACTAACGGCGTTAGAATCTAACGGCTTTACTAATGGCGTTATTTTTTTCAGTAGTGAGTATGGAAGTAAATTTATGGAGGTAAATTTGTGTCAAAAAAAAAATTGTACTCGTATTTACACATTCATGTTTGTATATAAAATATGTGTTCGTATAAAATATTCGTACTCATATTTACGGATTCGTCTTCATAAAGGTGGTTCCATTATTTCCTGACTGTAGCCGACAGCCTACAATCTACGTCCACTTGATGCTACGCTAGGTATTACATGCATATAGAACTAGATGCGTAATGACAGACTCGGCTGCGTTAGTAAACAGCCGCCATCTTAAAGCAGTAGATTTCTCAGAAAGGCTCTATTGTAGTGAACCTTCATAGCGAACCTAAGTAACTTTTTATCTAAAATACTCCTAAATCGGCAAAATCTTGACTTGAATCTATCTCTAAATGATGAAACCGTTTTAAAACTTTCACATGTTGGAAGGAGACAGAAGGAAGAAGAACTAATGCAATAACGGGAGCGATTTTAACAACTTTAACAGTTGATTCAAAACATTAAATGACTTCCAAACATAGCAAAGGTTACTATGTTTTTTTTTTTGTTTTTTTGAATGAATGAATGAAAAAAAAACATGAACGGTAACACCAGTTACTTTTAGATATAGATATTATATAGAATATTTTACTTTTAGATGTAGCTTTTGCAGCTTCAATGTAATGTTTTGGTTTCCTTATTTTTGTTACTAACATAGGATCTGTGACCCTCCACAAGTTTTCCTATTTTACCGCAGGATGTCATGACTGTTAACTGTGGGCCTGTGAAGCCGACTATCATCGTACTTCTTACAGTCAAAAGTTGAACGTTTTTCATTTTCTCTAAATGATGGACAGCAATGGGAATTGACCGTACAATTCCCTGAAGTATAAGTAAGTGATTAAAAACCACATTTGTTGTTATTGACAGCTTCGGGTGCACACGCTGCATTGTTTGCGCCTACTCAGCAATTCGCATGTTAATTCACAGATCAATACCGAGTGTTGGACACACATAATCAACAAATGATGGATGCTCCTCCATTGAGTAAATAAATAAAGAAGAAGAAGCTTTAACACATGAAGAAGCCATTCTCGTTCCTGTTTGCTTTTGGGGCCACAAATGCTGGTGCTGGAGGCTAAACACATGAACATCCTGGACTGACATGCACATACAGGGTTGCCTTGAAACATGAGTTTAATTTGGTCTGTGAGCATGCATGCAACACCCCTCTGCAGTTCAACAGAACAACGTGAAATCGACAGCTTCTTGTACTACACAAATTAGTAGCCTACACTTAATTGAGTGACCGCAAATGAATATACTTGTCCACAGGAAACAAATGCTGGTGACTAAAGATGCTTGTCCACCAACAGAAATGCTTTTGTTGAGGCAACATGACCTCAAGCCCTCGACAACATAAACACAATGTATATATTGCATATATATGTAGGAAAGTTTTAAAGTAAGCTTGAGAACGATAAACCGATAAGAGCGGATATCCAGTTTTACAGGTGAGAGATACAGCTGTATCGATTATTCATTGAACCGATAGTAGAGATAGAATTTGGCTAGCGCGAGCACAACAATCGGCTTCTAATGCCTAATTCAGTGCATTGCTTAATGGAATAATAATTTAGCTTTTACGTCACATGCTGCGCTTGTGTCATTCACCACACAGCACACTTAGATTGAGACCGCACGCACGATATAATATGGACAAGCACAACTCACGGTCGTGGTTGCCTCAGAAGAACAGCTACTAGTCGCCGTCATTACCCGATCGTCACGGGCGTGTCATAACAATGCGAGAGCTAACAAAACCACTGTAACGCATGCTTCGTAGCATTTTCTTCACAGCCCAAAACGAAACTAGTAGTGGCAACGAAGCAACATGCTAAAACAATGGAAAGTTTGAGCACCGACGCCAGCGACGTGCAGCGATTAATTTTCAACGCACCCAGGAAAACAAAAGTCGGACTTTGACGTGAGGAAGGCAGCCAGATCTGTTCGCATGGGACAGAGCTAGTGTGAAGTGTGGAGCGGTACAGAGATCGTGAGTTTTTAACCCTGAAAACCACTACAATGGTGAAAAGGGCAGCACGACCCTTTGGAGATTTTGTTTCCACGAAACGCAGTCTACTTAAACATGAACATGCGGATTAGTTGATCTTCCTCAAAAAAAAATCTGCCCTTCAAAAAAAGATATGGACAGTGATGAGGAGTAAAAAAATGTGGAAACACAGGCATAAGTGAAAGACTTTGCTGTGTGTAAGGTTAAAGTAATGATTATTGACCTGTCTGTCTAAAATGCTATATTTTTATTCCCCCAATTATACCAGTGGTAAAGCATAATTTATTATTTATTTATGATAACATTGCAGGTTTAATTCTTTTTTTCCAGAGCTGCTGCATATAATTAATATTTTTTGTTTGTAAGATGTTTACGTTGAAAGTTTGCACTCAAATTACTTACCCCTTGTGTTCAAAACACCAGGAAATACAGTAATTGAATTACTGCACTTTATTATTGTCTGTCACTAGAGTTTTATTATCAATCCCATCCAACAAAATGACGGTCATGTAGTAAGCCTTAATTTTTTTTTTCCATAAAAAAATAAAACATAATATTGGTATGAAATTTTGTTGTTTAATTTTGCTATTAGAAATGTGGTCTTTTTTATATGTTTAAAATACTGTACAAACACACACAACAAATGTTTACTATCGTATCGTTTTCACTCTGTATCGAACCGTATCGTTCTTAAACTGTGTCGAATCGTATCGAATCGCTCGGCCATAAAAATGTATTGTTTTTTAATCGAATCGTAACCTGTGTATCTAGATACATATCGAATCGGCTTCATGCCAGAGATTCCCAACCCTATTTTAAAGTAAATTGAATAGGGATTTTCCTTTACCTGAACCATGGATCTCTGGCAGTCTCCCTCTTTGCTAGTGCTGCAATGGGAAATCAATGTTTGACCAATGAATCTCCCTTTTTAATCATTCAGATACTTGAGAAATAATGACATACTGTAACGCCAAAGGAAAATAATAGAGGATTGCATTGTTTTTTCTTCTGTCAAATGTACAGGTATAGAACTCATGGTTATCATTTTTCTGGTTTTAAAGATGAGGTCATTCATTGCCTTTGACAACTGGTAGACATCTAATCGATTTGGCTTCAGGGCCGGGTGATCGCTGCTGGTAGTGAATGTTCGCTTTCAGGTACTTCCATCACTGGCAGCCATTGAGTTATAAATTGTATTTTCACTTGCAATACAGCAAAGGTTGAGTAAGTGCGTATAGAAATCTAGAAAAAATAATCACAAAAATAGTATATTACTAAAAAAATGAGAAATGCAAAAAAAAAAAAAAAAAAAAAAAAATTGGAGCGAAGTTCTTTGCGGGTACAAAAAAACAAATTCGTAAAGCAAACGTTGATCAAATTCTAAAAAAAAAAAAAAAAAAAAAACTCATTTTGATAATAATGCAGGAAAACAAAGAAATAAAATAATACAAATAAATAAAACAAAATATTTTGGTGGAAAAAATAAAAATCGGTATGTTTAAAAATATTCTGTGCGTGCGTGTGCACGTGCGTCTTGGTGATCAAAAACTAATGAGTGTCTATGAAAACAAATATGAAAATACATTAAAATAATTAGAAAATATTAAGATTAAGCGCACCAACCACGACCCCCCCCCCCGCCCAAAAAAAAAAACAGTACGAACAAATAAACTACCAAAAAAAAATTTTAAAAAATGTACCCTACAACTGTCTCATTTCTGCTAAAGGGAGTAGGGGTGGAGGTTGAACATTGTTCTCTTAATCCTATAACTAAGAGACCTACGGAGTATTTTAAATTGTGTTGAGGTCACTTTATGTTTATTTAAAGAGCATATGACACGAGAAAAAAAGTCTTAAATAGCATTATTGTGTGAATTAGAATCATATTTTGAGACGATTCGACTATATACAGCAAATTTGCAAAGCACAGATAACGAGAAATTAGACTTTTAATGTGCTGTTAGGCCCCTCCTCCTGTTAAAGCCCGCTGGCGCCGCCATCTTGCTGATGACGTCAGCGGTAGAACGATTTCAGGCAGCTTTAGCATTGAGCCCAATGGAGGAGGAAACATTTTCCAGCGATTCTGGTTCAAGTTTGGAATTTTCAAACATAATTGGCGATCCAGAGGAAGTATGTGCCATACAGCCATATAGGTTTGAGCCATATTTGGAGGAAAAAGATATGGAATCAGAAAGCAGCGACACAGACGAGACTGAGCCAAACTCCCAGGATGACCACAGCAGACTGGGCAACACTGCATGGTGAGTGGCTGAAAATTAAATCGGTTTTGGTATATTCTGTTTTATTCACATACACAGTGGGGAGAACAAGTATTTGAGACACTGCTAATAGGAAAACCCATTGGCAGTGTCTCAAATACTTGTTCTCCCCACTGTATCTGTTCATTTTTTTATAGTGACATTTTCATTGTTATTATTTTTAATTTGTGGAGACCTGAGAAAATACATTTTTCTTGCAAGGAGTCTTTCACTACAATCCATGTTCTGCATTTAGATTTAAAATTTCATTTATTTTTCTGAAGGTGTTCATGTGAATGCTGTGCAGTGATGCCCACAGTAGATGAGTGCGTTTGCTGTGGTGAACAGGAGCGAGTCAGGGAGAAGATGGAGGGGGCTGGGGTCCAATGTATTACCCAGCACCCTGGATTTCAGCCCGTGTGCCTGAACGTAGACGTCCTTCAGACAGCCTATTATGCCTACAGGCAAAATTATGAGGACCAGTCAGGAAACAAGTATGTGTCATATATATGCACTGATCAGAATTTCATAAACCAACCTTTTTTGTGATCGGCAGTGACTTAGGCTAGTTAGCATTGTCTCACAAATTACAATGTAAAATAACGGTTTGCATTACTGTGTTGGTTTTCAAATGGAAAAGGAAATGAATGACCCCATCCTATTGTGCTTTCAGCTGGAAACGTTACACGGCGTATCGCCAGTTTGTGCGCTGGGTGTACGAGTTCCTGGGGCGGAGGATCAGGGTTCCTCTACCAGCCTGTGTGGTCGCGCAGATCAGGACAAGCTTCCCATCACCGGAGTTTGTTGGATACCAACCTTGTAATCCTCCCTAAAACTCCAAGTTGAATAAAATATTGTAATCGTTTCATTATACAGTCATCCTGATGTGATTTTTAAAAGAATATCTCTACTTCAATATTTTTGCAAGCCTCAGTGGTTAGTCTTATTACATATTTGCTAAGTGCAATACAAAAATTATATTTCCATGACAAAGTATTGTACTGAATGGAATATGGAAATATGACAAATGCAAGGACGTTATAAGATACTTATTTCTGACATGCTGATACAAGTAAAAAACAATTGCTACTGTATCAAGCTCAAGACAATGATTTGGAAAAATACACAAAATGGTTTTATTCACCGGAATTTAAGTGTGCCATTATATTTTATATATACCAACATATTTAAACAGGGCTCGAACCAATAATACCTTATAAATTCAAAAAACTAGCTCACATTTTCAAAAGATGACAACGAAAGAACTGGGGAACACAATTATACAAAATTAAAGGTTCAATCATGGCACATTAAAACGTGTGACATGATCCCGGACCGCCTGTTCTTTGTCAGGTCGCTGAAAGCTGCTGCTGAGGGATAACCTCCCGGCCTCGGGCACAGCCGGTATCGCCTCCAATTCATTCGGCTCTACATCACTCGCGTCCTGCACAAGCCTCTCCACCGCCGACATCAGCTCGCTAACATACTCTGATAACAAGGGAAGCAAATGGTACTGACAAATGCACAGAGATAATTCCACATGAAATCCATTCCATTTATCTTGCAAATATCAAGCAAAAATGGGACAGATTCTAAAAACACACTTGACACTGTATCCAGTAATAAAGTGTCCAAAGGTTTGTACATTACGATGACACCCAATAATTTACAACAATGAGTTCAATTGACAGGATTAGTAATGCGTACTTACCAAATGTAGGGTTCTCCAAAACTTTGCGCACAACATGGCCGCCTTGTTTTGATTTTGGAAAGTGGATGCTATAAATCCCCACTCCGTCTCGGGTTAAGCTGTGGGCTCGATGGGCGTTTTCATTGAAGTGAAGAGCAGCCACAATCGTCCTTAAAAAAAAAAAAAAAAAAAAAAAAAAAAAAAAAAAAAAAAAAAAAAAAAAAAAAAAAAAAAAAAAAAAAACATGGATGGAATAGTATTTCCATATTAATATTCATATTGAAAATGTCTTAATCGATCAGATTGTGATTGGGACAACAAAAAACAAAGACATGAGATAATATACTGGATAAATCAGCAGAAAATTGTTACAATAATACCTGCTGAGCATCCCCTCGTAAGAAAAGGCGAACATTTTGGGTGTAAAATGGTTCACCAGACTGTGGAAGGCTTCCAGGTGGGAAGTCTGGTAGACTGGAGACAGCCGGCGAATGTCAGCCAACAGTTTGGAGCCACAGATCAGCTTCTCCAGCTCATTGGTCAACTTGGTGTCTGCAAAATACCAGACAGAATCAAATTTGTACTTGAACAGAGAAGCATTTTGCGAAATAGTATAAGTGTGCTTATTGTAATGGAATGCAAACTTACGAGGCGTGAGCCAAGGCTTTTTCCGTTCCCGACCTTCCAAAGGACCATGGCTGCACCTGGGGAAACTGCCTTTGAAGCCCGAGTGATCATTCTGAACATGGCTCAGTACTGACTCCCACTTGTCGAGGATGAGTCTGGGGTCCCCAGGTCGCGTTGACGCCACGGACCAATATAAATGGTTGATGATACTGCCAATCCAGGGTTTTAGGGCTTCACATCCACGCAGCTTAGAGAGGTTCTGCAACTTTTTCTTCAAACCTTGGAAAGACAATTATGTAGGTGTGTAAAATATGCTATAAATAAAGCTGTGATAATGAATCTTATTACCTTTGCCAATATGCCAGATGTCAAAAAGATGCTCAATGTGTGGGAACTGTTCTCGGACGAGCTTGTTGACAGTCACATGTCGATCTGTCACCAGAGTTCCCACACGCACAAACTCCTCGAGCACACGCAGTGACCGAACCAGTCCTTCGGGCTCCATGTGGTAGCTACCTCCTACCTCGTTACTCTGAGATTTGGGAAAAAACAAAGCAACATACAGTATGATATATAAAGAATTAGGCTTATATCGAACATCTTTTGTTCACAAGTTTAATTTACCTGCACAATCTGCACATCCAAGATGGTTAGCTTCCGCAGTTCCATCATCGTGTAAGTCCCGTATTTTGCACTGTGACCGGGTGAGTCAGCTCGTCCGTCGCCACCACAAACAATTTCCTCTCCCTCAGCTTGTAGATGGCTCAACAGCCAGATTTGCCGCTCTCGCCACACGCTTTTGATGGCTTGGTGAAGGTAGCGTTCTTGATGGCGAAAGTACGACCGAGTGGAGTAAACAGCTACACCCATGTGAGATAACACACGCAGAACTTTGCCCACAGTTGCACCAGCAAATAAAATGGCTGCAGAAAGAAATATGTTTCCAGCAGCAATTCTGCCGACATATGGTTGGGAGTTCCATGTTCCGGTGTGACCACATCCAGGCTCAGCACACTTCAAGGCCAGCACCAACATGGTACCGACCTCAGAAGGGACCCAGTTGACCTTCTTGCAGGCACACGCAGGACAACTGACCCACTGGCTAATGAGCTGAATGAGGGCGACCCAGTAGATTAGATATACCCGGCTGGGAACTGGCGCAGGGTCGGCCGCAGCCATATCAGGACAATCGGACTCGCTGGACTCGCAGTCAGAAGGTGCGGTGGGTAGGTCATACTCAGAATCAGCCTCGCACACCAACATTTCTTCATCCGAGTCCCAGCTGTCGATGGTAACATTCAGCTCTGAGTGAACAACGCAGGTTTGGGTACCCACAGTCATCATGAGGGGCCCGGATGTTGTCTGGACACCTGAAAGATACACACAATAGATCACAATCTTCTTCCCCCTATTGCTATAACATGTTGATGATTGTGTGAGAAACCCAATAAAAATTTTCATTTTAACCGCAGTAGAGTTTAGATTTTATGTAAGCCTGTCAAACAAATGAATTAGAAAACAATCAGACTTGAAAATTATATTATTATTTTTTATTTTATATTACAAAAAATAAAATAAAATAATCAGAGAAAAGGGTGGCTACTTTGAAGATACTAGAATATTATATGTTTTAGTTATATTTCACATTTTTTGGCTGAGTACATAATTGCACATAGTTTTATTACCTTTAGTGAGAATTTACAATGTAAATAGTGACAAAAATAAAGAAAACGCACTAATGAGAGACGGTGTGTCCAAACATTTGGCCTGTGATGTATTTTGGAAGGCAGCTATGACAATGAAAAACTTACACTGGATAAGTTCCAACCTATTATAGGTTAATCATTTAAACATTATAATGATAGTAAACACTTTGCCCTTACTCGGTATTTTATATATATATATATATATATATATATATATATATATTAAAAAAAAAATGTTTCTTTAATCTGTATTATATTAATTCAATAAGCACAAGTCAAATGGATGTTTTGAAAGTTTGTTAATAGCAACGATAGGTAATTCCTTAAATTAGAAGCAACTGAAAATGTACTTCGAATTACCTTTATGTCGTCTTTGAGGTTGCAAAGCAGCACTAACAGCAACAGTCTGACTTGGTGGCAAAAGACAAACCTGACAGGACTCGTCGACCTATGGGTACACAGACAACATCAAGTTTATAGTTATTCATTA
The DNA here is from genome assembly GCF_030265065.1 of Corythoichthys intestinalis. Classification (NCBI taxonomy): domain Eukaryota; kingdom Metazoa; phylum Chordata; class Actinopteri; order Syngnathiformes; family Syngnathidae; genus Corythoichthys; species Corythoichthys intestinalis. Next base: position 37,816,738 of record NC_080404.1, read on the forward strand.
GCCTCAAATGTATTGACTATGTAATCATATTTTGATAACTAGATGGCAAAATAAGAATTTTCCCCAAAACCAAAGACAGAAAGGTTTAGGGAATGTTATTATGACACATACACCAGGTGTCAAAAGTCATATTTTGAGTGGAAATGTTTTATAACATTTTGTAAAACACATTACACGTACCGATTTAGGAGCTGGCCCAGCGGCAAATTCTTCCAACTCAGGATTATCCGCGTCTGGATTAACACTTTCGCACTGTGTCTTTGAATGGGCCTGGTATTCTTGTATCATCGACTGAAAAGAAAAGGACACAATTCAATCACTCGAATAAACGCCGCGCGATTACAATTGTAGCTAGCGCTAGCTAGCGCTAGTAGCCCGCAGCTAGCGCTAGCAGCCCGCAAAATTCACAAAACGTGATGAGAGAAATCATTTAAAGCATGAAATGAGGTACCATAACCACTAGCCTCTGAGGTCAACAAGACGAATTGTTTGATAGTAAAGCGCGAATAATTCAGCAAATAATTACAGCAGCAACAAATGTGATTTTTTTGTTTGATGGTTTTTAATTAAAGCTAATTTATTGGCAGCACACTGAAATGGGTTTACAGTATTTTACATTATATAAAACACAACGCTTACTTACTTCAACTGCAGCCTTTTTCGTCCGCTTATCAATGGCAGCGGACTTCCTCTTCAGAGATTTGTGAGCGCTTTGCCCACTGCCGCTAGCTCCATGTTGAGGACGGGGGGAAATTGTTGGCACAGCTGTGTCAAGTAGGGTTCTGGCATGTTGCACTGAAAGTCCCATCTCAACTTTCCGCAGAGGAACAGGGTCGAAACAGTCTTCAGTAAAATGATCCGAACACAACGCTGAGGATTTGGATGGTGACCAATTGTCCCTCGTTCGTTGTACTTGCTTTACCCATGCTTCCCGGCGAACGGGATCTCTTGGGAACCGAAAAAGGCTCACATCACTCCCCGTGACGTTGGAACAAAAGCCTGCAACGCATCGTTTCGGCATGGTGCGAAAAATAAAGGAAATACTCTGCTAAATTAGACGAATCCGCAGTCCTTCTCACACAACAGCACGGGTAGCTAGCGAAGAGGTCTTCTACCGTACACGTCACATCCGCCTTCTTCCTAAATCCGAGATCACAGCCGGAAGTCTGTCATTTTCGTAGCGCGGGATTCAAAAAACTGAATAAATATAACGATCGCTTCCACACACATCCAAGCGGTCTGTTTCATTCAGGAGCATAAAATACCGCGGAAAGTATGAAATAAACATGCTTTTTGGTGTCATGGGCACTTTAATTTACATGCAATAGTAAAAACACACACTAAGTGCATTGATTGCAATTTAGTTGATCTCTGGCGCCTCCCTATGGTCACCAGGTTTCAAGTCCACCACTATTGTGCCCATCCCAAGAAAAGTAATGTGACCTGTTTAGACCTACTGATCTTGATACTAGTCCTTCTAAAAAAATTGCATATTGTGAGCAAGTTCATTATTTTCTGTAATGTACTGAAAAACATTAGACTTTCATATATTTTAGATTAATTACACACAACTGAAGTAGTTCAAGCCTTTTATTGTTTTAATATTGATGATTTTGGCAAAAAAGTCGGAAAACCCACAAATCCCTATCTAAAAAAATTAGCATATTTCATCCGACCAATACAAAAAAAGTGTTTAATACAAAAAAAGTAGTAAAACCTTCAATGAATTATATCAGCTATGCACTCAATACTTGGTCGGGAATCCTTTTGCAGAAATGACTGCTTCAATGCGGCGTGGCATGGAGGCAATCAGCCCGTGGCACCGCTGAGGTGTTATGGAGGCCCAGGATGCTTCGATAGCGGCCTGAAGCTCATCCACAGTGTTGGGTCTGGTGTCTCTCAACTTCCTCTTCACAAAATCCCACAGATTCTCTATGGGGTTCAGGTCAGGAGAGTTGGCAGGCCAATTGAGCACAGTAATGCAATGGTCAGTAAACCATTTACCAGTGGTTTTGGGGCTGTGAGCAGGACCAGGTCATGTAGAAAAATGTATAAAGCTTTTCAGCAGATGAAAGCATGAAGTGCTCCAAAATCTCCTGATAGCTAGCTGCATTGACACTGCCCTTGATAAAACACAGTAGACCAACACCAGCAGCTGTCATGGCACCCCAGACCATCACTGACTGTGGGTACTTGACACTGGACTTCAGGCATTTTGGCATTTCCTTCTCTGGCAACTTGATTTCCGAATGACATGCAAAATTTGCTTTCATCTGAAAAAAGTACTTTGGACCACTGAGCAACAGTCCAGTGCTGCTTCTCTGTAGCCCAGGTCAGGCACTTCTGCTGCTGTTTCACACACGCCTGTGCACGGTGGCTCTGGATGTTTCTACTCCAGACTCAGTCCACTGTTTCTGCAGGTCCCCCAAGGTCTGGAATCAGCCCTTCTCCACAATCTTTCTCAGGGTGAGGCCACCTCTTCTGGTTTTGCAGCGTTTCCTGTTGTCCTGTTTTCCTTCCCACAGTCTTACCACTGAGGTGCCTTGATACAGCATTCTGGGAATAGCCTATTCGCTCAGAAATTTCTTTCTGTGGCTTAGCCTCTTTCTTGAGGGTCACTGATGGCCTTCTGGACAGCAGTCAGGTCGGCAGTCTTGCCCATGATTGCGGTTTTGAGTAATGAACCAGGCTGGGAGTTTTTTAACCCTTAGATGCATAAGTGGGTCAAAAATGACCCGGTGAGGTTATTTTCTTGAAATATCTTTGGAATTAAAATTTTTTATCAATTCATATTTCAAGTATTCCTCAAAAAACATGTTCTTGATATAATGGCATTCAAATTTTTGATGAACTTTTTATACATTTGAAGAAATTGTCATCTTTGTATTACTACCCTAAGCTTCCACAAGTGGGTCAAAAATTACCCACATGCATTTTCTATGGAATCCAATGGGAATCTTTCATTCTTATCAACTTTGGCTGTCAGGAATAAATTTACCGTGGACCACACTGACTAGGTATATATAAAGTGACATCCCTTAAGAAGATTATTTTACACAGCAAGCTGATACGTGTACTGTAAGTATTATGTCAATATAGTATTTTGTGTGTGTCTTTCATGACTCTTTATTATTATTTATCAATAAATTAACCTACTTCATAACTAGCTAGCTAAATAAGGCTAGGTTCATACCGCAGGTCCTAATGCACAATTCCGATTTTTTGTCACAGCTGTTTTTTTTGGCGTACCCGTTCAGACTGCCTTTGTCCATTGAGCCTGTTCAAGTATCACACACGCGCTCTAATTTGCAGTCCGAGATGCGCTGAGCAAACAGGCCCGCGTGTGCAGGAGCATTGGAGCAGAGAGAAAACCGAGCATTTTCAGGCTTATTCTCAACCCATTTTATTTTTTTATGACTGCTGTCAAGCCCGCTCCTTCCCCAAAAGCCGTGTTCAAGCTAGGCGCTAACGCTAATGCACAGCTGCACCGCTACTGTAGCACCCTGTCTCTCTCGCGCTTTGCTGATGTTATTTGCTGCATGAATTCCAATTTGGAGGACTTGACAGTTCGGACTGCAGCCACATTCTGGAAAAATGTGGTCCGGATGGGATTTTAACCACATATGAAAGTGACCTGGATCGAATTTGAAAATGGTCCACTTTTATGCGACTTTTCCTGTTCAGTCGATTCGGAAAAACACGAAAAAATCCGATTTGTGCTAGATTTACAGCTGAAATGGTCCTACATATGTTGATGATGGAGAGGCAGTGACGGGGGTTGGACTCAAGTGTCCTAAATTTCTGATGATGAGGACCCAGACAGGTGGCAGTGGCAGTTGTCCACCTGGAAATCCAACTGATCAGGATCAATCTGACTCATAAGATTTCTCTTATGTGTCCTTTGAAGAAGAAAGTGTCCAAATCATGGCCAACAGAATGAGTTGGTAAGGCTCTTACTAGAGAGAATTACCTCCCACTCAGGGCAGAACACAGAGCAACAATATCCTCAGAAATCGGTCAGTGCCTCCACAAGGGCTTAGTACCGCTGTCTCACCAAAAAGATGCATGGGAGCTCTTCATCATTGAAGATGAAGTACAAGGACGGATAAAGTCTATTACTGTTTTTTTTTTTTTTTTTTCAAAAAATTTTAATTGAATCATAAAGATATTTCAAGCATGAAATCATTCTTGTGTGGCCCTAAATATCATACTAATTAATATACAAGTGATTATTCTTCACCAAAATGGTATAAAAACACATTGGTTCTAATATGGGTCATTTTTTACCCACTTATGGAAGAGTGTAGGGTCCAGTAACTTGTGCATCTAAGGGTTAAAGCCTCAGTAATCTTTCGCAGGGGTTTTGAGTTAATTCGTCGATTCAGATTATTAGGTTAGTAGCTTCTTTAGAGTACCTTTTCATGATATGCAAATTTTTTTGAATAGTAATTTTTGTTTTTTCTTGACTTTTTTGCCAACATCATCAATATTAAAACAATAGAAGGCTTGCACTACTTCAGTTGTGTGTAATGAATCTAAAATATATAAAAGTCAGAAAATAATGAACTTTGTCAAAACAAGCTAATTTTTTGAGAAGGACTAGTATATTGAAATGCTTTGAAGGAAAAGTAACGAGTCTAACGACTAACATTATAAGGTATATCTCGGGACCCGGACACTGTGGAGTAGTACATTTCGGTCCATTTGAATTTGCCATCTTCACCTTTTAAAGGTATCAATGATTTTAAACGTGAAAAAAAGTGTACATACTGTAAGTAGTAATAAAAACACACAACAAAAATCTGTTGAAATGCTATTTTTTAATGAAATACATTTCAATATTCCAGTTATAACCAAGCTATGAAGAACAACCATCCACACAAACAGCTTTGTAAATGTACCACTGTCATGATTTAATTTACGCCCATGCAAAAACAAACCCGACATCCAAAACTTGTTTTATTTTTTTTCCCCACAATGCAGTCTCACCACTAAGTGAATAAGGCTTTCGTCTACTCTGTGACATGAGTATTTCTCAATTGTCCATCCATTAAAACGTGAAAAATGACTAAAAATCACACATGCATATTTCCTCATCATCGTCATGTAAAACTGCATATATTTTCATATTTATGTACGGTTGCTGTTGCTTTGACAAGAACTTTAAAACACACACTTTCCCTCTGCAAACAGTAAATACTCATATAGGATGCAAAAGCTACACAGTGAATGATTGTGTGTAAAGTTTAGGTAGTTGGTGCAATCACTTCCTGTTTGGTCACGTGACAACTACAGTATGTACAACATTAAGACTCAATAGTGGATCCATACCCTGTCTTGTATGTCAGGATGAAAAACAAATGGATGATGGAGTGACATCTGAATGCAAAAACATCCTCAATATGTACAAAAAAACAAAACAAAACTGAAACATGCAGAGCATAAAATTGAGAAATATTGATAAAAAATAAATACTAATATGAAAAAAAGGTCTAAAAAATGATTTATCAATCATAGCCAGGAAAAAGGACTATAAAACTAGAAAAATGACAGTTAAAAACAGAGAAATTGGATAACAACGTTACCTGTGTCTTTCTACGTGCAAAAACATTAAAACAAAATTAACCAAAAATATTGAACATTAAAAAAACAATTAAATATGTGTTTGTGTGGTGCCGGGTTAGAGTAAAATGCAAGTAAAATTTAAAAAAACAAAACAAAACAAAAAAGATTGTGTATTGGGAAATCCATCAGGAAAAAAAAACAAAGCATGGAAATATTAATCAAACATTAATGGGTAAAAAAGAATAAAGGAAAAAAATAAAGAAAATATTTTAATCTCAGGGGAAACCAATACCGAAAATTAAGAACACATTTTTATTTAAAAATGAAACCAACTTTTAAAAGTTTTGATGACATTATCAAACGTAAAATGACAAAAAAAAAAAAAAAAAAATTACCGAGAATTGGAGTGACACGGAAAAAATTCGACGTTGAATTTAAAGATTAAAAAAAAAAAAAAAAGTAATACAATTTTAGTGACATAACTGCGTCGAAAAAAGAAAATATGAAAAAAAAAAATCCCAAAAAACGAGTAAAAAAAAATAATTACACCGTATGTCATTTTGGTGGCCTAGAGTTGAGCTGACATGGATTTTGGAAACATGATATTGTATGTTGCAAAAAATGTGATATGTTTTCTCTTAAAGGGACGACGTTTGCTTGCATGTGCTCATGTGACTCTGGTATGATTGCGACAGTAGCAAAGGGGCTGCAGCACTTTCAACCCTTTTTTTTCCCCAGTTCTGACTTTAATCAAAACATCGTAAACACTAAACAACAAGTACAACATTTACAACAAAGAAAGGACCTGCCGGTTGATTGCCTTCAGCAAGAAAAGCTCCTTCCTTCCATCATGCCATGTATTTTTTTTTTTTAATATATATATTTTTTTGCCTCGCGTTTCAGCCGACAGTCCGCAAACATGCTCGTTGAAGCAAAACGCACAAGTACGGCAAGCCCGGATGGACGATAAACACGAGACGTGGGGTGACGACATCATCACCATCATCACGATTAAGACCAGGGAGGAAGAGGAGCAACAGTCGGAGAAACAGTATAGGCCAGGAGACGTGGAATCATGCTTACACACGCGCATATATGGAAACCCGTCTATGTCCATGCACTAGTATGCTCTTTTTCCTCACCAGTAAAACATCTGCTAGCCATTGACGGCAGTGATATGCTAATAATACTACAATATACTAATATATATAATATACTGCTAATACTACCACTGCTGCAAAAGCTTATGATGGGTGTGCTTACAAAGGCAAACACATTTCAGAACCAATCCTTGGAGTGAAATTTTCTGAAGTTAGCGTTAAAATGTAAATACTGAAATTTAAATATATTTTGATACTTAAAAAGATTTTAATTAAAGACTATATATACAGTATATATATATATATATATATATATATATATATATATATATATATTTATGGCAGAAAACACAGACAAGGCTGAAAAAGCAGTTTCTGCTCTTGCACCCCTCTTTAAAACCAACTGCTGTATTTTAAGCCAAAAGAACTGTTGTGTTTGATCGAGCAATTGGTCTATATGCTGCCATAGCAGTTTCATGCCGCGTTAAGCCCCCAAACTATTTTTAATTTGTCTGTTTTACCCTGGAGACACCCGTTTACAGACTCCGCGCAACTGCTTTTATTTCAACCCAGCCATAAAAAGAAGGTAAGTAATATTTATTATTCGAAATGTCTATAATTTTTAGCTTAGAATTATTAATTGGTGTTTAATATTCAGTTAAACAAATAAACAAGTATAAAATTATTCACTCGAATATTTTAAACTTTTAAACACATTACGTCACAATGAAAAAAATTGTGTCTGTAAACAGGTCACTGATATCTACCTTATAACTAGCGCTTAATTGTATTTTTTTTTTTGTTACTGTCGCATTTCCACCGATATTTTAGATAATCGATCCAAAGAAAAATTGAAAAAAAAAACAAAAGAAAAAGTTTAAAACGGTAAATGTTTGAAAAAGAACATCTTCACCACTCCTTGATGTCTGCAATTTCTGCATTGTGACCCTTGTTATATTACCGTGTTTCACCCATAAAATCCCCTAAAAGTCCGGTTGTGCCCTTTCACAGCTGTGTCTTGACACTCGGTGAGACAAGTTACAAAGAGTTTTTGGATCGAAACAAGGGAAGTACGCGATAATATCTCGTTAAAATCATGGTGTCTGTAATTATGCTCTCTCATGCTTTCACCTCGAGTTAGGGTTCAGGGGTTTAAAGTATATATATTTTTAAATGCAATCAAAATGTTTCTTCCCCGAGAAAGCTGAGATTTTAAGCTTTTCAACGCTGTATCACACATGCATATAGGACAATTTTAAAATTTGGCCAAACTGGGGGTCTCTGAGTTGAATTTCAAGTCACCTGAGTGTTTTCCGCCATATATAGACATATGTAAATATATAGTATATATGGCGGAAAACACAGACGAGACTAAAAACGCACTTTCTGCTCTTGCACTCCTCTTTAAAAGAAACTGCTGTATTTTAAGCCAAAACAACTGTTGTGTTTGATAGAACAATATGTCTATGTTGCCATAGCAGATTCATGGCGCATTAAGCCCCCGAACTATTTCTAATTTGCCTGTTTTACCTTGAAAACCCCCGTTTACAGACCTCGTGCAACCGCTTCTGTTTCAACCCAGCCATAAAACGAAGGTAATTATATTATTCAAAATGCCTGTCATTTTTAGCTTAAAACATTGACTGATGTCCAATATTTCGTTAAAAAAAAACAAAAACAAAAACTTGACTTTGACGTTGAAAAACGACTGAAAAATTATTCACTCTCATATTCTAAAGTTTTTTGTTTTTTCTGTCACATTTTTTCCGATATGTTAGATGATAAATAATCGATCCAAATAAAGAAAAATTGGGGAAAAAAAACGTTTACAAAGGTAAATATTTGAAAAAGAAAATCTCAACCACTCCTTGATGTCTGTGATTTCTGCATCGCGACCATTGTTATATGACCATGTTTCACATATAAAATCCCCCCAAAATCCAGCTGTGGCCATTCACATCTGTGTCTTGACACTCAGTGATACATGCGACATGGAGTTTTTGGATCGAAACAAAGTAAGTACGCGATATCTCGTTAAAGTCATGGCGTCTGTAATTCTGCTCTCGCGTGCTCTCACCTCCAGATAGTGTTTTGCTGTTTGAAATTTTTATTTTTTAAATGCCCTCCTGTTCAAAATTTTTCTTCCCCCAGAAAATTGAGATTTTAAGCTCTCCAATGATGTATCACACGTGCATATCGGACAATTTTGAAAGTTGGCTAAATTGGGGGTCTCAGAGCGGCTCTTCAAGTCACCTGAGTGTTTTCTGCCATATATGTATATTATATACACATGTATCATATATTTGAGAGAAAAAGCATCTTATTTTGCCTCATTCAAATCTTAAAATCTGAACATTTAAATATGTAAACTAGGGCTGTCAAAATTATCGCGTTAACGCGCGGTAATTAATTTTTTAAATTAATCACGTTAAAATATTTGACGCAATTAACGCACATGTCCCGCTCAGACAGTATTCTGCCTTTTGGTAAGTTTTACAGCAAGGCTTTTTGTGCTGTCTAACAGCGAACTCTTGTGGTCGCTTTGCGATATGGTTTATTGTTGTCTTGCCAGTTCAATATGGCTGCACGACGTCTCGGGCTGACGCCTACGTTGTAATGTTGTGCTTATATGATCCTTGGACAAGATTTGTCCGTAAGTATGGTTGTTGTAAATAATGTACATATTATGTTAATAAGCGAAATGTTATATTGTTTGTATGAGACACTTTTTGTTTATGTTTAGTGAACCTGTGTAGCGTGCTAAGCTAAAGTTGTTGCTAATGCAATGCTGTTGTACTTTTTTTTGTGTAGTTTTACGATGGTCTAAAGAGGACAATGGTTTGAGGCCATTTTATTAATAAATCAGATGAAAAAGGAAGAAGTCTGATTATTATGGCGTCGTTCACTAGCTGTCTAGCTTTGGAAAAAGTAGACGCTTCGGAGTGAGGACAGCATAGACAGATTTAAATGACAGTAGAGTGAAATGCCCACTACAGTCCTTATGTACCGTATGTTGAATGTATACATCCATCTTGTGTATTATCTTTCCATTCCAACAATTTATTTTACAGAATATATATATAATTTACAGAAAAATATGGCATATTTTATAGATGGTTTGAATTGCGATTAATTGCGATTAATTACGATTAATTAATTTTTAAGCTGTAATTAACTCAATTAAAAAATTTTAATCGTTTGACAGCCCTAGTATAAATATAAAACAATTTAATGGGTCTACATACAAAGGTGCAAATGACTTTAGATGCAAACCTTAGAGATTAAGTTTAATTTTAATTTTTTAATTTAGTTTAATTAGATTATATTTTTAAGTTTAAAATCAGAGAGCGAGAGACAGAACTTTGAAAAAAGTTAAAATATACTAATTGCATGTAGAGAGGGGGTTCATGTCTAATTTTGAAAGTTTAGCATAAAATGTCTGCTTTCCCAATTTTTCTACTACATGTAGCAAAGACAAAGAGTGTACTAGTACATTGACCTCACGCTGAATCTCAAGTAATGGAATAAATGCTTCAACAGCTTTCCACACACGCACACACATATGTCTTGCATATAAATATCAATTCATACATAAAATCCCGAAATGTGTGTTAAAATACATAAAAACAATAAAAGGAGTTGAAAATAATCATCCTAATCATAAAAAACAAAGGACCCTTTAAGTATGTGACTAAAGAAAAAGTCCAAATTCAACTTGTTGCTGCTAATGAATTCTCCGTGTGTGTGTGTGCGCGCGTGCGAGTGATCAGACAAGAAGACGGGGCGGCGTGGAGAGGGGCGAGCTGGCAGCGCAGAACCCGTGCTCCCTCGACAAACATGCACCAACCGCATGGAGGAACCGCACTGGGCCGTCGGCGGGTCTCCTGTTCCTTCAGTCCAACTAATTATTGTTTATGTTTGTTTGTTTAAAAACATGTTGTTTTGTTTCTTCTTTCTTTTGGACATAATTGTCCTGGTTGTATTTGTGCCCGTTTAGCTTGTATGTTGTTACCCTCTATTTCCAGGCCAGGATGCTTGTAAGCACGGAGGAGAGTCCATACTCCACCCAATAGCTTCAACAGTTGAAGACAAACTGAGGGAGAAGAGCGGAAAAAAATGTAAATAGACATTTAGGCTTACTGTATTTTTGGGACTATAAAGCCCTATACCCTAATCGCATGGGACTGGTATTACCTATGGACCTATGGTAATTTGCCAATTATATCCCTAACCTTTGTTAATGGTAGCACATTCGCAAAAGATAAGCAAAGCCTGTAAACGAGTCCATTTCACTGGCATTACAGCTAAAAGGGTGTCTCTTTGGGTCTTTTCTTTTGTTGACCTACACAGTTTTGCCTCGAGGTCCACGTCTGCGTTTCTATTTAGTTTCTATACGGGTCTGCCTCATGATTTGCACCATAGACGGAGATTGAGGGGCGGGGGGCACGCACTCACCCACCCGAGGTAAAACAAAAAAAAAGGTCATTGCATATAATTGACGTTCCTATGAATTAAAGGGGAAGTTCAGAATTTTTGACATTAGGTTTAATGTTGGAGTTAGCGGGGGTTTAATTAGTCGGTGGAGTTGATTTCAACGAATTCCGTGCAGTTTGTCAGTTATTTGTTAGTTTCAGGGCTCTGGAGTGGTTAAACTAGAGCGAGTCAGTGGTGCCTGCTTAGCATGCCGATAAAAAACAACAAAAGCATGCATGAGAATCACTGATGAACCATGCATTCAATAGCGTTGGCTGTATTTTCAGGATAAAGTTATTGAAACTTACCATTGCATGTCAGTAATTGTAGTATGAACAGCAGCATTTGTAATCCAGCAGCTCTGCAGGGAACAGACTGTCTAGACAAGAAAGGCGGAGTGATATCACACCGCTTATTTTTTGTTGTTGTGGGAACGAAAGGGACTCCCCAGCAGACTGGGCATGAGTAGCTGAAGCACTCATCTCTATTGTGGTCGCATTACGCATCTAAAAAAATAGTCTTGCAGAATGGAATTAATTACTGCAGTTTGGTGTGACACTGTTTTGGCCGCATGGGTATTACGAACAATGATGACCATGTTAGATCTGTTAATATTTTTTGCATGCTAAGCAGGCACTATTGACTCGCGCTAGCTTAGCCATTCCGGAGCCTTGAAACTAACAAACAACTGACAAACTGCACAGAATTTGTTGAAATCAACTTCACCGACTAATTAAACCCCCGCTAACTCAAAGTTTAAGCCTAATGTCACAATATCTGAACTTCCCCTTAAAAACAAAAGTGCTAGCCGTTAAAATGTTGTCCATAAAGTTGTAAAGCAATAAAACAAACAACAAAAATGAATGAAATGAACAGCAATCCTGCAAAGTATTTCATAATGGGTCCAAATTATTTTTTCGAAAAGATCATGTGACTAGCACCTTAAAGACTGTCCTTTGCTTTACTTAGCCAAAACAACACCTGAGGAGGCAAGATAGATATTTAGAATTTCTCAACAACAAGTCAAACTTGGCCTATGATTTGCACTCTCAGAGTGGCAGCACTCTAAATTTATATGGTATATAGAACGTGTTAAAGCACCTCACCGTGAGTGGCGTTCACTGCAGCAGCGCGGCGGGAGCTCCCGAGCAGTGGAAGTGGACGTTGAGCCACTTGGCGTCGCGGCGCTGCCACACGCGGGTCTCCTCCGACTGGCAGGAGCGCGGACGGCCCTGCGCGTCCATGTACTGCGTGAGGCGGATGTAGGCGATGCACGCAGCGTCGTCACCCATCAGGTGCACGTGTGGATTCAGGATGGTGGTGTGCACTGGCTTGCTGTTCTTACTCAACACTGAGAGAAGGAAGCAGATGAACAATTAGCACTATGCTTGTGTGGGAAAGCAAAATCACAATTATTAAGATATGGATTTGTAATATTTACTCAAATATTAACTTGTATATATATGAAATGGAGTACCTGGAGGTTTAGTCAGGTCGGCTGATTTTTTTTAACAAATACTTGAAGAAACCACAGTATTGTACAGGTAATCACAAATAAAAATGAAATTAAAACATCTTCTTGTGTTAAAATTAATGTACATATCAAATGAATTTGAAACCATGTTTTAAAACAGCATTTATTTGATAGAGTACCTGGAGGTTTTTTTCAAGTTAGGCCCCCCCCCCCAAATACTTAAAGTAAAAGCAACGCATGTAAACATGAACAAAATAATATGAATTTAAAACACCTGCTTGTGTGGAAATTGAGTTACTCTATATAACAAATAATTTGAAACTATGTTTAAAACAGCATGTAAAATTTTGTTTGTAAATACAACATATTTGAAGTTAATAAATTAAAAATGGTCTTATAAGTTGAACATTTGGCGTCAATCTTTAATAAATGTAATTATGAGCATTAAGTTTTTTTTGTAAACATTTAAAATTATAGTAAAATGCGCATTCATTTACAAATACATATTTTTTCTTTTATCTTATATAATTAAATATATTGTTTTTTTCCATTATGGTCACTGAGGATATTGATTTGGGGCAATTTATTGTATTTAATTATATGCAAATTAACATTGAAATAATAATTTAAAAAAATGTTTACATGTCATGCAATTAAAATTGTTTGCAACATTTTAATTATGAGTCATCCATCTTGTTACATGTCAATTTTTACTGTGTTTTAGTTATATATATATATATATATATATATATATATATATAAAACAATACGCATATCCATTTGTACCATTTATACATCACGACAAACAAGAAAAAAAAAAAAAGGTGTTAAATTAATACATGCAACTATGTTTCAAAGTAGTTATCAAATAAATATTTACTGATGTAAAACTATATTTTAGGGGAATTCAAAGTTAATTTTGGTATACCTCTCTATTAATTAACGACATTTTGACGGGCAAGTAAAATCATCCGACTGTCGGTGCCCTTCAGTCAAGTTTTGCCTGCATTATTTGTGTGTGTGTGTGTGTGTATATACATATATATATATATATACATATATATATATATATACATATATATATATATACATATATATATATACACATATATATATATATACATATATATATATATACATATATACATATGATATATATTTGATATTGCAGGTGGACCTAAAATTAGTATTAATCAAGTAAAACGTACAGTTGTCGAAGTAGAACTTGTGGAAGTCCATGCCCTCCACCAGATTCCCCAGAGCTTCTGGCTCGAATGAGGTCAGGCCCGGATCGCAGATTCTTCTGCCGTAACACAACACAAAACAAAACAAAACAAAACAAAACAAAACAAAACAAAACAAAACAAAACAAAACAAAACAAAACAAAAGCACATGTTAAAGAACTTATTATGGTGATGTTTTGATGTAAATCAGCGCTTCTCAATTATTGTCCTGTTAAGCCTCCTTAGGAAGACGTAAACAATTCGCGCCCCCCTCTCAACTCTCTGCCTCCACTGTAAATAGAATCATTTGTTCATTATTCTAAGTACACCTCTGCATAACACTCTGTCCATTTTAGTAGTAAAGAAAAAAAGTAATATAGATCAATTTACTATAAAATATAACTATTAACATTATTTTGTTTGTAACAGAAAAGACTTCAAGTCCATCAATTTGCCTGAATTTAAATGAATAAATAAAAAAGAAAAAATACACTCAAGGTACATTTTTTGATCATTTGATACTGAAAAGTAAAATTTAATAAAATCAAGATATAATAAATTAAAATTGATTAGCAACATTAACTCATGAGGACAATATGCCAAACAATTTGACCCAAAAAACAAAACTTAATAGAACAAAAACGACAGTGTCACTGGACAGAGACAGTTTTTATTTTTGCTGCAGGCAGCATCAGCTCCTTTGCTATGGTGTGGGGTTATTTTGCACTGAGCAACTTGGTATTAGTGTTGCACCGATACCATTTTTTAGCCCCGATACCGATACCTGGCTGTGCAGTATCGGCCGATACCGATACCATACCGATACCACCCCGTTTATATATATATATATATATATATATATATATATATATATATATATATATATATATATATATATATATATATACACACCCCCCCCCAAAGAGCTACATAATTGGATGTGAAATAATTGCTATCAAGGCTTTGTCAGGCTGTTGCTTACCTTTGAAAAATAGGAAAAAGACTAGTACAAAGTGAATAGTCTACTAAACCCTAGTAGACAATAGTTGAATAAACCTTTGGCCCTCAAAGGCCAAATTAGTGCTACATTTATGAAATTAATAAAACATGTATAATGCTAGCCCAACAGTAAGAAAGTAAAAATAAATTCATAATAATAAACTCAGAATGAACTGAATAAACCTTTTTAAACCTCTCAAAGGCCAAACTGCAACTTTCATGATATTACTGTCACATTCTGCTGCTGGTTAGATTGTGTCTTGTTGCTGGGCTGGTCATGGGGGCTTTCCTGACGTCGCACCTGAATCTCATCAGCGCAGCATTTAAGCACGGGTGATCTCAAAGGTATTTTGCCTTGCTGATCGCCATTTGACATCTCGCACTATAGTCTCGCTACATTTGCTTGTTACGCCCCTGCATTTGTTTTTTTTCTGTTAGTGTGTTGCTCTCGTTTGTAACCTTATACCCTGTGCAGGTATTTGAATGTTTTTATTTTGGCTTTTTGGCTCGCTGCCTATCGTCTTAGTTAACCTTCGAGTTTGCAGTATTGAGCTCCGTCGACCTGCTGTCACGGACTCCTTTTGTTATTTCTTCTATCCCGCGATCGCCTGTTATTTTTTGTTTGCAATCATTATGCCCTTGTATATATCCCCCGCTTGTTGTCTGCTTCGAGTTCCCACCTTGTTTCCGCATTTGCGGACGCTAGCAATTATAAGTAATAATAATTGACCTCAGCATCCCGTCTCTCTATTAGCCTCCTTTTTTCGGGAGGGGGGGAGTCCCTTATTTCTATTTCTGAAAGGTGGCAACCCTACTTTGGAAACAGTTCCCAAATTACTGCGGCATTTCTTTCAGTGAAACACAATAAAAGTAAAGTAGACGTAGTGAACTGACCAGAGATTGTTGCTCCGGTCCAGCGCCCTTCTTCTGGATACCACTCCTCCTCTTGCACGCTCAAACTCGTTGTGTTCGTTCACATTTCGTCTTCAAATGTTTTATCAGGTTTGAGGTATTGAAATTGGCCAATTTAACTCCACATCTCGAAACTTTCAGGCCGCAAATCTTAAAATTTTAATCGACGGGATTTCTATTTTGAAATACTTCCCGACCGCCGCCATTACTCCTGGTTTGTGTTTCCTCCGTATGAAAAAGCTGCCTTGTGATTGGTTAGGAGTGGCTATTGGCCCGCTCTCATTGGTCTGGAGCAGGCCAATAGCGATAGCTGCTTGATGTTCACGTGTTATCACACAACACAGAGACAGAGTGTAGTGAGCGCCAGGAGGAAAAAAAAAAGGCTGCGGTCAAATGTTATAATATTGGACCGGTAAATGGTATCGGCGGCGTCTTTGTTGGTACTCGCCGATACAGATACCACCATTTCGGGCTGGATCGGCGCCCCCTACCGATACTAGTATCGGTATCGGTGCATCTTTACTTGGTATGCCACTATATATGATGCTAACAATGCTCAAAACAATCTGGTCTTTCCTTGTCTCCCACGGTATTAAAAGTCAGAGCCAAACAAAAAACACGACATACGCTTTCTCATATTTCCAGGTCTTAACTGTTCAGTGCTCTTTGCTGTGTGCTCTTGTTTGGTTCAAAAATACTGCGCACACTTGGGGAAAAAATAAAGAGCACCATTTACACCCACTGAGTGGATGTGCATTTACACTTTATTCTAGTATTTTCCCTGAGGTCACATGCGCCACCCCCGGCATCGCTGTGCGCGCCCCACTATTTGAGAAGTACTAATAGTACTTATATAATGACCGAAAAAACTGACTTACGTGTATGCCTCAAAGTCGCCATTATTGATGGCTTCAATCAGCTGCTCGGTCATCTTGATGATTTCTTGTTTGCGGCCTAAAAACACAAAAACAGGATGATGACGACTTTCAAACAAACAAAAGCAGTACGTTTGAAGTCTTTTAAATGTGCATGTTCATAGACTCTGTGCTAAAAGTTTGTCTTGGGGGGGGGGGGGGGGGGTTAAAACGTTTTTGGCGGCAAGGTGGAAGACTGGTTAGCACGTGTGCCTCACAGTTCTGAGATGAAGGGTTTTTGCATGTTCTCCCTGTGCCTATGCGGATTTTCTCCAGGGTGGTAACTAATTCAGGGTGTACCTTGCCCAATGCCCATAGTTAACTTGGATAGGCTCCAGCACCCCGCGACCCTCGTGAGGAAAAGCGGCTTAGAAAATGAATTAATGAATAATGTTTTCATTTGAAACGCATATGGTCAAGCTGCAATAGAGAGAGAATGCCAATAGATGGCAGTACAGGAATAGAAACTTGCTCTGACAGAGGAGGTCATTAGGTGGTTGCTTTAAACTTACTTGCTGCCATTGACTGCGGTAGACGTCCAATCCATGAATACTTTGAGATTGATTATTCATTGTAAGCTGTTCCAAGTACAAAAAGATTGGATTTATATCACCGCTAATAGCACTGGAACATGAACCTTCAGTTCAAAGGGATTGAATTGATGTCGCCTCATTGCCCACATGCACCTTCAACATGAGAACTCGGCATCTTCTGCGTCTTCTTGTAAGCAGATTAGCTGCTTTCAGGAGGTTTTGAGACTAATTACAGGATTAAGTGTTAGTGCCACCATGTGCCACTTAGGCACGAAAGCACACTTGTACCCGTACTTGTTACCAGTTCTGTCACAAGGGGTTACAAGCTTCAACGTCTAGCCAAGTTGACATTTACGGTGTGGCCAGGAAGCATCTTTAAAAAGAATAAAATAAATAACTAAAGTTTTGTTGTATCTACTGTACTCTAATAATAAACTTAATGAGCACCATAAAAAAAAAAAAAAAATATCATTCTTGTAAATGGTAATTAAATAGTACAAAATCACACTTCTTTAAAATTATAAACATTAAAATAAATAAAAATTTGAAAGCTACAAAAGTAAAATGGAAATTTAGACCTAAAAATGCTGATTAGTTAAAAAAAAATATAAATAAATAGATAAATTAATTAACAATCATCATAAAAATTGTGACACGAAATAAAAATAGCAAGCAGCATGCGGAGAAAGCGAAAGTGGGACAATACCTTTCGTACCTTTCATCTCATCTTCTTCAGCGTTGTTGCAGCTCTCCGTGGAACCCTGCAGGGAGACCACCACCACACACTTGAGAACAAATCCTTAAAAAAAAAAAAAAAAAAAGGAAAAAGAAGGAGGAGGAATAATAACACCACATGACAGAAGTGACAAAAACTGACAGATGGATAGATGGATACACAACTACCTCCACGGAGCACAAACCAGCCGGGCAGTGTCAAAGCATACTATTGTTTTTTTTTTCCTTCCCAAGGAAGCTGCAAGGGCTTGGATGATAACAATATACTTTTAAAGGTAGTATTCAAAGATTAATGAAGACTATTTCATATTAGTGCACTTGTGCTAAAATCTATTGTCTAATTGTGTCTATGTTTTTAAAGACAAGCAAGCAAACAAGCTAATGAAGTTCACTTTATTTTTACTATTCGTC
Organism: Corythoichthys intestinalis; assembly: GCF_030265065.1. Taxonomy (NCBI): domain Eukaryota; kingdom Metazoa; phylum Chordata; class Actinopteri; order Syngnathiformes; family Syngnathidae; genus Corythoichthys; species Corythoichthys intestinalis. The sequence goes on from NC_080404.1 coordinate 37,835,078, forward strand.
CATTTGTATTTGGACGGAATAATTTTGGACGATTATTTATCTCATGATTTTAAAATTTAATGCATATTATATATACTTTTATCTATATCCTCCGTTCGTAGATAAAACCTAAGGAAGGAGAACTAGTATTTGGTTCCGTATATATTGTGTTCTACGTAACTCAAGCATGTATAGACCCCAATCACCAACGTCACACAATCACGTGATCGCTGTATTGTTCCGCCATATTGTCCGTCATTGTGTGTCCGTGTTGTCAATGATCGTAGTTTCTAAAGGTGGATTCACTTGCAAATTATGGAAGCCCCAGTGCTTTCAGACGATGTAAACTCATTGGATGAGTTGCATAAAAGCCGTTATTTGGAAAAGCTTCGGTCGATCCAGTCGCCAGATCCATATTTGATGCCCAAACCGATGTTTCCTCCCGTCCGGTCCCGTCCCGTGCGTCAGAGGTCGTCCTGAGACCACAAAATTTCCAATAATACTCCAGTTTATGTCACGATGAGGAGGTGGTTACCCAAAATCGGCACTGGCTCGAATATAAACCGACATTTAGTCAGCTGAGTGTCACCATTGTCACGATTGTAAAATGAAACTTGATCGACAACGGCGGGTGTGTGCCGAAAAATAGCTGCCCCGCGTGAAATTTCCCCCCTGACGGGAGCGCTTATTTATAACGCTTTACTGACGTGAAAACATCAAATGTTTTCAATGACGCATTACAGTAATGGATTAACGACTGTAAGATCAGTTGTAAATAATTAAATTACACAAAATATTAGTACTGTATTTTAGTAACAAATCGTGAACTGGGCCACATAACCATCTTTGAACAGAAATGTATTAGTCTACAGGTTTTCACGACCATATCCCAATGACAATCACACAGGTGTGACATTTATTAGTTCAAGCAGAGTAAAATAATACATATTCACGGTACAAGGAAGTCGTTTCCGTGTGGGCGCTCCCGTCAGGGGGGACATTTCACGCAGGGCGGCAATTTTTCGGCACACCACCTTTTGTTGCGCTCACCTTCTTGCTGCGCGACCGTGGCGACGAGCTTCGTAGTCTCCGTCTGATGATATCTGCGATCGTATTGGCATCATATTGATGTTTTCGCCGCTGTCTGACGGCTGCCGACACAAACGCATCATGGACCGAAATAAACAAACCGTGCTGCTTTAGAGATTTGCCCTTTTAACAATGGGCACACAGCAACTACTAAAATGACCGTTTATCTTCTCTGTTACTGCAACCAACCGCCACACATGCCTTCACCATTTTGATTAATCAATGTTAACGATTGTCAGGAAGGTTTTTGGGTTCGTTTACTCGCCGGTGATTCCTTAGACAAGCAGAAAAACATGCAGTAATAGGAAGAATGTACATAGCGGTAATATGTAAACACGATGAACTGACGGACAATATGGCGGCACCAGTCAGGGGGGCGGATTTGTGACGTCACGTGACTGGGGTCTATAAAGGGATTATAAACAAACCTGTAGGTTTGTTTGTGATGTTTGTAATATGAAACAGACGAAGTCATTAATTTTGGGCTAATGAGGTCAAAGGTCACTGGGGTCAGAAAAGGAATTTTGTGAAAACAAGAATGAATAAAGGGATTTTTATCAAACCTGCAGGATACGTATGTAATAAGAAATTGAAGAAATGATTACATTTTGGGCTTTGAGGTCAAAAGCCAAAGTTCCCACAGGTCAGGGAAAAATTGCGCGACAATTCGTTTGTACCTAATATGGTGATGCTTTCGATTTGTGTACTTAGAGGTCAACTCTCTACTAAGAAACTCTTAGTAGTCTAGTCTTAGTAGTCTAACTCTTCTAGTTAGCACTGCTATTCAAAATATTTTCATTAATATTATGTCTAAGGTTTAATTTTTGTGTGGCTTTAGCATATTCTCCCTGTGCCTGAGTGGGTTTTGCTTCCAGCTTCCACCCACATCACAAAAACAAGTGATACATATGTTAGGCTGGTTTAACACTCTAAATTCTCCAGAGGTGATTGTGAGTAAGAATAGTTGTTTGCTTTTATGTGCCCTGCGATTCGCTGGCAACCAGTACCACGCCCGCTACCAATAGCTAGCTGGCATAGCCTCCAGCGCCCCCGCGACCCTCGTGAGGATAAGCGGTACAGAAGACGAATGATTGAATGAATATTTTATTATGATTTCTTCATTTATAATTTTTCAAAATACATTCTTTCATTATGGTTTAGATTTGTTTTCATGACTGTGTTTTTTCCTCTATTGCTGTCCATAATATACCAGGTTTTAAAACATGTACGAGAAATGAAGTTTTTTTTTTTTTTTCCTAGTTAGTATTTAAAAAGTATTAAATAATATACAAATTATATTTCTTCTTCATCAGTAGTTATATGACCATTTTTGTGATATTTTTTGCTTTTGTATATATTTGAATTGGTATACGAGTTTTTTTTTTCCAGCCTTAATACTTTTATGAATTTTAAGTGTATTTTTGTTTTAATATTATTACTTATTACTTTTTTATTATTTTCACCGTATATGGACCAGTTGGCAGCACGATGGATGAATGGTGAGTACCATGCATCAGAGCCCTGAGATCAAGGATTCAATCCCAGTTCAGCACTTCTGTGAGGACTTTGCATGTCCTCCCTGTGCCTTTGCAGGTTTTCTTCTGGTACTCCTGTTTCTTCCCACTTCCCAAAAGCATTGAAGCTGATTGGACACTCAAATTCTTCATAGATGTGATTGTAAGTGTGAACACTGTTGGCTGGCAACCAGTAGCTCCAGCACCCCCACGGGTGTCACGAGGATAAGCGGTTAGGAAGATAAATGAACATATTTTGATGTTACTACACATAATTGAGTGTTCATTGTTTCTAATTACTTTTTTTCTTTATAGCATTTTATCATTTATGTATTTTCAAAATTTATATCTCCCAACTACTGTACTTGAAATTTTGATTTCCATTATTTTGAAAAATGCAATATAACAAAAATATTGTCTCTTGTATTGTATTGTATATTGTATCTGTATTGTACTATTTCTCTGTAATGGAGTGGTTTTTCAACAGATTTTCTTATTACTTCTATGATTTTTGAATCATTTTTTATAATCATAACATTTATGTGTGTAGGGGGGGATCATACAGTACTTCTATTTTTATCTATTTTAATTAGGCTCATCTTTGTTTTACAGGCTGAAGGTCCGTCAAGTTGCCACTCTTCTTAGTGGTGGCTGTGGTGTATTCTATTCCACCATTATCTGTGGACGAATCTCACTTCATTTTTGTAGGTACAGAATAATCCAGGGTTGTATACACATCGATCATCGAAGCCCCAATTATATATTTTTCATCAGGGCTGATTAATTCATGGCCGACTTACATTTGCCTGTAGCAGAGGTGGGTAGTAACGCGTTACATGTACTCCGTTACATTTACTTGAGTAACTTTTTGAGAAAAATGTACTTCTAAGAATAGTTTTACCAAGCTATACTTTTTACTTTTACATGAGTAAATTTGTGAAGAAAAAAACGGTACTCTTACTCCACTGCTTTGGGCTACAAAGAGTTTTTTTCTCTTTAGTCTACATATTAGATTTATTTTATTTTATTTTTTTTGCCAGCGATGCCAAGTAGCTGTAGCAGCTGTAGTAGTAGCAAGTAGCTCTATCGATTTCACCAATAAGAAGTCGCAACAATAATCACATGACTCCATTATACCAATCAGACACAAGCTTGCTATTCTATCGTCACGCCAGCCTGTTCAATCATGTGGTGTCTCTAAAGCATCGTAAAAAATGAAGTTTTTGATATCGAGCACTGTCCTCACGGATTTTAACCTCTCCCCCAGTTTTTCTTTGGCACCAATTGACCACGAGGAATCGGATATATGTAGGCCTGTTGCGATAACAAATTTTACTGTGCGATAATTATTCTCATAAATTATTGCGATATGCGATATTATTGCGCCCCCCCAATTTTTTTTAACCAATTTACAATAACACAGTGTGAATACAGTATATATTAATAGATCAAGTACACCCATTTAAACGCGATATTTACTCTTAAATTCAAAAATACTTTTTAAGAAATCACAACTACAAACAATAGACCATGCCTCTTAAGTAAAAAACAACAATATTGATACCGCACAGAAACACAGGTTAAATAAAATGTGTTTAAAAGAAAAAAAATTGCACTTAATAATTTAAGCATTTAGGCAAATGAAAACTTTTCCCGTCATAGCTTCTGCAATGGTGTTCCATAGGGATGCAACGATACAGTTAAGTCTTGGTTCGGTACAATTTTTGATACGGGACACATGATTTTCGATCCGATTCTACTGGTCGTTCCCAGGGTTTATAAAAGTACTGTCGGAGCTAGAGCCTTTAGCTAACAAGCCCCTGTTTTATGGAATCAGCTTCCAGCTAGTATTAAAGAAGCCGAGACAGTCTCCACATTTAAGATTGATAAAAAAAGTTCCTATTCGACAAAGCTTATGGTTAGGCTAGTTGAAGTCTGAGTAGACTCACAGTTTAGTCTAAGCTGCACTAGAAGCTATAATGCTGGGGGCAGTACAGCCGCTGAGTTCTATCTCCTTTTCTTACTCTACCTACCACTTATCTTACTTTATTTCTATTTTCCAGTGTTAATATCTATTTGTCTAGTCTCTTCATCACTAGTCACCCGGTGTCCCCTTTCCCCCCTCCCCTCTGGGGAGGGGCTATTTTTCAGCTGCAGCCTCCTGACTGTCCGGACCCCTGGCTGGATAGACGTCCTCGCTGCTACCCCCGTCTCATCTGACTAGAGGGACCTCTTCTTGCTCCTTTACTCCACTGTATTTTTACGGACTATAACTTCGCTTGCTAATTCCCATTAGCAGTTCTGGGGTTCCTGTCTATCCGTCCTGGGAGTGGATCTCTCCTGACTGTGGTACTCCCCAAGGTTTCTCATTTTTCTCCCAATTGACTCTGGAGTTTTTGGAGTTTTTCCTTGCCGGCATGGAGGGTCTTAAGGATAGGGGATACCCAGGACTTGAACTGTATCTATTCATCTTTGTTGCTTCATTTCTAATTGTGTATCATATTGCCTCTGTAAAGCCCTTTGAGACTTCTGTTGTGATTGAGGGCTATACAAATAAAATTGAAATAAAATTGAATTGAATTGATTCAATACATTTAATGCTCTGTAAAAAAAAAATAAATAAATAAAATAAAATATATATATATATATATATATATATATATATATATCTTTTGTTTCATTTTTTTGCTGTTGTTGTTGTTTTTTTTTTTGCTAACGAGCAAAAATTAAATTGCCATCATATAAAAATGCATTTTAGTGCATAATATTTATGTGCTTACTTCTTACTGATCTGAAAAAAAATTGTATAAAAGTGCTGAGAACAATCTTTACTGTTTGTAAAGTGAGGCAGGGCACACTGTTGATTGCTACAGCTCTCTTAGCAGCTAGGTTTACTACATGAGCAAGACATCCTATTTGTGGTCCGAATCCATCTGTGTCACGTAGTGAATTAACAATATTTGCAACATTATCTGTAGTCACTGGTATGGATTGACTTGGCCTTCTTAACTTCCATTCAGTCATGACAGTTTAGAATTCATCGATGTAGTATAAGGACTACGTGTCCCATAATCACTCTGGGCTCACGTAGCCGCCAATGGCATGGGACGTTCCACATCTAGTTTGCCATTTCATGATATCTAGTGTGTGCGCGCATTAAAAAAGTTAGCAAGCGCCGCTGAAGTCACGTCTGCTCATTACTACACAACAACAGCATATGAAAATCGACTTTCATAAACAGGACGAGTTTGAAGCACAGCGCTCTTAATTTCATTCAGCTGTTCGTTTTCAAAGCGAGGTTGTTCGTAGGAGCCAAGTCAGTAACAATGTTTTGGCGGACTTCGTTGTAAATATCCGGCGTTGTGCCGAAAAAAAGCCGCCCTGCGTGAAATGTCACTCTTGACGGGAGCGCCATAGATGGTCCACAGTCACTCCGGAGCACTGACGCAGCCGGTATACGATGAACAATAGGATATAAAATTACCACCTTCATTTTTATTTATCGCGCGATAAATGGAATCATTGCATATTGCGACAGGCTTAGATATATGATCCTTTTAATTTCAAAATAGTAATTATGAATGAACTCTTTACTATTCAAACTAGGAACTATTTTCTCCACCAGAGGGCACTAATGCTCTTTGGACGAATAATGCTTCATTTATATAATTTTTTTCTCTCGTCGGAATTCAATTATTATTTATTTATTTTTGCATTTCTTTGGCTTGATGTGATTATGTAATGGGTTGTTGTACAATATCATTACCTTGTGCTCAGAAAAAAATTCCTTTGTTTAAAAAAAAAAAAAAAAAAAAAATATAAGCAGTTACTCACAATGTTACTCATTACTTGAGTATTCTTTTCACCAAATACTTTTTTACTTGTACTTGAGTACATTTTTTGGAAGACTACTTTTACTTGTACTTTTACTTGAGTATTATTATTTTGAAGTAACGCTACTCTTACTTGAGTAAAATTTTTGGCTACTCTACCCACCTCTGGCCTGTTGTTTAGGAGTTAGCCAGTACAGGGCACACACACACACACTTCATCGCAGCCTTCAGCCTGTATAGCACACTAGTGCTTTTTCTAATAAACTATGAACGCCTTACCTTGGTACCGTCAGTTGGGTTGTGCACAACAGTGTTCTGCGTCTCCTGGTGGAGGTAGGACACACTTTACCATGCGGGGACCAATGACGGATGGTGAAGGGATGACGGACGGGCAAGAGGCCACGGAATAATAGCGTATTCCATGACAACATTTACACAACGCCACAAAACAACCTTCTAGAACCTCTTCCGGTAAATATTGAAAATAATATCTTGCACAACAAGATCCACTATCAGTACATTGGTTGTATGTGTGTGCATGAAGAGGGTACAAAAAGATGCAAGGATGTAGGACGAGAACATGAATGAAACATAATGAAAAGTGTCACGCGGCTTAAGCATCTGCTTCAAAAAGTGTCAGACAGACAGACAGATGAACGAGCCCACAACGAGCGAGCGAGCGGCGAGAGCTCATCATCTCACCATCAAACAAACACTCGAGCTGGACTTCCTTTTCTGACAGACGGCAAAGAAGAGGAGGAGGAAAATAAATAGGCAGGAAAATCATAATCAAAACAAAGAAGCAGCCACATTTTGGAGCACAGAAAAAGAGGAAAAGCTGACAGAGTAACAAAAAAAGAAGTAAGCCACTAAAAATAAAGCACGTTTTTGCTTACGCGCAAACATAAAACAGTACGACCTAATAAAAACTCCGCAAGCCAGCAATTTGTTAGTGGTGTAGGTCTGAGAAAAAGACAGGAAGAGTAGTCAAAGTCACTCAAGGTCACGATGAGGGAGGAGAAACGTACCTTCACGCCATCCGACTTTTTGTTCAGTAAGGTTTTGCAAGCTGCAACACAGAAAAGAAGAGAATAAAGTCATAAGCATTCATCAATAACAAAAAAAGACCAAGAATATTCATGAAGCATATTGAATTAAATTATTGACAGGGATAGGGGGCCAATCCATTTTGTCTGGGAGGGCTGGCTTCCAGCTCCTTACGGTCAAAATGGAATTAATGTCTATTGCTGTCAATGACAGCCAAAGAGTTAAATACAGTCCACAGTCCAAAAGCAACACGATTACAAAACGTTTTCTTGCAAGCATGCGTGAAAACCACTCAAGGGCCCCTGCCTGGATTGAAGAAGAAGTCCGCCATTTTAGTTTCAAGCAGCCATTCTCACAATTCACAGGCAGACTCCAGAGTTGGAAAACTAGATACAAAAATGAGCGCCCGATACCAATTTTACTGACACAAAATTAGGCGAACGTGTCACACTTGAAAAGACACATGAAAATCTATCAAGGATGCCATGAACTGAATAAGAAATCAGCCATTTTGAATGAAAGCAAATGCTAGAGTTAGACAACTAGATAAATTAGGACAAAAATTGAGCCCTTGACACCAAGGGCGTAGCTTTGCATAGGGACCGTAGGGAGATAACACTACCAACTTTTAGGGTCCTCAAATTGTTCGCACCAACTTTTAAGCCACCTTATTTGCATTATTTACAGTGGGGCAAATAAGTATTTAGTCAACCACTAATTGTGCAAGTTCTCCCACTTGAAAATATTAGAGAGGCCTGTAATTGACAACATGGTTAAACCTCAACCATGAGAGACAGAATGTGGAGAAAAAAAAAACAGAAAATCACATTGTTTGATTTTTAAAGAATTTATTTGCAAATCATGGTGGAAAATAAGTATTTGGTCAAAACCAAAAGTTCATCTCAATACTTTGTTATGTACCCTTTGTTGGCAATAACGGAGGCCAAACGTTTTCTGTAACTCTTCACAAGCTTTTCACACACTGTTGCTGGTATTTTGGCCCATTCCTCCATGCAAATCTCTTCTAGAGGCGTGATGTTTTGGGGCTGTTGTTGGGCAACACAGACTTTCAACTCCCTCCGCAGGTTTTCTATGGGGTTGAGACCTGGAGACTGGCTAGGCCACTCCAGGACCTTGAAATACTTCTTACGAAGCCATTCCTTTTTTTCCCTGGCTGTGTGTTTGGGATCATTGTCATGCTGAAAGACCCAGCCACGTCTTATCTTCAATGCCCTTGCTGATGGAAGGAGATTTTCACTCAAAATCTCTCGATACATGGCCCCATTCATTCTTTCCTTAACACAGATCAGTCGTCCTGGTCTCTTTCAAGATAAAAAGACCCAAAGCATGATGTTTCCACCCCCATGCTTCACAATGGGTATGGTGCAATTCAGTATTATTTTTCTTCCAAACAAGAGAACCTGTGTTTCTACCAAAAAAAAAAGTCTATTTTGGTTTCATTTGACCATGACACATTCTCCCAGTCCTCTTCTGGATCATCCAAATGCTCTCTAGCGAACCGCAGACGGGCCTGGACGTGTACTGGCTTCAGCAGAGGGACACGTCTGGCAGTGCAGGATTTGAGTCCCTGGCGGCGCATTGTGTTACTGATAGTAGCCTTTGTTACTGTGGTCCCAGCTCTCTGTAGGTCATTCACTAGGTCCCTCCATGTGGTTCTGGGATTTTTGCTCACCGTTCTTGTTATCATTTTGACGCCACGGGGTGAGGAAGGAGTTGAAAGTCCGTGTTACCCAACGACGGCCCCAAAACATCACTGCTCTAGAGGAGATCTGCAAGGAGGAATGCGCCAAAATACTAGCAACAGTGTGTGAAAAGCTTGTGAAGAGTTACAGAAAACGCTTGGCCTCCGTTATTGCCAACAAAGGGTACATAACAAAGTATTGAGATGAACTTTTGGTATAGACCAATTACTTATTTTCCACCATGATTTGCAAATAAATTCTTTAAAAATCAAACAATGTGATTTTCTGCTTTTTTTCCCACATTCTGTCTCTCATGGTTGAGGTTTACCCATGTTGACAATTACAGGCCTGTCTAATATTTTCAAGTGGGAGAACTTGCACAATTAGTGGTTGACTAAATACTTATTTGCCCCAATGTTTATAATGAGTTCTGTTATATGGGTAATTTAGATTCTCTTCCCATATGTTTTAAGGATAGAATTAGGAGCGGGAACCTCTTGGTACCTCACGATAAAATACGATTTGCGATACAAAGCTCACGATAACGATGATCTGACGATACGGCGATCCAAAGATTATCGATACATTGGTTAGGAAATCATTCGAGAATTTTCTACAAACAACTAATAAACAGAAAAACATGTTTCTGCTGTGAATTAGAATGAGTTCATCATTAGTAGACGTCCAATCCATTTGAACTGGGAGGGTGGCAGCGAATGAACGAACGTTCATTCGCTGCCATCCCTCCCATTTCAAACGGATTGAACGTCTATGGCCGTCAGTGGCAGCCAATGCCAGGCAATGAGGTAATTTTGGGCCATTTTAGGTCATTCACGTGTTGATTTTCAGTTACTTCCTGTTGATTTTGGGGTATTTTATGGGTCACTTCCTGTTTGAGTTACAGAACAGGACGTGACCTGGGACTCACCCAAATGAATAGACAGTGACTCAAACTCAACAGGAAATGACCTGCAAATGCCGCGAAAATGGGACCCAATGACTGTGAATGTTCTGCTTTTGAATGAACGAACGTTCCCAGTCTAAATGGATTGGGCGTCGAGCACCATCAATGGCAGCCTTAGAGTTAACTGAGACACTATTATGGTGGAAGATTTTGGTAGCAACTTGATGGTTACTTTTTTTTTTTTTTTTTTTGTAAAAAAACTGACAACTTTTTAAAACGATATCTCGATTCTTGACAGGAGCATATCAATAACCTTTTGGGATACAAAGTATCACGGTATATCACCATTTCAGTATTTTGTCACACCCCTAAATAGAATACATCCTACCATTATTAAGTGAATTATTTTCATTGTGCCGGTCCTTTTTAATCCCCTCAAACACGTTTAATTGGCTAATGATTTGAACCTCGACCCCCTCCTCCCGCACACAGACGCACACTCAATACAACGCAACACCGCCGACAGAATGACAACATGCCACCTTCCCCACCCCCTTTGAAGAAGATGGATATGAGGTGGTTTTCGGCCAGAACAAGCCAAATAAACTAGTAGCCCGCCATTGTTGATGTCAATAGTTACACAATGCGCATGGGTGCTTTAGCCCATAAAACCAGTCGCACCCAAGCGCCAGCAGAGGGCGACAAAACTCCAAAAAAACACAAATAACAAGTACACATTGCACTGTGCTGTCATTTTAATCTGTTTGAGCGGGGCGTGTGCGTTAATTGCGTCAAATATTTTAACGTGATTAACACGATAATTTTTACAGCCCTAGTTTTTTTTTCTCCATTCGGATTTTGTCACCATTTCGGCAACGAGACAATGCACCGAAAAGGTGTGCGTTACTACACGTTACTACGTTGGTTGAATGACGCGAGAAAAGTTAGAGACAAGGAGAGAGAAGAGCCGGAGTGGGAAGGAAGGAAGAGTGTTGTGACGCTTTTGCAAACGCGATGCGAGGCTATGTGGCTCCAATATTTCCTGACTGTAGACGACAACCTACAATCTACGCCCACTTGATGCTACGCTAGATATCACATGCATATAGAACTAGATGTAAAATGACTCGGTGGCGTTAGTTAGCAGCCGCCATCTTATAGCAGTAAACTTTCTCAGAAAGGCTCTGTTGTAGTGAACCTTCCTAGCGAACCTAAGTAACTTTTTATCTAAAATACTCATAAATCCGAGTATTAAAGTAGACTAAAGTAGACAGAAGGGAACTAATGCAAAACAGGAGCAATTTTGAAAACTTTAAGGGTTGATTCACAACATTAAATGACTTCCAAACATAGCAAAGGTTACAATGATTTTTTTTCTTCTTTGAATGAAAAACAAATATGGAAGGTAACACCAGTTACTTTTCCAAATAACTAATTACTCTTACATTCAGGTAACTGAGTTATTACCTCAATTACTTTTTGGGAGAAGTAATTTGTAACTGTAATTAATTACTTTTTAAAAGTAAGATTAATAACACTGGTCATAAAGATGCAGTCTGCAGAATGAAAAGTGACGAAAGCGGAGATTTTATTCTGCCAATTTGTTGCCGAACACAATTTGCCTGTAACTATTGCTGATCACCTCTCAGAATTAACAAAGAAATGTTCCCTGACTCAAAGATTGCATCGGTAAGATGATTTTATCAATTGACCTTTTTAATTTATAATTGGACATACTAATGAACTACCTTCAAGTCAAACTGAATTGCCATGAAGTGCAGCCATCAAAAGACATGATAGAAATTGCCGAAAGTGCTACATATTATTACAACAAAAGTCATTGTTAAATTTAGTCATCATAATGTAGCTGAAGATATTGAATGTTCTTTGATTGCACCAGGTTATATGTGACAATATTACCAATAAATTCTTATAATTTCAAAAATTGAGTTTTATTTTTGTTTCATATTGCAATATAAAACAGTATATACATAACGCTATCACGCTAACGCTATATAAAACGTAAGATTAGTCACCAATTTGTAAGGGCATACGTCACTATTTGTAAGATTGCCAACGGCCTCGGGTAAACAGGTATGCAGTAATGCAACGCGGTGGCTTCAGTGTGCAAGTCCTAAGAATGGGTCCACTTCAGAGAGACACTGACATGAACATGAACTGACATGAAAAAAAAAATCTGTGAAATTAAATCATATATCACAATTTCATGAGAGTACGTTGGTTCGGGTCTTGGGATAGTCTAGAATGCCTCAGGTGTGGATCGGTCCTTGGATATTTCAGATTTTTTTTTTTTCATGGATTTTTTCCCAAATCAGTTTTATATTACAATACTTTAGTTTGAGTCTAGGGTTCCTCCAGTGTCCCCCCAGAAGTGGACCCATTCTTGGATAGCTGCCCATTTTTTGTTTTTTTAAAATAAAAGGAGTTGCACTTCAAAATGTTTCTTTAGTAGTTTTTGAAAACAATGGTTTAAATCGAAAGTTGTATCACGTGAACCAATTCACAAAAAAGTTAGTATTATTCAATACAGATTTATTTTGCTTTGATCATTTCGCTTATCAATTAATTAGGTTCATATTCGTGACAAATGTGGCCCTGACCACCGCTCAATAATCTGTTTGATCTTAATAATGTCCCGTCCCCAACAGATTATGATGTTATATCGTCCCGAACAATGTTGAGACCAAATCTACGCCCTTGCTTGATACCAGTTTTCCCGTTCAACACAAAATTGGGTGGACATGTCTATCTTGAAAGGACCGCAAAAAACAATATTGAACACATAGTCTCTAAAAGACAGATGTTTGGAACTAAACAGGAAATCACACGTTTTGGGTTTTCATGTTATATATGGCAGAAAACACTCAGGTGACTTGAAGCGCCGCTCTGAAACCCCCAATTTAGCCAACTTTCAAAATTGTCCGATATGCATGTGTGATAATTGGAAAGCTTAAAATCTCCATTTTCTGGGGGAAGAAAATTTTTGAACAGGAGGGCATTTAAAAAAAAAAAAAAACTGCGAAACCCTATCTGAAGGTGAGAGCACGCGAGAGCAGAATTAAAGACACCATGACTTTAATGCGATATTATCGTGTACTTACCTTGTTTCAATCCAAAAACTACACAGCTGTGAATGGCCACAGCTGGATTTTTGGGGGATTTTATGGGTGAAACACAGTAATATAACAAGTGTCGCGATGCAGAAATCGAAGACATCACGGAGTGGTCGAGATTTTCTTTTTTATATATTTACCCTTTTCAACATTTTCTTTTTTTTTTCCAATTTTTCTTTGTTCGGATCGATTATTTATCATCTAACATATCGGAGAAAATGCGACAGTAACAAAAAAAAAAAATACAATAAAGCGATGGTTATCAGGTAGATATCCATTACTTTTTTACAGACACCAATTTTTTCATTGTGACGTAATATGTTTAAAAGTTTAAAATATGCGAGTGAATAATTTTTTAAAGTCGTTTTTTTTAAACTAAATATTAAACATCAATTAATGATTCCAAGCTAAAAATGACAGACATTTCGAACAATAAATATAAGTACTTGCCGTCTTTTTATGGCTGGGTTGAAACAAAAGCGGTTGCACGATGTCTGTAAACGGGGGTTTCCAGGGTAAAACGGAGAAATTAAAAATAGCTCGGGGGCTTAATGCGCCATAAATCTGCTATGGCAGCATATAGACATATTGTTCAATCCAACACAACAGTTGTTTTGGCTTAAAATACAGCAGTTTATTTTAAAGAGGGGTGTAAGAGCAGAAACTGCTTTTTCAGTCTTGTCTGTGTTATCCGCCATATATGAAACATTACGTTACAACGTTGAAAATATGCATCCTGTTATAGCATTTAAAACTTTTCCATTAAAATAAGTCTGTTCAGTACAGTTCATTTGAACATAGCTTTTCAATTTTGATGCATTACAATCTTCTAGAACAACATAAAACTTTTTTATCACCTTAATTTAAAATAGATTCTACCCCTTACCTTCCGTTTAAGAGTAGGAAGGGTAGCAAGTGAAGAAAGTAAGAAAAATGTATTCAAGTTAGCATTTAAGGCAAGCAGAACATACCACCATGGTGGGCTTCATGCTTTACACATGCAGCATTCACTTCAAAGAGAGTTATAATAGTCTGCTGCGAACAATATTCATTTTGTTTTAACGATTAAAAATGGGGAATTTGTAAATATCCGATTTTGTCTGCATGCAAACCAGCAGGCAGTCGTCACGGGACATTCAGTTTAGCATGTAGCATGCACACTGGCACGTAGGCAGGCACTGGGGGTTCAAAAATGATACAAAGGTGTCAGCGTTACATAGCAGAAATGCTTTTTGTACTAAAACGCTTGACAGTAAACTCTTTCAGCTTTATTTCTTTTTTAAGTTGGCCTTTAAAAAAAAAAAATCCATGCATGCCTAATCACAGAAAGATCAACAATTTTTCCTTTCTGGCTTCTATTCATTTGTTCACAGTCATTCAAAAGAGGTCCTTTTAAAGCGTGGGAGAGCAAACCCAAATGCAAAGACGGCGGGAATCAGCCATTTTGTACCTTCCTGCGCCATGGCGGCAGTGCTTGTAGTGGCAGCGGGACTGGTGTGCTGCCGTCCCACTATGGCGGGACAAACAGGGGTTCGAGGTGGGACGGCAGCCATGTTTATACATTCAAATCATGTGTGAATTTGAAAGAATCTTCACATAGTACACTGAATTCACTCCCATTGACGGCGATAGACCCACTATGCATTGGACTGATCATTGGCTATGAGGCCTCTCATGTCCAAAGGGTCTATCGTCGTCAATAGCAGCCGTAAGCTCCTAAAACACTTAATACAAAACGCTTGATCAAGGACGCGCCCACGCCTTTGCCACTTTCATAAATGTCTACTCACCAGAGAAGTTCCTGGACACCAGCATTGTTGTGAGGATGGCGCCCTGGAAACCAATTAGCATAGTAGGATTATCGGAAAATCTGTAAATTGACCTTCCGTGAGTGAATATCCACCTTCAGTTTCCTTCTGGCGTTGAACTTGCGCAGACACTCCACGGTTTCTTGGCGGTGCATCATGGATGCCACGGTGGAACGTTGCTGTAGTCGAGGAGAAAAAATGCCATATGAGCAGAAATTTCAGCTTTTTTTTTGTTAAATGGAAAAAGAGTTTTGGTCAAAGGGACCTATTAGCAAAGTAAAAAAAAAGTGCAATTTAAATGAGCTCATTAAAGCTATAATTTAAATAGACGTCAAATCCATCATACAAGCATAATAAAAGGCTTGTGTAGCGTAATCCGTTTCCGCCGATATTTATTATTTTATTTTATTCCACGGACAGCATGGAGGTTTCCCCATCTGCTGCAGTTATCAGAGTCTGACGATGACGAGTCACGTCAATGTGCGAATGCACGCAGCAAAGCAAAACGCCTGGACTCATTTATCCGCGCAATTGGCTGACATACTGACATGTGATCAGCAGAGATAGTTAGCTCTGATTGGTTTAAATGTGTATGTTTTCTGGAACAGCAAAAAAAAAAAAAAAAAAAATGTTGAATTGATGCGACAAAAAACGGCAATGCAACAGAAAATGGATCAAATCTTTAAGAGCAAGGAAAGAGTTGAGGAGGCTTATTTATCATATTTAGTTTTATTTGCTCTGATGGGGAGGTTCAGCACATCTTAGCTGTCAATGTGGACTTTGGACTGTTCATTTATGTTAGGCTAATTATTCATTTCCTTACGATTTAAAAAAGTCAATGTTTGCGCGATCTTCAAAATATATTCCATTTCACTCTGCATAATATAAGTCATTAGTACTTATTTTTCTGAATGTATGTTACTTATATATTTAAAAATATATATAAAATATATATGAATATATATATAATATATAAATACTTATTATATTTAAAAAAAAAAAAAGCAAAAATGTTTACATTAACTTCAATTTTAATATACATTCTATGTTCTTAAATAGTTAAAATTGAGATTTGGCATTTCGTATGGGAGGAATGAGAAAAAATAAAAATTAGGAGATGGAGGTTGGGGTTACTGCTGTTTTTGTTACCTTTTATTTTGCAAATCATTGAAAAAATACAATTTTGAATGAAAATCAGTTTTGTATGTGTTATAGAAATAACTGTGCCAAAACAATTTTCTTTGCATTTCAGTAGTTTTAGGAGGTTTGACATGTCCATAGTTATAAATAATTCAGGGATTTAAGCATTTATTCACAAGAATTTCCAACGGAAAAAGCTTTTTGTTTACATATGGCGGCCGCTAATTTTCTTAATGACTAGCCTCATTGTTCACAATATTTACGTAAAATAAATGCTACCTGCATGTTTTTTTTTTTGCTTTTTAACCAAGAATTGAGACTGTTTTACGTCCATATCTATAAAGAATTCAGGGATTTAAGCATTATTCACAAGAATTTTCAACAGAAAAAGCTCTTTGTTTACATATGGCCGCCGCTAATTTCCTTACTGACTAGCCTCATAGTTCGCAATATTTACATAAAATAAATGCTACCTGCACGTTTTTTTTTGCTTTTAATCAAGAACCAAGACTGTTTTACGTCCATATCTGTAAAGAATTCAGGGATTTAAGCATTTATTCACAAGAATTTTCAACGGAAAAAGCTCTTTGTGTTTCCACTCGGTTAGCTTTGATGGAAATAGGCCCCCTATGAATCGGCCCCGCGCCCTGTGTCCCGTCAATACATTATGAAGTGGACTATTCCTCCCTGCCTCATGTGTGCCACAAATTATCAGGTGGCGAATACAACCTAGGTTGGAAATGGTAAATGTTTTTTTTTTTTCATATGTAGACTATTTAAAAGTACTTGATATGTTAGAAAATGTTCTGGAAATGTAGCGTCAAATTTTTTTTTCCAGATTATTATTTTTTAAAAAGTGTACATGCAGGTTAAACTGTTATATCATCCCTACCAATGTTGAGACCGGACCTAGGCTCTTGGTTATCTCATACACAGCAAATGCGTTAACTTACTCACAGCGTGTGGGTAAACTCATGCACTGCCAACCCTCCTAATTAAAATGGATTTGAACTGCATTATCATTAATGGCAATGAGTTAAACAAGCTGTAAATATTCTTCATGGTACTGGGGAGACAAAAAAAACAACATAACAGGAAGGTCATAGCAGTAAATGAATGTTTGTTTTTTTTTCCAAAATTGAATGTGTCATGTCCTCTGCAGGGATGGAAAGTGAGTTGGTGAGACTTTTCCCCACAAATGAAGTCATAACATGACTTAAAAAGGGGGAAGTGGAATAAAGTCAGGAAGACGACGATGATGTAGTGTGTGTTAACTTACGCAGACCCAAGGATGTTTGAGGGCCTGGTCGGCAGTGATCCTTTTGGCGGGGTTGATGGTTAACATCTGATTTATCAAATTCTTGGCCTCAGGAGTCACCGTGTCCCACTCTGGAGATGGGAACTGAAAGAGTACAAACATTGACATAATATAGGTTTTCAAACTCTACTTAAATGATGTAGTCACAGATACTGACGTCGTACGCTCCAGCTTTGATCTGCTGGTACAGTTTGTGCTGGTCCTCGTCCCAGAAAGGAGGGTAGCCCACCAGCAGGATGTAAAGGATCACACCTGACACATGGGTCAAAATGAGTTAGGAGTACCGTATTTTTTGGACTATAAGTCGCGTTTTTTTTTTCATATTTTGGATGGGGGTGCAACTTATACTCAGGAGCGACTTATGTGTGAAATTATTAACACATTATGATATCATTTCACATGTTATTTTGTTTTTTTGGAGTGACACTGATGGTTTGGTAAACTTGTTAGCATGTTCTTTATGCTATAGTTATCTGAATAACTCTCAATAGCTATGACCACGTTCGCGTTCTGCCTTTGGCAATGTGTGTTCAATTGTATTATTGACTTTTTTATATTGAAATGCATGCTTTTAGTTTGTGGCGCTTTCACGCCCACGTGGGGGCGCACTCGCACTTGTTTATGTGAAGAAGCGCGCTCTCACGCTAGAAGAAGATGGACTGCTACGTAGCTCTGAGTGAGTGGGCGAGTTAGCGAGAGAGAAACACGGCTGCGAACCTACGTTCATTGTTTATGCTTTTAAAGTATCTCTACAGAGGCAACACCTGTGTGTATCATCTTTTCTGTTGTTGTTGTGTGTTTTCCACCCGCGATCGGACACTTAGGGCCAGTTGTGTGGTTGTTTGAACAATGTGCCAGTGCTAGCGAATGCATGCCAACCGTTTATGTCATTGCAGTAATAGCACCTAATTATTATTTATTTACATTGATGCGAACCTGTACGGCAGTACTTCTCAAATAGTGGGGCGCGCCTTCCCAGGGGGGCGCAGAGCGATGTCAGGGGTGGCGCATGTGACCTCGGGGAACATGCTTTTTTTTTTTTTTTCCCGTACCGAAATAAAGTGTACTTGCACATCCACTCAGTGGGTGGCAGTGGCGCTCTCATTTTCAGAGTGCGCGCAATATTTTTGAACTAATAAAAGAGCACACAGAAAAGAGATATGAAGAGCTGTGAGTGTGCGCCGTTTTCGAAAGCCGTTTTCCAGCCGGACTCACGCAGCGACCTTCTCCGGTTCTCACGTGTCCGCCCGAGAAGTACCATTTTCGGCTTGGGATCGTCACGACGACCGCCCTCACCTACGGTTCTCCCTCGGCCACCGAGAATGCGCTTTTTATCGTGCCGTTTGCCTTTTGGCTTTGTCTTTTAATACAGTGGGAGATGAGGAAAGACCACTTTTTACCGTGTCTAAAAATAATTCTAGCAGACAGCCGGAAGCCAAATCAATTAAGACGCCACTGAAAGACATTATACCCCAATCTCATTGATAAACCGCTTGTTTTTCAGCGAAAACGTGCAGAATATTGCCAACAATCGTCCCGCTTTGTCATTGTAATATCAGTAAACCAGTGAACACTGTTAGCCTGCTCAGTGCAAAATAACCCCACACCATTGAAGGATGGAGGTGATATGGTGAGCAGCAAAAATAAAAACTGTCCTTCTGTCCGAAGACACTCTTTTTTTTCTTTAATTCAGTTTTGTTTTTTTGGTCAATTTTTTTGGCATATTGTCCTCGTGTTTCTAATCAATTTGAATTTGTTATTATTTTCTGATTTTATAACATTTTTCTGTATCAAGTGGTCAAAAATGTACCTTGAGTGTATTTTACAGTTTGGATGTGACTTTTTTTTAAATTCAGGCAAATTGATGCGTGTCAAGTCTTTCCTGTTACAAACAAAACATTGGTAATAAAGTTATACTTTATTTTAAGTTGATCTATGTTACTTTTTTCTTTTTTAATAGAAAAAAAGGACAATGTTAGGCTGAGGCGTAATTATTATTGTAATTTTATAGACAAATGATACTATCTACAGTGGCGGCAGAGAGTTTGGGAGGGAGCGGAACATTTACGTCTTCCTTGGGGGGGCGTAATAGAAAATAATTGAGAAGCACTGCTGTATGGTATCGAGGACCAAATTGATTCAGCAAATTATACGGACGTCCAGCATCGTCATTTGGGAGTTCGCTGTATAGCCAAGACTAGGGATGGGAATCGAAATCCGATTCCAATTCGGAACCGGTTCCGAGTGTTTCGAGGCCTCGACATCACAATGAAAAAGCCTTAACGATCCCTTTAACGATTCCTAAAGACGCGTATTGCGTCATGACGTGTGTTGTTGTCCAGACGCATCAAACTAGCATGGCGCCAAGAACCACTCTCTCCAAAGTTTGACTACACTTCACCAGGAAAGAGTGTGAAAATGAAAGGTTACGACGGGTAAGCACGAGCATTGCATCCATAAACATAGCAATGACAGCACGTAGGTTCAAACGCTCGAAAGTGTGTCTTCACTTCACGAGGAAAAATTACAACAAAGCGACTTGCAGTCATTGCAAGGTGGAGATAACTGCATCGGGAGGGAATACGACTGCGCTGTCCTCACAGAGAGGCTAAGGCTCAGTCCTGGCTATAGAGCTAGCTAAACTCCCAAATGACGATGCAGAAGACGTTGGTATAATTTGCTGACTTTATTCAACCATCACTTGAAGAGTGAAACTAAGAATAGAAATGAAACAAATCAATTTCGTCCCCAATAACAAACAGGTTTGCAACAACGTAAATCAGCGATGATTAGCTGCTAATAACAGTATGGTTAGCATTCGTTCGCTAGCATTAGCACATCGTTCAAACCACTACACAACTGGATTTAAGTGTCCGATCGCGAGTGGGAACACAACAACAACAACAACAACAACACAAAAGATGATACATACAGGCGTTGCCTCTGTAGATATTAACATTAACAAAGAACGTAGACTCGTAGAAGTGTTTCCCTCTCTCACTAACTCGCTCACTCACTTGGATGCGGCATTTCTTCTTTGGGTGTAAGCGCGCTCTTCTTCACGTGAGCGCGTTCGTCTTCGCGTGAGGAAGCGCAAGGGCGACCCAACTTGAGCGTGTAAGCGCCACAAAAACTAAAAGGCATGCAATTCAATGTAATAGTAAAATAATACACGTTAACCCAGTGGTCCCCAAACTGCGGCCTGCGGCCCAAATACGGCCCACCTCCACATTTGGTCCGGCCATTTTGATTTTTTTTTTTTTTCTCAATCGTGTTATTTATTTCCTGGCCTTTTCCTTGAAGAATTCAGAGAGGGTTATTTGGTTATTATCTATTTCATTAATAGTGTTTTATTATTAATCATTATTATTATAAAGAATCCAGAAAGGGTTATTTGATTGTGGCTTTCTGAAAAACAATAATTTTTTATATTTATGTACTTCTGCAATCGTCACACTTTTTCTGTTACAAACTGACCCCGGCCCCTCATCAGAGAAGGGAAAAGTTATGTGGCCCTCACAGGAAAAAGTTTGGGGACCCCTGCTTTAACACATATTGCCAAAGGCAGAACAAAAACCTATCTGCCTATATATACCAATATTTTTTATTTCTATTAGATAAATGTTTCAGTAAAATGTTACACATTCTTGTGTATTTGCCACTTATTGCCACAGTTAACATTGAGGCTTTGGGCCTCATTTGATCTCGTTGTGAGTTTGTGACTTCTGATTAAACAAACTCGATGCCAATCAAAACGTTTGTTCTTCTTTTTCCCCAAATTAGAATCGATAAGAGAATCGATAAAGAATTGAATCGTTAAGCAATATCGATAATGGAATCGGCATCGTAAAAATCCTATCAATTCCCATCCCTAGCCAAGACCGAGCCGTATCGTCCTGGTGAGGACAGTATATTCGCATTTCGTTGTTCATCCACTGTACACTGTATTCAGCATGTTGTTCTCTATTGTATTTTTATATTAAATTGCCTTTCAAGATGACATATCTGTTCTATGTGTTGGATTTTATCAAGTAAATTTCCCCCCAAAATGCGACTTATATGTTTTTTTTCTCTTCGTTGGGCATTTTATGGCTGGTGCGACTTATAGTCAGGTGCGACTTGTAGTCCGAAAAATACCGTACAGGTTATACAGGTCAAATGAAGGCTTATTTGTACTGACCACATGCCCATATGTCCACCGGTTTGCCATACGGGTCCTTTCGAAGAACCTCTGGAGACAGATACCCTGGAGTTCCCGCAAAGCCTGTGCACAAATAAATACATGTATGTAAACTGTAGTGCCTTGATATGTAATTGACAAACCAAACATAAATATCCATACATTGTTAAACTAAAAAAAAAAGTAAGTTTTTTGTGGGTACAAATGTAAGTGGCTAAAATTCCTCTAACAGTTCTGACGTCCAGTGAGACATCCAAACCATTTGAAACAGGAGTGAATGATTAACATTTTAAAATTTTTTCAACCATTTTATAGTGATAAATTGCATTATCTTGAATTATTCTATCAGATGAATAACAGTGTATTTTTTTCTGACTGTTGGCACACTGGATTATTAGGCGTACCATTAATGTACAAGTTTATTTTCATACATAAGGATCACCTGATTATAAGGCAAATTAGGGCATCAATGAACAGCTTCATCATTTTCTGATTCTCTTTAAACATTGTTGTTGTATTCACTTTTATTTATGGATCGAATAAATAATGAATCCATGTGATATGAGCACTATAACACAGGTATGCGCCAACAAAATAGGTTTGACGTCATTAAGTACAGCCAAAATTCATGCAAATGCCAAATGGTCCATTTTTGAGAAAAATTGAGGATTTTAAGTGCGCCTTAGAGTCTGAAAAATACAGTAGGGTCATATTTTTTATAGGGTGCCATTTGTGTCCCCAGTATAAATTAAGTTGTATTTTCACCGATTTCACTAATATTTTCACACAAATACTTATTCAACTCTTTTTTTGGGCATTATTAATTACTGTCTATTATAAACTCAAGGGCAGAGGCTCTTTTTATTTATTTATTATTTTTTTTTATTTAATGTACTTCTCGTAAAAGGCTGTTATGGAATTTTGCTATGTCCCTAGTGTGTTTCATTCAAATTCAGTCGGTTAGAAAAAAAATCCCAAATAATTGTTAATATTATTTAACTAAAAAAAAAAAAATTCTGTTCATTCTGTTCTTATTTCTGTTCATCCCCAGTGTCACTGTCCATTCTGTTGTTTTAATGTCCCTTTAAGAATAATCCCATTGCCACATTTAATAATGACATCACTCTTCTGCGAAACATTACACCAGTGACGGGAAATTCAACTGTGGTAAGATTTAATGTGCAGTTTTATGAAGTACGTTCAGTGTGGTTGATCATAAAGTTCGCACTCGGTTTAAGCCACACATTAAAGAAATTAATTGAATCATTTCAAAAGGTTTATTTGTAAAATTATACATTTTTCATCCAGTACCCAATACTAGCAAAGCTAGGCTGAGGGTTAAGCTAACTGTAGCACAGAATGTCCCGTTATTGTCCACTATGTTACATCCAAATGGCACTCTATTAAAAATATGACCCATTACAAAGTTAGTTACCCCAAAACCTAATGAAATTTGGGAGCCATTTATTTAAAAACATTCATTCATAATAATTATCCACAAGTATAAATTATTTCATTATGTCAAATTATACAATGATTGTATGCATTTTGTATTTTTTTTTCCAGTTTTGCCTTTTCTAGTACAATACACTGCTGGCCAAAAGTATTGACACCCCTGCAATTCTGTCAGATAATGCTCAATTTCTCCCAGAAAATGATTCTAATTACAAATGCTTAGGTAGTAATATCTTTTAATATCATTTATTTTGCTTGCAATGAAAAAAACACAAAAGAGAATGGAGAAAAAAAATAAATCATTAGCATTTTATACAAAACTCCAAGAATGGGCCGGACAAAAGTATTGGCACCCTTTGAAAAATCATGTGACGCTTCTCTAATTTGCGTAATTAACAACACCTGTTACTTACCTGTGGCAACATAACAATTACTAAATCACACTTGCAGCCAGTTAAAATGGATTAAAGTTGACTCAACCTCCGTCCTTTTGTGTACCACATTGAGCACGTACAAAAAAAAAAAGAAGACCAAAGAACTGTCTGAGGACTGGAGAAGCAAAACTGTGAGGAAGCATGGGCAATCTTAAGGCTACAAGTCCATCTCCAAAGACCTGAATGTTCCTGTGTCTACCGTGCGCAGTTTCATCAATAAGTGTAAAGCCCATGGCACTGTGGCTAACCTCCCTAGATGTGGACGGAAAAGAAAAATTGACGAGAGATTTCGATCAACGATTGTGTGGATGGTGGATAAAGAACCTCTACTAACATCCAAACAAGTTCAAGCTGTCCCGCAGTCCGAGGGTACAACAGTGTCAACCCATACTATCCGTTGGCGTCTGAATGAAAAGGGACTTTATGGTAGGACACTCGGGAAGACGCCACTTCTGACCCAGAGACATAAAAAAGCAAGGCTAGAGTTTGCCAAAACGTACCTAAGAAAGCCAAAAACGTTTTGGAAGAATGTTCTCTTGTCAGATGAGACAAAAGTAGAGCTTTTTGGGAAAAGGCATCAACAGAGTTTATAGGAAAAAACAAGGCCTTCAAAGAAAAGAACACTGTCCCCACAGTCAAACATGGCAAAGATTCCCTGATGTTCTGGGGTTGCTTTGCTACCTGTGGCACTGGACTGCTTGACCGAGTGCATGGCATTGTGAAGTTTGAAGAATGCCAACAAACTTTGCAGCATAATATAGGGCCCAGTGTGAGAAAGCTGGGTGTCCCTCAGAGGTCATGGGCAGTGTTGTTAATAACGGTGTTAGAATATAACGGCGTTATTTTTTTCAGTAGTGAGTAATCTAATTAATTACTTTTCTCATCTTGGCAACGCCGTTACCGTTACTGAGACGGGAAAGGCGTGCGTTACTATGCTGGTGGATGCGAGAAAAGTCTGAGAGAGACAGACTCACGGCGACGAGAGAGCAGAGCAGGAGTGGGGAAGACGCGGTTGCAAATGCGATGCTAGGTAGCTCCAATAATGTAGCCAATAGTCCACAAGCTACGCCCACATAATGCTACGGTAGAAATCATATATTATAGAACTAGATGCAAATGACAGACATGATGGCAATAGCAACATATATAAAGAACTAGTTAGTAAACAGCCGCCATCTTAAAGCAGTACACCTCTTCGGAAAGCTCTGTTGTAGAGAACCTTCCTAGGGAACCTAAGTAACCTTTTATCTAAAATGCTCCTAAATCGGCAAAATCTTGACTTAAATCTATCTTTGAATCATGAAACAGTTTTAAAACTTACACGTCGAAAGTAGACAGAAGGGAACTAATGGAATAACGGCAGCAATTTTACCAACTTTAACGATTGATTCAGAACATTAAATGACTTCCACACATAGCAAAGGTTACTATCTAGTTATCGCAAGTTCCGCAATACCCCAGTGTCTAGTTAAGTTTAGGGTAAAGAATTGGGCTAGGGCCAATTGTCCCAAAAACCCTTTAAACTTCGCATTGTGTGACCTTTTTTTTTTTGAGAAAAAAAAAAGAAAAGAAAATTATCACCAGTTACTTTGCCAAGTAACTAATTACTTTTACATTGAGGTAACTGAGTTACTAACGCAATTACTTTTTGGGAGAAGTAATTTGTAACTGTAATTAATTACTTTTTAAAAGTATGATTAACAACACTGGTCATGGGTCTTGCAGTACGACAATGACCCAAAACACACTTCAACAAGCACTATAAAATGGTTTGAGAGAAAGCACTGGAGACTTCTAAAGTGGTCAGCAATGAGTTCAGACCTGAATCCCATAGAACACCTGTGGAGAGATCTGAAAATGGCAGTCTGGAGAAGGCACCCTTCAAATCTCAGAAACCTGGAGCAGTTGGTCAAAGAAGAATGGTCTAAAATTCCAGCAGAGCATTGTAAGAAACTCACTGGTGGATAACTGAAGCGGTTGTTCGTAGTTAAGGTTGTGCTACCAAGTATTAGGCTGAGGGTGCCAATACTTTTGTCCGGCTCATTTTTTGTTGTGCGTAAAATAATCATGATTTAATTTTTTTCCCATTCTCTTTTGTGTTTTTTAATTGCAAGCAAAATAAATGAAGATATTACTACCAAACCATTTGTAATTGCAATCATTTTCTGGGAGAAATTTAGCATTATCTGACAGAATTGCAGGGCAGTATCAATACTTTTGGCCAGCACCGTAGATAATCGGTGAGCATTTGAGGTGACTTTGGACCTACCGAACCAGGCCTGCTGGTCCCCTTGCACTTCGATAGCCAGGCCAAAGTCGGCCAGCTTGACTGCCGCTCCCTTCATCTTGCTGGCCAGGAGTAGATTCTCTGGCTGGAGAAGACACAAACACATGCACTTGGATGCATCCTTGATTCAACTTGCTGATGCCGCGCGCTCGCCACAGAGCTGACAAAATCCAGCTCGATAAATAAGAGGTGATGTAATGAGTCGCTACTGCGGCAGCTGGGTGACCTCACCCCTGGGTTACCATAGCAACCAGACGGCCTTTTTTTCCAATTTTCTTTTTTTTCTAATGAGGCGAGCAGGCCCTTGAACAGGGAGGGTTGGCAGTAAATGATCATCTTTAAGAGCTATTGACGGCATTAGAAGTCCAACTCATTTCAAGTTAAAACAACTTATAACATTTTTAAACATTTGCTTTGCTATAGAAAAAAATATGTTCCATTAACAACCAAAAAATGAATAGCTTTTGAATTTTTAACGGAGTTAATTACAGCTTAAAAATTAATCGTAATTAATCGCAATTCAAACCATCTATAAAATATGACATATTTTTCTGTAAATTATTGTTGGAATGGAAAGACAAGCTGTATATATACATTCAACATACGGTACATAAGGCCTGTATTTGTTTATTATAACAATGAATCAACAAGATGGCATTAACATTATTAACATTCTGTTAAAGCGATCCATGGATAGAAAGACTTGTAGTTCTTAAAATGTTAGTACAAGTTATAGAAATTTTATATTAAAACCCCTCTTAATGTTTTTGCTTTAATAAAATTTGTAAAATTTTCAATCAAAAAATAAAGTAGTAGCCCGCCATTGTTGCTGTCAATAATTACTTCCACAATGCTCACGGGTGCTGAAGCCTATAAAATCAGTCGCACCCAAGCGGCAGCAAAGGGCGGCAAAACTCCATAAAACACAATTAACAAATGAGCGTTTCACTGGACTGTCATTTAAATTTGTCTGAGCGGGGCATCTGCGTTAATTGCGTCAAATATTTTAACGTGATTAATTTTAAAAATTAATTAACGCCCGTTAACGCGATAATTTTGACAGCCCTAATTTAAACGTAAAAAGATACTTCAATATTATATTGAAATTTGTATTTTTTTTTTTTTAATAATTAAATATTTCAATCAATTTTAATTGGAAAAAAAATACTTGTTCATGTTCAATTTATTTTAAAAACAGTTTTTAAATTAAAAAAAAAACAATTGCAATATTTGTTTACTTGAAATAGTTTGGGGGGATTAAAGAAAATATATGAATTACGATAAAAAAAAAAAAAAAATTTACTCACACAAAGGAATATATAATATGTATTTGTTTTAAATGCACAAATTACTTCATCTAACCTTGATTTTTTTTTTTTTTTTAAAATAAGAAATAACTTCCTACGAATTAAAATGACATTTGTTACTATTATTGTTATTACTATTATTGTTTTTTTTTACTAATTGGTTATCAGTTGATGACAAAACACGTCCAACTTCTCCCTTGTGAAATGGATTGGACATCTATTGCCGTCAATGGCAGTAGATGAGTTAAGTTTCATTAGGGAGGGCATGAGGAACAAAAACTGATGAGGTCAGAATGCGGTCGGGGGTGAATAATTCCGCCCGGGTGGGAGGCAGCGAGGGTGAAATCGTCACCCGACATCATGTCAGACGGCGCCCAAAATAGCATCTGTCCCGCTGTCGTCATGCTCATCCAGAGGAGGAGGAGGAGGAGGAGGAGGAGGAGGAGGAGGAGGAGAACTCGAGCGAGAGGCGTCGACAGGAAATGCCGTAATGTCTCACCTTCAGGTCTCGATGCACGATGTCGTGCTGGTGGATGTGGCTGACACTCTCCAAGATTTGATTGATGCAGTGGCTGTACACGCAGAAACACAAACCCAGAACAGGTGAACTGAGTGTGTGAGGGTGGTAACGCTCATCAAACAAGCCCCCAAACTACAATTGCAGCTCTTCATGACTTATTCATGAAATGGCATTTAGCGAACCGCATGCTGACACGGTGCCAGGAAGCCCGAAACAACAACATGCAAAGAATCAGCAAGAGGACAAAGATAGTATCGTACCTGGCGTCCGCCTCGCTGTAATACTCTCGGGCGACGATGTCTTCAAATAACTCCCCGCCAGTCACCCTAAAAACACACACACACAAAATGGATATTAGCTTGTTTTAAGGAAGCTGCGTTAAGCAAAAACATATGCTATACATATGAGGCCACAAAAAACAGCAACACACAAAATGCAATCATGTTTATTGACATTGCAATTAGTTGATGGATACATTTTAATTCTACTTTGTCCATTTAAAACATTTTTACTTGTTGTTTACTGTTTCTTCTAGATTTTTTTTATATGTGCGACACCCATATGAAAATACCATACCATACCATACCATACCATACCATACCATACCATACACCATACCATACCATACACCATACCATACACCATACCATACCATACACCATACCATACCTGATTAATATATAAAATATACGTACGTAAGGAAAAGAAGTTTTCCACAATTTTTTCAAAATTCTTTTGGGCAATATTATGTCGCTGAACACAATATTTTGTTTTGTTGCAGACAGACAATTGTGAAAAATGATTAAAAAAAAAAAAATTGGCAGAACTTCCAAATTTTAATCCATTCCAATCAGATTATAAAATCGATTCATTTTTCAGGTAAATTTTAACACTGCTCCACAATTAAATGTAAAAAAAAAAAAATCATTTAAAAATATCTTAAATTTCCAGGATATTTTATGTTACAACCACATGGCAAAAATGATCAAAATATTGCTTTTTTTTTTTTTTTTTTAAATTCAGAATTCAGCACAAATTGCTTCAGAAACGTACAGTAAAAATATGTGTACCCTCATTTTCGCACTATAAGGCGCACCTGACTATAAGCCGCAGCCCACCAAATTTGGCACGAAAACGACATTTGTTCATAGTTAAGCCGCACTGGACTATAAGCTGCAGCTGTCCTCACTGTATCATGGGATGTTTACACCAAAAGATATTAACTGGTACAACTTTATTTGACAGCGGCATCATACGACCGACTGTCATAAGACCAAATGAACCATCATTAAACTTTGAACCAATTAGTGCAAAGCTTTATTGCTTCAAGAAGCTTCATTTGGCCATCACTGCTCTCTTAGGGGAGACAGTCAACCTCTGCTGCCACCTGCTGTTGACTGTTGTCATCCAACATGCCTCTTAGCATGCGTTGCAGCGCTACAGATGTAAATAACAATCAAAAATCATGTTCTGTTCTAAATATTTCTTCAGTTACTGTTCCAATTGTTTCATCAATTACTAGTTATGGTATTTGCTAACTCTTTATTTGGCAGTGGTGCCATAAGACTGTCATTACACAATCATAATTATGACATTTCTCTGTCCTGAGCATTCATGAATGCTTATAACAGATGTCATTAAGTGTTATCCGGCAAATGATCTCACTTTTGAATGGATGCAAAAGATCCAAGATGGAAAATAATTGAGTTAGTGACATAATTTGCCAAATGACACTTAATGACATAAGCATTCAGTAATGTCCATGATAGTGTCATGTCATAATTTTGATGATCTTATGACAGTCTTATGACATCGCTGTCAAATAAAGTGTTACCTAAAAAAATCAACAAATAAGCCGCACTAGACTATAAGCCACAGGTATCAAAATGAAGGAAAAAGTAGCGGCTTATAGTCCGAAAATTACGGTACATAGAATAATATTTTGGAAATGTTTACACATTTCTCAAAATAAAAATACATTGAAATTAAACTATTTCCTTAAATTGTTATTTTACTGTCATATTTCAAAATACTTAATAGGCAATGCGAAAAAAAAAAAAAATACATTCAATTCATCTGAACTGGGAGGACTGGCCAATCCTCCCAGTTCGAATGGATTGGACATCTATCGCTGTCAATAGCAGCCAATGAGATAAATAGATTTGTGGAAATTTGTTAAAATAATAAACAACTAGTAAATTAGTGAGTACTTACAGATCAAAAACAAGGTAATGGAAGCCCTCCTCTGATATGCTGTCATGTAGTCGAACTAGAAACAGGAAGCAGATTTCCGTAAAATATGACGCTAGCTTAATGCAAATACATAATGGACAAAGCCTTACATATCCTCACGATTAGCAGTGCCAAATGTACAATATCGACTAATCAACAACGACTCGATGATCAAATGACTGAACAACAACTTTGATGTTCGATATATTAAGACTTGACTGACCTAAAATTTGTCCATAACTTTTTTTTTAACATTTAATAGTCAATATTTTCTTAGTCATTTTTTAAAAGTCTGTATTTATGTAGTTGTTTTTAATCGAGTTTTCAATTATACCCCCCCCCAAAAAAAACAAAAAGGAAAACAAGCAAATACCTGTTTTTTGTTAAATTTTTTTTTTTTCATTTTACTGTTTTTCATTTTTTTTTTTTTTTTTTTCAAAGCAACATTATGTAACTTTTCAGTTTTGGTAGATTTTAGCAACGCCAATGGACAAAAGCGCAAGTGTTTTGCCATAAGGAAAAATGCATTTCCCATGAGTGCTTAGTAGAGGTGGGAATCTTTGGGCACCTAACGATTCGATTACGATTCAGAGGCTACGATTCGATTATAAATCGATTATTGATGACCCCCCCCCCCCCCCCCACCCTACCCCCTGCTATTAGCTGCTAATGTTTTGTACATTAGTTACAAAAATTGTAAAAATAAATAAATAAATAAATACCTAAAAATAAACGACTATTTCAGTATCAAGTTAACAGTTAAAAACAACAAATAATATACTCAAATCCCCATTCTGTATCAGCAGCTTTAAACTACATTCAATTAATTTAATGTTGTCAATCAACCGTTAAAGTTGTTAAAATTGCTCCTGTTATTCCATAATTTCCCTTTTGTCTACTTTCGACATGTGAAAGTTTTAAAACTATTTTAAGGATAGATTCAAGTCAATATTTTACTGATTTAGGAGTATTTTAGATAAAAAGTTAATTAGGTTCGCTTAGAAGGTTCGCTACAACAGCCTTGCAGGGAAGTCTACTGCTTTAAGATGGCGGCCGTTTACTAACGCCCGTATCTAGCTTTCTCTACATGTGCTGCTATCACCACCGAGTCTATTTTACATCTAGTCCTATATAAATATGATATCTACCTTAACATTATGTATTGTGGACGTACTTTGTAGCAGCTTTCGGCAGCAGTCAGGTATGTTGTTGTTTTTTTTTTTAATCTTGCGGCATGAGTTGAGCTAGAGCTGTGAGTTGAGCATTGGCATTACCCGAGGGGCCGGGTAATGACAAGCATGATGTTGAGCTACTCTTGCTCCGTTCCTCATTGCGTCCCGAAGACCACGCGGCACGCTGAGTGTGTTTTATTTCCGCTTTACTTGACATATTTCAATAATTGGAATTTGGATGTTTGTGAATCGTTCTCGAATCTTCCACGGCTGAATCGCGAATAATCTAAGAATCGGAAATTTCGCACACCTCTAGTGCTTAGTGTCGTAAATTCCTGATCTACCTGTTGCATGCAAATGGATTAAATGACATTTCTGTTTCCAGCGCTTGTGTTACGAATGAATAGTAATAGTTGTGGCAAATCAATAGCATATGACGGTTAGCAACCGTGTGGCTTTGTGTGGCTAACCCCCTTCCTACCTGAACTCAACAGCGCCGACGAGTTCGGTTGGAAGGGGGCCATCACGCAATGTTTAATCTTGAGTGTCCTTTTATCTTTTTTTCATCCTCAGACAAGACTTTTTGTCTCTTGTTTTGCTATGCCATCTTGGCACGAAAGCGTTTGCATCGACTTCCGTCTTTATAATGTATGGTCTAAGGGGGAAGTGACGTATGCCGTAAAGCAGTCAGCAGATTTAGAGTTTTTTTGTGTGCCAGGGTTCCTGCCACTCTCCTCAAAGTTAATTAGTACCGGTAAAAGTGATACAGACCCCCTCAAGATATAAAAGAGGTGTTATTCAACAAGCTGTCAGTCAACATATCATCACAAATGTTATGAAAATATTTTAGAAAGGTAGAAAAGTTACCTAGTGTTGCTTTAATTGAAAAGGGTGGGACTTGTGAATCTCTGATTTCTGATTTCTGTAGTCTTCGATGAAAGTATTGAATTAAAATTGATATTTTCTTTTTTTTGCTTTGGCAAACAGTGATAGAGTTACAAAATACTCATAGTACAACATTTCACAGTGTCTAGTTCTTTATTCCAATGCACATTCCCAGCAAAAATGTTAAGACCACAGTATGACCTGATAAGTCGACTCAACGCAAAACTAATTGGTGATTACTTGACTATCAAAATAATCCATTGTGACTGGCCTACAGTACAATGCTCCAAGAATATTCTTTATCCTGAGCAAAATATGAACCATCTTGTAGCACCCATCCAACTCACCTATGTTCGGATGTTTGAGCAAGCGACAGATTCTTGCCTCCCGCTCCAATTTTTGGTGATCTGAAAGTAGACAAGACATACGTTGTATAGTGAGAAAGCAGGAATAAAACACAGCTCAGATTACAATGTTCCCATAAACGCAAGGTCCGAATCTGTCCATTTTGTGTCCTTCGGCAGCCAACCTGACGCCCGAAAGACATTTAGCAAGCCGGACGAGGCAAAAGGCCAGAGGCAGCTTGTTGGACTTTTGTTGAGCTTGCACATGTGGACGGCCAGACGGACGCTTGTTGTGTTTGCACACACTCTGCCAAATGCTTTTTTGCACTTAGTGAAATTAGTCTTGTGGGTGTGGCTTTAATATAATCATTGTCTGGTTATGATTCTAATGGGGAGGAGAGGATGGGTGTTTGGAACTGCATGCAGTTGCATGTTGAGGATGTATACAAAGTGTTTTGAATGCTCATCTTGGCTGCGCATGATCGGCTCCAATGAGTGATTTTTTTTGTTATGAATATGTCCCAAAACCTAGTTTCAGTTTGTGCTTATTGGATTTTAGTGTGACAAAAATAATTCATTCCAAAAAAAAAAAAAAAAAAAAAAAAAAAAAAAACTTTGACAAAAAACGTTGGTAAAACAATGATACTGTGAATGCTGTGGAAAAGATTAGGTTTTTTGTGTGTGTGTGAGTTTTTTTTTAAACTCTTTCATTGCCATGGATGATTACATATGACCAATCATTTGGTTTCTTCTGTAAATTTTTTAAATTTGTTTTTCACTGTTAGAAATCCGATCCATTTGAATATGGAGTGCCAGCAGCAAATGACGAATGTTGGACGTCTGTCGGATGTTCATTCGCAGCCAGCCCTTCCAATTCAAATGGATTGGATGTCTATCACATTCAACGGTAGCCACTGAAAAATACTTTAAAACTTTTTACAGACTGCATTGATGGACCATTCTAGAGTTGAAATGATTACTCGAATATTTTCAGTACCTCGATTTTAAAAATTGATTGAGGAATTGTCCCCGCCCCGAGGAATCATTTAACTTTGCCAGCTCTAAGCATGACGTTTTGCCTGGACTACTTTTAACGCGGCACAAAGGGCTGACGTCACATGCGTACAGGAAGAAGACAGAGGCAGCAGATATACAGTATTTCATTTCAACCACGCATGAATATAGATGTAACGATGAAGAAGCAGACAAAAGCGAAGAGAAATGCACCAAGAAAAAGCAGAAAATGTCAAAACTGTGGAGGAACATTTCGAGCTGGAGACCAAGGCGAACACTGTTTCATGTATTCACTGTAAAACAGCGCTATGCTATACTCAATGCTCCACCGACGGCACCCAGTTTATTCCGAGAGCAGAGGAGCGATACTCGGAACAAGGTAAAATTAAGTTAACGTAGCGCTAATAAATAAGATTAACATTACTGTACCTTGATAACGTAACGTTTTTATTAATTATGACTACTGTCTATGCGTGGCTAACATGTTTTCTTCCAGGCTTTATTTAATCTGTATAAACACAGCGCTGTAGAAAGATGAGGGTGTAAAATAAAAGGGAACTGTCAATTTTAGCTCAGTAGTTATTGATGGATAAAATACCAAGTAGTACTGATGGCTAATGTGCTCCAATACTGCAGTTACATTTATGTTGAACACTGCAAAAATTCAAAATCCTATCAGGACTTACAAATTAGACTACTGTATTTTTCGGACTGTAAGTCACACCTGAGTATAAGTCGCACCAGCCATAAAATGCCCAACGAAGAGAAAAAAAAATATATACGTCGCACCGGAGTATAAGTCGCATTTTTGGGGGAAATTTACTTGATAAAATCCAACACATAGAACAGATATGTCATCTTGAAAGGCAATTTAAAATAAAAATACAATAGAGAACAACATGCTGAATAAGTGTACAGTATGATGTTACATGATGCATGAACAACGAAATGCGAATATACTGTCCTCACCAGGACGCTACAGCTCGGTCCTGGCTATACAGCGAGCTAAACTCCCAAATGACGATGCTGGACGTCCGTATAATTTGCTGAATCAATTTCGCCCTCGATACCAAACAGGTTCGGATCAACGTAAATAAATGATTATTAGCTGCTATTACAGCAATGACACAAAAGGTTAGCATGCTTTCGCTAGCATTAGCACATCGTTCAAACAACCACACAACTGGCTCTAAGTGTCCGATCGCAGGTGGAAAACACACAACAACAACAGAAAAGATGATACACACAGGCGTTGCCTCTGTAGAGATATTTTACAAGCATAAACAATGTAGGTTCGCCGTGTTTCTCTCTCTCTCTCTTTCTCTCACCCACTCGCTCAGAGACGCTGCGTAGCTGTCCGTCTTCTTCTGGCGTGTGAGCACTCTTCTTCGCGTAAACAAGTGTGAGTGCGCTCCCACTTGGACGTGAAAGCGCCACAAACTAAAAGCATGCATTTCAATATAAAAAAGTCAATAATACAATTGAACACACATTGCCAAAGGCTGAACGCGAACGTGGCCATAGCTATTAAGAGTTATTCAGATAACTATAGCATAAAGAACATGCTAACAAGTTTACCAAACCATCAGTGTCACTCCAAAACACCAAAATAACTTGTGAAATGATATCATAATGTGTTAATAATTTCACACATAAGTCGCTCCTGAGTATAAGTTGCACCCCCAGCCAAACTATGAATAAAAAACTGCGACTTATAGTCCGAAAAATAAGGTAACTTAATACTTAACTAGAACTTAAAAACAGCTTGACACAAATGGAAATTCAATCGAAACACGTGGGAAAAACACCTAACTTTTAAGTGATATGTGTTATCAAGCGTAATGACATCTTAGGTAAGAAAAAAATATATATATATATAAGATCTGAAGTTTTTTTTTGAGAGAAAGCAGTGAATTTGTTGGGTTTTTTTCTTGTCACATCTGAGATGCAATTGTTGGCTGTTTTCAACAATGTACATCTTGGCTGTTTTCAACAATGTCCATCTAACATAAGACATTGATTGTCTAAAACTTGTTCAATATTATGTGAAATGGCTTGTTTTCTCATGTATATTTATAATTTCTCTTTACGTATAAAAATGTTTGATCAGATTACTCGATTAATAGATGGAATTTTCGGTAGAATACTCAATTACTAAAATAATCAATAGCTGCAGCCCGAAGACCATTCTGTTCCCCCCCCCCCAAAATGTTTCACTTAATAAGAAAATGTGGAAACATTTTTGTTTTATCTCTATCTAATGTTCAACCCTTTTTAGTGAAGAATCAATTAATTAATTTTAAAATAGGACAACACGAATAAATATGCAGCAAGTCAGCAGTCAAATCGACAGTGAACTTTCTCAACATCCACCAGCTGTCTCTCTGACAACAGATGGGCCGCTTACACAGGCCAAAACATCTGGGATGGTTTGCTTATTTCCTCATACATTGTGTATGTAGTGGCTAAGCGGACTGAACACCCCCCGTAAAAAAAGGATGGACGTCACCCTGAGGAAGGAGCGACCATGAGTAGTCACAAGAGACTTCTTGTTCGAAAGTTCAGAGCGGCTGAAAAAACTTTGGCAGGAAAAGTGGGAAACACTCGCTTCCTCCAAGAGATGCTGGAAAAAACAAGAAAGACTAATCTTGCCTCATGTCAGACATTTTCCTACTTTATGTAAGAACCACATGCAAAGATACGACACAACAATAGTCATCCGCATTGGATGTGATGACTCAGCATTCCATTCCAATTCCGACCTCAAACAGGCCCCCGCATGATTTTCCCGCGACCATCTTGTCGGGGGCAACAGAGCAATCAAAGCCGACATTCCGCAAGCTTCCCGTCTGCGCTATAATTGGCCCGTTTCGACCGCTTGTATTCTTAGAAACACGTCTGGGCCCGCGAGAAAGACGAGGCTATTTTTCAACACCGGGTCGCTGTGATGGCTTTATTACGCCGGGATGACTGACGGATGGACTTGGCGGAGAGAGCTTCAAGGACCCTTCGGGATTCTGATGGGACAGTTAGGAGAGACCATGGTGTGCTGCCAAATAACTCATTCACTCCCAGCCATTTTCACCGGAGCAACCCCCTTCGCTCCCGGCAGTTTTACTGGATTTTGACTGATTTTGCAAGGCCCACAGAAATGCTATACAGTATACATTCACAGGCCACTTTATTAGGTACACCTGTCCAACTGCTCGTTAACACTTAATTTCTAATCAGCCAATCACGTGGCTGCAACTCAGTGCATTTAGGTATGTAGACATGGTTTAAGACAATCTCCCGCAGTTCAAACTGAGCATCAGTATGGGGAAGAAAGTGATTTGAGTGACTTTGAACGTGGCATGTTGGTGCCAGAAGGGCTGGTCTGAGTATTTCAGAAACTGATCTACTGGGATTTTCACGCACAACCATCTCTAGGGTTTACAGAGAATGGTCCGAAAAAGTAAAAATATCCAGTGAGCGGCAGTTCTGTGGGCGGAAATGCCTTGTTGATGCCAGAGGTCAGAGGAGAATGGCCAGAATGGTTCGAGCTGATAGAAAGGCAACAGTGACTCAAATAACCACCCATTAAAACCAAGGTAGGCAGAAGAGCACCTCTGAACGCACATTACGTCGAACTTTGAGGCAGATGGGCTACAGCAGCAGAAGACCACACCGGGTGCCACTCCTTTCAGCTAAGAACAGGAAACTGAGGCTACAATTTGCACAAGCTCATCGAAATTGGATAATAGAAGATTGAAAAAACGTTGCCTGGTCTGATAAGTCTCGCTTTCTGCTGCGCCATTCGGATGGTAGGGTAAGAATTTGACGTCAACAACATGAAAGCATGGATCCATCCTACCTTGTATCAACGGTTCAGGCTGATGGTGTTGTAATGGTGTGGGGAATATTTTCTTGGCACTCTTTGGGCCCCTTGGTACCAAGTGAGCATCGTTGGAACGCCACCTTTATTGTCACCTGAGTATTGTTGCTGACCATGTCCATCCCTTTATGACCACAATGTACCCAACCTCTGGTGGCTACTTTCAGCAGGATGATGCGCCATGTCATAAAGCTGGAATCATCTCAGACTGGTTTCTTGAACATGACAATGAGTTCACTGTACTCGAATGGCCTCCACAGTCACCAGATCTCAATCCAATAGAGCATCTTTGGGATGTGGTGGAACCGGAGATTCGCATCATGGATGTGCAGCCGACAAATCTGCACCAGCTGTGTAATGCCATCATGTCAATATGGACCAAACTCTCTGAGGAATGCTTCCAGCACCTTGTTGAATATATGCCACGAAGAATTGAGGCAGTTCTGAAAGCAAAAGGGGGTCCAACCCGTTACTCGCATGGTGTACCTAATAAAGTGGCCGGTGAGTGTATACTTTGTTCTTACTGTGTTATTGTAATTTGGTTAAAAAAAATGGGGGGGGGGGGGGGGGCGCAATAATATTGCATATTGCAATAATTTATGACAGAATTTATCGCCCACTAAAATATTTTATCGCGACAGGCCTAGTTGGCATCCTCTTCCATGCTGCCTGATCGCTAATCCTGACACAGAGTTTCTCTACTTAAGTGTGTCTATTTGCACCTAGTCATGCGTCATTCCCATCAGACATGTGATAGTCCTGCAGACGAATGGAAATGCCACGCGGGAGCCACCCCAGGGCCACGGCCCTTCCCCAGCTAATTGGGGGTGGCGGGCGAGCCAGCGCAGCCCATCCCTCCTCCCGCAGTGCCAGCAAGAGGGCCGCCGCCATCCCCCCGGGATCCAGTACCATCCGCGCCGCCACCAACCGGCCCTCAGGGATAGGATGAGGGGACGCGATAAACAAAAAAAGGTGACGCTTACCACTGAACTGAAGAAAGAAATCATAGAAAAATATGAGCGTGGTGTGCTTGTGATTGAACTGGAAATGGAATTAGACAGGACACTGCTCACCATATCCTCCTCTACATCCACACCCGTCGTCTCCTCCAACCTACGTTTGCTCGTCTCTATAAGTTAAGGTGACAATAAAAACTTTTTTTTTCCTATTGATTTATAATACATTATTTCTGCTATGTGGAATTGCTATTTGGAATGGTACCTGCAGTATTTATCAAGGATTTATCATAGTTTTTTTGGGCTGTGGAATGAATTAATCGAATTATAATGTTTTCTTATGGAGAAAACCGTCTTGACATACGACCATTTCAACATAATAACCAGGTCCTGGAACGAATTAAATTCGTAGGGTCAAGATACTACTGTAGTTTTTAGGTATTCTATTTTTTTTATTATAACAGTTTTTGGCATTTATAAATTTAAACTTTATGCGTTTTTTTCTTTTTTTTTCCAACGAAGCGCAATATTCATCATGAGGATGGCACACCCTGCCTGCACAGCGCACGTGGCATTTGTAAAGCTGATGTTCAGAGCAACAAGAAAAACACTGTATAAAATCAATGCAGTATTACAATTAGAAATGGCAACGAAGTATTTTAGTGTGCCGAAAAATTCAATCGGCCAGGAAAAAAAGTTTTGTTTGTCCAGTTTGACAAGAACGTGGCAGGAAGGAGAAGAGGTGCTATGCCTTCAAAAGTTAAGTGCATCGGCACTAAAGTAACTTGTAGGTCATAAAACAAAGCGAGTGGGCTTTTGATGGCAACACAGAGAAAGTTCCGCCTCCTCTTTGCATCATTAACGTTGTTTTCGGGAGGCAAACTGCAACCGCGCCCACATGATGCACATCCTTTTACGGCTTTATGATGCAGTCGCATTGACTTTGGAGACACAAACACACACGCACATACGCGGCACTTAGGCAAGGGAGACTGATTAATGGGACGACATCATGGCATTCAAGCCTCCTCTTCCTTCTCTTCTTGCCGCTTTCCCCAAAGCTGTGGGCAAATTGGATCAACAAGCTGGCAAATTTGGGCGGCTTTCAAAAACAAGGCCGTTCCATCAATTGACGTGGGCCACACCGGGAAGACACTCAACGAGACTTAAAATTTGGGCATGCAAAACACTCGGCAAAAGCAGGTCTTTTTATCGTTTTTTTTTTAAACAAAGAATAAAAATAATAGTATTTTAATAACCGTATATTTCGGACTATAAGTCGCACCTGAGTATAAATTGGACTGGTCAAAATATGCAGAATTAAATCACATTATGTGGGGGAATTCTATCAGAGACAAAGAACTGACATTCAATATACCGTAGTAATAACAATAAAATAGAGAACAACTGGCTAAACAGGTAGGTGTCTGTTAACGCAATTATTCAAATAACAACAGCCTAAACAACACAACAGAACTTGTCTACCATACTCTCAATCTCACTCCAAATCATTAACAAATCCATTATAAGTCTTCATCTTCAGAATCACTTCTGAACAGCTCCGCCAACGCAGGCTGTCAGAGTGAAGACAAAAAACAAAAACAGTTTCGTTGTACTCCTTTGCACTCTTACCGGCATCCCCAAGGGGCCGCTGTCCCTTTCAATATGACCGGCATTGCCAATGTAGTGCAGAAGAAGAAGTGGGCGAGCGCAAGGCGAGAGAGAAGGACAAGTGTAAAGAGAAAGTTGCGCTGGAACGCTGTGTTGAGTGGCTTGGTGTCCCCCACTGGTTTTTGTTTGTGTTAATAAAGCCTATTATAAAAAAACATCCGACACGTTTATGTGTTTTTATATACTACGCCCCCCCACCCGAAGGAAAAACCGGACATAGGAGCGACGACAAACGAGTCACGGAAATTGCCAGTCCGCTCCCGATAACGGTTCGGAGTTGAGAGCACCGCATTACCAAACAGTGCAGGTTGGTAACGGTGCATTGCGCGAAACCGCGACGGTCACAGGCGACTAGAAAGCCAGTTCGCAGTAATTTTAGTGGGAAAGTGGCAAACATACATGTCGTTGTGTCTATCTATTTAACTATCTATCAATCGCATAGGTAACGCAGATGAGGCAGAGACACTGTTCAAGTAGGGTTGCTGTATTTTGCTGTCGAAAATAGCGGCCGATATGCGCATGTGCGTGTGATCAGGAAGTAAAGTTCCCTCGTTTTCAGTTTTGTTTTCCGCGTTGTCACTTGTCAGCTAATTTCAGAACCCCTTTTGAGAAGATGGCAAAAAGAAAAAAAAACGAGGTGTATCGTTCTTATCAGAAGGACATAAGTGCGGCAGCCTTTTTTCTCTCGCTTGGATGAGTCAACAGATGAAAGCAACTTCTCCCAGTTTAGCGTGATTGCCAGGTTTTGACTGAAAGAAACAACAAGAGGGGAGGATTTATTCAAGTCCTTCACTGAGTTCGCAAAGAAAAAAAATCTACCGATATATAAACTTGTTTCGTGAACATGAAAAGAGACGCATCCTAAGTTTCTCAACGCCTGCCAGCCTACAAAGCCATCAGCAAAACCATGTAGCACCAGCAGTCGCATTAATGGTAAGAAATACTCATCATTGATTAGCAACGGCATAACAATGTTATTAAAAAGAATTCAGAGACTTGTACTTTAAAAGTGTTGAAATTACATAAAATGCACACATTACTTGGGTAACACTTTACAATAAGGGTCCCTTAATTAACATTAGTTAATAAATTTTTAGACAATAATTAATGTTTAAGTAACATGACAATAATTAATTTAATCCCTTATCTAACATTTTAAGACAATAACTCATGTTTAAGTAACATTGCAATAATTAATATAATTGCTTATCTAACATTTATTAATATATTAATTAACATGAGTTAATGCAGTGCTTTTAAATTATTTTCTGTCACGCCCCCCCAAGGAAGACGGAAATGTTTCGCGCCCCCCCCAAACTCTCTGCCGCCACTGTAAATAGTATCATTTGTCTATAAATTACTATTATAAATACGCATCTGCCTAACATTGTGTCCTTTTTTTTCTAATAAAGAAAAAAAGTAACATAG
Organism: Corythoichthys intestinalis; assembly: GCF_030265065.1. Classification (NCBI taxonomy): domain Eukaryota; kingdom Metazoa; phylum Chordata; class Actinopteri; order Syngnathiformes; family Syngnathidae; genus Corythoichthys; species Corythoichthys intestinalis. The sequence goes on from NC_080404.1 coordinate 37,876,306, forward strand.
ATCAACTTATAATAAAGTATAACTTTATTAACATTGTTTTGTTTGTAACAGAGAAGACTTGACGTGCATCAATTTGCCTGAATTAAAAAAAAAAAGTCACATCCAAACTGTAAAAAATACACTCAAGGTACATTTTTGACCATTTGATACAGAAAAATAAAATGTAATAAAATCAGTAAATAATAAGAAATTAAAATTGATTAGAAACATTCAGTCATGAGGACAATATGCCAAAAAATTTGACCGAAAAAACAAAACTGAATAAAAGAAAAAAAAAAAAAAGAGTGTCCTTGGACAGGACAGTTTTTATTTTTGCTGCTCACAGTGTTTACCTCCTTTGCAATGGTGTGGAGTTATTTTGCCATGAGCATGCTAACAATGCTCACTGATTTACTGATATAACAATGACAAAGCAGGACGATTGTTGGCAATATTCGGCACGTTTTCACTGAAAAACAATCAAGCGGCTTATCAATGAGATTGGGGTCTAATGTCTTTAGGTGGCATCTTAATTGATTTGGCTTCTGGCTGTCCGCTCTAATTATTTTTAGACACAGTAAACAGTGGTCTTTCCTCATCACACACTGTATTAAAAGTCAAAGCTAAAAGGCAAACGGCACGAAAAAAGCGCATTCTCGGCGGCCGAGGTAGAACCGTAGGTGAGGGCAGTCGACGTGACGATCCCAAGCCGAAAATGGCACTTCTCGGGCGGCGACGTGAGAACCGGACAAGACAGTGGGTCGCTGCGTGAGTGAGTCCGGTCGGAAAACGGCTTTCGAAAACGGCGGTGGCACACTGCTCTTCATATCTGTTGTCTGTGTGTGCTGAGTGCTCTTCCTTAGTTCAAAAATACTGCGGGCACTCTGAAAATGAGAGCGCTACTGCCACCTACTGAGTGGATGTGCAAGTACACTTTATTCCAGTACGGCAAAAAAACAAAAAAAGCATGTTCCCCGAGGTCAACTGCGCCGCCACTGGCATCGCTGGCGTGCCCCACTATTTGAGAAGTACTGAGTTAATGCATTAGTTCATGCATTTGTTAATGCATAACCAGACAGTAACTAATAGTTGGTAAAATTAAAAACTTATATAGGCCTATTTAGGGTTAGGGTTTGTTAACTTAAGCATTTATAATTTCTTAGTTAAGGGACACATGTGCAACACTTTATAATAAGGGTCCAGAAAGCATTCTGTAATGGCATGTGACATGTGTCCCTTAACTAAGAAATTATAAATGCTAAGTAAACAAATCCAAAACCCTAACCCAATATACAGGATATATTTTTAATTTTACCAAATCATTAGTTACTGTCTGGTTATGCATTAACTAACGCATTAACTAATGGCATTAGCTAATGCATTAACTCATAATAATTAATATATTAATAAATGTTAGATAAACAATTATTTTAATTATTGTAATGTTACTTAAACATGAGTTATTGTCTAAAAAGGCATTAACTCATGTTAATTAAGGGACCCTTATTGTAAAGTGTTACCATTACTTGTATTTTGATTTTTAAACATATTGTATAGCTCTCACGGAATTACGGTACTATTAAATTATTATTAATTATTTAAAAATATGTGGTGTTCATGGTTTTCTCTGCCAAAAAGGTTCCCGACCCCTGGTCTAAACCATCACAAAGGCCCATATTTTTTGTCGCTTTCACCAAGGCTTTCAGCAGAAAATGCCACTAAATTGTACTTGTCTATCCTGTGTATTTTAAACATGGCATTCTCAACTTTTAGTTTTTTTCTTTGCAGGTTTTTGTGCCAAATTTAACCACACATTTTCTAAATCTTTACAATGATAGCAGCCTTAAAAAAAATTAGTAAAGATGAATAAAATTAGGACAGCTCACCCGAAATATCAAGCCAAATTGTTTTTGTATTATAATGGTGGGCAGAAACGGGTGAATTTTCATCTATTTAAAGATAAAAACCTTCTTTATACAAATATCCCAGGACTACTCTGTATTTATTGGTCCCATTCACCAACTGGAATTCTAGTTTCCTATGTTGATTTCAACCCGTTGTTAAATTTTTACCGCTAAGTTAATGGAGAGGCACTGTTTAGGTGACTACCTCTGTCAAGTGTTGAAGTTGAGAAGCGCAGTGAACTCAAGCTTCTTGTGTGAGCCATATTCAATTGAATGTTCATAATTTTCCACGGGCCAGTAAAAACTGCTGTGGGCCATAGTCTGTACACCCATGGTTTAAAGTGTTTAAAAATGAACATTAAAAGTAAGGTGCCTCACATACCCGAGCATGCGAGTCGCCTCTGAGACCAAAAATTGCGATGAAATGAGGTGATTAAATGAGCGTGATGTGTTGCAGATAATACAGCGGGATGTTTTTGCAGTCCCGGGGCTTCTAGGAGCTTTTGAGGGAATGAAATAAATGCAACTGAAGAAGAAAAACAAAAAAGTAAACAATAACGCTTCAGTGACGGCAAGACAGTATTTGCCGCCAGCCCCTCCCAGTCAAAATGGATTGGACGTATATGGGCGTCAATGGGAGCCAATGCCTTTATCAGGCATCAAGTGCTTGTAACAATATGAACAGTTCAGATCAGTTTAAGTGAGCTCTCAACATTTTACAATCAACATTTTCAGTGCAGTAAAACACTTTTATATAACAGGTAGTAAAATTTCACACAGTCACTAAGGAGACAGTGGGAAGTGGAAGAAGATGACTTGACTGTAAATTGTAACGGCACGTGGTCAGATTGAAACGATAGTGTAGATTGAAAGGAAGTGGAGACAGCTTTCTAATAGTTCTTTATTTATGAGTTGAATTTCCTGGTGTGGTTAGGCAGAGGAGCAAAAATGTTGCTATTTATTTTTTTTGCTCTCTGAGCTGCAGGTCGCTGGCCGGAGGCCGACAGGTCGAGGATGCGACAGTGTGAATCTTTAACCACAGCTACTGTAAATATTTGATGAGTGTCACATATGGAATAGCAAGTATGTACAGGGGGGAATAAACGGAATTATGGGAACACAACTGCATATACAGCTAGTCCCCAGGTTACGATGTACCAGACTTACGACTTTACGACACCAGAGTCTCATCCGCCATTTTGTCACACACTTTTTTAGACACCTCACTGCGGCTAACTTCCTTAGATGTGGACGGAGAAGAAAAATTGACGAGAGATTTCAACGAAAGATTGTGCTGAAAGATTGTGTGATGGTGGATAAAGAACCTCGACTAACATCCAAACAAGTTCAAGCTGTCCTACAGTCCGAGGGTACAACAGTGTCAACCTGTACTATCCGTCGGCGTCTGAATGAAAAGGGACTCTATGGTTGGATACCCAGGAAGACCCCACTTCTGACCCAGAGACATTAAAAAGCCAGGCTGGAGTTTGCCAAAACTAACATGAGAAAACCAAAAATGTTTTGGAAGAATGTTTTCAGATGAGACAATGAGAGGATGCTTTGTTGCCTCAGGCACTGGATTGTCTGAAGACTACCAACAAATTTTGCAGCATAATGTAGGGCGCAGTGTGAGAAAGCTGGGTCTCCCCAAGAGGTCACGAGTCTTCCAACAGGACAATGACCCAAAACACACTTCAAAAAGCACTAGAAAATGGTTTGAGAGAAAGCACTGGAGACTCCTAAAGTGGCCAGCAATGAGTCTAAACCTGAATCCCAGAGAGGTTTGGAGAAGGCACCCTTCAAATCTCAGAGACCTGGAGCAGTTGGCTCCAAAAATCTAAAATTCCAGCAGAGCATTCTAAGAAACTCATTGATGGATACTGGAAGCAGTTGTTCACAGTTATTTTTGTCTAAAGGTTGTGCTACCAAGTATTAGGCTGAGCGTGCCAATAGTTTTGTCCGGCCCCTTTTTTGGAGTTTTGTGTAAAATGATAATAATTCTTTTTTTTTTTTTCCATTCTCTTTTGTGTTTTTTTTTTCATTGCAAGCAAAATAAATGAAGATATTACTACCAAAGCATTTGTAATTGCAATCATTTTCTGGGAGAAACTGAGCAATATCTGACCGAATTGCAGGGGTCCCAATACTTTTGGCCAGCACTGTAGGTGTTTTAGGTTGTTGCCGAAGCAATGTTTCCTTCTCCGCCTTTTTTGCGCCCACATGAGAGTGAGCCAATTCTTTTGCAAGACCCACCAAGGAGTGGTCTATTGTTTGACAAAGCCAAGGAAGCCCTGTATTTGCAAATATTTAAGATGCTAATTGCAGCTATCGATAGTGAAACCCCCCCTTCACACATAGACAACGACTACAGAGGAGGGTGTAGGGGGGGACCTGCTTGATTGCTTGTTTGAGTGGCCTATCGTTTGACATCGCACAGTGGTCAGTTTGGTATCCGAGTCATTTGAAGCCTCTCTGGTATTTCTTTATAGCCCCCCAAAAAACCGGTAGTTCTACATTGATGAACATCTAAAAGATGTAAATATGCCAGATTGAAGCAAAAATGATAAATTTGTCATTTTAACTTTGATTAATTCCCCATGTATATTTAATACCTTTGATGCTATAACGTGATAAATGATAAAGGTTTCAGTGTGATATATTTCACATTTGAAATAACGGTGTAAGTTTCCGATTCAGTGATGAATCTGACATTGTGACGTGTGAAATTTTAGGTTTTACAAGATATAGTTGACATTACAACACAATAAATGTTTTAATTTAACAAAGTACACTCCTTAACAAAATAAAATCACTTCACTACTATTACTAATGTGCTAAAAAGTTCAACGTAATAACATCAAACATTTCAGGTCATAGTGTGATAACATAACAAATCAAAAAGTGAAATATAAGTATTTTATCTGGATGTCCCTGATCTGATCACGTGATCAGAAATCCGGCCGATCATGCCATTTTTCAGAGGATCTGAATCGGGTGAAAGGGATCGGGTTTTTAATTTAATTTTTTTTCTTTTTTTAAGGGTGAGAAAGTTACAAAATAATCCAGAAATACATTGCAATATTAAATTTTAATTTATTAATACTTAATTATGTGTGTGTGTATACATATATAATTGTTATTATAAATTATTATAAGTATACATATACAAGACACATTTAACTATAATAATATATATAATTTTAATATTTATATCAATATAAATAAATAAAAAGCTCATTAATATTCATAAAATACATGACAAATGCATTGACAAAAGAAACAAAAATATATACAGTATGTTTGATACTCTGCAACAAGAAGCAGAAGAGGAAGTACTTTAAACAGTAATGTAATATGTTTTGAACTTTTGTTCGAATAAAAAAATATATATATATGTAAAGTGGGGAGAACAAGTATTTAATACACTGCCAATGGGAAAACCCATTGGCAGTGTATCAAATACTTGTTCTCCCCACTGTATATATATATACACAAATATATATTAGGGCTGTGAAACGATTAAAATTTTTAATTGAGTTAATCACAGCTTAAAAATTAATTAATCGTAATTAATTGAAATTCAAACCATCAATAAAATATGTCATATTTTTCTGTAAATTATAGTTGGAATGGAAAGATAAGACACAAGACGGATATATACATTCAACATACGGTACATAAGCACTGTATTTGTTTATCATAACAATAAATCAACAAGACGGCATTAACATTATGAACATTCTGTTGAAGCGATCCATGGATAGAAAGACTTGTAGTTCTTAAAAGATAAATGTTAGTACAAGTTGTAGAAATTTTATATTTAAAAACCCCTCTTAATGTTTTCGTTTTAATAAAATTTGTAAAGTTTTCAATCAAAAAATAAACTAGTAGCTCGCCATTGTTGATGTCAATAATTACATAATGCTCATGGTGCTGAAACCCATAAAATCAGTTGCACCCAAGCGCCAGCAGAGGGCGACAAAACACCAAAAAAACACAAGTCACAAGTGGAAATTACAATGTGCTGTCATTTTAATCGGTTTGAGCGGGGCATGTGCGTTAAATGTGTCAAATATTTTAACGTGATTAATTTAAAAAATTAATTACCGCCCGTTAATGCGATAATTTTGACAGCCTGAATATACAGTATATATACTGTATATACTAGTATATACTTTTTTCAGTATTGAATCTGTACTCTCTATCGGCAGATTCTCAAAATCTGATGAATCGGACTCTGACTCGGGTGCAAAAATTTGCGATCGGGACATTCTAGTATATTACCATTAAAAAGACCCCCCCCCCCCCATTCTCTCACTCTCTCTTCTGTCTTTTTTTTTTTTTTTTTTTTTAATTTTATTTTCACATTGTTTTGAACACACACACCAGCATCTTGAAATGAGTTCTCACTGAATGTATTCAACACAACTGCAACCTGTTTTGCCCATCTTGCAATTTGTTGGCATTGTGATATTGCCATGAGGATTACATGGTTTGCCAATATGAGTCCGCACAAAACAATATCAATATTCATGGGAAACAATAAACAAATGAAAACACGGGCAATATTAAAGTACTCAGAATGAGTGTGTGTGCGTGTTTATGAGGTAGCACGTGTACATACGGTTGCACAGACTTTACAGAGGCAATTTTTACTCAGATGATTTATTGCACCGCTTGGACAAAAGTCATAAAAAGTCTGCCAACACACACCAGGGAGAGACAGCCTGTGAGTGTGTGTACATGTCATACGAAAGTGGAGACGCTCTTCCTGATTATCTCATTGGCTGGTAGACGTATGATCCATTTGGACTGGTCAACAGTCAATTATGATTTTTTTTGGGGGGGGGGTCAAATCTAGTTTACATGTGGAAACACTGGGTATGTTTACTGTACATGGACAAAATTTCTTCAATCCGATCAGCATTCAGATTAAAATCATGATCGGATGCACTGTATTCGTGGACAGTAAAAATATTGATCTGATTACGTCTTGCATGGCCATGCTTCAGAACGTCAGTCAGAACAAATTATTTTGACGTGCGCAGATTGATGCTTCTAAATTTGATGAAGCTACGTTTCTAAAGATTTATCGTCTATTTTCACTTTTTTTTTTCTCAATGCCAGCATAATAACGTAATGTACACATTTATAAAAATCATATTTTTGAACCAAGTTTTCCCTACAATGTTCAGTTACAAACAAAAACTTACAGCTTATATTTTGATGCATTCTCTTCTTGTTGTAGAAAAATAATTATTAGTTCTAAAAAGTTTTGTTTCCACGCAACACACCAAAATAAAGTCCATGTCTGCTATGTCTTTTTGTTAAAACAACAAAAGCACAGGAACAGGACGTACTCGTAATTACCAATGTGGTAAGGTTCATCTTTCACACACCATGTGAAGGCAGCATTACGAAATATACCAGAAAAAAATTGTAGAAGAAGAAGAGGAAGCCCTACTGACTTCAACAAACAACAAAATATCGTTCTGTCCATTTACACATTAAAACTTTAGTTTTATTTCATGTATTTTCCCCGTTTTTTCCAACCATCATGTATTTCAACATTTTTTAGGTCTTTTGATATCTCCAGTAACATGCTCGTCTCATATACAGACCAGTTTAGACTTGCATATCTGCAATCTTTGCAATCTTTGAGTCAGGGAAAATTTCTTTTGCTAATTCTGAGAAGTGATCAGCAATAGTTGCAGGCAAATTGTGTCCCGCGACAAATTGGCAGAATGAAATCTCCGCTTTCGTCACTTTTCATTCTGCAGACTTCATCTTTATGACTAGTGTTGTTAATCTTACCTTTAAAAAGTAATTAATTAGTTACAAATTACTTATCCCAAAAAGTAATTGAGTTAGTAACTCAGTTACTTGAAGGTAAGAATAATTAGTTACTTGGCAAAGTAACTGGTGTTACCTTTCATGTTTTTTTTCCATTAAAAAAAACAAAAACAAAAAACACAGTAACCTTTACTGTTTGGAAATCGTTTAATGTTGTGAATCAACTGTTAAAGTTGTTAAAATTTCTAACGTTTTTGCATTAGTTACCTTCTGTCTACTTTCAACATATTAAAGTTTTAAAACTGTCATCATTTAAAGATAGATTCAAGTCAAGATTTTGCCGATTTAGGAGTATTTTAGATAAAAAGTTACTTAAGTTCGCTAGTAAGGTTCACTACAACAGAGCGTTTCTGAGAAGTCTACTGCTTCAAAATGGTAGCTGTTAATTAACGCCGCCGTCTGTCATTTCGCATGTAGTTCTACAAGCATTTGATATCTAGGCATAGATTGTAGGCTGTCAGCTACAGTCAGGAAATATTGGCGCCACCTGACCTAGCATCGCGTTTGCTACAGCGTCACAACACTCTTCTCTCTTAGTGTCTCTGACTTTTCTCGCGTCATTCAACCAACGTAGTAACGCATCGTAACGCACGTTGTGTCGTTGCCGAAAGGGTAACAAAATCCGAACGGAGAAAAAAAAAAACGTAATGCACTGAAAACGTACAGATTATGAACGTACGGCGTACACATTTAAAAATCAGTGCTCATTTGTAGAAATTACGCCGAAACCGTACAACTTGACAGGTATGTATGTAGGTATATACTGTATATATATTAGGGCTGTCAAACGATTAAAATTTTTAATCGAGTTAACTACAGCTTAAAAATTAACCGTAATTAATCGCAATTCAAACCATCTATTAAATATGCCATATTTTTCTGTAAATTATTGTTGGAGTGGAAAGATAAGACACAAGACGGATATATACATTCAACATACGGTACATAAATACTGTATTTGTTTACTATAACAATAAATCAACAAGATGGCATTAACATTATTAACATTCTCTTAAAGCGATCCATGGATTGAAAGACTTGTAGTTCTTAAAAGATAAATGTTAGTACAAGTTATAGAAATTTTATATTAAAATCCCTCTTAATGTTTTGGTTTTATTAAAATTTGTAAAATTTTCAATCAAAAAATAAACTAGTAGCTCGCCATTGTTGATGTCAATTATTACACCATGCTCGCTCATGGTACTAACCCATAAAATCAGTTGGACCCAAGCGCCAGCAGAGGGCGCCAAACACCAAACAACAAGTAACAAGCGGACATTACACTGTACTGTACATTTTAATCTGTTTGAGCGGGGCATGTGCGTTAATTGCGTCAAATATTTTAACGTGATTAATTTAAAAAATTAATTACCGCCCTTTAACGCGATAATTTTGACAGCCCTAATATATATATATATATATATATATATATATATATATATATATATGTATGTATGTATGTATGTATGTATGTATGTATGTATGTATGTATGTATGTATGTATGTATGTATGTATGTATGTGTGTACACAATTGAAGCAAACTTTGCAGAACAAAGAGAAAATGTCCAATGACAGCAAAAATGTCAAGAAAATCACAAGCATGTTGGCTCAATTTATCACTTTGGCTGACCAACTTTATTTCTTATAAATGTGATTTATGTAAAACAAAACATTTGCAACCTTATTTTGTGCCGCACACTGATTTAGAAAAAATATTGTTATTTTTTTTTTCTTTTTAAACCACTGCTGTACTAATAATCCTTTTATAAGGCCATAATGTTGGGTTAGCTTTATTCAAACTTGGGCGGAAAAAATCATTTTAATGTACTTTTTTCCGCCTTCTTAATAAATTTCTGGAGTATAGGATTTGGTCTCGGTATCTGCAGATCTGGACTCTTTATTTTCCAAAGTGGCATTGCCTATACTTGTGGCCTGGCATGCCTACTATAGCGCTCATCTGCTGGCAAACCTTTTTTTAAAGCTTAATTTCAAGCCTGTTTCAACACAATACAAGTAACGAGCGAAGCCAGCCAAAACAAACTGCGATGTTTCCAGCATGAAAGAAGTATTTTGGGATCCGGTGTCAAGCTGCCGCTAATGCAAATGTGTACGCAAGGGAGGCCGCGATCAACCACAACAAAACAAAAAGCCCGGGGAGCCTCGCTCTCTGCGTGAGTGTGACTTGAAGGCGGGATTTACACTGATATATTCCGTCATTCCAGTAACTATTTGGCTCCAAGTCAATATAAAAAGATATTTTTCCATAATTTGTCCACTCAGACCAGCTGTGTGAATCCAACCTAAGTGAGTCAAGTGGCTCTTGAGGAAAGCAAGTCAAGGGGTTGCTTTTCAGGGATCCCACTGGAGGAAAAAGCATTTGGCAACTCACCTCTGGCCGACAGCTTTTTGGTGTTGATGATTTTGGCTGCGTACTCCTGCCCTGTGGACTTTTTGACGCAGCGTCTTACCACGGAGAAGGCGCCCCTGGAGGAGAGAAAAATATAAGGCAAGTGCGACATAACAGGTTAAAAAAAAAAAATCACACAACTAAGTAACTTTTTAAATTCCTAGTCGTTTTCAAATAATCCAACAAGAGTACAAGCCATTTAAGAGCTTTGTCAGTTATTTGCAAGACCAAGTAAATGCATACGCTGCATCTACCCAATTAGAGAATAGAGCCTCTTCTTCAACCAGGTTAAATAAATTGATTCTACCTTATATTCTTCCTCTTCAGTAATCAGCAGTACAATATGATATGGCTTAGTTTTATCAAAATTCCTCCATTTCTTTAAAAAATGTGGGCTCACAAAGCTGCATCGCTGCTATCTGCTGGTCAGCAAAATTGTTTCCGAGTTTGAAATTTACAGGGAATCAGCGTCAGACACGCCCCTATTGAAAAACTGACGTATATACTTGTCAATTGTAGCAAACGTTCAAATTCTAATCGCCGAGTTGATTTTTTTGGGTCTAGGGCTGCCACAAAAATTTACCGTATTGGCATGAATATAATACGGTGTTTTTTGCATTGAAATAAGACTGAAAAAGAGGGGGTTGTCTTATGTTCGCGGTCTAGACATTATACCCATTCACGACGCTAGATGGCGCCAGATATCATTGTAGAGATGTTCTGTCATGACAGATCTCAGCTACTCTCAAGTTTAACCAGTTTGCATTGTTTTATTGCAATGTTTTGCCTTATTCAGATTTTTTCAAGACTACAGTTACAGTTCGACTTCACTTTGATGGTTAATGCAGTTATTGCAATTTTGTTGTTTTATCACAATAGTTTATTTACATTTCAAAAACCAGAAGCCATTCATTTACAAATGTGATTGCATTTTAGTTTAAGTATTTAAATGTTCAGATATTAAGATTTGAATGAGGCAAAATAACATGCTTTTTCTCTCAAATATATTGTTATAATAATTTGTTTCGGATGTACTGTATTATTTTCTGTATAAAAATTAATTTGGTGTTCAAAAAGTCTTTTGTCAAACTTGAGTCTTGAAAAAGAGGGGGTCGTCTTATAATCAGGGCCGTCTTATATTCAGCCCAATACGGTACTACTTTTAATAGTTGATTAATCACTGATTATATTAGTTTCAGAAATGTGAAAAGAAGGACCAAGAACGAACAGTAAGGTGGGGCCCTATAATGGTCTGTTGTCCCAGGGCCCCTGCAAGTCTGTTGATAGCCCTGGTCATATGCATTCTTTAATGCCCATGATAGTGTCATGTCATAATTATGACAGTCTTATGACTCCGCTGTCAAATAAAGTGTTACCTGTTAACCCAAATAAATCAACAAATAAGCCGCACTGCAGTATAAGCCACAGGATTCAAAATGAGGGGGAAAAAGTAGCGGCTTATATTCTGAAAATTATGGTAAATGCTGAGTCCTCTCAAATCAACTCATGCTTCTTAGAACAGCACACCACACGACACAATGAGTTGCCATAGCATACTACAGTCAATGTTTAACAAACTAAACGAGTCAGCGCATTTGAAAGGTAGTACTCTCAAGCTTCTCTGGCAAGTTCAAAGCAGCTCCCTTGTCACTCATTGTTAACTTTAACAAGCTGCAGCTGCCTACGGAGAAAGAAAAGCTTCAAGAGGGAGAGTGAGAGGCTGTATATTATCGGGTGGGAAATATCTAAACATTTCTGCATTCATTTTTATATATTTTTTAAATGGAAATAAATCCGCAATGGACTGCGGGCGCGATGTTTGAAGCACGAAGTAGCGAGGGATCACTGTATCTCTTTTTGATAAACTCATTGGCTCATTTAGAGTGGGAGAGGCTGGCAGCTAATGACAACTACCAGCCCTCACAGTCAAAATGGATTAGGTGTCTCGCACCATCAGTGGCACTGAAAGAGGAGCATTTGCTGCCAGTCCTCCCAGTTTAAATGATTTGGACATCTATCACTGTCAATGGTGGGCAATGAGTTAATTACGTAATTAATCGAGCTACTTTCATTGAAGCCTACTGAAATAAAAAATATATATGGCGGAAAACACTCAGGGGATTTGAAGTTCCGCTTTGAGACCCCCAATTTAGCCAACTTTCAAAATTGTCCGATATGCATGTGTGATACATCATTGGAAAGCCTAAAATCTCAATTTTCTGGGGGAAGAAAAATTTTGAACAGGAGGGCATTTTTGAAAAAAAAAAAAAAAAAGTTTTTTAAACAGCAAAATCCTATCTGGAGGTGAGAGCACGCGAGAGCAGAATTACAGACGCCATGACTTTAAGGAGACATTATCGCGCGTCCTTACCTCTTTTCCATTCAAAAACTCCATGTAGCATGTAGCACTGAGCGTCAAGACACAGCTGTGAATGGCCACAGCCGGATATTTGGGGATTTTATGGATGAAACATGGTAATATAACAAGGGTCGCGATGCAGAAATCGCAGACATCAAGGAGTGGTCGAGATTTGTTTTTTCATATATTTACCCTTTTAAACGTTTTTTTTTTTCTATTTTTGTTTGTTTGGATCGATTATTTATCATCTAAAATATTGGGGAAAATGTGACAGGAATGAAAAAAATACAATTAAGTGATAGTTATGAGGTAGATATCCGTGACTTTTTTACAGAAACCAATTTTTTCATTGTGACGTAATTTGTTTAAAAGTTTAAAATATGCGAGTGAATGATTTTTTTAAAGTCTTTTTTTTTTGTGACTAAATATTAAACATCAATGAATGATTCTAAGCTAAAAATGACAGACATTTTGAATAATAAATATAATTAATTAGCTTTGTTTTATGGCTGGGTTGAAACAAAAGCGGTTGCGTGACGTCTGTAAACGGGGGTTTTCAGGGTAAAACAGACAAAATAAAAATAGTTTGGGGGCTAAATGTGCCATGAATCAGCTATGACAGCATATAGACATCTTTTTCTATCAAAAACAACAGTAGTTTTGGCTTAAAATACAGCAGTTTCTTTTAGAGGAGTGCAAGAGCAGAAACTGCTTTTTCAGTCTTGTCTGTTTTCCGCCATATATATATATATTATATATTTATATACAGTATATTAAAAGAGAATATAGTTACGAGGCGAGGGAAAATGTATTTTTAAGTCAACAATTTCTCTAAATTATTATTCCATTCTCAAATTAGTTGGATTAGTTTGTTAATCGATTAGTCGATTAATCATGGCACTGACAGCCCTCGTCTGTTTCAGAAAGGTCAGAAAACAGGCAAAAATCTGACAATATCAATTGTTTCGTTAACAATTTTCACATAATGATGGATTGTAATAAGGTTCAAGCCGGTGTCACTGAACGACTCATAGGTTTCACTCACTTCCTTCATTAGCACGCTGACTGTCAACAGGAGAATACTGCACACTAGTCCTGTACAACAAGTAGCCTTCCATCGGCCTGCTTGCATTTAAAGGCACGCCACTAATGGAGGTGCGGGAGATTAGGACAGCAGCTTTGCAGCCTCGTCGTGATCACACAACAAGGGGTCGTGCAATGCCCAAAATGTGCTGTCCCGCATGTCAAATGGAAGGTACTGGTGCATAAAAACAGCATGGTGCGTGCAGGAGAGAGGATGCCACCAGGTTGTGCAATAGGGAAGTGGGGGTCCAGGGTGCCGGGTGAGAGACGGTGGGGGCTTCGAAGCCAAGTTGGGCTGCTGTTGACAAGCCAAACATGGCGCGATGCACCTTTAAACGCCACGATCGGGGATTAAAGAGCAGGCGAGACGCGCGCGCGATGAACAAGATGGAGCACAGACGAGAAACAAGAGAAAGGGGGCGCTTACTTCCCGAGTTCCTCGTAGAGCTGGTATTCATCCGTGAAGCGGGTCGAGGTCACCACCGTAGCCATGTTGGAGGGGACAAGGGGGGGAAATCGTGCAGGCTGGATAGTCAGGAAGCTGCCGGGAGGCTGCTGGGAGGTGGGAAGGCTGGAGAGACGGACGCGGACACCACACAGGATTGTGCTCCAAGCGGGAAGGGGCGGAGGGGAGGGGAGGGGCGAGATAGTCAGAGCTGGCGAAGATCCTCTATTCGCTAAGAAGCGTCTCACAACACGATACTCGTATTTCGAATCGCATTTCCTCATTGAAATCAATCATTTTCACCAATTCTCTCCAATATAAAAAAATAAATAAAAATAAAAAATAAACTTGTAATTTGAACAGATTTTTAGCTATTGGAAGAAATAATGTTTTAATATTATAATAGTATATTAATATGATATAAACATATTATATTTCAATAATGTTAAATTGAATATACTAGTAAGTGCTCACCTTGGCCACTGTTTGGCTGTTTGGTTGGTTGTTTGGTTGTTTATTTGGTTGGTTGGTTGGTTGGTTGGTAGGTTGGTTTTATGTTTATTTTGAGAGTAGACTGAGAGTGCCAATAACCATACTAAAATTTTTTCGAATTTTCATTATCTGCTCAATTTTATTTTTACCACTGCCACCAAATCAGTGTTGTGATCTCAAATTTATACTCTCAAAACAAAGCAAAAAAAAAAAAAAGAAATCTTTCAAAAATATCGTTTAGGTTAGGTACTCTAATATGATAAGCCAACCTGTTTAAAATATAAATAATGATAAAAAAAATATATGTAAGGAACCATCATAATATAATATACAGTGATCCCTCGCTACTTCGCGTTTCAAACTTAGCGCCCTCAGTCCGTCGCAGATTTTTTGTTTTCAATTAAAAAAAAAATAATAATAAAAATAAAAATACATACAGATGAGCCGTCCCGAGCCGATCACGTAGTTTTCCTCTCCCTCCTGCTGCTCTTTGTTGGTCAGGCAGTGCACTGGAGTTGCTTACTAAAGTTAACAATGATTGACAGACGTTTAACGTTTGATCTTGCCAGAGATGCTTGGAAGCCGAAGCTTCAAAGCACCGCATGCGTCAATCATCGTTTAACTTGTTAAACGGTTGCTGTGGCAATGTGTGTTATTGAGCAGCTTGATCAGATTTGAGTGGACACACTCAATGAAGCATTTAAGAAAGATAAAGTATTTTTCTGAATTATTTTTGGTTAAAAAATAATTTGGTAGGAAAGTAACATGTTTAATTATTACATTTGAAGTGCTTAAAACCATTTATTCAAATACATTTATATATACATAAAAGTTTTTTTTAATTATATTTTGGGAAAAAAACGGAAAAAACATGTCTTATAATCATCTCCTTCCAATGCTAAATCTGAATAAATACATTGAACACACACACACACACACACAAAAACATTGTGGGAGTTGAGGGGGCTACTTCGCGGTTTTTCACTTATCGCTGCGGGTTCTGGTCCCCATTAACCGCGAAAAACGAGGCATCACTGTAATGTATTATATGTTTAAAATGAGCATGTAAATGAATGTCACCTCAGAGCATAAAAAAAATGTCTGAGTAAGACATCACTATCAGAGCTCCTTTATGCCAACAGTAGTGTAAATCTGTGGTTACAATGAGCAGCAGCTCCAGGGTCAGTTCGAGTCTCTCTGCTCCCCTATCAACAGACATAAATCCGATTTGAGATCAGCTGATGTAGACAGCGTTTGAACGAACTGAGATGATTGCCGCAATATTTTAATATTTTGCTGCACTGACACCAAGGCAAGACCCATAAAGGATGTGGGACGCTCTCAGTTTCCTCTCATATAACCTGCTAGAATACACCTGGAAAAAAAAGAGGACATAATCATAACCAACACTTGTAAATGGAAGCATAATAATCATCACCATAAGACGGAAAATTGGGATAGTTTAAGGCCCTCTTGAGAGTCTACTGCTGCGAAGTACAGTGCATTAGTGTCGGAACTAGCTCGTAACACTCTGAAATGTGGCAATAACCCCATAATGACACAGTCGTCGGGCTAATTTATGTCTCGGCTCTGTATATGATAATCGCCCGGTCGCTGTCGTGTCACACCGCATTAGTGTCACCCTGAAGGCTGTGATGCGCTAAACAAGCCAGGCCTCCCTCCCTCTGACCACTTGTACCCATCTGCCTCTTTTTATGCTTTAGTCTTCACATCATTATGAGCAAAAACGGGTATGTTCACCTGTTTGATTCATTGTGGAACAAAGATTTTTAGAGCCAGGTCAAAGGTTCAGGATCTTTAGAACTAAGTGCGGGAGCAGTGACTAGTGTTTTTCTGGTATATGGTATATATGTAGACACTCTGATTAGAAAGTTTTATTACCTGAGGTTGAAGTAAGTCACATTTGGCTTCAAGTTTCAAACAAGAAGAAAAAAACAAGCAAGTCAAGTATGACAAGTTGAAACAAGTCATAACTTGTCATTACAACCTGACATCAGACTAATCACACTCTACAGCTAGGCCATAAATATAACAAATGAAAACCAGTAGGTAAGTTAGTAAACGAATGTATTATCTTGTGCCCAGCGAACACGTATTCTTACACCGATAGACAAACTGATAACCTCGAAACAACAACATATGAAAATTGAGTTCCACCTCTTCATTCAGGTAATGATTCCTTGGTTTTTGTAATGTCCTATAGGAAATTGATTTCTTAAGTCTCTACAACACAACAGTCCTAAGTAAAGCAGACACACTCATCAACCATACCAACGTAGTATACCGACCCAACACTGTTTTATCCTTTACCTAATAGGCAAGAGACCAAGATACCGGATGATATAGGACTTCACTTCTAACCCGAAGGGTTTAGGTGTAGGTGGGAAAACAAATCGATTGTTAAATTGCATCGCAGTGACCAGATCATTGCAATCCTTCCTTCTTGCTGAATTCTACCAATCCATTTAGGACCTTGCGGCTGACAATCATTGATTTTAAGCCTGAAAACCACAGGCAGCGAGAGATTCTCATCCCCGCCAATTCGCAATCAACAATGAAGTGTCACAGCAAATATTGAAGGTCACGGCTCAATGAGGTCATTGGAAGTTCATCAGCAGCAAATAGCGGAGGTGAGATCCCAAGGCCAGTGCGCGGATGCCCTTTATACTCTGGCTGCAGCTCTGATCATAAACGTAATGAACAAAAGTGTTGAGTGGCAAAGGGCAGCCTTGGCGGAAAACAATGTTGACGCTATTACTTCACTTGTGCACGACTGAAATAAAAGTAACGGCCAAACTGCAAAACTCTTATGGCCTGATTCCACCATAAAATGAAAAATAGAAGAATCTGACAGGGGTTGTAGACGAGTCACTAGTCAACGCACTGCCAAGTTCTTGCTTCGATTGTATGTACTGGTACTCAGAGGCGTAGCAAGGGTCCCGGGGGGCCCCAGGCAACAAGCAACATGGGGCCCTTCGAGCGTGTGCAAGTAAAGGGGACAGTTGGACTTGGAGCAATAGCATATTTAATAAAAGTATAATAATGCCTCGGTCTCATAAAGCACTTTTTTAGGACAGTCAAAGTGCCCGACTTCTACTACATTAGGACATAAAACCACAGTAACATAGTACACTCATTGCTGTCTTGCTTCTTTCTTCTCTTCTGCTTTTTGTCTTTCTTTTGTCGTTTCCAGAAGGATAACTACTCTTCATTTTGGATATACGCCAATTAAAAAAAAGCCAAATCAAATCAAAGCCAAATCTCACTCTCACTCTGAGTCACGTGGGGGAAGGGGGGTAGTGTAGAACCAGTGAAGGGCCCCTTTCAGGGAACTCAGACACAAGGCTTTCACTGGTAAAGCTACATGTGCGAAATCTGTTGGCCCTCTGGGGGCCCCTGCTGGCTGGGGGCTCTAGGCAATTGCCTGGTTTGCCTAATGGGACGCGACGCCTCTGCTGGGACTGAAATACTTGAGCTCACCAAACCAGAGGGTCAAGAAATTCTGTCCAATTAAATAATAAACAACTAGCAACAGACCTAAAGGAGTCCAAAGTTAACTTACCGCCTTTAATCAAACCAAAGCCTTCATCTGATTGTTTAGGCAACCTATTGTACAGTAAGCTCAGGAACTTAAGCCTCTAGAATTCTAGGCAGAAGCTACTTTCTCAGGGAGTGTGATCACCAATATTAAGTACATAGCCCCCAGTCATTCAACCGTGAGGTACTATTTCCACAACCAGCAAGAAAACCACAATGCATGATTTTCACGGTTCAACTGTACTTTCAAAGCTTTTAGGAACAGACTTTCACAGGATGGATGCCTCTTTCCCAAGGGCACGGGGGAGAGTGATACCCTGTAGCTGAAACAAAGTCTTCAGTCACCTGGTGAGTCAACCTAGAGTAATATTTCCACTGCCAGGCAGAAAACAACTACCGGGATACGAACGAGTTCCGTTCGTAGGCTGGCGATGTAACCCGAATTTCCGGGTTAGTCGGAATGAACCCTTTAAGTACCTCTAAATACAAAATAGCTGTCAAAAACATGTAATATATGTCATACGAATAAGATCAAGTAAAAAATAAGATACTGTGAGGTACAGTCGTCATGACTCTCCCAAGGTAAAAATGATGCTTCTCGGGCGGACATATGAGAACCGGAGATGACAGCGGGTGGCTGCTTGAGCCCAGTCCAAAATAGGCGCTTCATCAGCGGTCAGAGGAGAACCGGAGGTTGGGGCGGGCCTCATGACGCTCCCAAGCCGAAAAGGTTGTTTCTCGGTCGGATACATGAGGACCAGAGATAACAGAGGGTGGGACCTGACACCGTCACTGCTGGGGGAGGAGGCATGGCAAGAACTTGGTACTGTTTACACGACAAAAAAAACAAGCAAAAGAAGAGCACGACTGGAGACAATGGCGGATGAGACTTGGCCGTCGTTAAGTCGGAATCGCGCAAGTCGGGTACGTCGTAACCCTGGGGACTACCTGTATATACCCAATGGCGGTCTTGGCACTTTTGGGTCCTAGCCAAGGCCCAAACATAAAACAACATTACTTCAATCAAAAAAGTTGCTTCAATCAAAAAAATTGACTTCAATCAAAAAAAAAAAAAAAAAAAAAAAAAAAAAAAAAAGCTTTCAAATGCATTTTTTTGAATTTCAAATTTATTTTTGCATTCGAACACATTTTTTTTTGATTGAAGTGACTTTTTCTTTTAAAGTGAAAATATATATTTTGATTGAAGCAGCTTTTTTTTTTTTGATTGAAGCAACTTTTTTTTGGATCGAATTATAAAGACACAAATCTACCTCCATATGGCTCCGCCCAAGGGATACAGTTTTTGACTGAGGTATAACTACATTGGCACGACACCGGCGGGCGTACCATAATAAATGAATGAATGATCTTGGTGAAAAGTATAGCTGTCCTGCCAGCAGCCTGATTTAGAATTCCCATCAAGAATGATGGGAAACAATAACGCTCATTTTCAACGTATTGTTCTAAATATTCTTGTAAGTTAATTTTATTGCTGACACTGCGTTTCGGGGTCATCAACATGTTGTGCCCCCCCTGCCCCAAAACTCAAACTCCGCCTATGGGTGTGAACATGCCTGTTGAATTTTTCTTTTGAATACTCTTTTCAACGAACGACATTTCCACCATGTTTCATTTTCAATTCTTCAGTACTGGAATATCACAGTTTAGTCCTAGTGTTCTGTAGGCGCCATGAAGAAGAATTAAATGAGCCAAACTTGTGGCTCATTTCTTCCGTACACCTCCATCTACCAATGCTGACTATGTTTCCACTTATAGATCATCTGTCTGCGGGGCGGGATGAGGTCACTCGCATGTCAATGGACTACACACATACACATAAAAACCTGCACACGAACTGCAAATAGTTAGAAAAAATGCAGAAACTATGTCATGTAACCGCAGATAGACAGATAGCTCAGTGACTTGGTAAGTTTGCTGATAAGAACATTCTTCCTCCGGCCCTACTTCTTGTTTTGTGTGACAATAGAGTGACACAGAGGACTGTACTAACGTCTTGGGTCACCACCGCTGATCTAAATAAATACTATTTCAAATTGACATTATTTACCACTTCAGTAGAGGTCTTTGCTGTGCTATAGTTGTTTATAACGCATGACATTTTTCTGTGTGCAAAGCTTCCTAGTGGTGATGACACAGTGTAACAGTAAGAGCAGTGTTGCTGAGGCCAAAGGGGAATGAGTCATTCAGCAAGAATGCTCGCAGCTCGCCTCGCAATCGCCTGCCGTTGAGACACTTTTGCTCTTTTCTTTTTGCTGACCGCTGACTGCACAAAATCATTTGGTCTGTTTGATGTGTCACAGATGTATTTTTACCATTTTTTAGGAAGATGGCAATGTTTGACGAACGAGGGGTGGGAGCCATTTGCAAGATATTCATTAAATTGCCCTAATATTTCAATAAACATAAAAGAAGTATGTTTTTTTTTTTTTTTTTGCAATTCTCAGTTGTAGAGGATGGATATTCCTGTTTTAAAAGTCAGTTGTCAGCCTGTAAAAGTTATTGTTTTGATTCTGTGTTTACTACGAATGTTACGCTCTCCAACAATCAGCCAATTAGGAGATCAGGTCTATGTCTCCATATTTATTCGTGCACCAACTTAACCCCTGTGCAATTTCAAACCCTTACTGTAGTATGTATTTGTTTAATTTTTGGTATCTAAAAGACATAGGTTGTGGATTCCACATGCTGTGTGTTTACATGATCTTTGCTAACGTTAGTGTGTAATTTGTTAGCCTCTGTCATTTCTAGGGGTGTAACGGTACACAAAAATCTCAGTTCGGTACGTACCTCGGTTTTGAGGTCACGGTTCGGTTCATTTTCGGTACAGTAAGAAAACAAAATGCAAAATATAAATGTGCTAGTTGTCTATTACACACTTTTGTGCTTTAAACAATAGGAACATTAGCCTATACAAAGCTAGAATTCTGCTCAAAAAGTAGCGGGTATTTAAAGATAATAATCCAACAACAATTTGCCTTTCAGACCCCGCGTATTAGTCAGCTTTGTTTCTGAGAGAAAGAAGAAAAAAAAAAAATCCTGTGCTAAAGAGAAAAGCAATCCCAATGACAAAGATTTTAACATGTATTTTCCGAATGAAATGCCTCAATGAATCTTTTTTCCTTATGAACAGTTTTCAAAAGCTTTATTGGTGGATTTTTTCAAGTTAAAGCGCCACACAGAAATTAATAAATTTAATTGTGTTAGCAGGATCTTATTATTTAATTACAGGTGTTTTAGCTCATATCAATTTATCTTATTTACATGGGTTATTATTTTTTTTTATTATGTGTTTGTATTTTACAAATGTGATGTAGTATTCATTGATATTGTATATTTCATGTTGTATAACTTTAGTTCCTATGTGAGGATTAGTTCCTACTTGTTTTGTTGTGACAGGAGGGTTTTGTTTGAATAAAGGGCCGTGTTGGTTATTATTACAGCAGAGAAGACAGCAGTAAATTAACAAAGACAACTGTGCCCCGATCTACCACTCAAGAGATCTGATGGACTCAAAAAGTGGGTTACGATTGCATATTAGTTTGAAAATCGACCGGATCCACCGTGTTTTTACACAAATGACTTCCGGTCTGCCCGCTGCTAGCTAGTAGTATTGACGCAGGAGGGCTGCGTCTCGCTTCAAATAATAAACTCTGCCCTTCTTTTCGTTGCGTCGCGTTGAGCCGCTTCTGGGACTTCTGGTGTGCATTGGCTAATTGACTTTAACGCCCGTGTTTCACTGCGTTCTGGCGGCGGCCACGTTGTTGCGCCGTTGACGTTTCTTATACTGTCCTACCGTGTTCATTATAGTAGAGAAGACGGAGTAAATATAATCTACACAAAGAAACTGTAACCCGATCGTCTCACAGCCTCGAAAAGTAATCGTTACATTACGTTAGAAACTCGTTCGGTACTCCTCCGTTACGAACCAAGGACCCCGAACCGAAACGATTCAATACAAATACATGTACCGTTACACCCTTAGTCATTTCTGATGGATATGCAAAATGGTATGATAAGCATTTGTGATACAGATTGAAGACCAGTCGCGAATTTCACCAAAAAAGTAGATTGTGAAGCATTTATTTTAGGGCTGTCAAAATTATCGCGTTAACGCGCGGTAATTAATTTTTTAAATTAATCACGTTAAAATATTTGACCAATTAACACACATGTCCCACTCAGACAGTATTCTGCCTTTTGGTAAGTTTTACAGCAAGGCTTTTTGTGCTGTCTAACAGTGAACTCTTGTGGTCGCTTTGCGACATGGTTTGTTATTTTCTTGCCAGTTCAATATGGCTGCACGACGTCTCGGGCTGACGCCTACGTTGCAATGTTGTGCTTATATGATCCTTGGACAATATTTGTCCGTAAGTATGGTGGTTGTAAAGAATGTACATATTATGTTAGTAAGCGAAATGTTATATTTTTTGTATGAGACGCTTTTTGTTTATGTTTAGTGAACCTGTATAGCGTGCTAAGGTAACGTTGTTGCTAATGCAATGCTTGTGTACTTTTTTTTTGTAGTTTCACTACGGTCTAAAGAGGACAGTGGTTTGAGGCCATTTTATTAATAAATCAGATGAAAAAGGAAGAAGTCTGATTATTAAGGCGTCGTTCACTAGCTGTCTAGCTTTGGAAAAAGTAGACACTTCGGAGTGAGGACAGCATAGACAGATTTAAATGACAGTAGAGTGAAATGCCCACTACAGTCCTTATGTACCGTATGATGAATGTATATATCCATCTTGTGTCTTATCTTTCCATTCCAACAATTTATTTTACAGAATATATATATCATTTACAGAAAAATATGGCATATTTTATAGATGGTTTGAATTACGATTAATTGCGATTAATTACGATTAATTCATTTTTAAGCTGTAATTAACTCGATTAAAAATTTTAATCGTTTGACAGCCCTAATTTATTTGTAACCCAAAATAGACCGAGATCTTCAATATTTTGATGCTTATTGAAGTGCCATTTTTGGCCTATAATCTTGTATGTGGCTCCTTTAAACCATCATCATAAAGTTACGATTGTAAAATTGCATTTCATTAGATTGCCTACCAAATTTAATTAGCTGCTTTATCTCAATTGTGTAGTGCACTAGTGATATCCCTATTTGGTTTGGCGAATTCCACTGTTATTGAGAGTTAAACTGAGCAACTGAGAACACATTTTTACCATTTTTAAAGCAACACTAGGTAACTTTACAACCTTTATAAAATATTTTCATAACATTTATTAAAATACGTCGATTGACAACTAGTTTAATGACACCTCTTTTATATCTTGAGAGGGTCTGTATCGCTTTTACCGGCACTAATTAACTTTGAGGAGGGTGGCACAACAAATGGGCTGACTGCTTTCCGGCATATGTCACTTCCCCCTTTCCCCATTCATTACAAAGACAGAAGTCAATGCTTTTGCGAGAATTCTGCAAAGATGGCAGCGCAACAAAAGAGACAAAAAGTTTTGTCTAAGGAAGAAAAAAAGGCAGGCTACCAGGATATACAGAATAAACATTGGCCCGGCTTTCAGTCATTGGTGTGACGAACTTGTCAGCGCTGAAGAGTTCGGGTGGGGTGGTTAGCCACACTAAGCCACACAGTTGCTAACAGTCATATGCTATTGTTTAGCCACAACTGGATAAATTACCTTATTACTAGTCATCCTTCACACAGCCGCTGGAAACAGAAATGTTGTTTAATCCATCTGCTGGGAGATTGACTTTTTGATTAATTGATAATTTTACGACAGTGTACAAGTGTGCGCTGGTCCTCGAGGGAAACACAGTCATCCTTAAGGCAAAACACCGCTTTTGTCCACCGGCGTCGCTATAATCGACCAAATCTGAAAAGTTACCAAGTGTTGCTTTAAATATTGATCTAAAATCAAAGTTTAGCTCCACTACTGACATGTGGGAGACATTCCAGTTTTTTTTTCTATCAGCACTTTTTCATCATTTCAAAACTTACTGAACCTTCTGGAATTTGGCCTCACGCTAGTTTCGCCACTCCGGAGGCCTGAAACTAACAAATAACTAGCATACTGCACAGAATTTAATGAAATCAACTCCTCCGACTAATTCACCCCAGCTAACTCGAAGATTAAGCCTAATGTAAAAAAATTTCAATTTTCCCTTTAAAATTATTTATACATTGGTATGAAAAGTATCTGAACCTTTTAGAACGTCTCACATTTCTGCATAAAGTCACCATCAAATGTGAGCTGATCTTTGTCAAAATCACACAGATGTAAAAACAGTGTCTTCTTTAACTGAAACAACCCAAAATGTTATTGGTTTTCATATTTTAATGAGGATAGCATGCTTACAATGGCAGAAATGAGGAAAATAAGTTAGTGAACCCCCTGCCTAAGGAGACTTAAAGAGCAATTGAAACCAATTTTTACCAAACATTTTAAGTCAGGTGTCTTCCAAATCACTGATGAGTGGTTTATAGCTGCCCTGCCCACTATAAATACACACCTGGTAAGAAATGTCTTGATGAAAAGCATTGTCTGATGTGCATCCTGGCTCGGGCAAACGATCATGATTTGGGGCTGTTTTGCTACCTTAGGGCCTGGACAACTTGCAATCATTAATGCAAGAATGAATTCAAACGTTTGTCAGGATGTTTTGCAGGAAAACCTGAGGCCGTCAGTCACACAGTTGAAGATAAAAAGAGGATGGATGCTACAACAAGACAATGATCCAAACCACAGACGTAAATCAACTTCAGAATGGTTTCAGAAGAACAAAATACACATTCTTGAGAGGCCAAGTCAAAGTCTAGACTTGAACCCCATTGAGATGCTGTGGCATGACCTAAAGACAGCAATTCGTGCCAGATATCCCAGGAATCTGACTGAACTACAGCAGTTTTGTAGAGAAGAATGAGCCAAGATTAGTCTTGATCGATGTGCCAGACTGATATGCAGCTACAGGAAGCGTCTGGTTGAAGTTATTGCTGCCAAAGGGGGGGCATAAAATATTAAATGTGATGGTTCACTTATTTATTTATCTTCCTTCTGTTATTGTTTGCATACTATCCTCATGAAAATATGAAAACCTATAAATGTTTGGGTGGTTTTAGTTAAAGCAGCCACTATTTTTTCATCCGTGTAACTTTGAAAAAGATCAGATCACATTCGATGGTGATTTTATGCAGAAATGTGAGAAAAGGTCCAAAAGGTTCAGATACTTTTTCATACCACTGTAAAATAAAACAACAGATCTTCATCTGTGGGTCCCTTGACCAAATGAGCATTACAAGGAAAAGGCACAGTGAAGTAAGTTGAAATGAGCTTCGACCAACAATGAATACGACAGCTCCCTCCCACGTACTGGATGCATTGTGTTCCCCGCCTGAGCGTGTGTGAGTGAGTGTGTGGGCATGCGTTTGTGTGACACCTCCTTGGTGATTTATAGCATGAGATGGAGCTTTATTTCCACAGGCCATCCGCAGCAGACTGGAAGAGGCTCGTGTGGGCATCCCACTCAAAAGTCTCAGCCAGCAACGTCTTTTTTTGTCCTTGGAAACAGGCAATTAACAAGCGTTGGTTAGTCACAACAAAAATTGGGCCTGACGCTTAAGTCAATGGCACTGAAATATTATATTGGTAAAACAAGGGTATTTAACTGTTATTTAAGGTCAATTTATATAATTGTTTACATTGATGTGACACATAAAGCACCTGAATATAGTCTTCATCATGATGTGCGGAGCAAAAAAAGTGAGTAGGTAGAGAGGGAAGCTGAGGGACTGATGGTGGGCGTGATATGGGAGAGTTAACCACAAATGGCAAACGAGGGAAAGCTGAACTTTCACAAAATAAAGCATCTTGCAATGTACCTGTTAAAGTGATCCTCTACCTTAAATACATGTAGGTTCTAATAAACCACAATTGTTCTCTTGTACTCAAATATGTTGTTAGAAACACATAAAATGTTAAATCAATGGCAATATTTTATAATATTTAGTACATATTTTGACCGTTAGTTGGCACCACGGTTTGCGGGCTCGCAGTGATGACGTAATTGGGATCTTTCCAAATGTGTAGCGTGTTCAACAATTGCTTATTGCTGCCTAAACTCGCGAAGTAAAATGCCATGATGTGCTGCTCTTGGATGCAATTTCCAGTCAAATGGAAACAAGGGGAGTGAAGTGAGTGGTCAAGGGGGAATTATTATTTTTAGTGAATTAATGCGCATAAGTGGAAGCTTCTCCCCCTTTTTGGTCCCTGTATGCATGTATCCTACCCACCACGCGTTACAACTGGCGCCCGAACATTTTTCCTTGATCCTCAGTCAAGTGAGGGATCCGTCTATTTTCTGGATCCGACGGTCCCACCGCGTCTGCAATATTGGTTTCAGATCTTTTTTTTTTATTCGTCTGTCCCACAGCGGCTTTTCGGATCAGTCTATTTTGTGGAATCGACGGCCTGATCGCTGCCGCAACATTGCCATAGGATCGGTCTAATTCCTGGATCTTCGAGTGAGTAAAAAACGTGGATTTGGATTACTATTGCTATCTTTTTTGTTGACTATTCTTCGTGGGAGTTTTCCCCAAATCATACCAAATAATCAAAGCACTATGGCACGCTACAGTGACGACAGTGACTCTGACATGGACCTTACAACAATGTTGGAGTTCGTCAGGGAACGCGTGTTTGCATACTGCTGAGCTCCCGAGTGAAGAGTGGTCAAGGTGGAAATATTATTTTTTGTGAATAAATGTGCATAGGTGGAAGCTTCTCCCCTTTTTGGTACTTTTATACACGTATCCGTCCTACCACGCGTTACAATGTACAAGACATGGATTACACAAGGTGTGCTCTTTGGCCCGTACTGTATGTAAAGCACACGACAGCTCTGGATGCTAACAATCTACATAATTATATTGGGATAAGTTTGGAAACGCAATATGCTTACCTTGAATATCTGCTAATAAAACTGGAGTTTCCAACAGCATACACTCTTGCTCCCAACCAGAGTTCCCAACAGCATAGCTCTCTCGCTCTGTTGTCATTGAGACTTTTGCCCAACTTTTGTCTTATCAGGTGTTTGCTGTACGGATTTTTCCCTGAAGCTCGTCTTGTGAATGACCGACAGTGCTGTCCTGCTCCACACTTTTCAGATCTGGTTCAAATAGGAAGGGTAGAACCGACGACATGTTGGAAAAGCTAACGAGTGACACGCTGGAATTTCGGCAACGGGCCCGGTGACGTCACGCACTGCGACGTAACAAGAATGGTGACCTATCACTTCAAATAATTTTACAAACTTTATTAAAACAAAAACATTAAGAGGGGGTTTAATATCAAATTATTATAACTCATACTAACATTTATCTTTTAAGAATTACTTGTCTTTAAAAAAAAAGAGGATCCCTTTAACATATGTGAGCTCGCTGATGGGTTCATACAAATGTATATACAGTATGTGATGGTGATAATGAAGGTTGAAGTTCAGAAAAGTGTAAAAGAATCTTATGGATTCATTTTGAGAAGAAGTCGCCCTGTAGTTTGCGTCCTCAGAAGAAGACGGCATTCTTCTGCAGACGTGACCTCAATTTTTTAAAAAGTGCTTTTAATTTGCACAATTTGCACTGCTTCACTTTTGTCCTACCGTCCATCCTTCCACCCCCCGTTTCGTCCTGCCCCTCTTGGCCCTCCAGTCCCAACCAGGGTCCCCAAGCCCCACCTCGCAGCTCAGGGTCGGCCACAGGATCATCGGGCGGGTTTCTCGGCGCCACTGCGGTCCGGTTGTACTCGGCCAGCCTGGTCAGGAGATGCTTGACGATCTCCGGCCGAGCTCGGGCCAAATCGCACCTCTCGTAAGGGTCGGCGGATATGTTGAAGAGCCATACGGACTTCCCCACTTCGTTGCGCCGCTTCTCCAGCTCCTGCCAGCGCTCAGGGCCGTCGACAAACGCCCGCGGAGGCGTCCAGTCGCCGTCCCCCACGTTTCCGGTCAACAGCTTCCAATCCCCGGCCCTGATAGCCGCCCTCACTGCCGTGTCCCAGATCCCGAAGCCGTTGAGCACCAAGGCTTTGTCGTAGGGCTCCCCGGGCCTCCTAGAGACCGGGTCGATGTTGAACAGGATTTCCGTGCGAGGGGAGGGAAGACCCTCGCTGATTGTGCCCCAAACATCGTGACCATCCAGACCCTCAAGGAACTGCGGCATGCCGGCCAGGGACAACAAGGTTGGGTACCAATCGGAAACGTGGATGAGAGCCTTGTTGATTACGCCCTTGATCTTCAGAAGGGGACTGTGCACAAAGCCCACTGCTCTGATGCCACCCTCCCAGTATGTCCCCTTTCCGCCCCGTAGTGGCCAATTGCTTCCACCGGACAGTGGCTGTCCGCCATTATCAGACGAGTAGATCACTACCGAGTTTTCGTAAAGACCGCTCTCTTTCAGCTGACGGACCACTTGACCCACGCCGTGGTCCAGGCAGCTGAGCATGGCCGCGTAGTGACGTCGCACGTGGTTGCTCTGAGATGTGTACAAGTCCAGGAAACGGTCAGGCGCTTGAAGGGGTGTGTGCGCAGCCTGGAGGGAAATGTAGAGGAAGAGAGGAGTGTTGGGGTCGTGACCTTTCAGGATCTGCTTCACTCTGTATGGGAATGAGCGGACATGTTAGAACACGGCAAGTTTGAAAACTGTCCAATAGCGGTGTGCCAATACATCGAGTATAAGATTCATCGAGATTCGACACGTGACGATTCGATTACGAGTCATAAATGTTCAAAAAAGATTATTTTCCCTAAAAACATAATGACAGCCGTTGCTAGCGGAAAGAAATTTTAAGACAAGTCTAGTGCCAGGACACTTTAAGGGACGCACAAGGTTAGTATGGCTGCAGCGGAAGTTACTTAGCGAGAGATTTATTCCTGTTCAAAAGACACCAAAATAAATTTGTGTATGAGACTGGCAGGGACCTGGTGGTCACGCTTTGGGTCCTCTTCTGATCGCAAGTTATTTTTAGAGCGGGAGGGGAAGAGAAATAGTTTGTTGCTCCTTGCCTTTCAGTTGTCCAGCAGTAGGTTCAAGTTGTGTTAATTGGAAAATGTCCCTAGTGTGTTGCCACGTCCAGTGTGCGTCTATAGGAGGTGAGTACACGAACCCTCTTGTATTGTTTAGCTTTTATTGTTGTTGTTTTTGAGATTTTATTTGTAAGCGCCGAGCGCCATGCTAATTAGTGAATTCGCTAATGTGTATTTCCATGTCCATTTGTGTGTTGTTTGGGCAGAACATGTGAAACCAGGTTTAAGTACAGCGGTAAGACTGCAAACATGCGAAATTGTACAGAACTCTTTGAAAATGAAGTACATTGGTTAAGTCTTATTTCTAAAGACACTTTGTTTCCAGAAAATGTGGAATTAATTCCAACAGTGTGAATTTTTATTATATTGCTGAGAGAAATGAGTACTGCCTTTTAAAAAGCTGATATTTTTTGCACCGTCTTGTGAAAAAGAGCAGCTTAAGGTCAGTTTTGTGTTGTATAGGCATGTTTAGAAATAAATTCTGCCTTAGAAATTATTAATGTTTTTGCGCTTTTTTGTAAAAAAGAAAAAAAACTTAAGTGCAGCTTTTTGTTGTATGGGCTTGTTTCTTTCCTGTTGAATCATTAGGATATTTTAAACAAATAATGGACATAAATTTGTTTGGCTACTTTATTAATTAATCATGTATGATGCATCGATAATCATGATCATCGTCAATACTATGATCGTCGTACTGTGATCGAATCTTAGCACCCTGAATTAAAATCGAATCGAATCGTGGGGTGCCTTGAATGGCACACCCTTACTGTCCAAGAATAACGTCTGTGCACTTTTGTTTCTGAAGCCTGATCAAAGTGAGGCATATGGTGAAGCAAGGGTGAAGGTTTGGTCTCAATAATGGTAGGGACGATATAACAGCATAACCTGCGTACACTTTTTGCTGGGGACGGGACATTAGTAAGGTCAAACAGTTGGGCAAACAGAGGTCAGGGCTACATTTCTCACCAATATGAACCTAATTAATTGATAGGATAAATGATAAATGCAAAATAAATCTGTATTAAACTATGCTAACTTTCACACTGCACATTTACACTATAACGTCTTAATCTGATCATTTTTCTTAAATCTCGTCAAATAATTTTCCCCATATTGTTTTGAGTGTTAAAGGCTAGTAAACAGATGAATGTGTCAGATTCTTCCATTTACTTGAAGTAAATATTACAACAAAATGTGTTCTTATTAAGCCCATACATCTAAAAGTTGGTCATTTTTTCAGAAAGAAAAAAAACATGCTTTAAAATAATGTTTTCAACAATATCTCTTCTTGAACGATGAACATTTCTGACGAACAAGTTTTTTTTTTTTCTTTTTAATATTAAGTACAAACTTTTTGCTTAACATAAGCTTATTTTCAGCTGGCTGTTTTATTTCAACAAATCTAAGTGAGTAAAATTTCTTGAAGCACTGGCAGATAATTTCACTTATTTCTACTAGATTTGCACTGAAAAGAAGGGAAGGTTTTTTTGTGTGTGTGTGGGGGGGGGGGTTGCAGTGCGTATGTAATGGTTTAGGTGGTACACTGTTCGATTCAAACCTTTGTTGTGAAAATCTACTAAAGAAACATTTTAAAAACTTCCAGAATAAGTATCTGGATTATATAACTGAACACAAATTACCAATCATATACAAGAAATACAAACTTGTTAATCATTTCTTAACTATCCAGGAATGCTAAAAAATAAACGGTTTAACGCATGTGCGTAGTGTTAAAAATGCTGCGAATGCAGCAGTTTCAAAGTCTTCACTACAAACTTTCGATAAAGGAATATTTACTCAGGTTTGATCATGGACGGACATGTAGAAAAGTTTTCCTCAGACACATCCGGCCATGGGGCTTAACACAACTGAACTGCACACCGCTCTCTCACCGTTAGCGTCTTCGCCATGTCTTTAAGCATTTATTTATGCCATATTCATGTTGTACGTGTTATGATGTTATGATATGATTTGTTCTATTTGATATATGATATATGATTTGTTCTAAATAAACAAGTTATTATGTAACTCGTTTATTTAGCACCTTTGAATAACATTGAAAGTCCAACTGAAAGTAAAAGAGTGCTTATTCACCACCACAAAAGCTTCGTGAGCAAAATATAATGTAGGAAGAATTTGACAGAATGCCGGCTGTGAATGCGTTTGTGTGTGTGTGTGTGTGTGTGTGTGGGGGGGGGGGGCAGGGGCGTAAAGCCTGAGTTATGCTCCCGCGTTGCAGTGACGGCGCAGCGAATACGGCGTCATTCGACATTCGATGGTTCTTAGGCCAGGTGACGCGTTGCTCTGTAATTCACTGCCAAGCCACTAGAGGGCTGTGGCGTTATGTTTGTACGGTTTTAGGGCATGCTTGTTGACTTCCTCTTGTCTAGTTTAATGGAGAAAAAATAAACAATGCAAGATGGAACGCTTGAATGTGGATCTTCAGCTCATCAACATTGAATAAATGTTGATCATACAAATGTTGAGGCGCAGGCGACGCAGAAGACGATTTCGAGGCGGTCTGTCCAACTTTTGATGCCGCATACAGTTCTTCTAGCCTTGGGTGAAAACCAGCTAGCTGTGGCGGCTAGCTTCAAACTGGCATCAAGCACTGCGTCTAGTGTTTTGTCTGAGGTCTGCAAAGTCCTCCAGCCTGATTTGTTTGCCGTGTCCTACAACCAGCCAGTGGGAAACCATAGCAGATTTCTTGCGTCTATGGAATTTCCCAAACTGCGTTGGAAGCCTTGATGTTAACGTTATCATAAAAAGCACGGAGGCACTCTCAATCAGTGATGATGTATCGTATGTGAACTGTCTGTTATTAAAAATTAAAGATCAAAACAACTCTTTTGACACTACCTGTGCTTTATTCTTCTTATACTTGAAGTGTGACACGTAAATAAGTCACAAACTCACAGCAAACATATGTACACAATAAATGATGAAGTGCACAAAACAAAAATACGACATAAAGTGATAAAAAGCAGGCAGTTTTTGACCGTCTGGGTCCGAACAGACATGTCTCGGTGGTTCTTCCATTTTTTTATTCAATCGCTGACCTTGCCATTTGGCAAACTTTACGATGTCTTGATGAGACTTGCTCTTCGATGAAACTCCCGTCGGCTTGGTCCATTTTTTGTGTCTAGAAAAATAATGTTTTACAATCGCGGTGATTTCGCGCTGAACCGGAAACAACAGTCTGAGCGAACCAATCACAGTCCATTTCCGCCACGTCATATGCGTTGACTTGACGCTAGGGTTTGAAAAATCAATAGGACCGCTTCAGGCTATGGCGCAGCGTCGTAAATCGGGTCTTCCTTGACGGCGCAGGTCTGACGTGGAAGTATAATTCGGCTTTAAGACGTCAGCCAATCAAACTTGCGTTTGAGGGGAAAAAATGGACTGGCCCATTTAGCAAGTAAAAACACGGTCAATTTAAGTCTGAACAGATTGCAAGTATTGTAATTCACTTAATAATGGTAGGGTTAATTCTATCCTTACAACATGGGAAGACAATCTAAATTAACTATATAAATGAAGTCATTATATAATGCAAATAAGGTTGCTTAAAAGTAGGTGGGGAGAATTTGAGCATCCTGAAAATTTGGTCTCAAAATTACTGCCCCGATGCAAACCTGCGCAATTGTGGTGAAGAATTATGACCATCTACACATGTATCCCCTGTTTCCATTATACTGCCCCCAGGTGGCCAATTTGTGACCCTCACCTGTTGACATAAAGCAGAGTGGAGTAATTTCCCGCCATTTCCCACGCCGGCCGTTCTCCGTCGTGGAGGTCAAATCCGCAAGCTTGAGCGTTATCACAGCTCTGATAGGTGAAGTGGTCTCCGCTACCAGTGAGCGTACCCAAGTAAGTGTGGAAGCCCCGTCCCGTGGGTAAGCAGCCGGGCCTGCAAAAGCCTAGATGCCACTTGCCCACCATGTGCGTGGCGTAACCCACTTCGGACAGGCGCTCGGGGAGGGTGGGCGCATCCGGAGGGAGGCAGAGGGCTTGACGTGGACGGATGATTGAATGCTGCAGGCCCGTGTGGATTTGGTAGCTGTCGAGAAAAGAAGGGCTTGGTAACATGCCTATGGAAGAAGATTTAGGTATTTCACAGCAGGGTTAGATGACATGGTAAAAGCTGTAGAAGAAAGACTTTTGACATTCAAAGTTATATGCAAAAATATGACAAAAAATATCCATCCATCCATTTTCTCCCACCTATCCAATCAAATATTAAATAACCACACTTATTTTTAAAATGTGGAAAAGCATTGAAAAATAAACATTTAAATAATTACAAACAAATAAAACATTTTTTTTTCAAATCATTGCTTTCTTCATATACACACTTGACAAATAAATTCATTAACCTGAATCGTGAAAAACAAAATGTGCTAATTTATATCAGGTAATTTGACAGGGTACAACAGCATGAAATCAATTTAAAAAATATGAAATGAGGCCAATAATGAAATTGCAATAAAAATACACTAAATTCCTATGAAAAAAAACTAAATAACATTTGCATAAAATCTCAAAATAAATACAAATAAAAATAATAAAATGACAAAAACATCAAATGTAATAAATCCTCAAAAAGTTTTCAATTTTGATTCAATTTATAATAAATCTAATTCAAAATTTTACATATAATAAAACAAGCGGAAAAAAAGTTTCGTGCCAATGTAGTTACCCCAGTCAAAATTTGTATCCCCTGGGCGGAGCCATATGGAGGTTTGTGGAAATAAAAATATATATTTTCAATTTAAAAAAAGTCGCTTCAATCAAAAAAAAAAATGTGTTTGCAAAAATTAATTTTGAAACTCAAAAAAAAAAAATGCATGTGAAAGCTATTTTTCCTTGATTGATTTTTTTTTTTTTTGAGTGGAGCCAAGTTTTTTTTTTGATTGAAGCAAGTTATTTGATTGAAGTAATGTTGATATGTGTTTGGGCCACATTTTGGCTAGGACATTTTTGTCTTTTTTATTCAATCAAAAAATAAGTTGCTTCAAAAAAATATATATTTTCAAAAAGAAAAACCATTTCAATAGAAAACGTTTTTGAATGCGAAAAATAGTTGAGACTGAAAAATTTGCATTTGAAGACTTAATTTTTCATTGAAGCAATCCTTTTTGATTAAAGCAATCCTTTTTGTGTTTGGGCCATATTATGGGTGGCACATTTGTGTCTAAATCATTCAATCTCCCCAGAAAGTTGCTTCAATCAAAAAAAATATTTTCAGTAAGAAAAAAATCATTTGAAAAATAAAATTACCCTGCCCCAATTTTTTTTTTTGGGGGGGGGGGGGGGGGGGGGGTCATATGCAAAGCAAATGACCGTCTAAGGTGCTAGTCACATGATATGTTTGAAAAATAATTTTGACGCAGTATAATTTTTTTTTTTTTTGTTCATTTCATTCATTTTTGTTGCAGTTTTATTGCTTTACAACTTTTATATCTGGCGGAAAACACAGACAAGACTGAAAAGGCAGTTTCTGCTCTTGCACTCCTCTTTAAAAGAAACTGCAGTATTTTAAGCCAAAACAACTGTTGTGTTTGATAGAACAATATTTCTACATGCTGCCATAGCAGATTCATGGCGCATTAAGCCCCCGAACTACTTTTAATTTGTCCGTTTTACCCTGTAAACCCCCGTTTACAGACGTTGCGCAACCGCTTTTGTTACAACCTAGCCATAAAAAGAAGGTAAGTAATGATATTTAATATTCAAAATGTCTGTCATTTTCAGCTTAGAATCATTAATGTTGATGTCTAATATTTAGTTTAAAAAAAGAAAATGACTTTAAAAAATTACTCACTCACATATTTTAAAATTTTAAACAAATTACGTCACATGAGAAATTTGGCGTCTGTAAAAAAGTCACGGATATCTACCTCATAACTCTTACTTAATTGTATTTTTTTTGTTAGTGTCACATTTTCCCCGATATGTTAGATGATAAATAATCGATTCAAACGAAGAAAAATTGAAAAATAACGTTTAAAAGGATAACTATATGAAAAAGAAAATCTCAACCACTCCTTGTTGTCTGCAATTTCTGCATCGCGACCCTTGTTATATCACCATGTTTCACCCATAAAAAAAATAAAAAAATAAAAATCTGTCTGTGGCCATTCACAGCTGTGTCTTGACACCCGGTAATACATGCTACATGGAATTTTTGGATCGAAACAAGTTAGGTACGCGATAATATCTCGTTAAAATAGTGGCGTCTTTAATTCTGCTCTCGCGTGCTCTATTTATCGCCTCCAGTTAGGGTTTGGGGTTACATTTTTTTTCTTTTTTTTTTTTAAATGCCCTCCTGTTTAAAATGTTTCTTCTCCCAGAAAATGGAGATTTTAAGCTTTCCAATGATGTATCACACATGTATATCGGACAATTTTGAAATTTGGCCAAACTGGGGGTCTCAGAGCGGAATTTTTCGGAAAAGTCACCTGAGTGTTTTCCGCCATATAAAGGAAAGTCAATTTCATCCAATGACACTTTTCGGCCACCAGGGGGCGTCCGGCTCCCCCTTAAAATCCGCTTATGAGGGACAGACAACCATTCACACTTACAAACACACCACTACTGATTAGAAATCAATTCCACACTGCCTGCGCCAAAGCCAGGCAAATGAACCACTACACCATTACCGATGTGGTTAAAATCAAACACAGCAAAAACAAAAAAACAAAAAAATAAATGTATTAAAATATTCAAAATATGCATTAGGTATTAGTTGAACTCTCAAAATATACAATGTTTGAGTTCAAC
The DNA here is from genome assembly GCF_030265065.1 of Corythoichthys intestinalis. Lineage (NCBI taxonomy): Eukaryota > Metazoa > Chordata > Actinopteri > Syngnathiformes > Syngnathidae > Corythoichthys > Corythoichthys intestinalis. The sequence continues at coordinate 37,912,247 of NC_080404.1, forward strand.
AATGAGTGCTTAAAGTGTCAGAACTATCACAACATGCTAGTACCGTTAGTTCATCTATGGCCTTTATCCTAATGTGTTAGCTTTAAGCTAGTGGACTTTAATTTAAAAAAAAAAAAAAAAACATGCTTTATTTGATGCACAACATTTCTTTTTGTTATTTGTTTGATTTTTCAATCAACTTCTAGAGTGAGTGGCAATGAGCTCTTTGAAGCAAGAATGTTACTCAAATGTTTCTTCATTCACATAAAAAAAAAAAAAAAAAACACAAATAAATAAAAGCTAACTTTTGTCCCATTGTTTGTTTATGAAGATAAAGTTACTGACCGTCCTGTCATGAGTTGACTCCGAGAGGGTGAGCAGATAGGTTGAACGTAATAATTTTCCAGTTTCACTCCTTCAGCCGCCAGCCGATCCAACTCAGGCGTGCGGATGTCCGAGCCGTGGTAGCCCACGTCACCGTAACCCTGGTCGTCCGTCATGATAAAGATCAGGTGTGGTGGTTTCCCCAGGCCGGGCCTTTGCAGTTCGGACCGGCAGCTGTGGAACCAAATCGTTGGGATGAGCAGCAGAAACGCGCAGCTGACGCTTCTCTTCATGGCCAGCTATGCAACGCAAAATTGAGTTGAGGGAAATGCCAAAGTTAAAGTATTGCAAGATGTTGGTGTCCTACTTTGTGCAGACCATCAAATGGCCAGACGGGATAAGGACTACTGCATTGATGGGGAGGAGAAGACACACCTTTGCAGTACATTATTACATTCCATTTGGGCTTTTGGGCACCTCGCACCTTGGCTGCAAACCTTGGTCAACATACACAGACACATAACAACGTACTATATGAACTGACGGTCTTCTAACTTCATCCCTCTGTGTTACAAAAACAGTCGTTGTCTTACAGCAGTTTTTATTTTTTTGCTGAGGTATTTAAAATGTTGAAACACATCTTTTTGGGGGTATTTGTGTGCGTATATACAGAGGGGCAAATAAATACTGTATTTTTCGGATTATAAGTCGCACCTGAGTATAAGTCGCACTTTTGGGGGAAACTTACTTGATAAAATCCAACACATGGAACAGATATGTCATCTTGAAAGGCAATTTAAAATAAAAATACAATAGAGAACAACACGTTGAATAAGTGTACAGTATAATAATGTTACATGATGCATGAAAAACTATTTTGGTTTCATCTAACCATAACACATTCTCCCAGTCCTCTTCTGGATCATCAAAATGCTCTCTAGCGAACCGCAGACGGCCCTAGACGTGTACTTTCTTCAGCAGGGGGACATGTCTGGCAGTGCAGGATTTGAGTCCCTGGCGGCGCATTGTATTATTGATAGTAGCCTTTGTTACTGTGGTCCCAGCTCTCTGTAGGTCATTCACTAGGTCCCCCCATGTGGTTCTGGGATTTTTGCTCACCGTTCTTGTTATCATTTTGACGCCACTGGGTGAGAACTTGCATGGAGCCCCAGATCGAGGGAGATTATCAGTGGTCTTGTATGTCTTCCATTTTCTAATAATTGCTCCCACAGTTGATTTCTTTACACCGAGCGTTTTACCTATTGCAGATTCAGTCTTCCCAGCCTGGTGCAGGTCTACAATTTTGTCTCTGGTGTCCTTCGGCAGCTCTTTGGTCTTGGCCATAGTGGAGTTTGGAGTGTGACTGAATGAGGTTGTGGACAGATGTCTTTTATACCGATAATGAGTTAAAACAAGTGCCATTAATACAGGTAACGAGTGGAGCCTCGTTAGACCTTGTTAGAAGAAGTTAGACCTCTTTGACAGCCAGAAATCTTGCGTGTTTGTAGGTGACCAAATACTTATTTTCCACTCTAATTTGGAAATAAATTCTTTAAAAATCAAACAATGTGATTTTCAGTTTTTTTTCCCACATTCTGTCTCTCATGGTTGAGGTTAACCATGTTGACAATTACATGCCTCTCTAATCTTTTTAAGTAGGAGAACTTGCACAATTGGTTGTTGACTAAATACTTATTTGCCCCACTGTATACAGTAGTTTTTAGACTATAGGCTGCTACTTTTTTCCCCTCTGTTTGAATCCTGCGGCTTGTCCAGTGAGGCTTATTTGTTTTATTTGGGTTAATAGGTAACACTTTATTTGGCAGAGGTTTCATAAGACTGTCATAAAATGACAAGAAATGACACTGTCATGGGCATTAATGATTGTTTATGGCAGATGTCATTAAGTGTCCGGCAAATTTTCTCCCTAACTCCATTTTTGTCCAGCTTCGATCTTTTACATCCATTCAAAAGTGAGATCATTGTTCATCTTCAGGCATTCCAGGATCCATGTGTGCGGCATTAAGTCATAGGGTTTCTGGTAATCAATCAAAGCTGTGCACGTTTGTCTGTCTACTTTTGCAGTCTCGGGCAACAGTTGTCAACTAGTAGTTGGCGTTTGGCTCCTCCAATGCCGTCTCTGTCATATATTGATCCATGTGCCCATTTATCTTAGCTGCTATGATGGCTGACGAGAACTTACATGTTGTGCCGAGACAGGTTATCTGCCAATAGTTGGATGAGACATATATATGTGTATATATATATATATATATATATATATATATATATATATATATATATATATATATATATATATATATATATATATATATATATATATATATATATATATATATATATATAAGAACCTCTTGAGGGTCCTGCGCAGCATCTTTGCTGTTGTCTGATGTCTGATGTTGTTCCAGGTATCTGCTGGAGCCATTTCTCCACACGTTTATTTTTTACTTTTTAAAATTTAGAATTTGCACACACGTGTAAATGGTTGTCCATCTTTTGCCCTATTTCAACAAGGATAGGCGTTAGGCTCTAGCAGCCCCACGACCCTCATGAAGTTAAGGTGTGTTGAAAATGAATAGAAATAAAGAAACATTTAAAAAGGGGGGGGAAATGAGTTGATTAAGGATGATGATTTCAATTTTGCAAAGAATTATGTTGGGGGGGGGGGGAAAAACGACTACCTCATACATTATTTTATATCTATTTAGATTTTATACATTTATTTTTGCAAGCCACTTTCAAGATTTTTAATGTCCTGCACTGGAAAGGGAGATGCTCCACAATTTCATTGTACAACTGTATAATGACAACAAAGTGCTATTCTATATAAACAATATACATTACACATTCAAAATATGTTATTATTTCAACATTTTGGTGATATTCATGCTAATTTTATTCCTCTTTTTATTCCAAAAATGAATACATAATTTAAATCCTTGTTTTTTTTTTAAATTTTTTTTTTTTTATATGCAACAGAAATCCATAAAATTTGTATGTGTAACATCATAAAACTTGGAGGAAAATGTTTGTTTTCCGCATTAAAAATTGGAGCAAATTTAACCCCTTCATGTCCCCTGTGGGAGCCAAGCGCACGCGACTGCGCCCTGAAATTAAAGTGGACTTCTTGGGCCGAGAACGTGTAAGTGATTTTTAGAGGCTACAAGTAAAAGGAATCATAGAAGCGAGCTGCGTGGAAACCAGCTGGCAAATGGAGAAATGGGACTTTGTCACCATCCTGTGGTCATTTTTACTCAATTTGTTCACTGCACAGCATTATAATCCACCCATCCATCCATGCATTCATGATCCTTACATCAATTCAACACCGTTTATCCTTGTCAGGGTCATGGGGTGCCGGAGCCTATCCAGGCAGACTTTGGTGAAAGGCGGACAACAGCCTAAACAGGTCGCCATTCAGTCGTATTAAAGCAGACAACCATTCACACTCACAATATCAGTGGGAGTAAGTACACTATGTCGACACAATATTTTTGAACAGCAATAGTTCCTAAATGTATTGGTAGTACGTTCCTTTTATTTATTTATTTATTTTAAATTACTTTTTAAAATTTATATGATATACTATTAGTATATTTCTTGATTTTGTTGTTTGACTTTAGTTAATTATTTCCATTGAGTGTAAAAGACGAACTGGATAACATCTTGGTGATCTCACTCACAGGATTAGGTGTTATAACTTCTCATTAACTGTAAATAACACAAAACACTTTTTTCATTTTTTCTGGTCTGTTAGCTAATTTTGGGTGCTGAATGTAAAACTGTCCTATCTTTTCTTTCTTTCTTTCTTTTTTTTTTTTTTTTTAACTTTAGGATAGCAGTTTTCTTACAAAAAAAAAAAAAAAAAAAAAAAAAAAAACAAACAAACATGAAAAACACTTTCCTTAACATACACTGCTGGCCAAAAGTATTGGCACCCCTGCAATTCTGTCAGATAATGCCCAATTTCTCCCAGAAAATGATTGCAATTACAAATGCTTTGGTTGTAATACCTTCATTTATTTTGCTTGCAATGAAAAAACACAAAAGACAATGAAAAAAAAAACAAATCATGATCATTTTACACAAAACTCCAAAACTGGGCCTGACAAAAGTATTGGCACCCTCAGCCTAATACTTGGTAGCACAACCCTTAGACAAAATAACTGCGAACAACAGCTTCCGGTATCCATCAATGAGTTTCTTACAATGCTCTGCTGGACTTTTTGGCCATTCTTCTTTGACCAACTGCTCCAGGTCTCTGAGATATGAAGGGTGCCTTCTCCAAACTGCCATTTTCAGATCTCTCCACAGGTGTTCTATGGGATTCAGGTCTGGATTCAGGTCTGGACTCATTCCTGGCCACTTTAGAAGTCTCCAGTGCTTTCTCTCAAACCGTTTTCTAGTGCTTTTTTAAGGGTGTTTTGGGTCATTGTCCTGCTGGAAGACCCATGACCTGTGAGGGAGACCCAGCTTTCTCACACTGGGCCCTACATTATGCTACAAATTTTTTTGGTCGTCTTCAGACTTCATAATGCAATGCACACGGTCAAGCAGTCCAGTGCCAGAGGAAGCGAAGCAACCCCAAATCATCAGTTTGTAAATTTAACTGGTTGCCTCGCGTTATTTTCTACAATCATGTCTTGGTCAAATGACTTCCTGCCTCAGGCAGTTTTTTTAACCAAATCAATAAATACCAATGCACTTGCTAAAAATTGTGTTTTGTCTGGTTTTCCAGAAGTAAAATGTAACAGGTAAATATGACAGGTAAAGCCTTAAAGGGACTCCAATAGCACTTGACTGGTTTCAGATTATCTCGCATATTTTGTCCTGGAGAGATTAAAACTGTGACCACTGGGCGGCGGCAGTGGACTACACGAGGTAGTGGAGGAGGAAGAGGAGGATGAGGACGAAGAGGAGGATGCAGCCGGGATGCTGATGATGCTCCAGTGGACTATCCTGCAGGGAAGGGCACGCCAAGAAAAAGAAGGCGGCGGATCAGCGCAAGGACGGACTTGAGCGTGGACGTGAAAAAGACAGCCAGGGACGAGGAATAAAGCAAGCAAGGATGGAAAGAGGCAAGCCAGTTTGAGCGTGTGGCTATTCTGAGGAGGTGGGCCACGTCCCGGGAGGCGGGAACGCCGATCACGTGGCGTCCGCGCTGATGTGAGGAGACACAAGAGCAAAGCAGATGAATGTGTACTCGGACGTCCACGTTACTGCAGGTGAGACCATCTCTGTGGGTGTGCACTTGTGTCAATGTCACATTGGTCTCGTGATGTCACTAGAATGTCCTCACGTGACTGACGTGGACCCCATTGATAATGTCGTGCGAAATATTGCCAGCCTAATTTTTAGGATGAACAGAAAAGTCAGGTCCTTCAATTGATTCTTTGTTCACCAGGGGGAAATAAAAACCTTTTATTCTATCTTATTCTGTTCTTCAGTAATCAGCAGTAGAAGATGGGTTGTTTTGTGATATTTTCCATCATTTTCCCCCAAAATCTCTCACATGGGCTCATAAACCAGGTAGCGCTCATATCTGTGCATCCCTGCCATCTGCTGGTTATTGGGCAGCAGCAAACTGTTTGACAATCGGTAGTTTAAAAAAAAAGCTAGTTTATAAAGTCTTTACTGTGATTAACTCAGTGGCTACTAGTGACGGCAGAAGACACATTAACAATAAGTAAAAAGAAAACGTTTCTATTAAGTCATATTTTTAAATAAAATACACATACATAACTATTTTGAGATAAAGATATGTTTTGTTTTTTCTTTGTTAATTTAAAACAGCAGCAAATATTTAGCTGCTGTGCTAAACTGTGACCAGCCCATGCACACAGGCTGTGGGCTTGTACATTGATTCATAACCCAGCATACACACTCTAATTATAATTAGGGTTGGACATCGGGCATCGATGGGATTCTAACACTCCAATGCTCCCGGGACCGTTCGAATTTTTAGATTTCGATCCCATGTTTCGATGACCTGACCGTCGAGCTGAGAGAAAATCACGAAGAAGAAGCCACTTGAAGCGTGTGTTTGTGCATTGCAACTTGATTACAACCATGGACACCGTGCGGGGGCGCTCAAAAGTTTTGCTCAACTTTACAAAAAAAAAAAAAAAAGACCAGTAAGCTCAGTGCAACATTTGCAACACAACTATATCATGCAAAGGTGGCTGCACGACTAATATGATTAAACACCGCCAGCTTCATGGAATAAAAGTGTTGAGTGCATAGCTGAGTGCTGCGGTTTTGACACACAGCGCCGGTCCTCTAACCAGTCAGAACCAGGTAAGTAAAACAATAACTTACGTCTGTCTTCTGCTGCCCCCTCGACTCGACCCTGGATTAAGCAGTAGACAATGGATGGATGGACCGAATAGTATGAGAATAAATCGTACAATTACATCAGGCTACGGTAGTTATCACATGGCGTTAGCACATGTATAGACAACCAGATGTGAAATGACAGACTCGCCGGCGTTAGTAAACAGCCGCCATCTTAAAGCAGTAGACTTCTCAGTCAGTATAGCCTACATAAGCAACTACGTACTTTACGTAGAGCGTTGCCGCCTCCGTTAAAATCAACAGTGTTAAAAAATCATCAAATTCTAATCGATACAAGAATTTATACTAATGCTTCGTCGTAGCTCCCTAATAAGGTACATGTGTGGCAAAAGAATATGTGTCAATGTTTTTTCCGTGAGCTTTTGAAAACTAAACATCTTTGTGAGAGTGAACTTCTGTGCAAAGAAACTTCATCACATTCACGTTCAAAGATCGATATTTAAATACAAGTTAAAAATAGCCCTGTGAGAAGTTCATATAATTTTAAAAAATCATTGAGAAGTTAAGACATTAATAATATACTAGCTATTTTTTTTTTACCCTGCCTCTTAAAAGAATTGAAATTGAGAATCGTTCGGAACCGGAATCGAAATGTGGAATTGGAACCTGAATCGTTCAATTTCAATGATGCTCAACCCTAACTATAATGTTAATGTCGTTTATCATTTTTCACATGAATTTATTTTTTTTAGTTTTACGGTATTGCAACTATATACTTTATATGAATGTGAGCCTGCTAGGGGGAGTGACATCACAGTTGCCTCCTCACGGTGGGCCCCGCCATTCTCGCACCTCTTTTAACGCACCAGACGTAAATCATATCCACGGGTGAGCTTTGGCAAGGGGCGGTGGGACTGGTGGCTGGGTAGAACCTCCATGCACCAGTCAACACTGCTTTACGCCGGGGTCTCCTATTTTAATGCATACACAGCACTACCCTACCCACGCAATCCCATCATGCGATTGGCTGGGGAAGGGCCGCGTCCCTGGGGTGGTTATCGCCGTCATTTCCACTCGTCTACAGGACTATCACATGTCTGATGGGATTCACACATAAGTTGGTGCAATGAGACACACTCAAGTAGAAAAAATCAGGAACTCAGGTTTCAGGATTAGAGATCAGATAACATAGAATAGGATGCTAGCATACTCACACTTACAAGGGATTCACACAAATACTGTGTTCTACACCTCACAGGGCCGATTTGTGTACACTCCACCCCTCCCAATCACTTATCTTTCTGCCTCTCAGCCCCTTGTTTTTTCCTTGGTCAATAGGCCCTCCATGGTGTCAACTGGAAATACAACTGACTAATGATAGCACCAACATATTCATAGTCTAGGCCAGGGGTCAGAAACCTATGGCTCACGAGCCAGATATGGCTCTTTTGACGGCTGCATCTGCCTCGCAGACAAATCTTCAATTAAAAAAAAAAGTTTCGTTTTGTAATGAGAGGGCGCTAGAAGTTTGGGGAAAACAGGCGGGCGTAAGGGCTACAGGGGAAGCGTTAAAATTAGAAACCAGTAAAGGGCGCTCACATTTTTTCCTTTGGCAAGCCAGTGATCAGGCGACATTCGGGACAGGTGCTGCAGTGGAGAACGCAAAAGTCTGATGATGCGTCTGGCAGTTGGTTTAAATAATAGCTATGCATCCGTAGCGTGGTGCAGACAGAGATGAAATGCTTCAGTCTGTTGCTACACATTTAATTTTGTTTTATTTCCATTTTCTTGTACAGCTGAAACAAGATAAAAACAACAACGTCCGTCTCGCATTGCTGCACACAGACGGCTCATTTCTTATTCGCTCTAACATGCTAATTCTTATATAATAATATTAATAAACACAATTTTTGTGTGTCATTTAACTTCTGCATTTTAGACACGACTAGCATTCACTCGTCGTCCACCCGCCATTTCGAACACATCTGCAGTCATACATAAACATACTTAAAGATCAACATATTTCCGAACTATATTAACACACAATACATATCACAAAAATAAAGCAATCCGCTAATATACACAGTCAAATTACACTCTTTTTCTCACCTGAAACAAGAAAAAAAAAAATACTTTTAACAACGTCCATCTCGCATTGCTGCACAGACGGCTCTTTTCTTATTCGCTCTCAAATGCAGACAGTTATTGCCCATGCACGCCAAGAAGCCAACACTGCCCCCAACTGGTTTAAAACCGTGAGTACCACAGTCTTTTAAGACTGAAACTTATGTATTTTGCACAAACACAACGACATAAGATTAAACATTTTAAACATAGGCTGAATCTTTCTGTGGACACAACATATTAAAATAACTATTGTAATATTATCTAATTATTATTTAAAAAGAATTCAGAGACTTATTGTACTTTCAAAGTGTTTAAATTACATAAAATGCACATATTACTTGTATTTTTAGTTTTAAACATATTGTATGGCTCTCACAGAATTACTTTTAATAATATGTGGTGTTCATGGCTCTCTCGGCCAAAAACGTTCCCGACCCCTGGTCTAGGCGTTCAATGTATTTCTTGTTGCTGTTTGTGCTTCTTCTGTCTCTCTCATTCTCCTTTTCTTTTGTCCCCCCATAACCCCTTTCTGTTCGCTGCTTTCTACTAGTAAAGGAAAATGTTGAATGATCACAACTGGAGTATGTCATACTTCCAAGTGATACATTAAAACTGTTCAGACCAATCGGACAGTCAGATTTCCATTCTCCGTGTCAAGCAACTGAACAGGACAGGTTTAAAGGGTAAAAAAAAATGTGAGCCCCCCTATATTAGTAAAAATATGAGGAAAAACACACATAATAATGTTTTGAAAATCTTAAAATGCTACGTATTTAGTTAAAAGGGATTGGACATCAATTACTGTCAATGACAGTCAATGAACTAATCCAATTTCCAGTATATAAAATGACTTATCAATATCAAGTATATCAAAATAATAAGAAAATATTGGAAAACTACAACTCAAATGCAATCCATTCATTCTCTGAGTGGTGAGAAAATATGCAGTGGTGAAATGAGGTGAAAGTTAACACACACGCGCACGCACACTAGTGAACCGTAGGCGTGTTGTAGTGATTTTTGGCTCCAGCAGCTGCTCTCCTCTTCCTCCCACACACTTTGTAAACTCTTTTGTTTGAGCAGCAAGGTCGGCTGACGTTAGAAACACGGATATTTTGACCAGGTTTGATAAATAAAATAAAATAAAATAAAATAAAGATGCATTTGATGTGAATGAACGAGGGGTTGCAAACAGAGTGTTAGGGTGAGCTGGAAAGGCATGGATGAGAGAGCACACATGTGAGAATTATCTGGTACATGTTGGAGTGATGCCAAGGCTTCAAGATAGACTCGATTCCCTTTGGTGACCTTTTCTGTTGGCTGCTTCGGTGGATAGAAAGATACAGTAAGTACTAGTGGGGATCTGACAACTGGAGGAAAATTCCTTGTGGCTTCCGAGCATTTTAAAGCACCACAAAACAGTCATGGTTCGCCATAATTATGTGCGTGTGTGTGTGTGGGGGGGTCAATTAAGGTTCTTGTTTCGACACAGAGTGTGAACATGACCTCCAACAAACTCATGTAACATTTGAGATTTTTTTTCTGTAAACTACTGTAAGGTCATAATTTGGTCTTGTTTTCAAGAAGTTCCAATGATAAAAACCGTACCTCCAACCTCCGACTAAATAAATGCACGGTATGTACAGTGGGGCAAATAAGTATTTAGTCAACCACTAATTGTGCAAGTTCTCCCACTTGAAAATATTAGCGAGGCCTGTAATTGTCAACATTGGTAAACCTCAACCATGAGAGACAGAATGTGGGGAAAAAAACCCAGAAAATCACATTATTTGATTTTTAAATAATTTAAGTAATAAGTATTTGGTCAATACCAAAAGTTCATCTCAATACTTTGTTATGTACCCTTTGTTGGCAATAATGGAGGCCAAACGTTTTCTGTAACTCTTCACAAGCTTTTCACACACTGTTGCTGGTATTTTGGCCCATTCCTCCATGCAGATATCCTCTATAACAGTGATGTTTTGGGGCTGTCGTTGGGCAACACGGACTTTCAACTCCCTTCACAGATTTTCACTGGGGTTGAGATCTGGACACTGGCTAGGCCACTCCAGGACCTTGAAATGCTTCTTACGAAGCCACTCCTTTGTTGCCCTGGCTGTGTGTTTGGGATCATTGTCATGCTGAAAGACCCAGCCACGTCTAATCTTCACTGCTCTTGCTGATGGAAGGAGATTTTCACTCAAAATCTCTCGATCCATGGCCCCATTCATTCTGTCCTTTACACGGATCAGTCGTCCTGGTCCCTTTGCAGAAAAACAGCCGCAAAGCATGAAGCTTCCACCCCCATGCTTCACAGTGGGTATGGTGTTCTTCGGATGCAATTCAGTATTCTTTCTCCTCCAAACACGAGAACCTGTGTTTCTACCAAAAACTTCTATTTTGGTTTCATCTGACCATAACACATTCTCCCGGTCCTCTTCTGGATCATCAAAATGATCTCTGTCGAACCGCAGACGGGCCTGGACGTGTACTTACTTCAGCAGGGCGACACATATGGCAGTGCAGGATTTGAGTCCCTGGCGGTGCATTGTGTTACTGATAGTAGCCTTTGTTACTGTGGTCCCAGCTCTCTGTAGGTCATTCACTAGATCCCCCCGTGTGGTTCTGGGATTTTTGCTCACCGTTCTTGTTATCATTTTGACGCCACGGGGTGAGGAGGGAGTTGAAAGTCCGTGTTGCCCAACGACAGCCCCAAAACATCACTGCTCTAGAGGAGATCTGCATGGAGGAATGGGCCAAAATACCAGCAACAGTGTGTGAAAAGCTTGTGAAGAGTTACAGAAAACGTTTGGCCTCCGTTTTTGCCAACAAAGGGTACATAACAAAGTATTGAGATGAACTTTCGGTATTGACCAAATATTTTTTTCCCACCATGATTTGCAATTAAATTCTTTAAAAATCAAACAATGCGATTTTGTTTTTTTTCCACATTCTGTCTCTCATGGTTTAGGTTTACCCATGTTGACAATTACAGGCCTCTCTAATCTTTTCAAGTAGGAGAACTTGCACAATTGGTGGTTGACTAAATACTTATTTGCCCCACTGTAAATGTTAGGTCATATTATTAACCTTTTAAAGGGCACTTATTTAACCTATTGGCTAGTGATAGCTCTAGAAGTCTAATTTATTTTGACTTGGAGTGAGCAATCATTCGCTGCAAGTCCTCCCTGTCAAAATGGATTGGACATCTATATAGTGCCGTCAACAGAACGAATGAATTGGTTTCTATTGTTATTAGTTATGCAATGAGTTAAAATAGTATTTAACCATTATTAACTTTTTATTAATATTTTCTTCATATATTTTGTTAATGAATCATAATTAAGGCCTGGCTTCTACATACAGTATGTGGACCACATTGTAATATTGTGGCGTCCAACCTACATGACCCAAAATGTGATGTTCACAAGCTGTATGTGGACAAGTGTTTTTAATAACGTTCCTAACGGCACATGGTGTTGTTTTTTTCAGTAGCGAGTAATCTAATTAAGGTTTTCACGAATGACATATCCATAAACCTTGTGTTATGTTTTTTAATCAAAACAACTACAGCAAAGATAGGAGAGGCAGGAGATTCAGAGCCTCACCTGCATATTTAAAAATATATCTTAATATATTTTAGGGGTGTGAGGATACACACAAGTCACGGTTCAGTACATAACTTGGTATGGGGGTCACAGTTTGGTGGAGGTTCAATACAACAGGAAAAACAAAAGGCTTTTTTCCCTCACATCATTTGAAAGTTAAAGTTTGTACACCATTACAGTGTGACCAACGTTTTTTTAATGAAAAAAATCAGTTCAATCATTTAATATAAACATCTTTGATGTGAAAAATGTTATAGCATGTATAATGTAATAACGTGTAGAACATGAAAAGTAACATCAGTTACTTTGCTGAGCAACTAATTACTCTTACAATGAGGTAACTGAGTTACAAACTCAATTACGTTTTGGGAAAAGTAATTTGTAACTGTAACTAATTACTTTTTTAAAGTAAGATTAACAACACAAATGTGGATGCCATGTTTGAATTAATTTTATTTTCTTCATTACCAGATACAGTCTCTTCCCCTAACAAATAACCACAGTTGGATGTTTCCGCCAGACTGTAATATCAGTCAGAGTTAGCTAGGACGGTTATGTAATAAGGAAGCAGAATGCATGCAATGGATTTAAACCAAGAAGGTGCCACTTTCAGCAATAAATGAGCTGGAAAATTAATATTTGGCTTTAATATTGATTAATGCTGTTGTCTTCTCACCATTTTCATGTCTTCTTTCATTTTGTGTATGTGGACGAAGCTATTTACCAGTGATGTCATGGACACCGTAATTGTCATCAAAGGCTTGAGAAAACATTGAAACATAACTTTGTTTTTGCATGGTCAATACTTTTTGATGAAAATGTCCAAAAGAACACATAGGTCATTTAAACTCAGAATGCTGGCAGCGGTCATTTTCTGTCAATGGTTGTGAATTAGTTAAAACACGGGTGTAGGTTTGGTATTAGCATTGGTTGGGACAATATAACAGCATAACCTGGATGTACACTTTTTGCTGGGGATGGGACATTAATAAGACCAGATTATTGAACGGGCATCAGGGCTACATTTCTTATAAATATGGAACTAATTAATTAATAGGCTATACGATCAATCTGTCAAATCTGTCTTGACTTACACTAACTTTCATGTGTATTGGTTCAGGTGATATACGTTCGATTCAAACCTTTGTTTTCAAAAAATACTAAAGAAACATTTTGAAGTGCAAGTCCCTTTATCAAAAAAAAACAAGCTATCCAAGAACGGGTGCACTCCTGGAGGACACTGGAGCACCTCTAGACTCAAACTAAAGCATTGTATTATAATAGTGATTTGGGAAAAAAAATTAATAAAAACAAATCTGAGATACCAAGGACCGGTCTACATCTGAGGAGACTACACCAAGACTCGAACCAAAGTACTCTCATAAAAATTCTGATGTGTGATTTTATTTCACATATTTTTTTTTTTTGTCAGTTCATGTTCATGTCAGTGTACCCCTGAAGTGGACCCATTCTTCACCACGTTACATCACCTTAATGCACATAATGCAAACAATAATCCAAATGAGGGGGCCTATTTTCAAAAACTTAAAATTCAATGTTTTCAAAACCAAAGGCGCTAGTGACCTAAAACCAAAACAGGCACCTCCCTTAGGCAAATATGAGTCTCCATGAGCGGCATAAAAAAAAAATCAAAGTCGTTTCCTAATAAAATTCCCGATTAATTATTTTTTATCTAAGTGTAACAAAACCTAAAATGGCTATAAAATTATCAGATTTAACGCGAGATGCACAAAAATCCCCAAATGCAGAGATATTTACCTATATTTTTAGGATCAATACAAATATTTAACATATCAACGAAGTTTTTGCCCAAAATAGCGACTTCAATTTTTTAAATTTAGTACAATTTTGACGTTTTCAACAGCTAAAAAATCACTCAGTTTTCACATCAGAAACTTAATATTTGAGGAAAGCAAGCAGAATCATCTTAATCTGCGTTTTTTTTCATGGTTTTTCATGCCTAATATAAACTGAAAGAAAGGGTAAAATCCGCGCTTTCAAGTCATGTTGAGAGCAGCGCTCTATGTCAAATACTTCATTTTTCACGGCGCTTTAAAGATGCCACGTGATTGAACGGGCTGGCGTGATCATAGAACGGCAAGCTTGCGTCAGATTGGTGAAATTGGTCGAGCTACTCTTGGTATCGCTGACAAAAAAATAAATCTAATACGTACAATAAAGAGGGATTATGTAACGATTGTTGTGTAGTGCAAGTCCCTTTATCAAAAAAACAGGGAGCTATCCAAGAATGGGAGCACTCCTGGAGGACACTGGAGCACCTCTAGACTCAAACTAAAGCATTGTAATATAATAGTGATTTGGGGAAAAAAAGTTAACAAAAACAAATCTGAGATACCAAGGACCGGTCTACATCTGAGGAGACTACACCAAGACTCGAACCAAAGTACTCTCATAAAAATTCTGATGTGTGATTTTATTTCACATATTTTTTTCATGTCAGTTCATATTCATGTCAGTGTACCCCTGAAGTGGACCCATTCTTCACCACGTTACATCACCGTAATGCACATAATGCAAACAATAATCTATCTACAATTCCGATTAATTATTTTTTATCTAAGTATAAAAAAAAACTAAAATGGCTATAAAATTATCAGATTTCACGTGAGATGCACAAAAATCCTCAAATGCAGAGATAATCACCTATATTCTCAGGATCAATAGTAATATTTAACATATCATCTATGAATAAAATCGATTAAATATTTTTTTTTAAATTTAGTACAATTTTGACGTGTTTTCAACAGCTAAAAAATCACTGTTTTCACATCAGAAACTTAATGCTTGACGAAAGCATGCAGAATCATCTTAATCTGCGTTTTTTCGTGGTTTTTCATGCCAAATATAAACTGGGAGAGAGGTTAAAATCCATGCTTTCAAATCATGTTGAGAGCAGCGCTCTATGTCAAATACTTCATTTTTCACGGCGCTTTAAAGATGCCACGTGATAGAACGACAAGCTTGCGTCAGATTGGTGTAATGGAGTCATGTGATTATTGTTGCAATGTCTCATTGGTGAAATTGGTCGAGCTACTCTTGGCATCACTGGCAAAAATCAATAAATCTAATACGTAGAATAAAGAGGGATTATATAACGATTCTTGTGTTGCCCAATGAAGCGGCGTAAGAGTAGCATTTTTTTCTTCACAAATCTACTCAAGTAAAAGTAAAAACTATGGCTTCGTAAAACTACTCTTAGAAGTACATTTTTCTCAAAAAGTTACTCAAGTAAATATAACTACCCACCACTGGGTGGACGTGAAACATTTCCTATATGAGAAGATAGACAGGGGTGTGTATATAAAAAAAAAGAGACCCATTCAAGGCAAAACATTTCCTCAGGCATTGTGTTTTCAGACTTTTCTGTGAGTCTACTCTTTATAGAAATGAGAACCAAATTTCATGTTTCTAAGTGAAACGGCTTGAGGGAATGAATAGTCAGACTACTCCTACTACTGAGTCTTTGTCTTTGAAGGATCCTGAAAACACCCTAAAGGACCCACATCTTGCAAAATGACAGATTCTACACATGCTGGAGAGGCTTACCAATTTGTTATTGCAGTAAACTTGCACCAAGGGCTGAATGATTAAAAACGATGAGTTATCCCTGGAAATGCCTGCTAAGACCTGCCCCCCAAAAACTTCAAACAACGTAAAATGGCAACTTCCTGTGTTTTACTGCTTCCTGCATCTGCTTTGTGCATCTACCTTAATTACCACTGCACATAATCAGCGGAATACTATACATAATACATTACATGGCCTGGAAGATAATGAGTTGAGGACAAGCCTACCAAATTTTATTTTGAAGATTAAAAACTGGTTTGAGGGGCTGACCCCCCCCCCCCCCTTAAAACAAATATATTTCAGTCAAAAGTTAATCTTTAGTGAAAAATGGTTGCTTTTAAACTAAAGTGGTTGACTTCATGTCATTTAGTGTGGGGTGGACATGCCTACCAAATGTGATGATGCTATGTGAAGCTGTCTTTGGATGGCAAATAAGAAAAATATTCCAGTATTCATTAGAGGTATAACAGTACACTAAAATGTTATTTCAGTTCAATTCAGTTCATTTCCGGGACAAAAAACATAAAAGGGATCCACGGATAGAAAGACTTGTAGTTCTTAAATGATGAACGTTTCTATGAGTTAGAATAATATTATATTGAAACCCCAAAAACTCTTTGAACTTCACATAGTGTGACGTATGTTTTTTTAAATGGGAAAAAAACATGAAAACTAAAACAGTTACTTTGCCAAGTAACTAATTACTCTTAAATTCAGGTAATTGAATTACTAACTCAATTACTTTTTGGGAGAAGTCATTTGTAACTGTAATTAATTACTTTTTTAAAGTAAGATTAACAATGCTGCATACAAGACATGTTTTTTCACTTTTTTCCCCAATGTATAGTAAAATTGTTTTTCAAAAAAAAAAAAAAAAAAATTAATGTTTTTAAGCACTTTAAATGTAATAATTATGATAAGTTGAAAACATTTTACTTTCCCACCGAATTATTTTCAAACAGGAATAAAGTAGTAGAAAAATGCTTGGCTTTATCAAATGCAATATTGAGTGAGTCCACTCACTCCACAGCTCACTTACACACAATGAGTTGCCACAGCAAATGTTTAACAAGTTAAACAATGATTGACGCATGCAGCGCTTTGAAGCTTTGGTTTAAAAGCATCTGTGTTGGGCAGAAAAAAAAACGTTTTGGTAGATTGTTTTTGACAAAAAAAACAAAAACAAAAAAAGAAATAAAAAATGGAAATAATAGTGTATTTAACTTTGGGGATTAAATATTATACGTTCAAAAATGTTTTTTTTAATTTTTTTTTAACAACACCACCTGACACCTTGCTTTCTACTGGGCCAAGTTGAATAAGGCGTCATTGGAATGAAAAAGTAAACTGTTGACAGAGTCATTGTTAACATGGTACAAAAACGATTTGCTGTTTTTTTTTTCTTGACAAGAAACAGCAACATTTTCTAAAATTGAATTTGAGGTTGAAAATGAAGATGATTGTCCTTTGGGTCTTCAAATAGGTACAGTGGTATGAAACAATATCTTAACCTTTTGGAATTTATCACATTTATGCATAAAATCACCATCAAATGTGATCTGATCTTTGTCAGAATCACACAGATGAAAAAACAGTGTCTGCTTTAACTAAAACCACCCAAACTTTCATAGGTTTTCATATTTTAATGAGGATAGTATGAAAACAATCACAGAGGGGGGAAAATAAGTAAGCGAACCATCACATTTAATATTTTGTTGCCCCTCCTTTGGCAGCAATAACTTCAACCAGACGCTTCCTGTAGCTGCATATCAGTCTGGCACATCGATCAGGACTAATCATTCTTCTCTACAAAACTGCTGTAGTTCAGTCGGATTCCTGGGATGTCTGGCATGAATCACTTTCTTTAGGTCATCTCAAGGCCACAGCAGCTCAATGGGGTTCAAGTCTGGACTTCGACTTGGCCACTTTAGTGTATTTTGTTTATCTGAAACCATTCTGAAGTTGATCTACATCTGTGTTTTGGGGCCTCAGGTTTTCCTGCACAACAGCCTGATAAACGTTTGAATTCATTCTTCCATTAATGATTGCAAGTTGTCCAGGCCCTGAGGCAGCAAAATAGCCCCAAATCATGGTGCCACCTCCACCATGCTTCACGGTGGGGATGAGGTGTTGATGTCGATGAGATGTTCCATTTTTTCTCCACACATGACGTCGTGTGTTACTCCCAAATAATTAAACTTTGGTTTCATCAGTCCACAAAATATTTTGCCAAAACTTCTGTGGAGTGTCCACATTAAAAGAGCAACAATTTATTTTAGGCAGGAGTGGCTTCCTCCCTGGAGTCCTCCCATGAACACCATTCTTGGCCATAGTTTTACATATAGTTGATGTGTGCACAGAGATATTGGACTTTGCCAGTGATTTCTGTTAGTCTTTACTTCTCTGCGCTGAACTCTTGGCATCATCTTTGGTGGACGGCCTCTCCTTGGGAAAGACGTAACAGTGCCAAACTCTCTCCATTTGTAGACAACTTCTCTGACTGCCGATTAATGAACATCCAGACTTTTACAGATGGTTTTGTATCCTTTCCCAGCTGTATACAAATCAACAATCCTTGATCGCAGGTCTTCAGACAGCTCTTTTTACCGAGCCATGATGCACATCAGACAATGCTTCTCATTAAGACAATTCTTACCAGGTGTGTGTTTTATAGTGTGCAGGGCAGCTATAAACCACACATCAGTGATTGGGCACACACCTAACTTAAATTGTTTGGTAAAAATTGGTTTTAATTTCTCTTTAAGTCTTCTTAGGCAGAGGGTTCACTTACTTATTTTCCCCTTCTGTCATTGTTTGCATGCTATCCTCATTAAAATATGAAAATCTATAAATGTTTGGGTGGTTTTAGTTAAAGCAGACACTGTTTTTACATCTGTGTGATTTTGACAAAGATCAGATCACATTTGATGGTAATTTTACGCAGAAATGTGAGAAATTCCAAAAGGTTCAGATACTTTTTCATACAACTTTCAGACATGTTTGCATTTTAGCGATATTATTGTTTGTTGTTGCTGTTGAGCTGCCGCGTGCAGAGCGCCGTTAGACATTTTTGTGCAATTTAATTTAGTGTTTTGAAAAAGGGGGGTTAAAAATAAGTCCCGGTTTTAGTTTTCAAATGTGTTCATGTGTCTTTGCGCCGTTTAGCTGCGGAGATTTGCATTATAATACATGGGCGCTTTTATTTCTATTAAAAAAATTCTCCAACACACACTGAAGGTGAAATAGAATGCCGTCTTGGTAGTAGCCTAGTAGTAGTAGTCATAGGCAGAGTTTGACTTTTGGAGCATGGGGGGCACAATATGTTG
This sequence comes from Corythoichthys intestinalis, assembly GCF_030265065.1. Lineage (NCBI taxonomy): Eukaryota > Metazoa > Chordata > Actinopteri > Syngnathiformes > Syngnathidae > Corythoichthys > Corythoichthys intestinalis. Next base: position 37,931,535 of record NC_080404.1, read on the forward strand.
ATGACCCCGAAATGCAGTGTCAGCAATAAAATTAACTTACAAGAATATTTGTAATAATAAGTTGAAAATGAGCATTTTTTTGGTTTCCCATCATTCTTGGCTGCTTACTTTTTCTTACATACTTTTGGCCAACATCGTCATCCATTGACTAGGATACGCCCACCGGTGTCGTGCCACTATAGTTACCCCGGTCTGGGTGGAGCCACTGCAGTTCATTGATTTGCTTGATTTCCCTGTTTTGGTGATGTAGTTATCTACGAGGTTTTAAAACATGGCACATCCATCAAAAAACAAACAAACGAATTTTTCTGTCGTATACCATAACATACGTACTGAACGTTAAAAAAGGCAATGTTTCTCCTGTTTGGTAAATGTCAATGTCCAGAATATATAACAGTGGTTCTTTTCTGGCTTCAATTAATTGTTTAAGTCCACAACCCTCATAACTAATGTGTTTGTGCGGCGTCCTGCGGCCAGGGGACACAATTTTTGACGAGGGTAACTACATTGGCAAGACACCGGTGGTGGCTCTGTTGTACAATTAGCATTTTTAGTGGGACAAATTGAAACTCTGCTCACCATTGGTCTTTAGCGTTTCATGGTCCACATTTTCAATCCTTGGTTCTTGCTCAGTAGTTGTTGTCGCTTTTGAAAGCTTGGGTTTGAAAAAAATTACGTATACACATCTTGCCTTTTCGGTCCTCGGGTGGTTTTTGCTGAGCAAAGCAACTGACCGCCTAAGGTGCTAGTCACATAATCTGTTTGAAAAATAATTTTGACCCAATATAAAATATCTTTTTTTGTTCATTTCATTCATTTTTGTTTTTTGTTTAATTGCTGTACAACTTTTATAGACTATATTTTACCAGAAGTTTTCATTTTAAAATCATATACTGTATAGGAAAGTCAATTACATGGAATCACAGTTTTCGGCCACCAGGGGTGGCCTGGCCCTCCTGGCCCACCCCTGAAAATCAGCTCATGGTAGTAGTATGTAAACTATCCAGCATGCGTGTGTACTGCCATTGTCCACGACTTGTATGCAGAAAAGGCGTGAGCATGAGGAATTTGGACCGAAATGGCTTCCAGCGCTCCTGCATCCATGTGACCCATTACACCCTCAGTATTCATATTTGGAAATTACCCAAAACCACAAAAAGGACCATTTCAAAGGGGGGGGTGGCTTACTTTGTCTTTTGTTTTGTTTTTCAGGCATGCAGTCTTACGACTTTTTGATAGAATTCATAATCTAATCCTGTTTGCATTGACAAAAATCCAAAATTTTCCTAGAATAGCGGAAAAAGTCCTTTGAGGAGTCCCAGTACTTTTGTCCAACATTCATCCAAATCATCAACGCACATCCTCTGTGCTAAAACACATTACTTCTTTCCACGGAACCCAATCACAGCTTTTTACAAACTTTTACAGCCTAGCAGCCAAATTCCACGATATGAACACGAATTCCAAGTAGTTGAGTTTTTTTTCTTTTTAAATGCGAATCAAATGAGTAGCATTTAACCTCTTAGTATTGGGACTTGCATGACCTACAGTTGACAATGAGGTTGTTTGTGGAGCTGGAGGTTTTCCCCATTTGGGTAATTGGGAAACAGCGCTACTTTCCTTCTTTGATGGCTTGCTAGTAAGAACATTGCCATGTTGTTTCACAAACTCCTGCCTGTTCATAAAATGTATGACTTGTTTATTTCATTTATTGATTGGAACACTTGAAGCCTGTGGCATTTTCCAACAGAATTCAATGAAGCCACACTTTCACATCCACGAGGGTCTCACATAAATTACACTTTTTTTTATTTTTTATTTTAAAACATGGTAATGTAATGTAAATAGTGCTATTTTGTGGTTTGTAAAATGTTAGAAAAATATTTGAGGGGAAGCTGGAACAGACTAAGAGTATCTCCCTTTGTTTGAATCCATAAAGATGATTTGAAATAGGGCTGTCGAGGTTAATTGATTAACCCAAAACTAATCGATTATGAAATTATTCAACAGTTTTTCACCTATAGGATCATGTTTGTACGGTGGCCCTGAAGTGCTAAACACAACAGCAAATCAAAAAACACAATGGCAAATAACATAACATAACATAACAAAAATAAATAAATAAAAAACAAAATGCCAAATCATATAACAAGACAACAAATGATAAAAACACAATGAAAAATCACATAACAAAAAAAACTTTAAAAAAAACACAACAACAAATCAAAAAATGAAGTAACATTAAAGCAGGAAGTTTGAGATTTTTGAAATCAGGATTAGGGGGCCGTTTACATGGTGCCTCTCCGAGAATACGAAAAATTTCAAGTTTGCATTTATATGGGCCCGTCTCCAGTCGAACAATGTCGCAATTCCGCATGAAAACGATGTAGTATTCATGCCAAGCCCTGGGGGACAGTGCAGATTTACAAGGTGACAGCGAATGATGCACTTTGACCCCACCAAGCTCCTCAACCCGGAAAAAAATTATGCCCGCCCCCTCAAAGCAATGGCATTTTCAAAAACTCACAAAAATGGAAACATTCAACATATTTAATTTAAAAATATTATTAAAACAGTAAATTAAAGCTGACATTCCGCCATATTTGCTGTTTTTAATGTTTAGTAGCACCGCTGCGCATGCCCAATGTGACGTGTACGAGTGCTGACGTTATCGGCGTGGTCTCGCGCCGCGTTAGCCTTTGATATGCATGCGGAGCAAGCCCTCCTCAATCCCCCGCAATCGAATTCTTCCACTTTGGAGGCAGGATTCAGAATTTTTCGTCTTCGCCTTCCGTCTTCGCCGACACCATATGCACGCGAGGCCATTCCACTTCTCAGTCATTGCGTCTTTGTGTCGCAGAGTCGCCATGTAAACTGCCCCTTAATCTTCGAGTTGGGGGTGGTTAATTAGTCAGTAGAGTTGATTGAAAAAGATTCCGTATTGTTTGTCAGTCTTTTATTATTTTCAGGGCTCCTGAGCGATTATGCTAATACAAGCCAATATGGACATTTAGCATGCTAATAAAAAGCAATATTCACAGATCTAACATAGTCAAATAAATTCAAAACGCAGCTCAATGTTCAAAAGACTCAGATGTACAACAGATGTACAACAAGTTGAGTAAGGATGTTTTGATTAAGCTTGAGAACGATAAACCGATACGACCGGATATCCGGTTTTCCAGGTGAGAGAGACAGATGTATCGATTGTAAAGTTACTATTCGACAGTAATTAGCCATTAAATATTCAGTGAACCGATAATAGAGATAGAATTCGGCTATCGTGAGCACAAGAATCGGCTTCTAATGCCTAGTTCAATGCATTGCTTAATATGATAATTTAGCTTTTACATCACATGCTACGCTTGTGTCTTTCAGTGACTGACACAAGTGCGCGTCATTCGCCACACACCGCACACTTAGATCGAGACCGCACGCATGATATAATATGGACAAGCACTACTCACAGTCGTGGTTGCCACAAGTTACTTCCCATGCATTTCGGCAGAACCTCTACTAGTCGCCGTCATTACCTGATCGTCACGGGCGTGTCATAACAACGCGAGAGCTAACGAAACTACTGTAACGCACGCAGCATCGCGTTTTCTTCACAGCCCAAAACGAAAACGAAACTAGTAGTGGCAACGAAGCAACATGCTAAAACAATGGACAGTGTGATCACCGACGGCAGCGACGTGCTGTGATTGATTTTCAACGCACCCAGGAAAACAAAAGTCGGACTTTTAAGTGATGAAAGCAGCCAGATCTGTTCGCATGGGACAGAGCTTGTGTGAAGTGTGGAGCAGTACAGAAATCGTGAGTTTTAACCCTGAATAATAACCCACTACAATGCTGGAATGGGCGGCATATTGTTTCCACGAAACGCAGTCTGCTTAAACAAGAACATGTGGATTAGTTGATCTTCCTCAAGAAAAAATTGCCCTTCAAAAAAGATATGGACCGTGATGAGCAATAAAAAATGAGGAAGCACGGGCATAAGTGAATGACTTTGCTGTGTATTAGGTTAAAGTAATGATTATTGACCTGTCTAAAATGCTATGTTTTTATTCCCCCAATTATACCAGTCGTAAAGCATAAATTATTATTTATTTATGATAACACTAGAAGGTTTAATTTTTTTTTTCAAGAGCTGCTGCATATAATTAATATTTTTTGTTTGTAAAATGTTTACATTGAAAGTTTGCACTTAAATTACTTACCTCTTGTGTTAAAAACACCAGGAAATACAGTAATTGAATTACTGCACTTTATGGTTGTCTGTGACTGGAGTTTTATTGTATTATCAAAATATGGTCTTTTTTATATTTTTAAAATACTGTACGAACACACACAACAAATGTTTACTATCGTATCGTTTTCACTCTGTATCGAACCGTATCGTTCATAAACTGTATCGAATCGTATCGAATCGCTGGGCCTTAAAAATGTATCGTTTTTTAATCGAATCGTAACCTGTGTATCTAGATACATATCAAATCGGCTTCATGCCAGAGATTCCCAACCCTAGTTTTGATATAGAGTTTGAAGGAAGAAAAGATGCGAAGACTGAGTCACAGCCAGAAAGTGTTATTGACAGTGTTTATTTCTATTCACTGTTCCCCCCTCCAACTACAGTCTGTCACATTCACAACCAATTATACTGTAAAGCTGGTTAAACTGCAAGTTATGTTGTTGTAAGGTGTATTCATTTTTTGTTCATGTGCACCTTTTGATCTATGAGCACCTGCCCATCCATCAGTCTCTGCACGTGCACTGCCCTGCTCTCCAATGATAAATATGAATAAATACATGGAACACAAACACACAGCAAAATGTTTTTTTTTTTTTTTGGGGGGGGGTTAGTTGCGCTACTTCGCGGTTACTAATGATACCAGACGCCCAATCCATTTTGACTGGGAAGGGCGAATGAAAAAAACAACCTCCCAGTCAAAATGACTTCTATCTAAATGACTTATATCGCCATCAACGGCATGCAATGAGAAAGAAAATGATCAACTTTGAGTGTTACTCCGGTCTGTAACCAGTGTGTATTTCTGTTTTTTTTTTTCATCTCAATTTCATTAATGTTGTTTTGTATTAACATTGTGTTCATTTATAAATGTATTTATTTTATTAAAAAAAAAAACAGTGGGGCAAATACGTAATTAGTCAACCACCAATTGTACAAGTTCTCCTACTTGAGAAGATTAGAGGCCTGTAATTGTCAACATGGGTAAACCTTAACCATGAGAGACAAAATGTGGAGAAAAAAAACAGAAAATCACATTGTCTGATTTTTAAAGAATTTATTTCCAAATTAGAGTGAAAATAAGTATTTGGTCAGCTACAAACAAGCAAGATTTCGGGCTGTCAAAGAGGTCTAACTTCTTCTAATGAGGTCTAACGAGGCTCCACTCGTTACCTGTATTAATGGCACCTGTTTTAACTCATTATCGGTATAAAAGACACCTGTCCACAAGAAATGAAATGATGAGCAAAAATCCCAGAACCACACGGGGGGACCTAGTGAATGACCTACAGAGAGCTGGGACCACAGTAACAAAGGCTACTATCAGTAACACAATGCGCCGCCAGGAACTCAAATCCTGCACTGCCAGACGTGTACCCCTGCTGAAGCCAGTACACTTCCAGGCCTGTCCGCGGTTTGCTAGAGAGCATTTGGATGATCGAGAAGAGGACTGGGAGAATGTGTTATGGTCAGATGAAACCAAAATAGAACTTTTTGGTAGAAACACAGGTTCTCGTGTTTGGAGGAGAAAGAATACTGAATTGCATCCGAAGAACACCATACCCACTGCGAAGCATGGGGGTGGAAACATCATGCTTTGGGGCAGTTTTTCTGCAAAGGGACCAGGACGACTGATCTGTGTAAAGGAAAGAATGAATGGGGCCATGTATCGAGAGATTTTGAGTGAAAATCTCCTTCCATCAGCAATGGCATTGAAGATGAGACGTGGCTGGGTCTTTCAGCATGACAATGATCCAGACACACAGCCAGGGCAACAAAGGAGTGGCTTCGTAAGAAGCATTTCAAGGTCCTGGAGTGGCCCAGCCAGTATCCAGATCTCAACCCCATCGAAAATCTGTGGAAGGGAGTTGAAAGTCCGTGTTGCCCAACGACAGCCCCAAAACATCACTGCTCTAGAGGAGATCTGCAGAGAGAATGGGCCAAAATAACAGCAACAGTGTGTGAAAAGCTTGTGAAGAGTTACAGAAAATGTTTGGCCTCTGTTATTGCCAACAAAGGGTACATAACAAAGTATTGAGATGAACTTTTGTTATTGACCAAATACTTATTTTCCAACATATTTGCAAATAAATTCTTTAGAAATCAAACAATGTGATTTTCTGTTTTTTTTTTCCACATTGTGTTTCTCATGGTTGAGGTTTACCCATGTTGACAATTACAGGCCTCTCTAATATTTTCAAGTGGGAGAACTTGCACAATTAGTGGTTGACTGAATACTTATTTGCCCCACTGTATATAAAATAGTAATATAAAATCTTGAAGTTTTTTTTTTTACATGAACAAATATAGTCACTGGCTCGTGAAATGATTAAATGTTTTAAATTTCAACTTTTATATAGCTGTCACTGGAGCGAACAGTGTCTCTCAAATGGTTAAAAACCAGCCTCAGACCTAAAACGTCGCCCAAATTGTTGCCTGGTTTAATCTGTGATTATTCAACAACAAAATATTGGTTTGTGGCAGCCATATTGCATTCAAACATACCTGTATATACAAAGTGCCTGAGGCCTGATAAAGAGCAAGATGGGACGCTGCACGCCTACTTCCATTCCTGCCCCTTGAAACGCTCCGTACTGATTGATTGTGCATTTTGTTTTGCTTCACCTCTCTCGCTTGTCTTGTCTAAATTCTCTCTCTCCCTCTCTCTCTCTCCCTCTCCCTGATTGGACGTCTTCCCTGCATCCTCCCCCGGTAGCGGCGTTCGCGGCGATCGGAGCACTAGCGGCATCAGCGTGCGTCGGTGAGCAGTTGAAGTCGGCTTCCTGCCTGTTGAGATGCGCTGGGAGGAAACACTGTGAACACGAGTTCATGCTGATGAAATTGATCTGTTCAGGTAAGAAAACAACGTTTCTTCATTCCACTGAGCGGCTGGAATTGCAATAGTTTCATTTGAGTGATTTTCAACTCATTGAGTGCCTTCAAGGATGTAGGTTTGGTCTCAACATTAGAAGGGATGATATAACAGCATAACCTGCATGTACACTTTTTGCTGGAGAGGGGACATTTATACGACCAGAGTTTGGGTGAACGGGGGTCTGGGCTACATTTCTCACGAATATGAACCTAACTAATTGATAGGTTAAAGTGCGTACGACCAGGCAATTTAGGGGCCCTGAGCAAAATAATGCCAAAGGGCCCACATTTTTGTAAAAATGTATTAAAATTGTAACTTTATGTGCATCTTTCTTGATTCTTGATCTCATAACTATGTACACGACATTGCCAAGCATTACCTTGAATTGTACATTTGGGGAAATCATCATCTTGTGAAGAAGACGGCACTCCACCTCCAATTCCAAGATACTTCTCAATAGCTCCTTTGAATCATCCAAAGTAAAAAAATATGATTACATGGAACAAAATTCAGCCCAGGAAAATATTCGTCAACAAAAACGTGTACTGATGGGAGTGCGTAGCTAATTAAGTAGATTCACCGTAGGCTGATATATGGCATACTACTTGATAATAATGTCCAGGGTATTTTGCCGACTATTTTTATACCTGTCCACACTTAGTTTAAGGGCCTCCCCGCTTTTGTGAGGTACGCCTGCATTTGCGCAAACTACGCATGCGTAAAAAGGAGAAGCCTCATGTGTTACGTCATCGCCCGCGCGGTTTATCTCTGAAACGGAAACTCATTCCTAGCCCACGGAAAATTTCGAAGTTACTACTCCTTCTAGACCAGGGGTCATGAATTAAAAATCCTCTGGGTCCGAAATTAAAAAATTACAACAATCTCGGGTACGGAAATATTTTTAATAGGGTTGTTCCGATCATGTTTTTTTGCTTCCGATCCGATCCTGATAATTTTAGTGTGAGTATCTGCCGATCCCGATATTTCCCGATCCGATTGCTTTTTTTTGCTCTCGATTCAATTCCAATCATTCCAGATAATTTTTCTCGATCATATACATTTTGGCAATGCATTAAGAAAAAAATGAATAAAACTCGGACGAATATATACATTCAACATACAGTACATAAGTACTGTATTTGTTTATTATGACGATAAATCCTCAAGATGGCATTTACATTATTAACATCCTTTCTGTGAGAGGGATCCACGGATAGAAAGACTTGTAATTCTCAAAGGATAAATGTGACTTTGTATATTGTGACTAAATATTGCCATCTAGTGTATTTGTTGAGCTTTCAGTAAATGATACTGTAGCCATTTAACGGTTCTGCCCAAATGCATGATGGGAAGTGCACCCATGACTGTGCATAGTGGCACCAATTGCTATATCTTCTCTGAGTTGGAAAATAACACATGGTGTTAAGAAAAAGATCAACTACTATCGTTCTTCCCCACATTGTTTCCCGCGATAGTCCTAATTATTGAAGGGGGATTGTAAGGCTTTAGCCAACTAAAAAAAGGTTCCAAAGACTGCCAAAACTCACTCTACTCATCTTACGCTGCCTTTCAGCTTTATATATAGGTGAAACGGCGCCATTATAGATTGAACGCGACACTACGAGAGTGGGTCGTGCAGCGCATGCGTTAATTGTGTTAAATATTTTGACGTGATTAAATTAAAAAACATTAATTACCGCCGTTAACGCGATAAATTTGATAGCCCTACTTTAAGCCAAAACTAAAGACTCTGGATGAGTGTAAGACATTTTGTCTGTAACGTTAAATACAATTAGAAAACGATTTAATTAAAAAAAATATATATATATATTAAAAAAAGGCATGTCCGATATTTTTTGGCCGATTCCGATACTTTGAAAATGACGTGATCGGACTCGATGACGATCGATCGGGACATCTTTAATTTTTAATGCTTCTTTTTTTCCAAAAAATACAAACGTATTTTTACGTGGCCATGCTGATAATTACAACATTCAAAAATGTAAATAAAATATAAAAGGTGCATAAAACTAAAAAAGTGCTTTAATTGAATCATTAAATAGCAACATAAGAGCATGTTCAAGACTTTTTTTTTTTAAATTGTGGATGCTGACAGGGGGAGTTGCTTTATTTTTTGTCAGACCTCTTATTTTTGCTTTCCATCAACAAAGTTTCAGCAACTACACTCATACAATCTTTGACAATCGGTGCGTCAATGAAAACTTTTTGTTTTGACCCAATATCCACGCTATTCTGAGGGAGAATTCATTTGCGCGTTGCTGTGCAGTGAATAAATGAACCATGAGCCTTGAGGTGCGATCATATCGAGCCCTTAATTCCGCTATTTTTGGAGAAAGAATGGCAGATTTCATAGGGAAACTTTGCAAAAAAAGCTGCGTGCTTCGTCTCATAGTGCGTTTTCAAATTGCTGCTTTTTACAAGCGCTACCGTCTCTGAATGAGTCTCAGATGAGGGATAGCGGTCTTGTGCTGCCGCCAGGTAAAATGAACAAAAATGTGTTGGTCCACTCCTCCTTAAACACTCTGTTTTCTGCATCAATCTTGCGTAGTTTTGAGCACGCCATTTGCCGTACCTTTTCGCCTCTTCCTCCAACTTAATTCAGCTCAGTTTTTGGCTGTCACTCCGCGGAGTCTGGAAAGCGAGTGTGAGACACGCTGTTCTAAAAATAACTTTCAAATGCTTCACTCCCATTGGCTGGCTCACGCGCGTCACCGCTAAGGTTTTTGTTTATTTTCCCGCCTCCACTCTGCAAACCCACAGAGAAAAATGATTGTTGATGTTGCAACGTGTATTAGTCCGGACAGCTTGAGATCCGGTCCAGACGGCTTGGGGGTCCGGAACCGGACCGAGGTCGGCGGTTCCATGACCTCTGTTCTAGACTGTCATTATTTAGTGATCGTTTTTTTCGTGATTGCAATTAAACGTATCACACAGGAGCGAGAGTGGAAGGGAGAGCACGCTCTACTTTTACGTGCAGGCGCCGTGTTGTGATTGAAATAAACAACGGAAGCCTGACATCATTACTTGGGATATTACAATGGATGCTCATTTGCGCTCTCACCACTTGGAAAATAACAAATAGAAGCATATGGTGTGGCGCTGAATATATTTCCTGGAAGCAGCAACCAGGACTGGACTGTTTGTGCATAAAAGTGGAGAATCCTGGATATGGCAACAGTCTTGACAGGCAGAAATGTCTGGGGGGAAAAAATGATCGCGCGCCTCTTTCATTGGGGGTACCACGCAGGTCACTTTTCGGGGTTTAGTTTTCCTCTACGCATTTTTATATACAGTACTCATGTTCGGTCGGCATTGAGTTGGGAGGAGCCAGCCCTGCAGCTAGCTGATTGGAGACAACTCGGGAGAGGAGCTCTGTAAAAAACGCTCATCTCCACCTCATCCCCGATGGGAGGACCCCAAATGGGCACTGAATTGAAGCATATTATTGAGACGTAGTTTGATTCCATTGTTTACGATGTTGTCATGCCGCACAAAAAACAGCAATGGCATGACGTCCCTTGCTAAGTATCCGAAAGTTGTACGGCCATAGTTTCTAAAATTAGATGACAACGCGGAAAAACGTAGCTGAAAACGAGGAAACTTTACTTCCTGATCTCACACACACGTGCAAATCGGCCGCTATTTTCGACAGCAAAATACGGCAACCCCACTTGAACAGTGTCTCTGCCTCATCTGCATTGCACATGCGATAGATAAATAGACACAACGACATGTATGTTTGCTACTTTCCCAGTAAAATTACTGCGAATTGGCTTTCTAGTTGCCGGTTATAGTATATGGACTACATGTCCCATGACTACTCCATGCTCACACAGCCAACGGCATTGGACTTGGGGAGATCTAACGTAGCTATTTGATGATATCTAGTTTATCTAGTATCTAGCATTAAAAAAGGCACATTTGTTCCTTACTGCACAACACCAGCATATGACCGGTGACCGTCGCCGTTTCCCGCAATGCGCAAAGGAGTATGACGAAACATTTTTTAAAAATAATTAAAGATTTGTCTGCTAACCAGATGCAGCCGTCAAAAGAGCCCGATCTGGCTCGCGAGGCACAGGTTACTGACGCCTGTGATAATACCTTTCAAGTCAAACCTTCGTTTTCAAAAAACACTAAAACATTTTAAAAACTTGATAAATGTCTGGATTTTATTAGCAAATTGAAATTGCAAAATTTGAACACAACTTAAATCATACTAATTTACACAGTAAATACAAACTTGTTAATAATCTCTTAACTATCTATGAATGCAAAAAATAAACATTTGTCTTAAGACCACTCAACATTGTCTGTCCAAATGAAGAAATTAAAGATACAGTTGTACCTGTACATACGATCGCTTCGACACACGATCTTTTCGACATCTGACGTAAAATTTGACTAGCCATTTGTTTTATAACTGACGACATGCTCGAAATACACCTGCTGCTGCTGATTTCTCCAGCATCTTCTGCACTGACATTTCATCCGTCTTTACATGCTGACCCCTTCTCCTCTTTCCAGTGGGGCAGTGGGTGTAGATCTCTCATTATCACTACGCATGTACAGTACATGAAAAAAAACTAAGTGTTGATAAAAATAACAGAAAATATGCAGATATAAATAATAATAATGGAAATCTATCAACAACAAAATATCATCACTGAATATCTCCTACATCCCTAATCTTCATATAGAAAGAAGAACAATACAAACTGTAAATGCCGGCCTGAGATACACTGCACAAACAACTTTCATCTAATATACACATTTTATTATTACATATGGCGGAAAACACAGACAAGACTGAAAAAGCAGTTTCTGCTCTTGCACTCCTCTTTAAAAGAAACTGCTATATTTTAAGCCAAAACAACTGTTGTGTTTGATAGAACAATATGTCTATATGCTGCCATAGCAGATTCATGGCGCATTAAGCCCCCAACCTATTTCTAATCTGTCCGTTTTACCCTGGAAACCCCTGTTTACAGACGTCGCGCAACCGCTTTTGTTTCAACCCAGCCATAAAACGAAGGTAATTAATTATATTGGTTTTTCGAAATGTCTGTCATTTTTAGCTTAGAATTATTAATTGATGTCTAATATTTCGTTTAAAAAAAAAAAAAAAAAAACGACTTTAAAAATGTATTCACTCGCATATTTTAAACTTTTAAACAAATCAAGTCACAATGAAAAAAATGGTATCTGTAAAAAAGTCACAGATATTTCCCTCATAACTATTGCTTAATTGTTTTTTTTGTTGTTGTTGTTACTGTCGCATTTTCTCTGATATGTTAAATGATAAATAATCAATCCAAACAAAGATTTTTTTTTTTTTTTAATTAAAAGGGTAAATATATGAAAAAGAAAATCTCGATTTCTGCATCGCGACCCTTGTTATATCAACATGTTTCACCATAAAATCCCCCCAAAAATCCAGCTGTGGCCCTTCACAGCTGTGTCTTGACACTCAGTGATACTTGCTACATGGAGTTGTTGGATCGAAACAAGGTAAGTATGCGATAATATCTCGATAAAGTCATGGTGTCTGTAATTCTGCTCTCGCGTGCTAGGGTAGGGTAGGATAGGGTTTTGCTGTTTAAAATAAATAAATAAATATATAAATGCCCTCCTGTTCAAAATTTTTCCTCCCCCAGAAAATTGAGATTTTAAGCTTTCCAATGATGTATCACACATGCATATTGGACAATTCTGAAATTTGGCCAATTTGGAGCTCTGAGAGTGGAACTTCAAGTCACTTGAGTGTTTTCCGCCATATACAAACACACATACACTTCAGCATCAAATGTAACTTGTCTCACAGCACCAAAAGTAAAGTAAGTCGTCTTACCTCTGCTCATCGGTGGCGTCGCCCACGTGTTCAAATCCGTCACTCTCTTCACTCATCCGAAGAAAACGATGACAAATTTGGTCCAGCCTCTTCCTCGAGTTGATGAAAAAGCGCAAATGCTTGCGCTAAATATAGTTTTCGATTCATTCACAAAGTCGCTCGCTCAATCAAACCAGCCGTGGCTTGCTACCTTACTACTCGCCTCCCTCTCTCTCGTTCGGTTGATCCTCGCTCGGGCTCGGCAGTACAGGTGTACCTCGACATAGGATCGCTTCGACATACGATCTTTTCGACATCCGACGTAAAATTTGACTCGCCATTTGTTACTACATCCGACGACATGACAGCACCGCAGACGAACGCACGCCGTATTTTCTTCGGTGAGAAATCAACATGGGTTTCAAAAAGGTTCATACAGGTGGTGAAACAAGGAAAAAGGTGACGCTTAACTTCTAAATGAAGATGCAAATTATAGAAAAATATGAGCGTGGGGTGCGCTTCTGTGAACTGGCTTGACAATACATCTCCATGGTTGTCCTCCGACCACTATTCGCCAGTCTTCATCAGTTAAGCTGGCAATTATTATTGTGGTAACACTTCCAAAGAAATCGCCAGCTTCGTCCCGTTTTTATCATTTATTTCACAACTTATTCAACACAAAACGCCTCCTGGCCGCCAATGTTAACTGTGTTCTCAAGAGAACATTGAAAATGAAACTCTCAAGCTCACCGCTCTCGCGTGCGGTGCGTTCACGTACAGCAAAAAAACGTCCGCCACATTAGAACCCGATTCGTTACATTATTACAGGAATAATGATTATTATATTTTTCAGATTTTTATTTATAATTTATTTGTTTTGCTATGTGTAATTGCTATTTGTAATAGTACCAGCAGTATTTATTAAGGATTTAGTGTAAGTTTTTGGGCTATAGAACGAATTAATGGAATTATAATGTATTGCTATGGGAAAATCCTGCTCGACATACGACCATTTTGACTTACAAACAAGGTCCTGGAACGAATTAACTTCATATGTAGAGGTACCACTGTATATTCATAATTTTTGCATTGTGCTTCCGTTGTGACGTCAGAACTGCTCCTTGGATATGTGGCGCTTTCGGTTTTGAAAAAGGACAAGAAATGATGGAAATAATAACATAAACAAATGATCCATGCAGCGTTTTAAAGTTTATTTGAGAGGACAATACAACTATAAAACTTGAATTACATTATCTCACGTTTTTCTTGGTCGATTAACTTTTAGTAATAATTAGAGTAAAGCTCAACTTCAGCACTTTCAAACAACACCACATGGGTGACGTAATTACAATGTAAATGAAGCTTCAACGACGACTTGCGCTGAGGACGCGTTGGCGCGTCCTGCAACTTTTAAGGGTTAAAGAATAGTTTTAGACATAAATAAATATTCATAATATAAATAACATAAAGTATAGATAATACATACCGTAGATTTATTCTCTCTCATATGATACGTGTGTGGGGGGGCGGGGGGGTGAAAGTGTACATAAATAGGTGGATGAAAATCAAGTGTACGTAAATATGTGTTTAGAACTCTTTTATTCCTATCACAAGATACTTATAACAAGATTTAAAAATTTGCGATGAACTGACTGTGCAAAAGTTCAGCTGCGAAGTAGTGAGGGATTACTGTGTGCATGTGAGAATTATTCCTCAATCATAATATGGCGGGTTGTGTTGTTTTTTTTACTGAAATTGGCATGAGTGTAATCAGGCAGGGGACAGTAAAAGTGCTTGTTTCACTTGAAAATTGATGTACAGAATGAGGGAGGGTGTGTGTGTGTGGGGGTTCATACATTTTCATTCAAAAACAAAGGTTTTCTCTTTCTTGCTAGTTCCATCCGATGTACTACTCCGTCTCTCCTCACTCCTAAACCTTTCACTCTCCAAACTACCGCCAAACTATCCAAACACTCACCTGATCGCAACTCTCCTTCAAAGACCCACATTATTAATGCAGCCAGAGGTGTTTTTAAACTGCAGTGAGCCGTCAAACCTTGCGGCAAAATCTAAAGCACTCCCTGAAGCAATGACGTGGTGGAGCTGGGCAGCGAGGCATCGGATGTTATCGTGTTTGGATCCCCCCAAAATGTAGCGAGCCTTGGTACGCACTTCATGAAAATGTCCCTTCATTACTCGAGACGCGCTTTGAAGGCTCGGCACACCTCGTTACATCACTACTCGATACGCCATGTTGCCTTGGCCTTCAAATATCTGTGCTGAGTAATCATCACATAATAAATGTACAGTAAATTGTAGCCTTAGCATATCGTTCGCGCTAGCATTAGCATTTAATGTGGTGAGTGTTGTCTTAAACTCTTGGAAAACATTTTATATACACTTCGTGGCCTCCAGGTGATTTTAATTAATTGAAAATAATGTACTGTTTTCCTGTTGAGTGTGTATAATCATCACAAAGGCGATGTCTTTGTAAACAACAATTATGTGCTCGTCTGTCAATGTTCATTTGAAATTGTTGGAAACCTTTTATGTATTCATTTATTCATTCATGGACTAAAATTTGAAGTTTACAGACGAAAACATTTTGCGTAATTGTCGACCAAAACCAGATGAAATTTGTTTTCGCTGACTAAAACTAGACCAAGACAAACACATTTTGAAACTCGAAACTGCAATTTCTGGAGAAATTACTCTGGGTCTTTGCTGTGTGGGGATACAGATCTTTGCCCCGCCCAGGGTGAATTGAAAATGAATGGGAACATTTTTGGACGTCCATGGCAGTCAATGGCATCGACTTACATAGGCGCCAATGGAATCCAAGTACATTGGGACAAATAGAATGGACAAACATGCCCGTCAATGGCATTAAACAAATGCCATTAGAAAAGAATGG
Source organism: Corythoichthys intestinalis (assembly GCF_030265065.1). Taxonomy (NCBI): domain Eukaryota; kingdom Metazoa; phylum Chordata; class Actinopteri; order Syngnathiformes; family Syngnathidae; genus Corythoichthys; species Corythoichthys intestinalis. The sequence goes on from NC_080404.1 coordinate 37,947,424, forward strand.
GAAAATTGGACGTCCATGGCCGTCAATGGAATAGGGTAAGTTTGGGGGGCACGTCCTATTGATATCTGGTCATTTCCTGTTGATTTGGGGATTTTTTTTTTTGCCATTGAAAATGAATGGGAAACATTTTGGACGTCCATGGCCGTCAATGGCATCGAGTTACATAGGCGTCAATTGAATCCAAGTCCATTAGCATCATTAGATTCGACACACATGGCCGTCAATGGCATCAATGCAATCTAAATTCCATTGGAAATCCCATTGGAAGTGAAGGGGAAATTTTCCCATTAGAAATGAATGGGAATTTTTTTGGCAAATTTCCGGGGAACCGTACATTTTTTCCAAATTCTGTATTCAATTTTTATGCACCTCACCGTCCCGGAATTGTTGATGCTTTTTTTTTTTTTTCCGTAAAATTGCCGTTTATGGGCGAACAGAAAATTTTTCAGGGCTGTTTGAAAAATTCCCTGCATCGCAAGAAAATTATGGTCGTGTCGATACTTGAACGGTGCCGATCGGTAAAATGGTTCGGGCTGCATAGCGCGCCAAAAAACGCGGAGAATAAGATGAAGTAAGAATAAATAATAAGTAGGCTAAAGCTGCAGAACAACACTATCTGGCCTTTGCCAAAAAAGGCAAAGACCCAGATAATGACTAAAATATGACAAAGACTAATAAGTGTTTTTGTCCATTAAAAGGGCTGCCAAAAACAACACTTCCATAAATCAATTACAGACCAAAACACTTACAGTGTGTCATTACATATTCGACAGCAGTAATTATTTATTTTTGTATTTATCTATTTTTCGCTTCAATCAACATTGTGGTGTGTGCCTACAGACATAATTACCAACACGGGGAAGTATGGATGTAACCATACATCATTTTGGATCGATATTGATTAGTGAGCAACGCAAAACATCCATCAATATCGTCATCCTTTAGATCAGCGGTAGGCCCCTCCCAACTGGATGCAGAGCAAACTGGAGTATATAAAAAATACATACTGTTGGGAAAAATTAAACCACGAAAGGGAACCGCATGGTAACCCAAGCCACACAGGGGCGCTTTTGCTTTCGTAACTTTTTGGACTGTCAAATTGAGCGAGCCTCACAAAACGAAAACCCATAGAGGCGCCGCCTGTCTCGGCCACTGTTACGCACACGCCCCCTTGATGGTCCCGGTTGTGGTTTCCGCTTCCAGGAAATATACGCGGCGCCACACCATGTTTCTATTTGTTATTTTCCTGCACAACGATTGTAACAACTGAAGTAACGATGTTAGACTTTTTTGTCGTTTTCTCAAGATTTATTTTAATCGCAACCCGCCGACTGCTCATAAAAGCAGAGTGTGACCACCCTCTGCCTCCTGCATTCACATGCGTTCACGAAAGAAACAGTGCTACGGACTCAGACAAGCTGGCAAAAGAACATAGATACATACATTGTGTGTTTTTATACATACATACACATAGACACACACTATATGGCTATTTTGGAATCACAGTTTAAAATATGTTGGGTTTTGGCTCTTTCCCGGTTCCCGACCCCTGCTTCAGATAAATGAATTGAATCCTGGCAGACTTGTTCATAACAGCATACATCGTATCGTTTTCCACTGAACTGATATTGAATCGTGTCGTCATGAAATTGGTGATTCACACTACTAATTTCTCCACAACTGACATATATGGGTCATTTTATGCAGAAGATAAAGATTGTATAAACCAGAGTATTGTTTTGAAAGTGAACTTGAAGCTATTTGTTGTCAAAAATGTCCAATTTACTTGTATTATTTCCTTAAGTGAAATGTAACTGATTGTTTAAATATGTACATAATATCAAATTAAATCGAGCGACGGCTCTTGAATTGAATCGAATCCTAATATCAGCAAATAATAATATCATAGTCCAAAGTATTGATGTTGTATCATACCGTCATGAAATTGGTGACTGGTGCTAGAGGAATGTGTTTTACAGCTGACTTATATTGGCCATTTGATGCAGAGGATAAAGAATATAGTCTTAGAAGTATTGAGACTGTAAGAGAATTTAAAGCTATTGGTTGTTTTAAATACACGCCGAATTCACTTTGTTTAATGTTCATTTTGACAGTAAACGTCAACTAGGAGTGACGCAGTGATTAAGGAAAATTATTTTTGAGAGGTTGAGAGGGGACACCAGCACAATATGAAGCTTGCTTTCCTTGAGAAAACTATCGAGAGCAAGTTAGGTGGCTATCTTGTGTATATTTTTATCCGGATCAGAGGTTGAGCTTTTAAACCCAAGAGAACAGAAGCTGGTATTTATAGACGCCTCAATAAAAGATGAATCCTTCGCTTACGCAACTCATCCTGACCACGGCGGAGGTGTCCGGGAGATGGACAGACGGACATGTCCCGCCTTCCTTTCGTGCCCTTTAAATCGCTTTCGCTTGCTACATCATCGTCCTTGCCTTCCTTCACTGATGTATTATTCACATCCCTGACTGACTCTTTATGCGGACTCCCCCATCCCTCCTGTCCCCCCCGTCCCCGGCACCTGGGGCATGCTTCCCCAAAGGGAGCCGAGCCAAGAGACGGATAAAAAGCTCAGGGATGGCTTGCTGGGCGGAGATAAGACGCTACCAATGGCCAAGGTTGACATTTTGCTGGCTGCTGCTTTGTGGTGGGAGAGCAATGTGTTTACACCACTTCACAGCATTTAATGACAATGTCAATGCAGCAACATCACTGCATGCCAAAGATTACGTTTACATTATTTGTACAGGGGGAGACCTAGCTGACTCAGTTACTGTTTGGTTAAGGGTTTCCCAACCTTAACTGAACCAAGGCATTAGAACAGTGGTGTCCAAACTACGACCTGTTGTCCAGTTTTTATTGGCCCCAAGTAAATTATGGAAATATCATTCAAAATGTCCCACACAAAAAGCTTCAATTCAGCCCATATTATGTTGCACTTCGCAGCTTTAACACTAGATGGAGTTAGTCATTTAAACAGTAGCTCTCCATGAGCTCATGGGTCAAATCCTGACAACATGTTGAAATGAATGTAGAAAGTGACTGTAGAATTTCAGTACGTTTTACATGAACTTTCATAAAACAACAATCCAATGTAGAGCTGAAACGAATACTCGAGCAACTCGAGTAACTCGAGTTTAAAAACTTATCCGAGTAATTTTATTCACCTCGAGTAATCGTTTATTTTGACAGCTCGAAGCATCACGTTTTGCTCGGACTACTTTGAATGCGGGAGAACACGCTGATGTCACGTGCCTAGAGGAAGAAGAAGAAAAAAAAAACTTACTGCAACCGACAGCCGCTACAAACGACGCCGACGTTGCTAAATACTAGCCCGCATGATGCTACGTTGGTAGCAGGTAGCGTCTGATGAGTCTCATAGAGATCACATGTATGTTGAACTAGATGCGAAATGACAGACTCGGTCGCGTCTGGGCAGCGTTAGTAAACAGCTGCCATCTTAAAGCAGTAGAGCGCATAGCTAATAAAGAGCGCTAAGTGTTAATAAATAAAGATTAACGTTACTGTCACTAGCTCACGTAACGTTAGCCCAGCGGAGGGCTAGGTTTCTATTAATTATGAGTATGACCACTGTCGATGCGTGGCTAACGTGTTTTACATACAGGCTTTAACATAACATAGCGTTGTGGAGTGATGAGGGTGTAAAATAAAAACTCAATAATGCTAACTATCAATTTTAGCTCAGTAGTCATTGCTGGATAAAACACCAAGTAGCTCTGGTCCCTAATGTGCTCCAATACAGCCTGTATAATACATTTATTTTGAACACCGCAAAAACTCAAAATCCTATCAGGACTTACAATTTTTGACCAACTTAAAACTTAACTAGAACTTAAAAATGACTTGACACAGATAGAAATTCAATTGAAACAATTGGGAAAAAAATCCTAACTTTAATGATGTGTGTTATCAAGCGTAACAGCATTTTTAGGTATATACAGTATATATATTTTTTAATAAGATCTAAAGGTTTTTTTGAGTGAAAGCAGTGAATTTGTCTTTTTTTTATTCTAGTTACATCTGAGATGCAACTGTTGGCTGTTTTCAACAATATACATCGGAAATAAAGACATTGATTGACTGAAAATGGTTCAAGATTAGATGAAATGTCTTGTTTTCTCATGTATAATTAGAATTGCTCTTCACCTAAAAATCTATTTGTTTTATCCGATTACTCGATTAATCGATCGAATTTTCAGTCGATTACTCGATTACTAAAATATTCGATAGCTCCAGCCCTAATCCAATGTGATAAATTGATGTACATTTGCTCAACTCCTTTGCTGCCACTGGACATTTTCACTTTGTTCTGCAAAAGTTTAATTCAGTAGTATAAATATAAATACATTTTTAGGGCTGTCAAATGATTAAAATTTTAATCGAGTTAATCCCATCTTAAAAATTAATTAATCATAATTAATTTCAATTCAAACCATCTCTAAAATATGCTATATTTTTCTGTAAATTATTGTTGGAATGGAAAGATAAGACACATGACGGGTATATACATTCAACATACTGTACTTAAGTACTGTATTTTTTTACTATAACAATAAATCCATAAAATGGCATTAACATTATTAACATCCTTTCTGTTAAAGGGATCCACAGATAGATTTGTAGTTCTTAAAAGATAAATGTTAGTACAAGTTATAGTAATTTTATATTAAAGCCCCTCTTAATGTTTTCGTTTTAATAAAATTTGTAAAATTTTCAATCAAAAAATAAACTAGTAGCTTGCTATTGTTGACGTTGCCGAGCGGTGACGTCACAGCAGTTCTTTCACAGTGTCTTTAACTACGTAAGCTAGTGATTGAAATACACCACAAGGTGTCAATGGTGAGTTTTAAATTACTTAGAAATCAAGCCAATGAGTGTGTTTTGTCCCTCGACTGACGCCGTAGTTCCCTGTTTTTTTTTTTTTTTTTAAGACTGGGTCTATTGTGATTCACGTTCATTTGAGTGCTGTCTTCACAACATACGAGACCACTGATAGTTTGTATACTGTGACTAAATATTGCCATCCAGTGTATTTGTTGAGCTAAACGAAATGTTTGAATAGAGTATGACCAAAGTTTAATAAGTTTTATGTGTATTTTGCACAGCTATTTTGATTGGGAATGCCAGCTTTTCTTTTTGTGATTTTTTTTTTGTTGAGAGATAGTAATATTATTTTTGTTGTGCATTCACTAAATGATACTTACGTTTGTTGTGAAGGACTTGCCGAAGCTTAAGCCAATAAACGGCGCGGTCCAATGAGTGCCTGTGTCCATTGCCTTTCTCTGCCTCTTAGCTCTCAATATGCAAAAAACAGCGTCATTGTAATCTGTTTGAGGCAATGCATGAGCGGGTTATTCAACGCATATGTTAAATGCATCAAATATTTTAACGTCATTAATTAAAAATAATTATCGCCTGTTAACGCAATAAATTTGACAGCACTAATATTTTTCAAAATCTTTATATCTCTGGAGTATTATTTTGCTTGTAGCCCTTAACTCAGTACTTCTCAAATAGTGGGGCGAGCACCCCCCCGGGGGCGCATGTGATCTCGGGGAAACATACTTTTTTTTGCTGTACCAGAATAAAGTGTACTTGCACACCCACTCAGTGGGTGGCAGTGGCGCTCTCATTTTCAGAGTGTGCACAGTATTTTTGAACCGAACAAGTGCACACAGCAAAGAGCACTGAAGATATGAAGAGTTAGACCATAATATATGACAAACCGTTTGTAGCGTTTGGCTTTGAATTTTGATATATTAGGAGATGAGGAAAGACCAGTCTGTTTGCTGTGTCTAAAAATGTTTGCAGCAGACAACGGGAAGCCAAATCAATTAAAACGTCACTTAAAGACATTAGACCCCTATCACATTGATAAGCCGCTTGATTGTTTTTCAGCGAAAACCTGTTGAATATTGCCAACAATCCTTCCTCTTTGTCAGTGTCACATCAGTAAACCAGCGAGCACTATTAGCATGCTCAGTGCAAACCCCACACCATAGCAAAGGAGCTGATACTGCCTGCAGCAAAAATAAAAACTGTCCCTTTGTCCAATGACACCGTTTATGTCCTATTTTTGTTTTTTTCGGTAAATTTGTTTGGCATATTGTCATCGTAGGTTAATTTTGCTAATCAATTTCAATTTATTATTATTGCTTGATTTTATAAAGTTTTATTTTTTAGTATGAAATGGTCAAAAATATACCTCAAGTGTATTTTTACAGTTTGGATATGACTTTTTAATTCAGGCAAATTGATGCGCTTTAAGTCTTTTCTGTTACAAACAAAACAATGTTAATGAAGTTATACTTTATTCTAAGTTGGTCGATATTACTTTTTTTCCTTTAATATGAAAAGGACACAATTTTATGCAGAGGTGTACTTCTAATAATAAATTTACTGGTACTATTTACAGTGGCGGCAGAGAGTTGGGGGGTGGGCGCAAAATTTTTACATCTTCCTGGAAGGGGGTGGGGGGGCTGGCGTAACAAAATAATTGAGACTGCCTTCACTCATTTCATATATTGACAGTGATAGTCGTAAAATTTATTTCAACTGGGATAGCAATTGAATGATCATGTTTTACTGCCATTAATGGCAATAGACGTCCAATCCAATTTGACTTGGAGGCCCTCCCAGGCAAAATGGATTGGACGTCTATCGCAACCAATGTTATTATTATTATTTTTTTACCTCGTTCTGATCCTCTGTGTAACAAATGAAAGGGGAAAGATTTCAAATGGCCATTGCGTCCTGATTTTTCTAAAAAGTGGCCTCGGAGAAAAAAGTTTGGACATCCCACCTAGGTTAAATTTAAAGTGACGGCTTAGTTAGTTTAGGGTTGGAATGGGTAGAGGAAGAAGATTTGGAAGAAGACTGGGTTATTTCAGGTGCTGGGCTAGCAGTACAATAAAAATACAGCACTAATAATACTATATAATATAAAACAATACAATAATAATAAATACAATACAAAAAATACTAATTATCATCCATTTAAAAAGAAATTAAGAATCAAATTGCTGGATCAACCACCAATTTTCTTGCTGGAAAATTTCAAATATTTCAATTATCCAAATTAGCCAAACGGCATTATTAAAAGATGACAATATTAAGCGATATTTTTGCATTCGGATCGATATACAATGATCCCTACTTTGCGCATCAAACTTCGCGCCCTTAGACCATCACAGATTTTTTTTCAATTAAAAAAATGTATAAATAAATGCATTATTTTATAGAGCTGTCCCGATCTGATGACGTGTTCTCTCACTCTCGCTCCTGCTGCTTTTCTTGCTTGATTAACAGACGTTAAGGTTTGATCTTGCCAGAAACACTTGTAAGCTGCAACTTCAAAGCACCGCATACGTCAATCATCGTTTAACTTGTTAAACAGTTGCTGTGGCAACTTATTGTGTGTAGGTGAGCATCTTGACCAGATTTGAGTAGACTCACTCAATGAAGTATTTAATAAAGATATGCATTTTTCTACTTTATTCTTGTTTAAAAATAATTCAGTGGGACAGCAACATGTTTAAAACTTATCATAATTATTACATTACATATACTTTGGGGGAAAAGTGGAGAAAAAAACATGTCTTATATGTATCCCTTTCCAATGATTAATCTGAATAAATACATTGAACACACACCAAAAAAAAAAAACTATTTCACGGTTTTTCACTTATCGCGGGTTCTTATCGGGTTCTGTTCCCCAGTAACCGGGAAAAACGAAGGACCACTGTAGATTCACTTGTGCTTAACAAATCAATATGATCGATTATTGTTACTTTACTTGTTGAAACATAATTGGCATAATAATCGGGGGTGAAAGTGCGCGGGAACGGTCAGGAACGCAGTTCCGATATAAGATTCAGGGCCATAACGCAGTTCCGGTATAAGATTCAGGGCCGGTATACGGTGCTATGATTCCGAAAATATGACGGCAACTGTCAAAACACGATGTAAAAAAAAATAAAAAATAATACAAAGCTGCCACACATGCATTTCATCTCCAAGAAGAAAACAATCTACCAACATCAGATTTACATACACAAATGTTAACAACAAGCATAATAAAGTGCTTGTGTAGCGTAATCCGTTTCCACCGATATTTATTTTATTCCACGGACGGCATGGAGGTTTACCCAGCTGCTGCAGTTATCCGAGTCTGACAATGACGAGTCATGTCAATGTGCGAATGCATGCAGCAAGCAAAACGCCTGGGCTCATTTATCCGTTAAGTTGGCTGACATATTGACATGTGATCACCAGAGATAGTTAGCTCTAATTGGTTCAAATGTGCATCTTTTCTGAAACAGCCAAAAAAAAAAAAAAAAAAGGGCAATGCAACAGAAAATGGATCAAATCTTTAAGAGCAAGAAAGAGTTAAGGTGGCTTATTTATCATATTTTTTTTTTTCTTGCTCTGATGGGGAGGTTCAGAACATCATAGCTGTCAATGTGCACTTTGGACTTATATTTGTTCATTTATGTCAGGCTACTTATCCATTTCCTTATGATTTAAAAAAGTCAATGTTTGTGCGATCTTCAAAATATATTCAATTTCACTCTGCATAATATGTCATTTGTAGTTATTTTTTTTGAATGTATGTTACTTGTATCTTTATTATTAAAAAACAACAAAAAATGTTGACATTATCTTCAATTTTGATATACATCATATGTCCTTAAGTAGTTAACATTGAGATTTTGCATTTAGTATGTGAGGAAATGAGGGAAAATAAAAATTAGGAGATGGAGGTTGGGGTTATAGCTGTTTTTGTTAACTTTTATTTTGCAAATCGTAGAAAAAATACAATTTTGAATGAAAATCAGTTTTTGTATGTGTTATAGAAATAACTGACCAAAACAGTTTTCTTTGCATTTCAGTAGATTTTGAGACCCCCCCCCCCCCCCCCCCCCCCCCCGGAAAAAAAACAAAAAAACAAAAACCAAATTGTGGCTCCGTGGTGACCTTCACGCCAGGGAATTCTAACCACTTTCACCCCTGATAATAATGGTGCTTTATTGTTATGTATGCTTTGGGTCATTTCATTATTTCAGCTTATCCATTATTATACATATTTTATTATGTACTGAACCTTCCTAAAAGTGATTCCAATATTATTCCTTGTCTTTAACTCATTGGCTGCCATTGAGAGCAATGGACGTTCAATCCATTTGGACTGGGATGGTTGGCAGCGATCATTCGCCAGTTCAAATGAATTCGACATCTATCGCTGTTAGGTTTGTATACATTGCAGTGAATATTCCAGTGTGCGTTTGCGCTATCGGTAGCAAGAAGATAAACACCTAAGCCAATCTACATACGGTGGTTGGGGGGGTGCACTGCTGTGATGCGGGCAGATCTGAAATGGAATCTGCGTGTGTTCCCCCTGGCTGCACACATCATTTATCCATCAGCGCCGAGCCGCCATGCCTCGCCTCGCCTCCAGCCAGCTATCAATCACCGCATCGCTGCGCTTTATGGAAATGGACGCAGGGGAAAAAAAGTGCTTTTAACAGCGTTTTTCGACTAGATGTGGCCATCCGAGCGTCTATAGGGTGGCTTGGCTTACATCTATCTAAATGGATATGAGCCGAGTATGCGGGGAGGTTTCAGAATAGCAAGGCAGTTGCGCCTCACTCGCTAATCCCACCGCCCCTGACGGTTAAAGAGAGCTGCAGGTGGTCAAAATGGGTGCTGACTGTTTGACATGGTACAAGAAAAACAAGAAATGTTTTATGGTAGACGGGTAAAGATTAAATTATGTTATATTATTAAAAGTAGGTCAGAACAATTAATCAGTTTAGTGAATCGATTCATAGATGTTTAAAAACTGCAGAGTTTGCATAGAGTTTGAAAATATAATTGACTTTTTTAAAGGGATCCTCGATCTTAAAAGACATGTAGGCGCTAGTAAACCACAATTGTTCTCTTGTACTAAAATATGTTATTAGAAACACATAAAATGTTAAATCAATGGCAATATTTTGCAATATTTAGTACATATTTTGACAGTTTCCAAACGTGTACAACAATTGTGTATTGCTGCCTAAACTCGCTAAGTAAAATGCCTCGATGTGCTGCTTTTGGATACAATTTCCAGTCAAATGGAAACAAAGGGAGTGATGTGAGTCTCCACAGATTTCCTATTGACAAGAAGAGGAGAAAGGTTTGGGAAAATGCCTGTACACTGACAAAACCTCCCAAAGACCCAAGGCTTTGTTCTGGCCATTTATCTCCTACCTTGTTAAAAGCTTTTAGTCGACAACTTATGAAAGTGCTCACCGGAGCGGCTGGATATAAGCGGAGACTAAATTCAAATGCTGTTCCAACTATTTTCTCTCACAAGAAGCCTCAATGGGCACGGATAGCGAGTGAAATGAGCGCAATAAAGTGCCAAAGACAAGAAACTCTGGCCGCTATCTTAAGCAAGCAAGCCGCTCCTGTCACTACAGCGGTAGGCGAACCTTCGGGCGTACCGCTAGTCACAGAGGAAGCTAATAATTCACCTCTACTGTCAGTTCATCAGGGAGTAAGTGTGTTTTTTCAGTATTCACCAAATACAAGTGATGCTGCCACTTAAACTGATCTAGACACGTCCGATGCAGCGGTACAGTGGCCAGCTGATGCTTGCCGAGCACTTAACTCATTTGCTCCCAAAAACGTATAAATACGAGGGGCATTCAAAAAGTAATGCACTCAAATGCATTGCTCGTACAGGATTTTACCAATCTTGTTTGTATTTGACACACCTTTTTGCGATTGTTATATGTGTTTTTCTTATTTTCAAATTTTTAAAGCTTAAACTACCTCATCAGCATAAGTTTTGTTGTCAAGATTGACAGAGGTGGATGGGCGACCACTACGGGGCTTATTGGCTATGCTGGCTTTACCCACCTCTTCATGCTCTTTAGTACTATTTTTAAATCGCTGTACCCATCTTTTGACAGTACTGTAGTCTATGGTATCACTACATTTTCCAGCCGGTTGTGAATCCTCAGAGGGGTTTCTCCCTCTGCAACAAGGAATTCGATTATAGCTCTTTGTTTCTGACGAGCTTCAAGAGGGGCAGCCATTTTGGAAGCTAGTTTAAGCTTTAAAGTGATCCTCTAACTTAAATACATGTAGGCTCTAATAAACCACAATTGTTCTCTTGTACTAAAATATGTTGTTAGAAACACATAAAATGTTAAATCAATGGCAATATTTTATAATATTTACTACATATTTTGACCGTTAGTTGGCGCCATGGTTTGCGGGCTCGCAGTGATGACGTCATTGGTATCTTTCGTGTTCAACAATTGCTTATTGCTGCCTAAACTCGCGAAGTAAAATGCCACGATGTGCTGCTTTTGGATGCAATTTTCAGTCAAATGGAAACAAGGGGAGTGAAGTGAGTGGTCAAGGTGGAATTATTATTTTTAGTGAATAAATGTGCATATGTGGAAGCTTCTCCCCCTTTTTGGTCCCTGTATGCACGTATCCTACCCACCACGCGTTACAACTAGCGCCCGAACATTTCTCCTGGATCCTCAGTCAAGTAAGGGATCCGTCTATTTTCTGGATCCGACGGTCCCACCGCGTCTGCAATAATGGTTTCGGATCTGTCCATTTTTTTTATTCGTCGGTCCCAAACAGCAGCTTTTCAGATCAGTCTATTTTGTGGAATCGACGGCCTGATGCGGCTGCGGCATTACCATGGGATCGGTCTAATTTCTGGTGTGCTCTTTGGCCTGTACTGTATGTAAAGCATACGACAGCTCTGGATGCTAACAATCTACATAATTATATTGGGATAAGTTTGAAAACGCAATATGCTTAACTTGAATATCTGCTAATAAAACCGGGCAGCATACACTCTCGCTCCCAACCGGACTTCCCAACAGGACTCTGTCGCATCACCAGTTTTGCCCAACTTTTGTCTTATCAGGTATTTGCTGCACGCATTTTTCCCTGAAGCTTGTCTTGTGAACGATCGACAGTGCTGTCCTGCTCTTCACTTTTCAGATCTGGTTCAAATAAGAAGGGTAGACCTGACGACATGTTGGGGTAGCTAACGAGTGAAGCGCTGGAAGTTCGGTAGCGGGCCATGTGACGTCAACAAGAATGGCGACCTATCAGTTAAAATAATTTTACAAATTTTATCAAAACAAAAACATTAAGAGGGGTTTTAATATCAAATTATTATAACTCATACTAACATTTATCTTTAAAGAATTACATGTTTTTAAGATCGAGGATCCCTTTAAAAATATTGAGTTCAATAATAACATTTCTCTTAATGGTTATTAGTTTAAAGTAACTTGTAATATATCGTAAGCATTTAATTTGTTTGATATGAGGTGGCAACTAAAGTTCGCCGCGTGAGTTGACAGTGGTTGCTATTAAGAGTTGCCTCGGGTTTATTGGATGATGAACACTACTAACGTGCAGACAACTCGTCGATACCTCTGATTATATTCCAACAAGAAAAAAAGGGTTAACAGCTGAAGTGCATCTTGCATGGAAGAATTGAAGCTCACCTAATTTTTTCTGGAGTAAAAGCGGCCAATGAGGTAATTTAGTTTGTGTTATTTGTAGGGCTGTCAAATTTAACGCGCTAACGGACGGTAATTAATTTTTTTCAATTAATCACGTTAAAATATTTAACGCATGCGCGGAATGACCCGCTCATGCATTGCCGCAAACAGATTACAATGACGCACTTGAGAGCTATGAGGCGGAGAAAGGTGTCTTGTTTTGTGCTTTTTCTCAACAAAGGTATACCACACACGACGTGCTGGCACTTTGTTTCTTTATTAGCACATTCAGTTCAACATTAACACAGCTTATGGCTCTCGGCAGGCCGTAACTCTAACTCACTCCTGCATCATGTGAGTAAACAACATGTTGGCACCGCGTGCACTTCAATGTGCCTCGGAAAATTCTATATCAGAATATTACAAAAGGCGAGTGGACACAGGCGTTCATTGGACCGCGCCATTTATTGGCATAAGCTTTGGTATCATTTAGTGAAAGCACAACATAAATAATATCTCTCCCAAAAAAAAATAATGCTCGCAAAAAGAAAAGCGCGTCAATCTGTATTACAGTTTTTCTCGAATGTCAGAACACATTTCAGGAAACTGCCCTCTGTTTTCTCTGAACTCTAAACACAAAACACTTTTCTCAAGCTAGCTCCACAAAAACTCGCATTCTCTTTGCAAAATGAAACTCTCACTCCAAAACCCAAACTTTCAACCGCAAAACCCAAACTTTCACCACAAAACTGTTGCTCCTATGGCCAAGAGTAAACTTTGACAACAAAATGGTCCTCACAGCTTGCAAAAATGTAAACACTATTGGATATCTATCGCACACTTCAATAAAAATTGAAAACACAATGTTCAAGGTGTGATGTTATAAGTACCCCATCATCTATATAGTCATCAATAGTAAGTCACAGATTTTTAGGGGAATTGAACCCCATTTATTGATGACAACCTGTACAAACGTACTTTTCCCAAAACAAATATTTCAAAAGAGAACAAAAGTATGTATGTACAGTAAAGAGGTACTATGGGGTCTGCGGGGGGGCCTGTGCAGGGGCCTGCGCATCACGTCGTCGGGTGGGGTCAGGCCACAGGATCTCGTCCACATCGCAGGCTATATTTTCCCTCGCCAGGCAGCTGGGGAAGAAAGCTTTGGCATGCCGGACCCAGCCTGAGTAATCCCCCGCATCATCGAAGGCCAGGTCTATGGCCCTGAGGAGGGTCTCTCCACTAGATGGTTCCCGGTGATACACCTTCCACCGCCATGATGAGAAGAACTCCTCTATGGGGTTGAGGAAAGGTGTGTAGGGTGGCAGACATACGTTGAGGAATTGTTGGTGTATATTGAACCACTCTCTAATCTGGTGTGGTGAAAGCCGATGTTATCCCAGATGATGACATACTGTAGATAGGAGGAGGCTGTGCTGGAACCAGATTCTGCTGCTCACGGTCAATCAGGATATCCTGTAGCTCTCCCAAGAATGTGAGGAGACACTGGTTGCTGAAGGACCCAAGGAGAGCATCAATTTTGAGTCGTTGTGCATTCTCAACAGGCCAACGTGGATAGTCTCATGTGTCTTCAATTTTGAGTTACCGTGTTTAAGCAATGGCGCCCGTGCTTTCATTGTGTTCAACTTTTGATGTCTGAGTCTACCATTTTGAATTGTGTGAGCAAAATGTGTTCAGTGAATGAGAATGTGTTCATATGATTGCGCAAAGTGTGTTTTAGCAAGTGCAAAAGTGTTTAGCCTAAGTGTAAATGTGTTTAGAGAATTGCATTTGTGTTTAGAGTTTTATGAAATTGGAGATTGAGGTGAAATGTGTTTATAGTTAAGCCAACTAGCGGCCTGATTTAACAAATGTGTTTAGGCAACTGGTCATTGTGCTTAGAGATCAAGAAATTGTGCTTTAGCAATCGAGAAAAACTGTAATGAGGCCCTATTCTCACACAGTTAAACAACAGTGCAAAGAGAACTGGCATTCCCAATCAAAAAAGCTATGCAACATACACATAAAACTTACTCAAGACTTAGGTCAAACTCTATTCAAACATTTCTTTTAGTTCAACAAATACATTGGATGGCAACATTTATTCACAATATACAAACTATCAGAGGTCAAGTACGTTGTGACGCCAGCACTCAGATGACGTGAATTACAATGGATGGACCACTAAACAGGAAACTACGGCGTCAGTCGAGGGACAAAACACACGATTTGGCCTGATTTCTAATTTAATTTAAAACTCGCCATTGACACCTTGTGGTGTATTTAGTGTATCGAGTTTATTTTTTGATAGAAAATTTTACAAATTTTATTAAAACGAAAACATTAAGAGGGGTTTTAATACAAAATTAGTATAACTTGTACTAAGATTTATCTTTTAAGAACCACAAGTCTTTCTTGTGGATCCCTTTAACAGAAAGAAAGTTAATAATGTTAATGCCATCTTGTGGATTTATTGTTATAATAAACAAATACAGTATTGATGTACAGTATGTTGAATGTATACATCCGTCTTATTTCTTATCTTTCCATTCCAACAATAATTTACAGAAAAATCTCATATTTTAGAGATGGTTTGAATTGCGATTAATTACGATTAATTAATTTTTAAGCTGTGATTAACTCCATTAAAAATTTTAATCGTTTGACAGCCCTAGTTATTTGGCTTGGAAAATCTGTTGGTTTCTGTTAGTTAGTGTAGTTATTTAGTCATGTTTTGTTAAATTTCTCTGTGTGAAAATTATTTTACTTCATGTAAATTGTATTGAAATAATCCAAAACAATCATTTTCACTCTAGCTGATCCGTGACATTTTGTTGAGGTCTTGGCTTCTGGCGTCACTCCCTAGCCCCCAAATTTACTGTTGTTCACATCATGTTCCTGCATGCCCCTGACAACATGTTTCGTCTCCAGTTGGCGATTTTAAAGGGCATCAGGGGAGAATGGTAGCACTCTCAAGGGGACACAAATGGAGCGAGGTGACTTGGAACGGTTGAAAAATGAATGAACGGGGAAGGAAGGACAAGTAAAGGGTAAATGTCAGTTTAAAACAGACTGATCAGCTGTTGACAGCATTGCAGTTGTACGTCACGCTATTGTGTGTTTGTGTGTTTAACGTAGACAGATGTTACAAAGCTGCGCTAACACGATCAAACGCAGCCTCTCCTCCTCTTTCCTCTTCTATTAGATCATCTCCACTGCTTTCTGGACGCTCATTATTGCCCACACAAATCTTCGGAGAAAAGCAGGGAATAAAAAGATATATACCAAGACTAAGGCCATGTCTACAACTAGCAGGATTTTTTTTTTTTTTTTTTTTAAACCGAGGATTTTGCCATAATACGTCCGGAAAAAATAATTACATCCACACCAGCACGTTTGTAGAAAAAAAAGCTTCCACAGCCAACCTCATTCATTTATTTTTAAGTACATTCCTAACAATCCGTGAAAAATATTTGTTCATAATACCCCCATCCTTCGCATGTGTTCTTCAATATGAAGCACTGCGAGAGTTGGCAAATTAATGGAAGCAAAAAAAGCACCTCATTTACTCCAAACATAGACTTAAAAAATCTATTGACCTGACACTTAGTCATCGTTTGCGTCACGCCTTATCAGAGGGGGCCGAGCTTCATTTAGTAATAGCCGAAGACGGCACACGCTCATGTCGGATTTAAGCTTGGATTTACTTACAATTGGATTTAACTACGAAAGCTGTACTGCATACAAACAGGAAGGATTGCATCAGGAGTGATTTGTTCGAGGATTTAAGGTAATTATTATATTTTTCGTACCATGCATGCTTGATTGAAGCATTTATTCGCAGGAATTTTCTTCTTTGTCTAGACATGGAGGCGGCTAATTTTCAGAACTGACTAGCCTCATAGTTGGCAATATTTACGTGAAATAAATGCTACCTGCATGGTTTCTTTGCTTTTAACCAAGAATCGAGACTGTTTTACGTCAATATCTATGAAGAATTTACGGATTTAAGCATTTATTCACAAGAATTTTTGCCAGAAAAGCTCTGTTTACGCCAGGCTGCCGCTAGCCTCATTCGCTAACAGTATATAGTGTATAATGATGATAAAGGGATATTCTATTCTATAAAAAGTTGTGATTGTATATAGAATTTACTATCTATTTACATATTATTTATGATTGATTCTGCTTGTTTTCCTCAAGTATTAAGTTTCTGATAAATTGAGTGATTTATTTGCTGTTGAAAACTTGCAGTAAATAAAAAAAAACATGAAGTTGCTATTTTGGTCAAAAACTTATATGTTAAATATTGCTATTGAGCCTAAAAATATAGGTGATTATCTCTGCATTTGGTGATTTTTGAGCATCTAGTGTAAAATCTGAGACTTTTATAGCCATTTTAAATTGCGTTATAGTTGTATAGAAAATAATCGGGATTTTATAAGGGAACGACTTTGAATTTTTTTATACTGCTGCTCATGGAGACTCATATATGGCTAAGTTAGGTGCCTGTTTTGGTTTTAGGTCGGTAGCAGCTTTGGTTTTGTAAATATTCGAATTTGAAGTTTTTGAAAATAGGCCTTCTACGAATCGCCCCAGTTTCCTGTGTCAATAAGTTATGAAGTCTATGCTCCAAATGTAAACATTGGTCTCATGTGTGACATAGGGAGAAAGTTTGTCGCAGTCAGTGACGTTTCCACAGTTAAATCTCCGGTGTCCACATGATGACGCCACAAACGCAGAATTCCGACATCTTCATTTTAGACGCAGTTTTTAAGAACCCTCGTTTAAATGTGCGTGTGGATGATAGACCAAACCGTAGAAAAAGTTCTTCTTTTTGACAAATACCCTGCTACGTGTACACATGGCCTAATACAAAGGAAATAAATATCTCATTTGAACAGGAGGAGCAGCTTTTGTTTCTGTTGTCATTCATTAACAGTGTTGTCAGTAACGCGTTACTAAGTAACGAGCAATCTAACACGTAAATTTTTCCATTCAGTAATCTATTAAAGTTAGTTTCCTTAGTGCCTTTGCGTTACTATTTTGTTGTTTCCTCATAATGTATGTAGAATGAAGAAAACTGTAGTCATGTACGAAGAGCATTTCGAATAGAAAATGTTCCTCTTCACGTTTTCTCATCAGAAAAAAAAAAAAAAAAAACGGTCATGTGTATTACCATGATGTGTAAGCACCGTCTGCAGCGGCAGGCAACAACATAGCCTGGCGACCTCATCAGGACGCTAACTAACAGTGAAAGAGGCAAGAGAGATACCACAAACGGCTGCATTTGCTCACTGGAAATACAGCCATTACTTCAAATTTCTGTCCAGTAAAGATGACAAAAATATCTCTCAAAAATATCAAAAATACTGTCGGCCGCTAAAAACTCGACATCCAATTCAAGGAACCACTTGGAATTACAGCACAACGTGACAAAATTAACTCAAAACAAAGTCTAAAGGTAACGAGACAGCCAGAATGTCATACATTTTATAGTTACAGTTTGTAACCATAGGTGGAGTTTGACTTTGGCGGGGGGCATGTTGATGACCCTGAAACAAAAGTCAAACGTTTCTACACACCTCATCATTTGTGCATTTTATACATTTTGACTACTATTGTAAATTCTCACTGAAGATATCAAAACTATGAACGAACATGTGGAATTATGTACTTGGCAAAAAAAAAAGAAGAAAAGTGAAATAACTGAAAACAGGTTTTATATTCTACATTCTTCAAAGTATCCACCCTTTAGGTGTGTCCAAACTTTTGCCCTGTACTGTATATATACATCTTGACACTGTCCGTGTTCAATCCTCAGTTCAAGCTCAGTTGTTGTTGGTAGCTTTTGAAAGCTTACATTTAAAGAAATTCTAAATATCCATCTTGCCTCCTCAGGTGTAGTTTTGGCTAAGCAAAGCAAAGGACAGTCTCTAAGGTGCTAGTCACGTGATCTGTCCGAAAAATAATTTGGACCCATTATGAAATACTTTGGGGGATTCTGGTTAATTTCATTCATTCTTGTAGTTTGTTTTATTGGATTGCAACTTTTATTGACAACATTTTAACAGCTAGGTTTTTATTTTAAAGGGGAAGGTCAGAATTTTTTACATTTAGTTAGACGTTTAATTAGTCGTTGGAGTTGATTTGAACAAATTCCGTAAAGTTTGTCAGTTATTTGTTAGTTTCAGGGCTCTGAAGTGGCTAAGCTAGCGCAAGTCAATCGTGGTTGAAATCAACTCCATTGACTGATTAAACCTCGCTAACTCGAAGATTAAGCTTTATGTGAAAAATTCAAATACTCGAAGAGTAAGCCTAATGTGAAAAATTCAAGTACATGCGATGACATTTTTCTGTTGTCATTCTTATGTTGAGGCAGCAAAGGGAGAAAAAATGGTAAAAAGTAACTGATAAATGACTTTGATAATAAAGTAATCAGTAAAGTAACTAGATTACTTTTTTGAGGAGTAATCAGTAATTATATTATTTTTTTCAAGTAATCTGTGACAACACTGTTCAGGAATGCATTCATATTAACTCATTGCCTGTAGGGCTGCTGTGATTTCTCACCTAATAAGCAAAAAAAATCGATGATCGAACTAATCTACTACAGATACATAATTAGATTTGGAGGAATTTTTTTACCTATAAGTTGTACAAACCCTATTTTTGAGCCTTTGAAATGTAAATAGTCTCTTATTTGTTATTTTTACAGGCTAAAGGCCTTTCAAGTCACCACTTAAGTTGTTGTTGTTGTTGGTTTTATTCTTGTATATTTGTTTATTAAAAAAAAAAAAAAAAAAAAAAAAAAAAAAAAGACTCCGGCGTCATGAAGTCCAAATCACGTAAATTGGATATGTCATAACCCGGGGACTACCTGTATTATATATTGAGCCGACAAGTCGACTTTGACAAAAATAATTAGTGATTAATGGACAATAAAAATAATTATTTTGACTGGGAGGTAGGGGTGTGACAAAATATATAAATGGTGATATATCGTGATACTTTGTATCCCAAAAGGTTATCGATATGCTCCTGCAAGAATCGAGATATCATTTTAAAAAGGTGTCAATATCTAAAAAAAAAATAAAATAAAATAAACAACAACAACAATTTGCTACCAAAATCTTCCACCATAATAGTGTCTCAGTTAACTCTAAGGCTGCATTGACGGTGCTCGACGCCCAATCCATTTAGACTGGGAACGTTCGTTCATTCGAAACCAGAGCATTCACAGTCATTCTGTCAGATTTTCAGGGCATTTATAGGTCACTTGTTGTTCATTTTAGGGCATTTCCAGGTCATTTCCTGTTGGGTTTGAGTCACTACCTATTTATTTGGGTGATTCCCAGGTCTCTTCCTGTTCTGTAACACAAAGTAAACAGGAAGTGACCCATAAAATACCCCAAAATCAACAGGAAGTAACTGAAAATCAACAGGTAAATGACCTTAAATGGCCCAAAATTACCACATTGCCTGGCATTGGCTGCTAATGACGGCCATAGATGTTCAATCTGTTTGAAGTGGGACGTATGGCACCCTCCCAGTACAAATGGATTGGACGTCTACTAGTGATAAACTCATTCCAATTCACAGCAGAAGCTTGTTTTTCTGTTTATTAGTTTTTTTTAGAATATCTTATCTAATTGTTGTATCGCCGTATCGTCAGATCATCGTTATCGTGAGCTTTGTATCGCAAACCCTATCGTATCGTGAGGTACCAAGAGGTTCTCACTCCTACTGGGAGGGTTTGCAGTTATCATTTAATACCAGCCTCCCCAGGTCAAAATGGATTGGACGTCTATCACTGTCAATGGCAACCAATCTGCTAATGTCAGCTTTTTGAGTTATTTGTGTTAGAAGCCATCACTTGTTCGTTTCATTAATGAAGGACTATAAATATGTTGCGCAGCTGTTTTCCATGAGAAAGAAAAAGCAGGCGGGTGTCGTCACTTGCGAGAGAGGTGAGATTTCCTCCACCGTGTGACCGGACCGCTAATGAAAAAACAAATCCCAAGTCCCATCGGGCGGTCTCAGTTAGCCAGCAGTTGTTGGCGTCACTTGGCAGTACAGATAAAAACGTCATCTTCTCCAATAATGAAGTTCTTTAGCGAGAAATTGGTGTATCCGGCTTCCATTCCTGCGACCATTCGACCTCATCCGAACAATCCCATGTTTATGGATCGATCAAAGTGGGATTTCCACAACAATCAAAGAGATACACAACGGTGTTTAGACTCTTTCTAAGGGGAAGGGACAGCGAAGAATTGTGGGATTTTGGCATTTTGGTTTCATGCATGCTGTCCACAAGAGATATAGCAGGGAAAAAAATGAAATAATTTACTGCAACAACAGTCAGAGCCAATATCCTCTATGGCAGGTAATAATTAGTATAATAAAATGTGGGGTGAAGTACAAAAGGAATACAATCAGAAGGTCCATTACACACTTCGAGGTCCGGGCCTTGGAGGTAGAAAAAGAGCAAAATTATCAAATTAATCGGCAACTATTTTGTTAATCAATCAATTACTCTTATTAAGCGACATTGTTTACCTAAAAATGATATTGATCGTCCAACTTTTGTCTGTGGAGTGTTTTTGTTCCAATGCACCTAAAAAGCTAATATGTTAATAGAACAGAACATTTAAGCCGATTAGTAAAGTATGATCTTGTTCTTTTGGTCATGACCCACAACTCATGACCATAGATGAGGGTTACAACGTAGATCGACCGTTAAATAGAGAGCTTTCAGCTCAGCTCCTTCTTAATGACAACAGACCGATACAGAGTAAGCATCACTGCAAACGTCGCACCGATCCGCCTTTTGAGCTCCTCCATTCTTCCCCCACTCATGAACAAGACCCCAAGATATTCCACTTGCGGAAGGACCTCATCCACGAGCCGGAGAGGACTTTCTACCTTTTTCCGACTGAGGACCATGGTCTCAGATTTTGAGGTGCTGATTCTCATTCCGACCGCTTCCCACTTGGCTGTGAACTGCTCGAGTGAGCGCTGGAGATTGCGGCTTGATGAAGCCACACAACCACGTCATCTGCAATAAAGCAGAGATGCAATATTGAGGCCACCACACCGGATCCCCTCAACACCTTGACTGAGCCAGGATGTTCTGTTTATAAAAGTTATGAACAGAACCAGTGAAAAAGGACAGCCTTGGCGAAGTCCAACCCTCACTGGAAACGAATCCGATTTACTGCGGGTGATGCGGCCCAAACTCTGTCACCCGTCGTACAAGCACCGAACTGCCCGATTAAGGGGGTCCAGTGCCACATGCTCCTGGAGCACCCCCAGGGGACCCACAAAGGGACATGGTCGAATGCCTTCTCCACAGTCCAAGTCCATAACACAACACATGTAGACTGGTTGGATGAACTACCATGCTTGTTTGGACCACCATTCCACAGCCAGTGGACCCTCCCCTCTAGTACCCAGGAATAAATCTGACCAGGGTGGCTGAAGAGTGTTATCCCCCGATAGCTGAAACACATCCTTCGGTCCTTCTTATTAAAAAGGGGAACCACCACTCTGGTATGCCAATCCATAGGCACTGTCCCTGGTGTCCAGGCAATGTTGCAGAGGCATGTCAACCAACATAACCCCACAACATCCAGAGCCTTTAGAGACTGGGTGGATCTCATCCGCCACCAAGGATCTGTCGTACAAGGACTGAACTGCCCGAATCATGGGGTCCAGTACCACATGCTCCTGGAGCACCCCCAGGGGACCCTCTAAAGCAGGGGTCCCCATCCGCCGGGCCGCAGACCGGTACCGGTGTTCTGCCAAAATATCCCACATCGGCGAAACGTCCTACATTAGTCGAATTTGACATCTAAAGTACTACCGTGCGCTCTAAACTTGTTTTGTTTAGATGCATACAGGAATAACGTAGTAAAAAAATGCCTGCAGAAAATACTTAAATGTAGTTATATCAAATAAGGACGGTTTAAATACGCTACGTGACTAATGTGGTCAACTGCTTCAAAGCTAACACAAAAAAACACAATGATTAAAAGTATGAGAGGGTAATACATGCAAAAACTATCTTTGAGGCAGTGAAAAGGTTCTAAATAAGTAAATACAAACAAAAATAGTGAGTACTCGCCGCTTCTAACCGATGTGCGCATGCGTGTGGATGCATGCGCAAGCGCCCTGAGCATTGTGTAGGACATTTCGCCGCGTAGTAAGGAATGGCCGAACACCGGCCCGTGGCTCTACTGGGCCGCAGAGAAATAATATTTTATTAATGACCGCATTCTGGCCGAATTAACTTTGGTCTGTGCCCCTGCTTAACACATCAATATCCCTGTCTACTCTAGATATAAAACTACAGTATAGATTAGAATGTCGTCATAGAACTCCATTGATTGAACTGCAAGCAGTACATCTTGTTTTGTATATATAATATATCTATGTGCGCATGTCCTTCATAATAACGTATGACTAAGCCCCCGAGCGCATTTGTTCCCCCACACTAGCGAAAATGACTGGAAACAGACGTATTTGGAGAGATTTTTTACGGCAAAAAAGGGCATCTGACGAGCCAGAAGATGAGCCTATAACCTCGAAGACCCACGAACTGCGAAGGAGTGGATTCGTGACCTGTTTGTGAATAAACCGAGTGATTCGAGCATGTCTGTACAACACGAGGATCAGCTTGTAGAGCTCGCAAATGACGGCGACCTTAAACGTACATTTGAGACAATTAAAGTTATTCCGGAATATCCTGACAGCGCTACGAAAACACTGAAAACCTTGCTACAATTTACAACATCGCATCTTTGTGAAGCAGGCTTCTTAATTAATGCTAAACGACACGGCGTTAACGGTGAGCTAGCGGTGTGCAGCTAACATGGCAGGATGGGTCTGAGGAGAACTTTTGTCCATCCACGATCAAACGTAAGTTAACATTCCTTTCATTAAAGAAAGTTTTTAGTGTTTACTTTGGAATCACTGCATTCGCGGCCATTTTTAATGTTAGGCGCATGCGCAGAACCACATAGTTGCAGTTTTTGATGGGTTGCAAAATTTGTCAAAACACCGGTCCATGAAAAAAAGACCCAAATCACACCGGTCCGTGGTGCAAAAAAGGTTGGGGACCCCTGCTCTAAGGGACACGGTCGAACGCCTTCTCCAAGTCCACAAAACACATGTAGACTGGTTGGATGAACTACCATGCCCTTTTGGTCCACCATTCCACAGCCAGGATGAAAACGACACTGCTCCTCTTAAATCCGAGATTCAACCTTCCAGTGGACCCTCCTCTCCAGTGCCCATGAATAAACCTCACCAAGGTGGCTGAAGAGTGTTATTCCCCCGATAGTTGGAACACATTCTCCGGTCCCTCTTCCTAAAAAGGTGAACCACCACACTGGTATGCCAATCCAGAGGCACTGCCCCAGGTTGTCCATGCAATGTTGCAGAGACATGTCAACCAACACAACCCCACAACATCCAGAGCCTTTAGAAACTCTGGGTGGCTCTATTCCACCCCCGGGGCCCTGCTACCAAGGAGCTTTTTATCCTGAGGATTAGTTGAATATCAAAATAATTGTTTGGGGCAGATCTGGTTCAACCACGCAGCCTCACTCAGCAAGAATGACCCTTTTGCATATTTGTAACATAATTTACATAATTACTTTAAAAGGTCCTTTTCTCGTGCTGCCTATGTTGCATAGAAGGGTAATTAAAAAGTTTAAGAATTTTCTAGATCTAATTTTTACCTTATGGCATTACAACCACTATCGTCAAAAGTGCTTGGCTGTGTTGTTTTTTGAGAATTGGCCTTACTCCCTCACATGGAGGAGAAGCTGCTGATAACTCAGAATGACAAAGTGTCGCAGCGAATGCCAGCGTCCCGCTTGACGCTCGTCCATAATACATGTGGCGAATGCGGGAAGCCTCACAGAGTATGCAGTCATGTATACCACTACCACCTCTTTGCCTTTAGAACAGCTGACACCAGAAAATGACTCCCTGCTGTGCATGCAGACAGTGTGATGAATGCGGTGAGATTACTTTGGATTAGACGCATCACAGCACCATGTAATTAATTTATTGGCTGCCATTGACAGCAACAGACGTCCAATCCATTCGAACTGGGAGGTCTGACAGCAATCAATCGTCAATGAGTTAAGAGTTGTGTGACTCTGATCTAATTTTCTAGCACGATGTGTCATTTTCTCCCTGGCGTCTCATCTCGGCGCGGCTAATTGTGTTGTCTGTCGTGGTGTTGCTTTCACAGCAGATGAGAGAAATGTTCTCGCGCCGCAAAGTGTTCCCGAGACGTTGTTCTCCAGACAGAAGACTAACGCCGAGAGGCATCTTTGTCTCTACTCTCTCTGCTATCGCAGTTCGCTCTCATCATCGTCATCATGAGCTCGGGTTTGATTCTTCGCTTATATTCAGACAAGTTGTGGCTGGAAACAGATACTGTATGTAATGATGAAAAAAGAGGCATTACAAGACAGTGGTACCTCTATTTACAAACGTCTCTACATACAGAATTTTCAGGTTAAGACACGCCTCAACGGGAAAATATTGCCTCTTGTTACGAAATTTCAGGATACAAAAGGCAAAAATACACTATGGTTGGTACTCGCAGTTTTCAGCGTTTACTGTATATAACGTACTTATAGCTGCTCTGCCATTGGCTATTGCCTAGCATTCCTGGCATCCAATTGGATAAGAGGGAACTCTACTGTGTGTGTGTATCCCAGCGTCCTCTTCATTCGCCCCTTGTGTTCCGACAGCTTTATATGAGTGCATTAACTTTATTCTTTACTATAGGTTTTTTACATCATACACAACTCCAATTTTATGTTTATAGTGCAATAATATAATTGTAACATGTATTTTTTTTTTTTTACATTTTTAATGCATTTTATAAGATTTATGTCTGAATTTTGGGGGGCTTGGAACAGATTAGGGCATTTACATGGAAAACGTGTCTTACAGAATTTTTACGTTACGAAACTACTTCCAGAACCAATTAATTTCGTAAGTAGAGGTACCAATGTATATATGCAATGAGGTTATCACATTTAATTGACTATTCAAAAACAGGGAGAGTCGGAACGGGGCAGTACAGTCCCATGCCGGCTCCCCCTTGATTTTAATGCATCTTACACCGAGGATGTGGGGCAAGTTGGGTTGGGAGGTGACGTGACAATTGCCTCCCCGCTGCCAGCCCTACAATTTCCTTCACCTCTTTTAAAATACCACTTACATTATACTCCAGAGGGGAGCTACGATGAGGGTCAGTGGGATGTGCGACAGGGAAGCGGCGGTCCCACTGCCTTCTCAGCTGGGCTCTCGTATTCTAACGCATACACTGCACTACCCTCACCAAACAATTCTATCACAGTGATGGGTAGTGGCTGCCAGTCGGGGACCTGGCAGTCACAGTAATAGAGCGGTAGAAGGGTCCCACACTTTTCCAAATGGCAGGACTCATGGGGTGGGGCCCCCTCTTTGTCTGGGCTTTCAGTTGCAGGGGTGGGGCGTGCTTCAGTCCCAAACGTCTCTCGGCGCTCTCCTGCTTCCACCTTCCTCTCTTTTTTACCCCTGCATCATCCTTGGGCTGCGACACGGATCACCGGCTGGGTGCCGGTGGGTTAGTTGGGTGTCGCCCCTTCCGGGTGGGGATACTGTCCTGCCACAGGCCTAATGGGCCGTAGGGGTCCCGTGGTTTGCTGCCTCGTTCGGGGGGTTGTGGCGATACCTGGGGGCCTTGGTGGGCATGCAGTGGTGGGGCGGGCGTAGGGGCGAGATGTCGCATCCCCTCATCCTTTCCCCGACTGCCGGTTAATAAGGGCGTGGATGGTCTGGGGGACTGCCCTGGGTCCCAGGGGGATGGCGGTGGCCCCCTTGCCGGAGCTGCAGGAGGAGGGTTGGCTAGGGTGGTGCCAGGGCCCTGGGGTGGCCCCCGTGAAATACTTCTACTTTTTTGTAGGACAGTCACACATCTGAGTGGGATCCACACTTAAATGTGATTCACTTAATACTGGGTTCCACATCTCAGTTTGCTGATTAGTGTACATTCCACCCCGCCTAAGCACGTTCCCTTTGACTTACAGTACCTTCCGTCTTCTTTCTCCTCGGTTATCAGGCCCCCACATGGTGTAAATATAAATAGCTAACGATAGCACCACTGTGTTCATAGGTAGCATAGGCATGTAAAAATGTATTTCTTGTTGATGTTTGTTCTTCCCCCTCTTTTGTCTGCTTCCCCCCTTTCTGTCCCCCCATAACCCGTTCCCATTCGCAACGTAACATAATGAACAACCCAAATGGGAGTATATCAAACTCCCATGTGATACATTAAAACTGTTCAGACCATAAGGATACTCAGCTTCCTATTCTCCCTGTCTAAGCAACTGAACAGGACAGGTCAAAAAAATTGACTATTCAAAAACTAATCCACAACTATTTTGATTGTATTCGTCGGTCAATCGTTTCAAGACTGTTGACGTAAAATGGTCCAAATCCTCTTTCTTTGAAGTTAAGATGGAAATGATAGGAAATATGAGCATTGTGGGCGCGTCCGTGAATTGGCTCGGCAATACGGACGGAATATGTCTAAAATCTCGACAGTCCTCCTCCGACCTGCGTTCCCCAGTCTAAGTAAGGTGACAATTGTTATTCTTGTAACATCGGAAAGGAAGTCGCCAGCTTCGTCAGGTTTTAATTAGAGCTGAAACGAGTACTCGAGCAACTCGAGTAACTCGAGTTTAAAAACTGATCCGAGTAATTTTATTCACCTCGAGTAATCGTTTATTTTGACAGCTCTCAGCATCACGTTTTGCTCGGACTACTTTTAATGCGGGACAACGCGCTGTCACGTGCGGAGAGGAAGAAGGGGAAAAAAAAAAAACTTACTGCAGCCGACAGCCGCCACAAACAACGCCGACGTTGCTAAATACTAGCCCATACAATGCTACGTTGGTACAGGTAGCGTCTCATGTGTCTCATAGAGATCACATGTATGTTGAACTAGATGCTAAATGACAGACTTGGCCGCGTCTGGGCAGCTTTAGTAAACAGCCGCCATCTTAAAGCAGTAGAGCGCTAAGCGCTAATAAAGAGCGCTAAGCGCTAATAAAGAGCGCTAAGCGCTAATAAATAAGATTAACGTTCCTGTTCTGAAGTCACGTTAGCCCTGCGGAGGGCTAGGTTTCTATTAATTATGACCACTGTCGATGCTTGGCTAACGTGTCTTACATACAGGCTTTAACATAACATAGCATTGTGGAGTGATGAGGGTGTAAAATAAAAACTTAATCATGCTAACTATCAATTTTAGCTCAGTAGTCATTGCTGGATAAAACACCAAGTAGCACTGGTGCTAATGTGCTCCAATACAGCCTGTATCATACATTTATTTTGAACACTGCAAAAACTCTAAATCCTATCAGGACTTACAGTTTAGACTAACTTAAAACTTAACTAGAACTTAAAAATGGCTTGACACAAAGAGAAATTCAATTGAAAGACGTGGGAAAAAATCCAAACTTTTAAGTGATGTGTGTTATCAAGCGTAACGGCATTTTTAGGTAAGATATATATATATTTTTTTGTAATAAGATCTAAAGTTTTTTGAGTGAAAGCAGTGAATGTCTTTTTTTTTTTTTTTTTAATTCTAGTTACATCTGAGATGCAATTGTTGGCTGTTTTCAACAATATACATCGAAAATAAAGACATTGATTGACTGAAAATGGTTCAAAATTAGATGAAATGTCTTGTTTTCTCATGTATATTTATAATTGCTCTTCACCTAAAAATATATTTGTTTTATCCGATTACTCGATTAATCGATAGAATTTTCAGTCGATTACTCGATTACTAAAATATTCGATAGCTGCAGCCCTAGTTTTAATTATTTATTTCAGAACTTGTGCAACACAACATGTCTACTGTCCTCCGTGGCCGTCACCAACAACAACATGAAAATAGCAAGTAAAAACTCTTCCGCACCTCTGTCACCAGTCACACGCTGCGTTCAGGAACAGCATGCAAAACACAACCGCCACATTAGAACCCAATTCGTTACATTATTGTATTTATAATTTATTTGTTGTGCTATGTGTAATTGCTATTTGAATTTTCCCAGCAGTATTTATTAAGGATTCAGTATAAGTTTTTGGGCTGTGGAACAAAGTAATTTAATTATAATGCATTCTTATGGGAACATTCCGCTCAACATACGACCATTTCGACTTAATAACCAGGTCCTGGAACGAATTAAATTTGTATGTAGAGGTACCACTGTAGTTGGTAGGGGCGGGCCAATAAACAAGAGTTCTCAGTGACATCACACTAAACCTTTTCTTAACCTGCCCAAAAAATCCTGGCAGCCATGACAAAGAGCTTGGTGGTATAACAGAGATTCAGCACTCAATTTTCTCATCCTTTGCCTGTTTACAACTTATCTTGAAACACATTTCATATATTTGAAACAAATCATCAAAATGATTGGAGCTTCCTTTTAATAGTAAAATGATGACAAGTAATTTGGTTGTTTTTATATCTTGGTACTGCACTACTACTGTGGTAGATGATAACCCCTAAGGCAGTTAGAAGCATAACACATCACATGCTCCATTAATATGAGCACATGTTGAACTAAGTGCTACAAATATTAACATTTAGCACCAACCCTCCACATGAGAGAGTGACAGGACACCAAGGAAGATGAAGACGAGCCCCTGTGAAAAAACAGCAAAGTTAAACGGCATAGGGGGATACAGCGTGTGTGTCGTGTGTGCGTAGTGTGTAAAGTGTAGCTCTAATGATCTGTCACACGCTGAAGTGGAGTAAGTCCCCGGGGGAAGGATGAGGCTGGGAAAGATGCCGAAGGGGGAGGAGGGAGAAAAAGGAGTCTGTAGTGAGTGCAATAGTGTGTGCGGGAGAATAAAGCTGTTACGTAACGTGACATCCCGCCGCTGCACTCGCTTTTTCTCGCTCTCCTCGCGCCACGCCGCTTGGCACGCAGCTTTGGATTCCACGCTGTTCGCACTGCAGCATTTTAACTCTCTATGCGGACTAAAGTATTCGGACGTTACACTACACCGATGGCCCTGACGTGCTTACTAGGCCTTGGCGGATTTAGACAGATTTCGGTGATCAGCTGTGACACAGTTAATTGATCGAACATGGCAGAAATGCAGCTACACTACATTCTGGCAGATAGCGAAGAGTCCCACAAAAGGAGTCCAATGTTGATCCTTTTCAACGAGTGTCTAGTTTGTAAAACTAAACACTCTTCTTATTCTTCTTTGTGCTTGTTCTGTTGGGGTCGCCTCCGCATGTCATCCCTTTCCATGTCGGCCTACCTGTCTTCCATCACTACTGATATAAACCTTCTCTTTGTCTTTCCTCCCTGTCTCTTCCCTGGTAGCTCCATCCTCAAGACCGTTTTACCAATACACCGTATTGGTCCGAATATAAGACGACCCTGATTATAAGACGGCCCCCTCTTTTTCAAGCTTGAAAAAAAAAAGACTTTTTAAACACCAAATTAATTTTTATACAGAAAATAATTGCAGTACATCTGAAACAAATGATTGTAAAAATATATTTGAGAGAAAAAGGATGTTATTTTGCCTCATTCAAATCATAATATCTGAACATTTGAATATGTATATTAAAGTGCAATCACATTTGTAAATGAATGGCTTGATTTTGGAAATGTAAATAAACCAATCTATTGTGATAAAACAACAAAATTGCAATAACTGCATTAACCATCAAAGTGAAGTCTAACTGTAACTGTAGTCTTGAAAAAAATCTGAATAAGGAAAAATATTGCAATAAAATTATGCAAACTGGTTAAACCTGAGAGTATCTGAGATCATGACAGAACATCGCTTCAATGATATCTGGCGCCATCTAGCGTCGTGAATGGGGAGAGTAGCTGAGATCTTTCATGACAGAACATCGCTTCAATGATATCTGGCGCGATTTAGCGTCGTGGATGGGGAGAGTAGCTGAGATCTGTCATGACAGAACATCGCTTCAATGATATCTGGCGCCATTTAGCGACGTGAATGGGTATAATGACTAGACTGTGAATATAAGAGGACCCCCTCTTTTTCAGTCTTATTTCAATGCAAAAAACACAGTCTTATATTCAGGCCAATACAGTACTCACAATTTCTTCTTTCAAAGTGTCCAAGCCATTGAAGTCCGCCCTCTCTAACTTTGTCTCCAAAACATCTGACCTTTGCTATTCCTTTAATGAAATCATTCTTGGTCCTATCCAAGCACAGCATCATTTCTTTTTCTTTTCAGCAACACTGTCAGTCATCCGTACATCCTGGCTGCCCTCACCGTTGTCTTTATAATTCTACCCTTCATTCTATCAGAGACTTTTCTGTTACATAAAACACCTAACTACTTCATGTCAGGGAAATTCAATTTTGAACTCCAAGACAAGTGTCATCTCGGTAGCTCGATGAGAAATGAATCAGACCCCAACCATGGATTGCTTGCTTCGAAGGCTTTATGAACAAGAGCTCTCGGGTACAGACGCGGAGCCACGCACAAAGCATCCTCTCCGCATGTGGACAAAAGAGAAATGCAGAGCATGCCTCAATTTATGGGTTGACATCATAGAAACAAAAACCGAAACTTACTATAGCATATCCTGGTAAAAACATCTCAAGTTACAGAAAAAAACCTCTACTAGGGGAAAAAATACCTCAAGTTATGACTTGAACACCGACTCTGGCTAGAACAATGATAAGCTCAGCCTGATAAGCCACAGTCGCCCATTGTATTCATTCAGGGCATATTGGATAGCACAGGAACATAACAGTCCCTATTTGGGCATATTGTGATACAGTCTACAATAGTCAAGGCTATGGGAAGGCACACTCAAACAGGTTAGTATAACAATGATGCTCTATGCTTCAATGTTCTCATGCAAGCATAACAAAAGCATACAAAATATGATGTATAATGGTTGTGTTTTAAGCATGAATACAGTTCTCTCACACTTCCTCCACCTCTTCCAACCACAGGTGGTTAGAGCAGCCAAAAATTTTACTCAAATAAGAGTATCGTTATTTCAAAATAATATTATTCAAGTAAAGGTAGTCACCCAAAAAATGTACTCAAGTACAAGGAAAAAAGTATTTATTTATTGAAAAGAGTACTCAAGTAATGAGTAATTGCTTACAGTTTTGTTTGTTTTTTTCAAATAATGTTTTTCTTTCTAAGCACAAAATTATCTATATGAACTGTTGTGATAATGATACTGTACAATAAACATTACATAAGAATATTAAGCCAAAGAAATACTTTTTTTTTTTTTTTAAATCATTGAATTCTGGCGAGAGAAAAAAATGACAGAAATGAAGCATTATTTGTCTAAAGAGCATGAGTGCCCTCTAGTGGAGAGAATAGTTCCTAGTTTGAATAGTGATTCGTTCCCTTCATAGTTACTGTTATGGAATTAAAAGGATCATATCTCCGGTTTTACATGGTCAATCGGTGCCAAATAAAAACTGGGAGAGAGGTTAAAATCCCTGCTTTCGAGTCATGTTGAGAGCAGCGCTCTCTGTCAAATAATCATCAATCGTCAACAACTCTGCACATCACCTTTGTTCCTAAAAATGGGCAATTGCACAGCTTTTCAATTCCTCATGCATTTTCCTATCTGCTAGAACAACTTGGTCAAAATCTCCACAGCTCCTTGTGTCAACTCCCTTCCCGTTCTTCATCTTCTTGAGTGTCATTCTCACTTCACCCTTGCCAAATCACTGCTACTTCCCGGTCCACCACATCTTTCACTCTACTTACTTTTCATTTTCCTCATTCATCCATAGACTTCTCTATCAGTTGACGAGACAGCTCCTACAGATATTGCGCCAAGGCCTCCAAGAAGGGGCCGGGTTGCGTTCTAACGCCAGATTTAGGTGAAAACACGATGAAAGTTTTAGTGCGGGGTTCGGCAAACCGTGTTTTGAGAGCCGTATACGGCTCTTTAGCGCTGCCCTTGTGGTTCCCTGGAGCATTCTCAAAAATGTTTGAAAATGGACAAAGATGGTTGAAGGAAATATATTTTTTGTTTTGATATGATATGTTTTGACATTCTTAACGATTTCCAATGCTGTAAAAATGCGTAGAATAAATATTAAATTTCAACATTTGCGTCATAGCCTGTGACACACGATTCAATCAGCAGGGCAGGATCCCAAGCAGATGTTTATTGTAAACAAACCGGCAGCCAAGTACCCAGTTGCGAATGAGCAAAAAAGTGTAATTCCATTACTTAGCCTAGCTTCATAGTGATTTTTTCGTGTTTTCTAACTCGAGTGAGGCATTAAGTTGACCGTCTGAACGGGACAAGTCGCAAAGAAGTGGACCATTTCAAATCCGATCTCGGTCACTTTTGTATGTGGTTGAAATCCGATCTGGGCCACATTTTTCTAGAATGTGGTGGGCGGTGTGAACTGTCAAGTCTCCCGAATTGGAATACATGCAGCAATTACATCAGCAAAGAGCGAGAGACACAGGGCGGTACGGTAGCGGTGCAGCTGTGCGTTAGCACCTAGCTTTCTTTGAACACAGCTTTTGAGGAAGGGTCAACAGTCATTAAAAAGTAAAATGGGTTGAGGATACGCCTGAGAATGCTTGGTTTTCTTTAGGCTCCGTATGAGCAATATTTCAAGATTGCTTACACGGCTGAGAGTAGGGGCAAACTGTCTGTATGTGTGTGTATCATGCTCATGCACGGACAGTGCGATCCTTATAAACTTTGAATATAAAACTAAATGGGGATTATTTATGTTTGTTATTTATGTCCTCTTTTTGGAAATCAAAATATGATCACCTTTGAATGATGTTGAGCCAGCATGTGTGGTCATTTGTTTTGATGCTTCTGCGCATGCGGGTCAGTTTTTTCAGCGCATCTCGGACTGCAAATTATTGCGCATGCGTGGTACTTGAACCTGCTCAATGGACAAAGGCAGTCTGAGCAGTCACGTGGTGCGTGATGCACTGCAGGGAAAATAAACATTAAATCATGAAGGCTCATTATGTATTTGTATCCGACTTAGTCATTTTGATAGTAAGCTAATATAGCTAATACAGATATATACAGGATGTGTTGCCTTCATTATTAGGCTCATTTAAGGCTTTAATTTTTTGCGGCTCCAGACATATTTGTTTTGTTTTTTTGATCCAATATGGCTCTTTCAACATTTTGGGTTGCCGACCCCTGTTTTAGTGCATACAGGCAAGCAGGAATGTCAAGGAATCAAGGATTCAAGGTAATTATTATATAAAATAGCTCCATGCATACACTTTGAAACGTTGTGAAAAAAATGAAATGAATGGGAAAAAATTAATGCTACTTTAGCTTGAAGTATTTATGTAAAATGAATGATAACTTCCCAGTTTTTTACTTTTAACTAAGAATCTTGACTGTTACGTTCATATCTAAAGAAATTCTGGGATTTACGCATTTATGTACAAGAATTTTCAACTTAAAATGCTCTTTGTTTGGTGATGGCCGCCATGTTGGATTTTGTATCGATACACAATAGCGTAACTTTACATTCAATAATCATTTTCTTCCAACTGCCTGTTTTTTGGCAAAAAACTAGTAATTTAGACATTTCTGTATCCATACAAAAAAAATAAATCAGCTTTTACGTGTTTTATTTTATGTAACATTTCAATTTAAAAATGACGAGGGCGAGATAGCCGGCAAGATGTGTTGAGACATCGGAATTCAACCAAAATAAGTTGTGATTGTATATAGAAAAATGCAAAATTTGCTTTTGTTGAGTAAACTTCAGATGATTCTGCATGCTTTCCTCAAGTATAAAGTTTCTGATGTGAAAATTTAGTGATTTATTAGCTGTTAAAAACATATATCAA
Source organism: Corythoichthys intestinalis (assembly GCF_030265065.1). NCBI lineage: Eukaryota > Metazoa > Chordata > Actinopteri > Syngnathiformes > Syngnathidae > Corythoichthys > Corythoichthys intestinalis. The sequence goes on from NC_080404.1 coordinate 37,981,901, forward strand.
AATTGCACTAAATTAAAAAAAAAAAAAAAAAGAAAATCACTATTTCGGGCAAAAACTTATATGTAGGCCTGTTGCAATAACAAATTTTAGTGTGCGATAATTATTCTCATAAATTATTTCGATACGTGATATTATTGCGCCCCCCCCCCCAAATTTTTTTTAACCAATTTACAATAACACAGTGCGAATACAGTATATATTAAGAGATCAAATACACCCATTTAAAGGCGATAAATATTTACTCTTAAATTCAAAAATACTTTTTAAGAAATCACAACTAACAACAATAGACCATGCCTCTTAAGTAAAAAACAACACTATTGATACTGCACAGAAACACAGAATAAATAAAATGTGTTTTTAAAAAAATGGCACTTAATAACTTAAGCATTTAGGCACATGAAAACTTTTCCCGTCATAGCTTCTGCAATGGTGTTCCATAGGGAAGCAACGATACAGTTAAGTCATGGTTTGGTACGATTTTTGATACGGGGGACACGATTTTCGATCTGATTCAACACATTAAATGCTCTGTAAAAAAAAAAAAATATATATATATATTTTTTTGTAAAAAAAAAAAATATATATATATATATATTTTTTTTGTTTCGTTTTTGTTGTTGTTGTTGTTGTTTTTTTGCTAACGAGCAAAAATTAATTTGCCATCATATAAACATGCCTTTTAGTGCATAATATTTATGTGCTTACTTCTTACTGATCTGAAAAAAATTTGTATAAAAGTGCTGAGAACAATCTTTACTGTTTGTAAAGTGAGGCAGGGCACACTGTTGATTGCTACAGCTCTCTTAGCAGCTAGGTTTACTACATGAGCAAGACATCCTATTCATGGTCCGAATCCATCTGTGTCACATACTGAATTAACAATATTTGCAACATTATCTATAGCCACTGGTATGGATTGAGTTGGCCTTCTTAACTTCCATTCAGTCATGACAGTTTAGAATTCATCAATATAGTATACGGACTACGTGTCCCATAATCACTCTGGGCTCACGTAGTCAATGGCATGGAACGTAGCACATCTAGTTTGCCCTTTCATGATATCTAGTGTGTGCGCACATGAAAAAAGTTAGCAAGCGCCGCTGAAGTCACGTCTGCTCATTACTACACAACACCAGCAGATGACAATCTACTTTCATAAACAGGATGAGTTTGAAGCACAGCGCTCTTAATTTCATTCAGCTGTTCGTTGTCAAAGCGAGGTTGTTCGTAGCAGCCAAGTCGGTAACAATGTTTTGGCGGACTTCGTTGTAAATATCCGGCGTTGTGCCGAAAAATAGCCGCCCCGCGTGAAATGTCACTCCTGACGGGAGCGCCCACACGTCAACAACACCGGCGCGCCATAGATGGTCCACAGTCACTCCGGAGCACTGACGCGGCCGTTATACGTTGAACAATAGGATATAATGGGAACGATTGGCTCCGGCGCTAGTTTTTGCCGGACCTGGAACGAAGATACATTTTGCGCACTTGGTAACGAGGAATCCGAACTTTTAACAGCACGTCTGCCGCACGCGCACGCGAGGCAATAAATCGCAGCGGAAAAATTACCGCCTTCATTTTTACTTATCGCGCGATAAATGGAATTATTGCATATTGCGACATGCTTACTTATAAGATATGTTAAATATTGCTATTGATCCTAAAAATATATGTGGTTATCTCTGCATATGGTGATTTTTGTGCAGCTTGCGTACATTCTGAAATTTTATAGCCAATAATTAAAATAATTAATCGGGATTTTATTAGGGAAAGACTTTGAATTTTTTGATGCCACTGCTCATGGAGACTCATATATGTCTAAGGGAGGTGCCTGTTTTGGTTTTAGGTCGCTAGCGGCTTTGGTTTTGAAAATATTTGAATTTTAAGTTTTTGAAAATAGGCCCCCTAAGGACCGGCCCCGCGCTCCGTTTCCCGTCAACTGTTACTGAAGTCTATGATTCATCAACACCTCAAAGTATTCCTTCCATCTACCTGCAGTGCACTGCTGGCACCAGTGAACACATTTCCATCTCTCTCCTTAATCACCTTAACCTGCTGCTCATCATTCTTATCTTAATCCCTCTGTCTGGCCAACCCGTAGAGATAGTGTTCTGCTTTTGAAGTTTCCAACCTGAGATACATACTGTATGCCTCTTCTTGGTCTGTGTAAAACTAACCATACATAAAGAAAATGACACATTCTTTGCATCAAAATACAAAACACACTTCTCATTTTCTTGTTTCGAAACCCTTTGCTAATATCCGATGGAAGACGCCGTTGTTACGCTGACAAAAATGATCGGAGCGCTGCAGTATTTGACTCTACAATACAATGAATAAAAATCCTTGTGAACACTCAAGAGGTAGAACAGCACCCATAGGCATATGCCTATTGTACATTGCATTGTATGCCTAAGTTATAGCAACAAACCGTCAATGTGACCTTCTTCTACTGTTTAATACGGATAGTGTTCCTCTTCGAAGGGCGACACTGCCTCCCAGTGGCCAAGGTGTCCACACAATCACTTTTTTGTATCAATTCCATGCTCTGTTTAGAGAATTTCCCATAGTTTTCCAGTTATTTTATGTATTTTTTGGATCTGTATGTTTCTAATTGAGGGTCTGTTGTTGCCAATATTGAAAACGAGAACTCTTTGCGAAAGGTAGAGTATTCAATGCTGCTAATTTTATTTTTATATTTACATCATACTGTAGGCTATGTGATTGAAAAGTATAACTACTCTCTACTTTCTACATAATTCTTGAGGGGAATTCTAAATCAGGCTACTTAGGACAACGATACTTTTCGCCAAGATCGTCATCCATTGAATATGGTACGCCCGCCGGTGTCGTGCCATATACGTCAAAAAGTGTACCCCCTGGATGGAGCCACTGCGCAGCACTGATTTGCTTGAGTTCCATGTTTTGGTGATGTAGTTATCTACGAAGTTTTAAAACATGGCCCTTCCATCAAAAAAATAAAAAAATAAAAATAAAAATTCTTTCGTATAACGTATTATATGTACTGAATGTTAAAAAAAATGGCAAAATTTTACTGTTTTACTCGTAGGATGAACTGTTATTACTAGAGATGTCCCGATCGATCGGGTCCTATCACGTCATTTTCAAAGTATCGGAATTGGCAAAAAAATATCGGCCATGCCTTTTTTAATTTTTTTTTTTTTTTTAATTAAATTGTTTTCTAATTGTATTTAAAGTTACAGACATAATATGTTACACTCATCCAGAGTCTTTAGTTTCGGCCTAAAATATTGTTATCAAATTTATCCCAATAACGACGGTAATACGTTTTTTTTAAATGTATCACGTTGCAATTAATACATGCGTTGCACGACCCACTCGTGCATTGTCGTACTCAATCTGTAATGGCGCCATTTTACTTATATAGAGAGACAAAAGCCAGTAGAGTGAATTTTGGCAGCCTTTGGAGGCTTATTTTAATTGGCTAAAGTCATACAATCCTTCTCCCTACAATTAGAAATATCATGGGAAGCAATGTGGGGTAGCAAGGTAGCATTTGCTCTTTTTCTTAACACCTTATTTTAATTCCCAACGCAGAGAAGATATATCAATGGGTAGCACTACGCACAGTCATGGGTCCACTTCCCATCATGGTTCCACTTCCCATCATGCATTGGGGCATGGCTGCAGTATTATTTACTGAAACAAATACACTAGATGGCAATATTTAGCCACAATATACAAAGTCACAAGTCTTTCTATCCGTGGATCCCTCTCACCGAAAGAATGTTAATAATGTAAATGCCATCTTGAGGATTTATTGTCATAATAAACAAATACAGTACTTATGTACTGTATGTTGAATGTATATATTCGTCCGAGTTTTATTTTTTTCTTAATGCATTGCCAAAATGTATATGATCGGGAAAAATTATCGCGAATGATTGGAATTGAATCGGGAGCAAAAAAAAGCAATCGGATTGGGAAATATCGGGATCGGCAGATACTCAAACTAAAACGATCGGGATTGGATCGGGAGCAAAAAACATGATTGGAACAACCCTAGTTATTATTGTAATTCAAGTCCTGTATGGAGTTTCTCCAGTTTAATAAACGTCGATGTCCAAAATATAACTCTGTGGTTCTTTTCTGGCTTCAATTAATTGCTTGTGTGTGTGTGTGTGCGCTCCTGCGGCCAGATGATACGATTTTTGACGGGGTTAACTACTTTGGCAAGACACTGGTGGTGGCTCTGTTGTACAATTAGAGTCTTTAGTGGGGCAAATTGAAACTCCGCTCACCATTTTGGCCGGGCTCGCTGGTGTTTCATGTTCCACATTTTCAATCCTTTGTTCTTGCTCAGTAGTTGTTGTTACTTTTGAAAGTTTAGGGTTGAAAAAAATTACGTATATCCATCTATCCTCTTCGGTCCTCGGGTGGTTTTGGCTAAGCAAAGCAAATGACCGTCTAAGGTGCTAGTCACCTAATCTTTTCGAAAAATAATTTCGACCAGTTTTAAAAATATCTTATATTTTTTTGTTCATTTCATTCATTTTTGTTGTTTGTTTTATTGCTTTACAACTTTTATAGAAAACATTTTACCGGAAAATTCTTAATTTTAAAATCATATATAGGAAAGTCAATTACATGCAATGACACTTTTCGGCCAAAGGCCCCCTTAAACTCTGCGTAATGTCATAGGTATTCTGTGAACAACTATACTTTGTATCACAATGTAATGTTTTCTTTTCTGCAAAGACCAGAGGAAGTAAAGAACATGCTGATGACGTTGCAGGGTTTTCCAAACGGAGGGATTTTTGTGCCGTTTTGAGCAGTGAATAGGGAATACAGAAATGCATGGGAATACACTGTGCTTTACAATGCAGCTCTACAAACTGGAAGAGCTAGTAGCACAGGCAGGACTGGAGCAGAATGTCATTGACATTAATAACGACTTGACAAAAGGGCCGTTTACTTTTCGAATATACACACACAGGAGAAAAAAACATCAAGGATCCCCAGTTGTATGAACCACTACACAGATGACGGCCCTTGCGTGTTTGATTCTTAAAAGTACAGTACTCACACACTTTTCTTTCTCCATTTCTCCAGTGAGCTCGAACCAGAGCCATGGGGAGTACCCGGACTGCAGGAGCGAGCACGAGTCTGGGGGCGAGGCGTCTCTCTTGGTGTCTCCACTGGTGGTGGCGGGCATCGTCATAGGCCTGGTGCTCTTTCTATCCTGCGTCACCATCATCGTGGGCAGTCTGCGCAAAGACAGCCGCTTGAGGAACCCGCACCTGAGAGCCAGCTATGGTCTGTACTCACTAAACATTTTGGGGGAACGCATTTCGAGGCTTAAAATATTCTGTTGACTTGATTTAAAACTTCAGTTTTGAGGAATTACTCACGATTTTTGTATTTATTAAACCCTTGAACGCATCCTACGTTGTTGTTTGCGTTCCCTAACATCAACAATGAGATAAACCACACATTTCCAAAGATGGACGATGGACTCTCTTTCTCGGCTCTATAATCCAGTAGATCCAGTTTGCCATGTTGATAATTATGATGTTTGTTTACCGCTTTTTGTTTTACTGTGAAGAAAGAGGAAATGACAATTAGCCTGCCGTGATCCAGTATTTACGTCATCAGCCTTCGTGCTGTGACCTGGGAATCAAACGCGTGCTTTCACAGATGCCTCGTCCCGGGAAAGTCCCGGACATGATATTATGACGTGACCCGTTAAATGCCTGTGTAATCTCCGTGTCAGTCGACCCGGGAAATTGCTTTCACACACAAGGGCTATCCGTTTAAATACGGGGATTTTAATCTTGTTCAGGTTTGTGTGAAAGGGGCTTTACATTCGTGATTAGATACCCTAACCCAGGCTATCAAAGGTCTCATGATAACGTGAAAGCGCAACCTTGGTTTTTGTGACACTAGTTTCAAACCAGGTTTGCAAGCCTAAACCAGACTTTCATGCATGACAAAATACTCTAACCCTGACCTAAACCCTCCCTTAAAACCCAACCCTGTCTTAAAATCTCACCTTTTAAGCCTAACCTTACTTTGAAACATTAATTGTAATTGCAGGTCCAGATGGTTACTCCTTTGGCGGTTCTGTGGGAGAACTGAGGTCAAGCTGCTTAGAAGACTTTCCACCCGGTTTGGACTTTGACTCTTACAGTCTGTCACAAGTCAGTCACCTATATCCTGACTCGCCACCACGGTGAGTGCCCTTGTCCCAGATATATTTTGAAAAATACTTTTGTAAACCGCTCCTTCTGCTATTTCCATCAAATACCAACATATCCTCCTTCACTGACTGACCTCCTTTGTGCTGGTTCATTTATGAGAAAGTGACGCTTCCGCTTTTGCTGCCCTTTGGACATGCCTGCGCGGCTCTAAAAAGGCCACGTCACGGTGTGTTTGAGCTAAATGTCAGCTAGTTTAATTGGCAACTTTAATAATTCAAATATACCCTTCACCCTGCCATGCGGGGATTTGTGCGCAACGAACGAAAGGGGAAGATGAATGTAAGAAGAAAGCAAGGGGAAAGGAAACAGGGGAGCAGATGGAATAGAAAGGCAATGGAGGAGTCTCTGAAGAGGAACTACAGTATATGGTGTGTGTGTGTTTGTGCCACAGATGGTTGACAGAAACGGCTCACCTACTGAGAAAGTCAATGTTACACTTCCGACACACACACCATATGTTGAATGGTAAAGGCGCATCCAACATGGCAACAAAGACATGCCAGAGGTCCTCCTCCTATTTATACAGTATGTATATCGTGTTATACTGTCTATCGTATTTCATAGCTAGCCAATTAAATCCATGTTTATGTTCGATGTATGTATTCAGATTTGACAGCATTGGAAAGAGGTACTGTGATCCCTCACTACTTCGCGCCCTCAGTCCATCAATGATTTTTTTTTTTTCAATCAAAAAAATAATACAGATGAGCTATCCTGAGCCAATCGCGTAGTCTCACTCACGCTTCCCTCCGTCTCCCTGCTCTTTGTTCGTCAGGCTGTGCACATGCACCAGAGTTGCTTATTAAAGTTAACGATGATTGACAGATGTTTGTATTTGATCTTGCCAGAGTCACAAACTTCAAAAGCGCTGCATGCGTCAATCATTGTTTAACTTATTAAATAGTTGCTTTGGCAACTCATTGTGTGTAAGAGCAGTTTGAGCGGATTGGAGTAGAATCACTCAATGAAGCATTTAAGTCAAAGTCAAGCGTTTTTCTACTTAATTCTTGTTTAAAAATAATTTGGTGGGACGGTAACATGTTTAAAACTTATAATGATTATGAGATCTGAAGTGCTTATAAAACATTTATTAAAATATGTATTTGTATAAACTTTTTTAAAAATTAATAATTATTATTAAAATAATAAATACACTTTGGGAAAAAAGTGAAAAACATGTCTTATATGTATCTCTTTTCAATGCTAAGTCTGAATAAATACATTGAACACACACCCACATACAAAAATTTTTTTAGGGAGGTTGCGCTACGTCGCGGTTTTTCACTTATCGCGGTGGGTTATGGTCCCCATTAACCGCAAAAACAAGGGATCACAGTAGATATAAGACATTTTTATCACCCCCCCCAAAAAGTACAATTAAAAATAAATGAATAAATTAAAAAAACCTTATATGCGTATGTATATTTTTATGAATGTTTAAGCGCAGAAAATGTAATATCATACAAATTAAATGTATATAAAAATAAACTATGATCTGTATATGTATACATAAATATACAACATTTTTAAATAAAATACTGTATTGTTTTTTTTTTTTTTTTTTTGAATGAAAAAAATCTGCGACGGACTGAGAGCGCCAAGTTTGAAGCGCGAAGTAGCGAGGGATCACTGCATATCAAATAAAATACAAGTGTTACAGATTGTACAAAAAAAAGAAGTGGAAACTCCACACAGTACCCGGGCTTGAACCCTTATCTCACAACTGAGCGTACGTGCTAAACACTCTTCTTCCGTACCGCCCTTTTATTTTCAATTATTTTGGAAAAAGTGATGTTTAATTCAAGTAAAGTTGTCCAACTGGTGTTTCTAATGAGGCTTAAATTTGAGTGATGTGAGGTAAGCACATTGGTCAACTTCTGTGCTAGTAGGTATATTTAAAACTTAAAATATATATTCATTTTTTAATTTAAAAACTTTAAAACAAAATGCCATTATTAATATATTATATCAAATGCTACTCTTACTCTGCTACTCTGACCAAAGCACACGGTCCCAGTTGAAGCCTGGGACCGTGTGTATTTTTGTGTGAGACCAAGATTGAGCTTTTTGGCAACAAACACTCTAAGTGGGTCTGGCGTGCCACGAAAGATGCGCATGCTGAAAAGCACCTCATACCCACTGTGAAGTATTGGGGTGGGTCAGTGATGCTGTAGGGCTGTTTCGCTTCCAAAGGCCCTGGGAACCTTGTTAGGGTGCATAGCATCATGAATGCTTTGAAATACCAGGACATTTTAAATCAAAATCTGTTGCCCACTGCCCGAAAGCTGAAGATGGGTCGTCACTGGGTCTTTCAGCAAGACAATGACCCTAACATATGGCCAAATCTACACAGAAATGGTTCACCAGACACAAAATCAAGCTCCTCTCATGGCCATCTCAGTCCCCAGACCTTGTTTTGTTGGCAAAAGGGGGTTGTACAAAGTATTAACACCAGGGGTGCTAATAATTGTGACACACATTATTTGATGTCAAATATTTTTTTCTTTATGTGGGATTTTTTTCCCCCACTGAATGAATGCACTTGAATTGAAGGTTGCATATTTCTCTTTTTTTCCATTAAGGTCCCATATTATTTGAATTAAAAAAAAAAAAAATAGAAGCTAAAAAACACATCTTTTACAGGGGTGCCAATAATTATGGAGGGCACTGTATGGATCCCAATAACAGACCTGGAGAGCAGGAATAGTGAGCGGTTGTATTTAATAAGTATAACAAAGGGAGCACGTCAAAAATGCGAGTATAACAAAATACAACTCAGGGAGCACGCCAGACAACGCAAAAATAACAAGGTACAAAAATCTGATTACAAAGTCCAAAATAGCACAAAAATAAAAAACGATCAGACTAGGACACAACCTTAGAAACATTGAGAAGCACGAAGATGATGTGGCACACACAGCGGTAAGCAAGGCAAGTAAGCAAGCAATAGTCCGACACTTGCAGATGGTGACAGGCGTCCTTAAATATTAAGCGTTCCTAATACGCCACAGGTGTCACATGGCCTGCCCATCCGGCTCAATCAGGTGCTGAATGATTAAAAAGGAACTGAGAATGCACACAACATGACAAATAGTAACTATGAAGGAACTATTCACTATTCAAACTAGGAACTATTCTCTCCACTAGAGGGCACTCATGCTCTTTGGACGAATAATGCTTAATTTCTGTTTTTTTTTTCTCTCTCTCGGCGGAATTCAATTATTTTTGTTTTTCTTTATTTTGTATTTCTTTGGCTTAATGTGTCCATGTAATGGGTTATTGTACAGTATCATTATAACAACAGTTCATATAGATAACTGTTTGTTGAAGAAAAAAATACCATTGTTTAAAAAAATTTTTTAAAAAATCAAACAAAAAAATGTAAGCAGTTACTCACATTACTCATTACTTGAGTATTCTTTTCACCAAATACTTTTTTACTTGTACTTGAGTACATTTTTTGATGACTACTTTTACTTTTAGTTGAGTAATACTATTTTGAAGTAACACTACTCTTACTTTCGTACATTTTTTGGCTACCCTACCCACCTCTGCATATAGTATGTTATCAGAACAATTTGTCGCAGACAGTACCGTTATCAATGGCGAAACCACAGTTATTGATGTGCACCGGCAGAAAAATAAAACAGTGTATTTATAAATCTTTAGTTTGTTTGGAGTTTTTCAAAAGAATCATTTTTTAATGCCATGAATCCATTTATTTGTGGACAGTGTTGGGAATAACGTCGTTATAAATAACGCCGTTATTTTTTCAGTAACGGGGTAATCTAACTCATTTTTTCCGCCGTTACAACGTCGTTACCGTTACTGACGGTCAAAAGCGGTACGTTACTTACTTTGAATAAATTGAAGAAACTACCAGCCGTAGCGAATCTACTCTGCTCTGTTTATTTGTCATCCAAGACTTGGGGTGCGTTCAGGTTCATGGCAATGAAAATAGTAAAGACACATAGCCTATCTTTGCAAGAACGATGGAGTTGCCGTTTAATACGGTCATAATGTGAAGGTCCTGCACCCATCCACAGCAAAACTGTTCGTAGCTTTGTAGCGATTTGTAATTTCGGAATCGCTGATGAGTTTAGTAACATACACCAAACAATAAATACAGCAGAATTAGGGCTGGGCGATATGGCCTTAAGTACGTATCACGATAAATTGAGCAGATTTACCTCGATAACGATAAATGACGATAAATTCGCCCAGGCGGACTGTTATATAATTTGAAAATTTAAATCAATGCATGGAATACAAATGAACCGTTTCTCATTAAATTTATTTAACCAGCTTCCAATTTAAAAATTGCAAATGCAGTCTAAACATTAAGTATTTTTTAAAAATCTTGTAAACAATAAGAAGAAGCTTGTATGACTTGAAAAATGTACAACATTATAAAAATCAACATGACGATTGTGCAAACATGTTATTCTAACCCAAATGACTTGCAGCTTTAACAGTACACTTCAGAAAACTTATTGGTAATGGCTGCTGTGAAATAATTATTCAAAACAAGTGTTTACGTCAAGGTTTCACCTGTGGCTTGGCTACCAGAACAAAGCACTGAAAGCATCCTCTCCTGATATCGTGAGAACCAGGGAGGACAGCAGGTGAAAGTCCGTCTGGAACCTGCCAAGAGTTTACTTAATGTCGGGTGAAAGTTTGGCGAAGCTAACTTAAGCCCGACTCCATCCCGTTTACTTGTGGCGTTAGCTGCTAGCGTTAGCCTACCGGGCTTCTGTTTGTTTAGCTTCCTGAAAACCACGTGACTCCATACGTAAGCACACTGTCTGCTTTCTTAAAGGGGAATGAACATAGCCGAACAACACACCGTCAAAGCGGGATGAAAAGACTATATTTTCTTGTTTTATTAAATTACCGAATTTACTGACATGGTCAAAATTACGTCGGTCATCGTGAAGAATTTCGGTGACGGTAAATTTTCGGTTTACCGCCCTGCTCTAAGCAGAATGTCCATTTCGCGTAATTGTGGAAGCCCGTCGACATCTTTACTCCATTTGTCTTCGGCTTGCTCGTAAGGGTCAACATTGTTCACATCCTTAAGTTTGATCACATATCTGTTTTTCGCCTTAGTAACGAGTTTGTCTCTTAATCGAACTGGCAAGTTAAAGTTTAATGTCCCGCGAGCCAGACCTGCTTCCAATATGGCTGCGTTGTTGTCAAATCTCACGTTATCCCCCATTCTGTGACGTAAACTCGCGAGCCTAACAGCGCACTTACCTCAGAGCTGGTGTTTTCACACACAAACCGGAACAGCGTGTGCGGCAAACACACACACGCAAAACAGATGCAGAGGGATATGATGGCAGAGCATTCAAAGGAAAATTTGTCCTTTACAAGGTGGAAATATAAACACTATTTCAAGTTGGTTGAAATTAAAAGAAAGAACGTGCATGTAAAGTGTAATTTATGTCCCGGGGCAAAGCTTTTGTCGACATCTGTGGTAAGCAATTCAAATTTGTTTATTTTTGTTGCACTTCAAGTGTAGGATAAATCTGTTGCTGGTGAGGTGCAATAAATATTACAAGGTTCTATAACACAACTACCTGTCTGTTCTTCTCTATTCAACTGACTCGAATACTGCTTAGAAAATTTTAAATTCTTTGACATACAACAATTTCTTTTTAAAGTAACGGAAATAGTTACTTTCTTGGTAACTAGTCACTTTTACTATAGAGTAATTCAGTTACTAACTCAGTTACTTTTTGAAAGAAGTAGTGAGTAACTATAATTACTTTTTTAAAGTAACGTGCCCAACCCTCTTTGTTTATGATAGGCCAAATAGTAGCAAACCATTTTTGTTTGACTGTATACCCTTCTATGTTTAGGACAAGGCTGTGAACCCTTGTTGCATGAACTGAAGAAGCCTTCTCAGATGAAGAGGGGGAGACTTTTTCTGCCTCCACAGCCTCCTTTGATTTTATTTTGCTGAATTGATTCAAAGAAGAGGGTGGTGACCATGTCACAAGCAGGTTTTCGTGTCTTTGAGGGGATATATTGCAGCTATTGTCTTGTTTCTGAGAGGGGTTGTGGTTGTCCCAAAAGATTCTCATTAAGCGACATCTGCCTTCAACGACTATGAACTTGATTCTTTTGGCCCCAAAACATGTTGACATCTACAGTACGAGATCCATGTAATTTATTAAACAGCTTTTGGGGAGGTTTGAGAACGCTCGAGAAGCCGAAAGATAACATACGCAGATGTGTCGTTCCATCACGAAATTTCCATTCGCACTCTGCGGAACGTGTAACGTAGCACCTTCCTTCCAGAGTGGGAGGTGTGGACACTTGGGAAACCCGAGTCGACGCTGCCTGGATTTGAGGTGTTACGCCACCATGGAAAACAAACTCTCTTGTAAATTTGCACCTCACACCATAAACATCACCAACTGCCAAAGTGAAGTAAAAGTAAAGATAGCAGCATCGTGTCAAGGTTGTTGACTTTAGAACATCAGAACTTTTCTTTACGGTTCTACCACTCAAGACCAATGTTGGTTTCGAGACCACATTCTGAAAGTCGGGCACTTTTCTGTCGAGAATAATCAAAACCCGCCCTAATCTTGCGCGAAATGTCTTCTTATCTCCACAGTTACGATGAATGCGTGGGCCCAGGTTGCACTCACATCTACATACCTACAGACGACCCCCCACCTTACTCGCTGTGGGACCCCTGTCGAGACGACACAGAGGGAGCGGAGGAAGGTCCCAGCACAGCCAGAGCCGCCTCGCTGCTCACGGAGCATCAACACGTCACATCCATCTCTTTCCCTTCGGAGGCAGCGCCGCCGTACGAGGCGGTGGTGGCGGAGCAGGGGCAGCCCCTCCCTCTTGCGCCATGTGACCTTTCAAAGCACCAATCTGACAGAGATGTCGACAGCAACAGGCGACAGTCGGCCATCAGCCAGAACTCATAGGACCGGTCTTTCTGCCCTATCACCAGCGCTGTCCTCTGCTAACACTTGAGTTTGACACAAACTTACACTTTTTGTGGACTAAAACTCAACAGAGTGAGAACAGTTTCCTTCAAGAGGTTTATGGAATCATCAAACGATCCCTTCCGGATGGAACTTGGATGTGACCCAAAGACTCTCCGCTGTCTTGCGGTAACACCATCGTGTGGTTCTAGTTTTGACAAGAATGAACGAATATTTAAAAAAAATATCTTTTCAAGTTGAAGCTATTACACACAAGCACATAGAGTACCACATTCTTTTAAGTCACTAATACCATAGGTAAGCCTCACTCAAGACCAACATCTAGTGGCGTTTTGCAAACTTTGTGAGGCCATGATTTCAACCATCTCAGACATAAAAGGCACAATCATCCAATGAAACGATGATTATTGTTTTAAAAAAGGACTGAAAAACAGAAGCAAAGGCTTGACACCAACGATGCTAACTTGCTACCTTTAGCAACTTTTCAGAATAGCAATTCTGCGGTTTTAAAATTTCATTTTTGTAATACTTGCAATTACTTTTTGCAATATTCATAAACTGAGTGTTAGTTTTCATTCTGCTATCACAAAAACACAGCTAAAAAGTGAGTTGGATTTCAAAATACCTTGTAATTAAACTAGAGGAATATAGATATGAACAATACAAATGTGAATACACTGGTCCTTCACATACTTGTGATTCATGACATTCACACATTCGACCAGTAAAAATTTTACCTATTTTCACTCATTTTTCATTTTTTGCTCGTGTCAAACCAGTATTGCTTAAGCGTTATTTTTGGTTCCAAAGAAGACACATTGAAGAGAACTGAGCAACTTGATTTAGACCAGGGATGTCCAAAAGTTTTTTCGCCGAGGGCGGCATTCAGAAAAATCAAAGGATGCCCACTTGAAATCCTTCTACTTTATATATACACAGTATATGTACACACACACACACACACACACACACACACACACACACACACACACACACACACACACACACACACACACACACACACACACACACACACACACACACACACACACACACACACACACAGCTGGCCAAATAAGCTAGGTTCATAACGCAGGTCTTAATGCACAGTTTCGATATTTTGTCATATCTGTTTCTTTGGCGTGCCCGTTCAGACTGCCTTTGTCCATTGAGGCCGTTCAAGTATTATGAATGCGCTAATTCGCAGTCTGACACTCGCTGAGCAAACTGACTCACATGCGCAGAAGCATCAAAACAAATAACTACACATGCTGGTTGTATGTAATTCCAGGGTGATCATATGTGTGTGTCAGTTTGTCCTGACTGCCCGACTCGGCCATGTAAGCACTAAGCTAGTGTTTTTTTTTTTTTTTTTTTAACCTTTTTTGACTCACGGCTCGTTTTTACATTGGAAAAAAATCTCGCGGCACACCACAAACCAAAAATGTTCCAAAATTATTTCCTGTACAGTATATCTAATTATAAAATAATTTCTTAATATGTATACTTACTCAGGGTGAAACTTCAGCCTGTTTAGATGAACACAAAGTCAATATCCTTATTCTTCAAAAGCTCTCAGTCTTTGTTTTTATCTATTTTTTAATAGCAGTTAGGCTTGAAAAAGCTCAGAATTATCAGACTGGGGGACTTGAGCAATGTCTTTAAACACATCAGGGCCGAGCATCTTGCAGACAATGGCTTTGCAGGCAGGTAGTATTAATTAATGTCTGTCACAGTGTGGGACTATTTGGATTTAGCAACAAGGTAACTGGCTTTGAGGGCTTTCTCAGTTACCTTCGTTAAACCTTCGTAAAAAAAAAAACAAGTTGCCCATTCCTCTGTATTTTCACGAAGGCGAACAAAAAAGTACATCGACTTGTTTTGAAGCGACGGTGTTTCGTTTGGAGATGACTTTTAATCTTGCTTGGCACCATTGCGCTTTGCTGCTCGTGGTGCGTTCAAGAACTGCTCGGATTTTTAGCCATTAGCCACCATGCTGTTCTCAACAATGTGTTGGAATTTAACACAGGGGGATGTCACATATGGATAAAATAGAAGGGACACTTTCGAGTATATCGACACATGACGAGTCTAACCAAATCATGTGCAGTAGACGTGCTGGGGTCCACATTGTCGCGGACAGCAAGGTCGTTGATGGCTAGGAATCAGAGCAGACACGAGCAATACTTCGCTCCGAGAACTTTCTACCTACTCCTTCCTTCCTTCCTTCCTTCCTACTGCATCTCAGCCCGACGACGTAAAAAAATATTGTAATAGCAACGAAGGAGATGAGTCGGTGATGACTTTCCCACTTTATTGTGGCAACAATGGAAAAATAATGAACAAAATAACAGCGGCATCCGTAACATGCGACCGCTAACCGTTCTCCCCCCCTCCTTGCTTGCTTCCCGCTACGTCACCACTCTGCAGTCTGATGGCCCCTTCAAGGGCCAGCACAGTTACAGACATATATATATATATATATATATATATATATGTATATATATATTTAAATGCGACATTGGATAATTTCTCGGGGCACACCTGACGATCTCTCACGGCAACGCTAATGCACAGCTACATCGCTGACGTCTTTTTAAAACATTTTTTTTATTTTATTAACATGATAATCAGATGATGAACAATTAATGGCACATACCAAAAATAAAACAAACATAAATATGCCAGGGGGCACACATATTCAAAACATTATGTATCAAAAAAAACAAAAACAAACACACAATGAATAATACTGTCATTCAATTATTCATAAATAAAGCTTTAGTTAGTTTTTTTTTTTTTTTTTTTTTTTTACAAATATTGAGTATTTTTTCCGCTTTCAGATTCTCTGATTTTGTTTTCTACAGATTTATATAGGCCAGAGTCTCATTATGAGAGTGAGAAAATGAAGGAACATCGCTGACGTCCTGCCTGCTGCTTTCGCTCTTTGCTGACGTAATTGCTGCACAAATTCCGATTTGGGAGACTTGACAGTTCAGACCACCGCCACATTCTGGAAAAATGTGGCCCAGATCGGATTTAAACCACATACGAAAGTGACCCAGATTGGATTTGAAATGATCCACTTCTATGCGACTGGTCCCATTCAGATCGTCAAGTTAATGCCTCACTCGAGTCGGAAAAACACGAAAAAATCAGATTCGTGCATTAAGACCTTCGGTCTGAACCTAGCCATAATGGCCCATAATTTTTGTCGCTTTCACCAAGGATATATATATATTTTTTTTTCTTCAACTATAAATGCCTCTCACTTATACTTTATTTGTTCCATTTTGTGTGTACATTAAACCTGGAGGTCTCAACTTTATTATTATTTTTTTTCTTTTCATGTTTGATTGACAAATTTAACAACACATTTTGTAAATCTTTACAATGATGCCACCCTTTTGAAAAGATTAAGTTAGGATAGCTCACCTGAAATATCAAGCCATATTGTCTTTGAATTAAAGGTCAGCAGAAATTAGTGCATTTTCATTCATTTTTAAAGGGAACCTCGGACTTAAAGACTTGGCTCTAATAAGCCACAATTGTTCTCTTTTACTGAAATATGTTATTACAAACACATAAAATATTGCCATTGATTTAAAAACGTATAATATTTAGGACATCTTTTGAGCTACGGAGGGTGCCATGTTTTATGCGTGCAATGGACGCTCTGGGTGTTGACGTACTTTGTCATAGTCACTAGACGAACACAACCGGGTTATGGCAATTCCTTCTACTCTGCGAGACGTCCAACACATGCACACGTCGGTTAAAAGTGGCCAGTACTTACTATTTGTGGGTTTATTGAGTCTTTAATAGCCTTTAATTGCCTGAAAATACTTTTTGCAAGTGTTTCCCTCTCATACCGTATTTTTTGGACTATAAGTCGCACCTGAGTATAGGTCGCACCAGCCAAAAAATGTGCAATGAAAAGGAAAAAAAACATATATAAGTCGCACCGGAGTGTAAGTCGCATTTTGGGGGGAAATTTATTTGATAGAATCCAGCACCAAAAAAAGACATCTTGACAGTCAATTTGAAATAAAAATACAATAACGAACAACAGGCTGAATAAGTGTACGGTATGCTAACATTACATGACGCATAAACAACGAACTGAGAACCTGCCTGGTATGTTAATGTAACAGAGTTCATGAGAAAACTATAGCATACGGAACATGCTAACAAGCAACAATGATATAATAATGTGTTAATAATTTCACACATAAGTCGCTCCAGAGTAGAAGACGCACCCTCTGACAAACTATCAAAAAAAAAAACCAAAAAAAAAAAACACACACAAAAAAAACTGCAACTTATAGTCTGAAAAATACGGTACTTTTAAGCATTGTGTTTTCTTTTGGTAGCTTTGAAGAAGATTGTTGATTTGTTGACCACATTAGTCACGTAGCATATTTAAACCATCCTTATACGATATTACTACGTTTAAGTATTTTCTTAAGGCATCTTTTAGTATTTTCGGTCTGTATGCATCCAAACAAAACAAGCTGAAAGCGCACAGTAGTGCTTTGGCCGTCAAATTCCTCTTGTAGGACGTTTAGTTCGTGTGGCACATTCCGGTTTTGTCATACTCTCGTCTCATCCCGTCTTTCCTGTTCATTTTACTTTTGCTGCTCGTTTTGTGAAATATCGACAGTGCTGTGATGCTCATGAATGTTCTTCTCGGGTTTAAGTTGAAAGTGTTGAACAGATGACATGTTTATGTCGCGAGAGTCATACTGTGGAAGCTCGGCAGCGTAACCATTTGACGTCACCCCCCTGTGACGTCAACAACAATGGCGACCTGTTAGTTAAACTAATTTTACAAATTGTATAAAAAATAAAACATCAAGAGGGGTTTCAATATCAAATTATTTTAACTCATTATAATGTTTATCTTTTAAGAACTACAAGTCTTTCTATCCGTGGATCCCTTTAAGATAATAACCATTTTAACATACTAGTCCTTCTCAAAAAATTAGCACATCGTGATAAAGTTAATTATTTTCTGTAATGTACTTATAAACAGACTTTCATATATTTTAGGTTCATTAAACACAACTGAAGTAGTTCAAGCCTTTTATTGTTTTAATATTGATGATTTTGGCAAAAAAAGTCAAGAAGAACCAAAAATCCCTACATCAAAAGTTTAGCATATTTCATCCGACCAATACAAAAAAAGTGTTTGTTTTTTTTAATACAAAAAAAGTCAACCTTCAATTAATTATATCAGCCATGCACTCAATCTTGGTCGGGAATCCTTTTGCAGAAATTACTGCTTCAATGCGGCGTGGCATGTGCTGAGGTGTTATGGAGGCCCGGGATGCTTTGATAGCGACCTTAAGCTCATCCACAGTGTTGGGTCTGGTGTCTCTCAACTTCCTCTTCACAATATCCCACAGATTCTCTATGGGGTGCAGGTCAGGAGAGTTGGCAGGCCTATTGAGCACAGTAATGCCATGGTCAGTAAACCATTTACAAGTGGTTTTGGCTCTTTGAGCAGGTGCCAGGTCGTGCTGAAAAATGAAATGAAATTTTGGCATTTCCTTCTCCCCATACTTCCTCCAAACTCTGGCACCATGATTTCCAAATGACATGCAAAATCTGCTTTCATCTGAAAAAAGTACTTTGGACCACTGAGCAACAGTCCAGTGTTTTTTTTCTGTAGCCCAGGTCAGGTGCTTTTGCCGCTGTTTCAGTTTCAAAAGTGGCTTGACCTGGGGAATGCGGCACCTGTAGCCCATTTCCAGCACACGCCTGTGCACGGTGGCTCAGGATGTTTCTACTCCAGACTCAGTCCACTGTTTCTGCAGGTCCCCCAAGGTCTGGAATCGGCCCTTCTCCACAATCTTTCTCAGGTTGCGGTCACCTCATCTGGTTGTGCAGCGTTTCCTGCCACACTTTTTCCTTCCCACTGAGGTGCCTTGATACAGCACTGTGGGAACAGCCTATTCGCTCAGAATTTTCTGTCTGTGTCTTAGCCTCTTGCTTGAGGGTGTCATTGATGGCCTTCTGGCCTCAGGAATCTTTCGCTGGGGTTTTGAGTTAATTCGTTGATTCAGATGATTAGGTTAGTAGTTTCTTTAGAGTACCTTTTCATGATATGCTAATTTTTTGAGATAGGGATTTTTGTTTTTTCTTGACTTTTTTTTGCCAAAATTATCAAAATTAAAACAACAAAAGGCTTGAACTACTTCATTTGTGTGTAATGAATCTAAAATATATGAAAGTCTAATGTTTATCAGTACATTACAGGAAATAATGAACTTTATCACAATATGCTAATTTTTTGAGAAGGACCAGTACATCACATGAAAATGAGACTCATGATAACTTCTCTGACATTACTGGTCTCATTCATCAACTGGAATTCTACAGTTTCCTACACTGTTTTCAACATGTCAGGTTTTGACCGCTGACGAATGGAAAGGCACTGTTTAAGTGACTAGCTCCATTTAGTGTTGAAGCAGATAAGTGCAATAGAATGTAGGCTGAACACAAGCTACTGGTGTGGCCCATATTCAATATTGTCATAATTGGCTGCGGGGCCAAAAAAATACTGGCCCACGGTAGTTTGGACACCCCTGATTCAATTTAATTATTGCTTTTCCACTATTCTGGGATTGACATTTAAGGATCATAACTTTTTATAATGCACCTCGTCATTTAGCTACCATCTTTTTAACAACAAACAGCAACATTATGCGAATTTGTTGGCAACACTGGTAGTGAGTAGTGACTAAATCTAGCTCTCAACCAGAAAACACACAGCACTAAATGACATCCATATTAGTCACAATCGCTATACCTGAGAGTTATTTTCTGCCTTGGACTCCAGTAGCGCTGCAGAAGAGCACAAATACATTACATTGTTAAGAATTACTCCATTAACATTTGTTTACTTAACATACAAACGACTTGTGTCACTTCCACTGTCCTCATTCTCGTTTTACAGCACAATAATATAGTTGTTGAGAACTAGCGCTTCTTCGAGATACAGTCGTCACCTGGGTGTTAGTCGTTTTGTTTTCTGTCTCGCCGTGAATCATGTCCACGCGAGGGTGGTGATAATGTCGCATAGGCCAGGCCATCTGAAGTGAAGGGCGTACAGTCCGTGCGAAATAATGATTGTCAAATTGTGAGATCACTCCGCGGGCACTCAAAATGTACATGGTCCAGAGGAGACATTTTTCAAAGAGCTCTCTTTTTTCCTCAATCAATTAAGCATGTGTAGCCCTAAATGCCGTCTTAAGAAAACCAAAATAAAGTCAGGCTTACACGATGTCTAGTCTACTTTATATAAAAATAATGTGTTTTAATTGACATAGCAGATAATGAAATGGAAGCAAGGTATTCAATGCTTTAGGGAAAGTTTTGAGGACCTCATTGTTTCATTTGCAAGGCTGTCGCCAGAAATCTGGCAAAGCGTGCTTTATTTAAAGTTGGGAAGATTAAATTGTCTCTTAAATGTCACTTTGTTTTTCTTGGAAGACATCATTTCTTCTTCTGTCTCATTATTGGCCTTGTTCCCTTTTCTAATAAGCACCCTAAAGATGATTTTTAAGTAGCTTTGGGGCTTCTATTTCAAGTTTATCACTTGAGAGTGCGTTGTTATACCGTATTGGCCCGAATATAAGACGGCCCTGATTATAAGACGACCCCCTTTTTTCAAGACTCAAGTTTGAAAGAATACTTTTTGAACACCAAATTAATTTTCATACAGAAAATACTTACAGTACATCTAAAACAAATGATTGTAACAACATATTTGAGAGAAAAAGCATGTTATTTTGCCTCATTCAAATTTTAATATCTGAACATTTAAATATGTAAACTAAAGTGCAATCACATTCGTAAATGAATGGTTTATTTACATTTCAAAAACCAGAAGCCAATCTATTGTGATAAAACGACAAAATTGCAATAACCGAATTAACCATCAAAGAGAAGTCTAACTATAACTGTAGTCTTGAAACAAATCTGAATAAGGAAAAACATTGCAATAAAATAATGCAAACTGGTTAAACTTGAGAGCTGAGATCTGTCATGACAGAACATCGCTTCAATGATATCTGGCGCCATCTAGCGTCGTGAAAGGGTATAATGTCTAGACCGCGAATATAAGACGACCCCCACTTTTTCAGTCTTATTTCAATGCAAAAAACACTGTCTTATATTCGGGCCAATACGGTACTTTATGGACAGAGGCACCTGCTTTTAAATATTGATTCATCGAAATGTTTTTCAAGCCTCTTTAACAGAACCAAATTGCCCACTGTTTGGGGGCCTGTGATTATACCTGCATTATATCTGTAATTATTTGCACGTGTGTCGACAAATTGACAATGTTCACGTTATCAAGGGCTCTAGTTTTACCAGTTTTGACTGGACCCCAGTGGCAACATGTAGCGTCCGTTTGCTCTAACAAAGAAAAAATACTAAGTCCGGTAACTATCAATACTGCCGTTTCAATCATCAAATATTTGTCAGAACCAGCCCAAGAAGGAGACACGTGCAGTGATCCCAGGAGTTTCTATAGCCCTGATGCTAATGCATCCAATTGTCGACCACAGTGGGACTCATGACGGATTCGAGCTCGTAGTTATCGTCCAGGATTTGTGATATATAATTACTGAGTACATATTTGCTCATTTGAAACAAAAAAGCAGGAGAATAATTATTCTGTACTGTTCATCTGGAGACACTAACTACTGTAGACAAAGAACATCAGCATGTATCACTGCTGACTTTAGCAGCCTTTCTTCCATCTTTATTGGCTGTATCATATTTGTTCAGTTTGATGTCAAAGTGTATTTGTGTGTAGAAAAAAATAAATGTGCCTACTAGCCCTCAGACTGTTATCTCAAATACTGTAGCCATATTATGCTAATCTCAATGCAACAGCGCAGTGCTTTTATTGTTTCATGTCTGTTTTTATTTGAATTACATTGTACCTCACGATCAAATTTACTCCTGTTTCACTTTTAAGACATAAATGAATTCCTCTCAATTCCAGACTGTGTGTATTGTTACTTCTCAGTGGCAGTCAATGATAAGACATTGATTAGTTGTCAATTAATTGTGGCCGCTCTAATGATGTGTAGTCGCTGTAGTTTTATTTCGTTACAAACAGGAATTTTTTGAGGGAAAGTCCCGTTAACTCATTGGCTGCCATTAACGCCTATAGACTTCAAATCCGTTTTGACTGGAGTTATGACCATTCTAGCTACAGTGGTATGAAAAAGTATCCTAACCTTTAGGAGTTTCTCACATTTCTGCATAAAATCATCAAATGTGATCTGATCTTTGTCAAAATCACACAGATGAAAAAAAAAGGTTTTAATTAAAACCACCCAAACATTTATAGGTTTTCGTATTTTAATAATGACGATAGTATGCAAACAACGAGAGATGGGGGAAATATAAGTAAGTGAACCATCAAATTAAATGTTTTGTGCCCCCTCCCCTTTGGCAGCAATAACTTCAACCAGAGGCTTCCTGAAGCTGCAGATCAGTCTGGCACATCGATCAGGACCAATCTTGGCTCATTCTTCACTCCAAAACTGCTGTAGTTCAGCCAGATTCCTAGGATGCTGGGCATGAATCGCTGTCTTTATGTCATGCCACAGCATCTCAATGGGGTTGAAGTCTGGACTTTGACTTGGCCACTCCAGAACGTGTATTTTGTTAATCTGAAACCATTCTGAAGTTGATTTAATTCTGTGTTTTGGATCATTGATTTGTTGCAGCATCCATCCACTTTTTAGCTTCAACTGTCTGACAGATGGCCTTTAACATCCTGATAAACTTTTGAATTCATTCTTCTATTAATGATTGCAAGTTGTCCAGGCCCCAAGGCAGCAAAACAGCCCCAAATCATGATGCTCCCTCCACCATGCTTCACGGTGGAGATGAGATGTTGATGTTGGTGAGCTGTTCCATTTTTCCTCCACACATGACGTTGTGTTACTACCAAACAATTCAACGTTGGTTTCATCAGTCCACA
Organism: Corythoichthys intestinalis; assembly: GCF_030265065.1. Lineage (NCBI taxonomy): Eukaryota > Metazoa > Chordata > Actinopteri > Syngnathiformes > Syngnathidae > Corythoichthys > Corythoichthys intestinalis. The sequence continues at coordinate 38,005,129 of NC_080404.1, forward strand.
AAATATTTTGCCAAAACCTCCATGGAGTTTCCAGGAGCCTTTTTGCAAACATTTAACGAGCAACAATGTTTTTTTTTTGAGACAGCAGTTGCTTCCTCTGTGGAGTCCTCCCATGAAAACCATTCTTGGCCATAGTTTTACATATAGTTGATGTGTGAACAGAGATAGTGGACTGTGCCAATTATTTCTGTAAGTCTTTAGCAGACACTCTAGGGTTCTTTTTTTTTTTTTTACCTCTCTGAGTATTCTGCACTGAACTCTTGGCGTCATCTTTGGTGGACGGCCACTCCTTGGGAGAGAAGCAAATGTGCCAAACTCTCTCCATTTGTAGACAACTTCTCTGGCTGTTGATTGATGAACATCCAGACTTTTAGAGATGGTTTTGTATCCTTTCTCAGCTTTATACAAGTAAACAATCCTTGGTCGCAGGTCTTCAGAGAGCTCTTTTTACCGAGCCATGATGCACATCAGACAATGCTTATCATCAAGACATTTCTTACCAGGTGTGTGTTTTATAGTGGGCAGGGTAGCTTTAAACCACTCATCAGTGATTGGGCACACACCTGACTTAGAATGTTTGGTAAAAATTGGGTTTCAATTGCTCTTGAAGTCTCCTTTAGCAGAGGGTTTACGTATTTATTTTTCCCTATCTGTCATTGTTTCCATACTATCCTCATTAAAACATGAAAACCTATAATGTTTGGGTGGTTTTAGTTAAAACAGACACTGTATTTTCATCTGTGTGATTTTGACAAAGATCAGACCACATTTGATGATGATTTTATGCAGGAATGTGAGAAATTTTAAAAGGTTCAGATGCACTGTATCACTATGGAAAGCTAAAAGTGTCTAGAAAAACAAATTAGTTCCGCATATCAGAAGTCTAACCACACAGCATTATTCAAATTAGGGCTGCAGCTTTCGAATATTTAGTAATCGAGTAATCGACTGAAAATTCTATCGAATAATCGAGTAATCGGATAAAACTTTTTTTTTTTTTTTTTGTAGGTGAAGAGCAATTATAAATATACATGAGAAAAAAAGACATTTAATCCAATATTGAACCATTTTCAGTCAATCAATGTTTTCATTTTCGATGTACATTGTTCAAAACAGCCAACAATTGCATCTCAGATGTGACTAGAAAAAAAATTCACTGCTTTCACTCAAAAAAACTTCAAACTTCAAAAAACATATTTCTTACCTAAACATGTAATTACGCTTGATCACACATCACTTGAAAGCTACGTGTTTTTCCCATGTGTTTCAATTTGATTTCAATTTGTGTCAAGTTATTTTTCAGTTCTAGTTCAGTTTTAAGTTAGTCTAAACCAGGGGTCCCCAAACTTTTTCCTGGGAGGGCCACATAACTTTTCCCTTCTCTGATGAGGGGCCGGGGTCAGTTCTTAACAGAAAAAGTGTGACGATTGCAGGAGTGCCTAAATGTAAAAATGTATTGTTTTTCAGAAAGCCACAATCAAATAACCCTTTGTGGATTCTTCACGGAACAAAACTAAATAAAATAAAAATATAATATAATATAATATAATATAATAACACTATTAATTAAATAGATAATAACCAAATAACCCTCTCTGGGATCTTCACAGAAGAAGCCAGGACATAAATAACACAAGTAAAAAAAAAAAAAAAAATTGGTCAGGGGGCCGGACCAAATGTGGAGGCGGGCCGTATTCGGCCCGCGGGCCGTAGTTTGGGGACCGCTGGTCTAAACTGATACTGATAGGATTTTGAGTTTTTGCAGTGTTCAAAATAAATGTATGATACCTGCTGAATTGGAGCACATTAGGGACCAGTGCGACTTGGTGTTTTATTCAGCAATAACTTCTGAGCTAAAAATTGACAGTTAGCTTTATTATGTTTTAATTTTATACCGTCATCACTCTACAGCGCTGTGTTTTTACAGATTAAATAAAGCGTGTATGTAAGACACGTTAGCCACGCATTGACAGCGGTCATAATCAATAGAAACCTAGCCCTCCGAAGGGCTAACATTACGTGAGCGAGTGACGGTAACGTTATATTTATTAGCGATGAGAAGTCTACTGCTTAAAGATGGCGGCTGTTTACCAGCACTGCCCAGACGCGGTCGAGTCTGTCATTTCGCATCTAGTCCTGAATGCATGCGATATATATGAGACGCATCGGACACTACCTGCTACCACACACGCATCATGCGGGCATAGTTTTTAGCATCGCGGCGTAGTTTGTAGCGGCTGTCGGCTGCAGTAAGTTTTTTTTTTTTTTAAATTTATTGCTTCTTCCTCTACGCACGTGACATCAGTGCGCTGTCCCGCATTAAAAGTAGTCCGGGCAAAATGTGATGCTTAGAGCTGGCAAAATTAAACCGTTCCTCGAGTTGAATAAAATTACTCGGATCCATTTTTAAACTCGAGTTACTCGAGAATTCATTTCAGCCCTAATTCAAATGTACACTTTTATTGTACTCCACCGTTAAAAATACTCCACGTGTGCTTGTGTAGTTTTTTTGTATGTTGACATTAAAGGGCAACTGAAGAGTTTTCCGGATTTCGCTCTTGAGTGTTTTACTCAGTTGAATTGTATTAAATGCATCATTCGCTGTCTCAAAAAGTCACATAAAAAAAAAAAAGAAAAAAAACAAAACAAAACAATAATTGACCGCGTAGTTTTTGAGTTATGGCCATAGCAACACCATAGCAACGATGGACCCGCCAACCTGCCGACCACTATCTGATGACGCAACTTCCAGGGAGCCTCGCCACCACTCTGAACACGGAAATATAGCACCACGCTATCCTCGCCATATATTGCAAACATTTTCTGGGTTTTACTCGGAGGATTCGTCATGCCATCTCGATGTGTTGCTCACAGGAAGACTCGAGAATCTAGGAGTGGTCCAAAAAAACTTCTCCTGCAAAGGTTTGGACCGTTTTTGTGAGCATGCATACAGGTCCCCAATCGGCTCATTATTTTCATCATTTCAGCCACGACAGCTTTGAAAACCTACAACAATGCAACCTTGGTTTTACAAATACGTGAGTAGACCCTTAGCTTTCTGATTCTAAAATTTGATGCACTTCTGTTGATAAACGAGGGGGACTCCTACTGCCTGTTTGTTGAAGCGCGACATTTTTTGTTGTTTTTGCTGTTGCCCTGTCATAAGTAGATAGGTTTGCTGACAGGTCTACTCATGTGATTTTATTACTATATCAATAGGTATTATGTAAATTCAAATGTTCCCAGCATCAAATAGGTCCTTGACTCGTTGTTTTTTGGCCTGTCACAGGGTAAGTATAAAGCCTATATATAAAACAATCCACCTGCCAGGCCCTAATGTATCAAATGCATCTCAATAAAACAATAACTATTGTACTACAACATCAACATCAAGGTCTGCCTATTTGAAGAGGGAACAATAGCATCAAATAGATGCTGCTTTGACTGGGGCATTATTATTTGATCACCAAGAAATTATTATTAAATTAAAATTAGGATTCATCCAATATTTTCATGCTGCTGTGATTTTTTATTTTGTCCACCAGGAAGCCAAACTTAAAAAATTAAGCGGCGGAAACCCCCAACACGATGAAAAAAGCGTTGCAAGTCAGTCGCCACCCAGTTTCCCAAACTCAAGAGAGAGTGGGTCGAGTCATATGATGACCCAAGTGATGCGGTGTCCAGCGATGACGACTGAAGAGATCCTATGAGGCCAGCCAGATGCTAAATTTCTTCCATCTGCAACATCAGACGACGATGACTTGGGAGAAATAAATGTAGCAAATTCTGATGACATGAAATCTTAAACTAGTCATATATACAGTACACATTTTTTAAAAGAAAAATCTAGTTACCTTCATATTTCAATGATAATGATTTATCTTTGTATAGAGAACACTTAATGCTACAGAAAAGAGTAAATACATATTTCCCACTGCCATGATCATTTTTCAATGTTGCGCTAGTCCGTTGCTATCCTAACTTTGTGTTGCTTACTAACTTAGTATTGCTTACTAAATTTATGTTCTTTGATGTGTGCTATTGTGTGCTTGGTATAACTTAGCTTTCTATGTTGCGTCACAATCTGACAGCGAAGCTGATGCCGATTCAACATAAATCTGGTATCATTTATTATTGTGGCCTATTGAATATTTTTTTCAGAATGTAATATAATTACAATATATTATATGCCAATAGAATACATTAAACAGTCAACAAAATGTGTCAATGTTGTTTACAACTTATGGTTTTATTTTTTTAATGTAATTCATGCCCCTGTCAGTGCTTCAGCCTCCTCAAGTTTGGCTGTCACGTCTGGGATCTCCTGACGACACAGGCATACTCTTGGAAGGGTAATTACTTGACGCTTTAAAGCAAAAACCTGGAAAATAAAATCGTTTTGTAATTTATTTTGAAAAATCAATAACATATCATTCATTTAGCCACATTTGGGCTAGCTTTACCATATTTAGATCGGTAGGAGCTGTCCCATTACCTAATATCCAGTTTTAGCTATGTGGAGAGCATGGAAAAATATACAACCATGTAATCACATTCTCTCAAATAAAAAAATCACGATGCTGGACTTAGGCTTACCACTTACTCTCCCGTTCATGAAGTGTCAAGCTGTCAATTGACGTCATGACGACATCTGCTGTGTCAAGTAAATCGCCGTCATCTGACGCTTCAGGTTCAACCATGTAGGGATTAATTGTAGTTCATCTTTCCGCTTCAGGTTCAACCATGTAGGGATTAATTGTAGTTCATCTTTCCTGGGAGCCTTTGCCATCGGTCGGGTCACGAAAGAGTGATCCTGAATGGTTACCTTTGGTGGAAATATCACTGACATCGCTGCTATGCTGGCTGTGGATAGTCTTCTCTGTTGCGTCAGGGAATCTACGTCACACTTCCGGGTTTGCGATGGACCATTAACGGAGTGCAAAAAAACTAGAAAAAAACCCCCGCAAATTATCCTTGCAATTACGTGTTGATAATGTCATGGTTGTTTTGACGAACTCGTCCAAAGTTTATATTCGTAAAATTACACCAAAATCCGGAAAGGTCTTCAGTTGCCCTTTAAGACGTTAATGGTGAGAGAGCGGCTTGAAGTCAAGTTGAGCGCAGCCACATCATAGGATGTATGTGAGTAGAACTTTCCTTCATGTGCGTCTAAGACCAAACGTAAGTACTGTACATATTTCTTTCTTTATGGAAAGTTTGTGTTTACTTTGGACACGCTGCATTAGTGGCCGTTTGAAAAAAGAGTGTTATGTATTTTGAGCATCTCTGTTCACAATAGTATATGTAAAATACCTACAAATGCTGTAAAACATGCTCAAATAAAAATGAGATTAAAACTGGCGGCACGGTGGTAAAGTGGATAGCGCTGTCACCTCACAGCAAGACTGCTTGGTGCCTTTCTGTGCGGAGTTTCAAGGTGAAGACCCCGCAACGAATAAGCAACACAGAAAATTATTGAACATATTAAACTTCTATTCGTGGCTATTCAGGGTTTCCCCTACATATAAAAGATTATGGCGCACCACAACACAAAAATAAAAGTTGCTGACGCTTTGCAAATGAGTTTAAAAAAAAAAAAAAAGATTACCATCTATTTTGCGTAATTTAACATGACGTCTAAATGAATAAATATAGCTCATTATTTATGCAGTTTGCCATAAGTCATCTGAAATAGCACTTCAAATACAAATTGTTTTACAATTGTTTCTTTACATGTTTTATTTTGAAAATCACATCGGTTCTCCTGTTGTAAGGTCAAGTTGGAAATTGGGAGAAAAATCCACATAAAGGTATTTCAACTTAATGAATGCAATTCTGGGTGTAAGCCTGCGAAAACGACCTTGCTGACATCACTGGTTGTAATTTCAGATGAGTATTTTAAAGTATTTTGGAAAGAGAAAAGTTCCTGAGGGTCCGCTAACAAAAGGACTATTATTGTTGTGATGACATAGACCGTCAAGTTCCCAAATATTTAAATAGCCTCTGAGGCTCAGGATAATTAAATATTTCGGAACGTGAGGCTCACATTCAGAGGTGCCCTTCGGTTCCAAAAGTATTTAGCCTTCACGACTTAGATCAGGAAGACACACTAAGTCCAGGGAAGGAGAACTAAGAAAAAACAAGGGGACCATCTGGCAGCATGCCTCACATTGACTATAAATGGACCACCTACTGCTGATTTCCCTGATGAAAGAGCCCTCAAATAGTTAAAAAAAAAAAAAATCCAGGAAAATATATGTATATACCGACCTACTATAGTTTTTGATCCCGCTAACAGGGGTGTCAAACCGATTCCACAAAGGGCCGCAGTGGGTCCTGGTCTTTGTTCCAACAGATCCAGCACAGACAGTTCAAGCAATGAGATTTCTGCAAAAATAAGCAGCACCTGTCTGCAATCGACTGATTACACTTGCAAGACACCAGATTGGTGAAAAGGTATTCTTCTCATTTGGTTGGAATGAAATCCAGTACCCATTGCGGCCCTTTGAGGACCGGTTTGACACCTGTGCGCTAACTCGAAGATTAAGCCTAATGTCAAAACTTCTGAACGTCCGCTTTAAGGCATCTTTAGTACGTTCTGCCTTCATGCATTTAACAAAACAAGCTGGAAGTGCACGTTAATACTTTGGGTGTCAAAATTGCCTCTTGTAGAATGTTTTGCCGGTGGAGCACATTTTGGCAGATTTTGTCCTACTCTTGTCTCATCCAGTCTTTGCTGTTCATTTTTCTTTTGCTGCTCGTTTTGTAAAATATCGACAGTGCTGTCTTGCTCATTAATGTTCCTTTCGGGTTCAAATTGAAAGGGCTGAACAGATGACGTTTATGTCGCGAGAGTCATACTCAGGGTAGCCCAGTGACTTCACCGCCCAGTGACATCAACAACAATGGCGACCTACCAATTGAACGAATTTTACAAATTGTATTAAAACAAAAACATTAAGAGGGATTTTAATATGAAATTATTTTAACTTATACTAACGTTTAACTTTTATGAACTATTAGTCTTCCCTGGATCCCTTTAACAATTATACTATTATTAACTATACACTATTAAATTCATCGTAAAATGGTCAATTCTTTCTCCTTCAACAAAGCCTTAACCCGTTCATGGATGTTTGGTCATGTAAACAAAGAATTAACCCTGCTTAGCAAAAATGAATCACACGGTGTGTTCAATTAAGACTTAATAACAGCCTTAATTAAAAACACAAACAAGTGCTAAGCACTCCCCAGCATTCATAGAAACATGCAAAACTTGATTTGAAATGCCTCCATGTGCAGGCATTGGATTGATGTTCACCTCAAAATGGCATGCAAGCGGGAAGTAAATAATAAGTAGGCTGACAGGTTGGATGTTTGACTTGTTTCCAACACAAACAGTTGGAATAAAAAGTTAAAAACCCATCTGATTCTAATCAGTAACATACTCTGACGCGGTCAGTTTGTTCTGCGTGAAGAAGAAATCATGAGAACTCACCTGGTCTTCTTGCTGCTGGCGCTTGTGGCCATGCCCGTCTATTCAGATGACGGTATGCTTCTTATTTTCTAAAGGCATAAAATGGGTGCGAGGCATGTAAACCGGAAGAATTCTATTGTTGATTTTTTCCAGGCATGCTACACAATTTTGCATTAACCGTGTGTTCCGTTTAATAACTGTACACTATACAGTACTGTATAACTTCTTCTGTGTTTCTGAATAAGTTTGTGTTTTTTCAAAATTTTTGTCAGTCTACGCAAGATAGTCAAGCTTATGGAATTTTGTATTCTTAAACACATTTGGGTTAGAGTTAAGGTTGACCAACCAAATTTCACGCATGTAAGTGAAGCACGCGTTGGCAATTAATTTTGATATATTGATTTTCTTTGAATAAAAAATAAGTTGTATAAGATTGACAGTTATAAACCAAAATATCAGATTTTCTATCTAATTTTGGGCATGGGCTTTTGGGAGTGGATCTATTCATTCTAGACATGCCTCAGCAGTGTCGTGCAGTGAGGTTCATGGCTGCAGAGGTACTGATGCCATCAGTGTATAATTACCATTATTACGTATTGTGATATATATATATATATATATATATATTTTTTTTTTCTTTTCTTTTTCCTAAGTCCGTCTTTAAAGTACACCTGTAAGTCCTTATTCATCCCAATCCACCGCCGCCTTTTGGTTCTTGTAAACCTCACCGGGAGGGCAACCAGAAGACAACCCAAGACGCGCTGAATGCTACAGCGCTCCACTTTTTGAATAATTGGTGTGTGAAAGTGAGTTGATAAACAAGTCTTGAGGAAGGCAGGAAAAGTGAGTGGTTGTGCTTGGAAATGAAAGAGTGTACAGCGAGTTGACGATTGGTAAAAAGAGTTACACTTGTATTGTGCCTTTTTTTAACCTTTCGAGGCACTCAAAGCACCTTGACACTATAGACAAGTTTCCTGAGCAAAACATGGGCAGTGCCATCTTTGACAATTTCTGCTCCCAACCTGCGGTTTAGACGGAACAACATGAAGTGCGGCTGAAGTAAGCTGTGTGCTGACAAAGTAAAAACTGCAAAATCAAACCAGAGGAACCCACGGAATTTCCAAAAACAGATTCAACACGACATAGATGAGACTCCGAGACTTTGTGTGCTTACCGTGTACTCCTGGAAGCGCCTATATATATGATTGAAAATGGAATGTTTTGATCAGCGACCAGCTGGTAGCTACACTGCACCAGTGTGGATCTACCTTGCCATATGCCTTAAATCGAAACCAGCAGAAGACAATAATTTAAGGACGTGTTTTAAACCTAAGGATCCACCTAAAAGATTGTATGTTTGTTCTTATCACTTCGTTGATTATTCGTGGACAAAATTATAACAACCTGTGCAGCCTGTGTTAACATGGGGTGTAGATTGTTACGCCAGCCACTTGAGTGACCAAAATGAAGTGAAATTACAAATAATATTACAGTTGCCAAATGCAGAAGGGCTGACACGGAGTTTGTTGTTACAAGGAAATACTACAAGGTATGTACATATAAATACAAATAGTATGTCATTCTTTTTTATTGCAGATACTGATCGCATTAAAACCTTTGGACAACATGATTCTATTTCTTGTTTTATTTAAAACGATTGGTGCATGTGCAAAACATGTCAATAAATAACAATTTATAAAATTAATAGAAAAATATTAACGAAGGTGGAGCATAAGTCGAGCCTTCCATCATAAAAGTAGAACGCATGTAGTCTCAATATACAGTGGGGCAAACAATTTATAAAATTAACAGAAAAATATTAACGAAGGTGGAGCATAAGTCGAGCCTTCCATCATAAAAGTAGAACGCACGTAGTCTCAATATACAGTGGGGCAAATAAGTATTTAGTCAACCACTAATTGTGCAAGTTCTCCCACTTCAAAATATTAGAGAGGCCTGTAATTGTCATCATTGGTAAACCTCAACCATGAGAGAAAGAATATGGAAAAAAAAAAAAACAACTGAAAATCACATTGTTTGATTTTTAAAGAATTTATTTGCAAATCATGGTGGAAAATAAGTATTTGGTCAATACCAAAAGATAATCTCAATACTTTGTTATGTACCCTTTGTTGGCAATAACGGAGGCCAAACGTTTTCTGTAACTCTTTACAAGCTTTTCACACACTGTTGCTGGTATTTTGGCCCATTCCTCCATGCAGATCTCCTCTAGAGGCATGTTTTGGGGCTGTCGTTGGGCAACACGGACTTTCAACTCCCTCCACAGATTTTCTATGGGTTTGAGATCTGGAGACTGGCTAGGCCACTCCAGGACCTTGAAATGCTTCTTACGAAGCCACTCCTTTGTTGCCCTGGCTGTGTGTTTGGGATCATTGTCATGCTGAAAGACCCAGCCACGTCTCATCTTCAATGCCCTTGCTGATGGAAGGAGCTTTTCAGTCAAAATCTCTCAATACATGGCACCATTCATTCTTTCCTTTAGACCAGTGGAGTCCAAACTATTCCATATAGGGCCGCAGTGGGTGCAGGATTTAATTCCTACAAAACAAGATGACATCTTTTCACCAATCTGGTGTCTCACAAGTAGGGATGGGAATCGAAATCCGATTCCAATTCGGAACCGGTTCCGAGTGTTTCGAGGCCTCGACATCACAATGATAAAGCCTTAACGATCCCTTTAACGATTCCTAAAGACGAGTATTGCGTCGTGACGTGTGTTGTTGTCCAGACGCATCAAACTAGCATGGCGCCAAGAACCACTCGCTCCAAAGTTTGACTACACTTCACCAGGAAAGAGTGTGAAAATGAAAGGTTATGACGGGTAAGCACGAGCATTGCAGCCATAAACATAACAATGACAGCACGTAGGTTCAAACGCTCGAAAGTGTGTCTTCACTTCACGAGGAAAAATTACAACAAAGCGACTTGCAGTCATTGCAAGGTGGAGATAACTGCATCGGGAGGGAATACGATTGCGCTGTCCTCACAGAGAGGCTAAGGCTCATTCTTGGCTATATAAAAAAAAAAAAGTCCCGGCTATACAGCTAGCTAAACTCCCAAATGACGATGCAGAAGACGTTGGTATAATTTGCTGACTTTATTCAACCATCACTTGAAGAGTGAAACTAAGAATAGAAATGAAACAAATCAATTTCGTCCCCAATAACAAACAGGTTTGCATCGAAGTAAATCAGCGATGATTAGCTGCTAATAACAGTATGGTTAGCATTCGTTCGCTAGCATTAGCACATCGTTCAAACCACTACACAACTGGATTTAAGTGTCCGATCGCGAGTGGAAACACAACAACAACAACACAAAAGATGATACATACAGGCGTTGCCTCTGTAGATATTAACATTAACAAAGAACGTAGGCTCGTAGAAGTGTTTCCCTCTCTCACTCACTTGGATGCGGCATTTCTTCTTTGGGTGTATGCGCGCTCCAGCAGTACTCAAACTGCGGCCCGCGGCCCAAATACGGCCCGCCTCCACATTTGGTCCGGCCATTTTGAAATTTATTATTTTTTTTCTCAATCGTGTTATTTATTTTCTGGCCTTTTCCTTGAAGAATTCAGAGAGGGTTAGTTGGTTATTATCTATTTAATTAATAGTGTTTTTATTATTAATTATTATTATTATTATAAAGAATCCAGAAAGGGTTATTTGATTGTGGCTTTCTGGAAAACAAAAATTTTTTTACATTTATGCACTTCTGCAATCGTCACACTTTTTCTGTAACAAACTGACCCCGGCCCCTCATCAGAGAAGGGAAAAGTTATGTGGCCCTCACAGGAAAAAGTTTGGGGACCCCTGCTTTAACACATATTGCCAAAGGCAGAACAAAAACCTATCTGCCTATATATACCAATATTTTTTATTTCTATTAGATAAATGTTTCAGTAAAATGTTACACATTCTTATGTATTTGCCACTTATTGCCACAGTTAACATTGAGGCTTTGGGCCTCTTTTGATCTCGTTGTGAGTTTGTAAGGTTGTGACTTCTGATTAAACAAACTCGATGCCAATCAAAACGTTTGTTCTTTTCCCCCAAATTAGAATCGATAAGAGAATCGATAAAGAATCGAATCGTTAAGCAATATCGATAATGGAATCGGAATCGTAAAAATCCTATCAATTCCCATCCCTACTCACAAGTGTAATCAGTTGATTGCAGTCAGGTGCTGCTTGATTTACCACAAACTTCATTGGTTAAACTGTCTGTGCTCGATTGGTAGGAACAAAAACCAGGACCTACAGCGGCCCTTGCGGACAGGTTTGAACACCCATGCTTTAGACCACAGGTGTCAAACCGATTCCAGAAAGGGCCAAGTGAGTGCAGGTTTGCTTTCCAACCAATGAAGAGGACAATTTTTCACCAATCAGCTCTTTTCCATGTGTAATCAGTTAAACTTTGTCAGGTGCTGCTTGTTTCAGCAGGAAGTTCATTGGTTAAACTCTCTGCGCATTAACGGTTGGAACAAAATCCAGCACCCACTTGGCCCTTTCTGGAACCGATTTGACACCTGTGCTTTAGACAGATCAGTTGTCCTGGTCCATTTGCAGAAAAATAGCCCCAAAGCATGATGTTTCCACCACGCTTCACAGTGGTGACCTCGTTACAGACCTCGTTAGAAGAAGTTAGACCTCTTTGACAGCCAGAAATCTTGCTTGTTTGTAGGTGACCAAATACTTATCTTCCACTCTAATTTGGAAATAAATTCTATAAAAATCAAAGAATATGATTTTCTGTTTTTTTCCCCCCACATTCTGTCTCTCATGGTTGAGGTTTACCCATGTTGACAATTACAGGCCTCTAATCTTTTCAAGTAGGAGAACTTGCACAATTGGTGGTTGACTAAATACTTATTTGCCCCACTGTATGCCCATCAGCGTACAGTAAGTGTTGTTGTGAGGCACAACAAGTTGTCTTCCCTTGCCTAACAGCTTTTTCCACATGTAAACAAACGAGAGAAAAAAAAAAACACTTGCTTTTTTTTATGCATTTACATAACTGTGCCATCCCACAGGGACTGATTAGCAACAGGCTAGGAGCAGATAGCATGTGTTGCAGCCATCATCATAATTACAATCATCATCGTAATAACAATCTCGAAGACATCAAGTCGTTTCATGTGCAAGATTTTTTGAGCACAGGACACATGAAAATGCAGGGATTGGAAGATCATACCTTACATAACACCAGCGGCAACATGGCTACAGAAACACCTGGTCTTTGTGATGGCACGGGCTTGATTCCACATCTGCCTTCATGATCATTTTGTCCTCCCATGTCGTGATGATGGCAGATGGATGCGGTAATTCCAAATTGTCTTTTTTGAGGGAATTTGATGAGTGATGCCACTCCAGCTCTACTGTTTTTTTGGTTACAGAAAGTGTAAAACGGGAGTTGAGAGCAGAAATGCGGAAGTACCTCGGAAACTTGTCTATATGCTCATTTAACTACTGATGGCACAGCATCAGGAGCAACGTGGGGTTCAGTATTTTGCTCAAGGATAGTCAGACAAGGTCACCAAAGCGGGAAATTGAACCCACAACCACTGTGTTTGGGAAACGACCTCTCTACCACTAAGCCACACCACCCAGATTAAAAGACAACCATCAGCTACATCATTAACGGACATTGTTTTGACTGTCATCTTCGTTTTCAGGTGCCCATGGGAAACAGATTAGAGACTCCTTGAAATTGTTCACATGTCCACAATGAAAATGAATAGCCATCACTGGCTAATTTAATAACAGAAACAAGAATGTGTACAATTTCTTTACAGATAACGATGAGGGGGGTGACTCAGATTCTGAGGAGGACTTGCCAGAGCAGGAAACAGATTACCCTGACGAAGACTCATCCGAAGAATCTCAACTCCCACTTGGAAGATTTGGCTAAAGAAAAAGCATTTAAGGTGTTTAATGCTGCTGTCTAAAGAAATGTCTCTTAAGAATGAATAACAAAAGAAAGCTCTGGCCTACAATGATTTTTACATGATGTTAATTGGGTGGTTGGCTGTGCTTTAAAATGAAACAGTACTCAAATTTCCTAATAAACCTTTGTTTGGCATTCAAAAAGTTCCCAGGTGTTTTTCATAGCATTGTTGATGTTGTGAAATGCTTTCAACAAAATACCCCCATAATCTAATCCTCGGGTAGCTAGAGACATTTTTAAGATTAACACATGAGCCAGGAAAATGGCAGATGTGTAAAATTGCCACCAATCCATCCATCCACTCACCCATCCATCCATCATCTGCCGCTTAGTCCGGGGTCGAGTTGCGGAGGCAGCAGCTTTAGCAGGGAAGCTCAGACTTCCCTCTCCCCAGTCAATTCAACCAGCTCTTCCGACGGGATACCAAGGTGTTCCAGGCCAGCCGAGAGACAGTCTCTCCAGTCCTGGGTCGTCCCTGGGCCTCCCACCAGTGGGACATGCCCGAAACACCTCTCCAGGGAGAGGTCCGGGGGCATCCAGACCTGATGCCCAAGCCACCTAAACTGGCTCCTCTCAACGCAGAGGAGTAGCGGCTCGACACAGAGTCCCTCCCCGATGACAGAGCTTCTCACCCTATCTCTAAGGGAGGGCCCGGACACCCTGCGGAGGAAACTCATTTCGGCCGCTTGCATCATTACATTGAATAATCTCAATGAATAAAAACATTCACATATATTTTTATCATTTTAGTCATGATGCAATTATTTAATTAAATAATCACTAAATTAAATAAAAGATGAGCGGTAGCCTTGGCCAGAGGCGTAGCGTCCCATTAGGCATACACAGGCAATTGCCTAGGGCCCCCAGCAAGCAGGGGCCTCCAGAGGGCCAACAGATTTGGCACACAAAGATTTAGCACACTCAGCTTCACCGCACTGTCGTAGCTACAAGTTTTGGGAGTGATTCAATACTATGGAATCTTTTGGCAGATTATCGAACAATTCTGTTATCAGTCTCTATCAGCGTATATGTTTAAGCAAGTCCTATCAGTTTAAACACTGCATGTATGTGCAAAGAGTAATTCACCAAGAACTTTATGAAAAGACTGCTACAATATATTATGTTGGTTTTCACAGGCCACCTCATTATCCATGTGACTATATAAAGAAGCACACAGCACATCTGTGTTGCGATTGCTTTATAAGGAAAATCATGATCTTAACAGCACAAAGAAATAGAGTCCTGTGGTCCATGCACTCTTCTGTCGCTCGGGAAATGCGGGTTCGAATCCCGTAGGAGACCTTCATTTAATGCTTTCCCTCCTCGTTTTTGAAATATCAACAATGCTGTCCTGCTCATCACTTTTCCGCTCGATTTTAAATTGGAAGGGCAGAACGAACCGACGACACGTTTATGTAGCTAAACAGTGACACTGTGATAGCCCGGCAGCGCCGCCCAGTGACATCACCGCCCAGAGTGCATTGCATCGTCAACAACAATGGCAACCTATTGGTTAAATTAATTTTTCAAATTTTAATCAAACGAAAACATTGAGGGATTTTAATATCAAATTATAATGAAGCATATTAACATTTATCTGTTAAGAACTATGTCTTTCTATCCATGGTTCCCTTTAAGAAGGATAAGAAGCATTAAAACAAATACTGAAATGGCTTTCCAAAGTACATAGCCCCCATGGTGCCAGGGTAGCAAAAAATACTTTTCATCGGTAATCTGTACCCACACTTTAGAAATCTGTACCCAGAGTTCACTCTTGATTGCTGTTATTCCTTCCAGTCAAGATTGTTTCGAAGTCTAGCACCGTTAATGGCACTTATGAGCATTCAATCCCAGTTCAAATGGTGTTGCAGTATACTGTATCACTGTCAATAGCTGGCATAGAGTTCCGGTTCACATAACGTAAAAAACAGGCAACCAAATGACTTAAATCTCATAATATTACGATTTTTCTTTCGTAAATTATGATTTTAATATCACAATGTATGACTTAATTCTCGTAATATTACAGATTTTACTATTACGATATTTCTCTCGCAATATTAAAATCTATGACTTCATTCTCGTAATATTGCGACTTTAATCTCATAATATTAGGACTTTTGTCGTAGTCCTATTTTTTTCTGTCTTTTTTGTTGACTGGATGTTCCAGTCATCCCTTATTTAGCCCCCTTATTCCTTTTTGAGGGTCACGGGGACAACAGGCACAATATTGGCAGATAATTTCCGGCGGCACACCTGACCATCTTTGTAATGTTGTGCCGTGGCACAATGGTTGGGAAACACTGCTATGAAGATTTAAACATACTACACAAAAGTAATCTCCGTCTTAAATATATTTAAATATCCATCCCCTATTATAGACACTCTAATTTTTGTTAAGGCAGGTAGGGCGAAACCAGTGCGGAACAAAATGCGACCCGGAAGTAGGTGAAGTGTGAAATTATATTTCTTGAACGCAGGCAAAGTGCTGGGTGGCTGGCGGGGGTAATGAGTCAGTGAATGGCTGTGGCAGGTGGCTTTGTTCGGACAGGACACCTGGCTGGCTGGCTGGGTGTCCAATGTTGCCAGGTAATCATCTGGCACCTGCTTAATGCCCAGGCCGCTCCTTAACCCTTTAAGGTCTGGGCCTATTTTGTCTGATTTTGCATGCCTTTGAAGTTGCCTTTATATTTCAAAGAAAGAATTGTTTACGATGGCCTGGTTTGGTCCCTTTTTTTGTGACACCTTGAACTTCATGTCCAAACTGTTGTTTCCTTCACTGACCAATTATAAATCATCATTTTGAGCCCAAAAAGACCAAAAATTCCAAAATCGTTTTGCCAAAATTTTTAATATTGATGTCCAATTGACAACCAAATATGCGTAACGAACCGTTTTGAAACTTTGTAATATTTATTCAACATGTTAGGATGAACATTCAACCAAAAAAATTTAGAATAAATAGTCTTATATTTGACAATTCAACATAAACAACAGGTATAGCCTTAGGCGTTTTTTGCCTTTATACATGCTCTAGTCAAAACAAGTTATATACAGCAGACCAAACAGTGAGGAACAGTGAAAAAATATATACCATCTAACACAAAAAGTGTTTAGAGGGCATCTCTTTATGAGTTTAGGTATTGCGGCCCATCACCTGATGAAAACCATGTACACACAATCAAGCTTCTTGAACTCACATTTATATACACAAATTGAGAAGACTGATTGTGGGGAAAAAATATATATAATATTGGGAAAAAAAGTATTTTCAAAAATATTTACAGTAAACAAGTTAAATTTTTTTCAGGCATGCCACTCCGAAAAGCAGTTTCGTCCTGGAATTAGAAACAGGGCTACATCACACAGCTCACACTTCCATGGGGTGTCGGTCCTCTTTCCACCCTTCCACCCTTCCATTTTCATTTCACTTTACTTTCATTGTCACTATAAATGTACATGAAAAAAGTCAGTATTTATGAAAATAATAAAGTATAAAATAAAAATATATACAGCAATAAATAATAATGGAAATCTATATGTATGACAATAGAAAGAATACCATAGCTGAATATGTGCTACATCCCTAATCTTCATATAGAAAGAACAACACCACAAATGATAAATTCCTGCCTGGGATACCCACAGTGCATGTACGACTTTGATCTGATATGCACATTTTATTATTATATACACAAACACACACTTATATTGCATCAAAATTAACTTTGTCTTGCAATATCAAAAGAAACTTTCAAAAGAAACTTTTTCAGCATATAAAAAAAGTGTGAGTTGGCATACCTCTGCTCGTCGATGGCGTCACCCACGTGTTCAAATCCGTCACTATCTTCACTCGAGGACTCTTCCGAAGAAGACGATGATGACGAATTTGGACCATCCTCTTCCTCAAGTTGATCAAAAAGCACAATTGCTTGCGCTAGATTTAGTTTTCCGTTCATTCTCAAAGTCACACAAAGTCGCTGCTCGATCCAAACGGCCGTCGCTCGCCACCTCGCTGCTTCAGAACACTCCTCCCTCTCGTTCGGTAGAACCTCGCACGGCAGTTATATTTATTTTAAAAAATGCATTTTGTGCTTCCACTGTGACTTCGAAAGGGTTCGTTTGATTTGTGTTTTTTTCATGGAGCTTCCGTTTTGAAAAAGGACACGAAATGATGGAAATATAGACATAAACAAATGATCCATGCAGCGTTTTAATGTTTTTTTGAGAGGACAATAAAACTATAAAACTTAAATGACAATATCTCACGTTCTAGTTGGTCGATTGACAACAAATAATAACGAGAGTAAACTGCAACTTCCGCACTTTAAAACGAGACTAACCAACGGCATGTGGGTGACGTAATTAAAACGTGAGGGCACTTCAAAGACGACGTGCGCTGAGGACGCGCCGGCGCGTCCTTCGACTCTCAAGGGTTAAAAGCAGTGGTGATTGCGGATGAGCTGCAGGTGTACTCCCAGGTCTGCCACACCCAGCCTGCCAAGTTTGAACTAAAGCCACAGGTCAAAACAGGAAATGTTACAACAATAAACGTCAAAGTAGAGGGGAGTGTGGGCAAGGACCACCAGAATCTTCGGACTATAAACCACTACTTTTTCCCCTTATTTTGAATTCTGCATTTTATAGTCCAGTGCGGCTTATTTGTTGATTTATTTGGGTTGATAGGTGACACTTTATTTGACAACGTCATCATAAGACTAGGTCTGCAGCTATCGAATATTTTAGTAATCGAGTAATCGACTGAAAATTCTATCGATTAATCGAGTAATCGGATAAAACAAATATTTTTTAGGTAAAGAGCAATTATAAATATACATGAGAAAACAAGACATTCCATCTAATATTGAACCATTTTCAGTCAATCAATGTCTTTATTTTTGATGTACATTGTTGAAAACAACCACCAATTGCCTCTCAGATGTGACTAGAATAAAAAAAAGACCAATTCACTGCTTTCACTCTAAAAACTTTTAGATCTTATAAAAAAAAAATATATTTCTTACCTAAAAATGCCATTATGCTTGATAACACACATCACTTAAAAGTTAAGTATTTTTCCCACGTGTTTCAAATTTCCATTAGTGTCAAGCCATTTTTAAGTTATAGTTAAGTTTTAAGTTAGTCTAAACTAAGTCCTGATAGGATTTTGAGTTTTTGCAGTGTTCAAAACAAATTTATTGTAACATAGCTTATAATATGGCGGGGATATTTGCATGCGTTCCTGAATGCACCGCGTGACGTGCGGGGGTTAGGGAGGTGCGGGAGAGCGAGAGACGTGCCTTCCTGTTGTTGTTGTCGTTCCACAAATTCCCAAAAAAGAAATAATTGTAACCTAATGAAGCGGGAGACTCTTTGTCAACGTTACAGTATGATACCTGCTGTATAAGAGCACATTAGGGACCAGTGCTAAGTGTTTTGTCCAGCAATGACTACTGAGCTAAAATTGACAGTTAGATTTATCATATTTTCATTTTACACCATCACACTACAGCGCTATGTTTTCACAGATTAAATAAAGCCTGTATGTAAGACACGTTAGCCACGCATCAACAGTGGTCTTAATAGAAACCTAGCCCTCCGCAGGGTTAACGTTACGTGAGCGAGTGACAGTAACGTTAATCTTATTTATTAGCGCTGAGAAGTGTACTGCTTTAAGATGGCGGCTGTTTACTAACATCGCTGACTCTGTCATTTCGCATGTAGTTCAACATACATGTGATATCTATGAGACGCATCAGATGCTACCTGCTATCACCGTAGCATCATGCGGGCTAGTTTTTAGCAACATCGGCGTAGTTTGTAGTGGCTGTCGGCTGCAGAAAGGTTTTTTATATTATTTTATTGCTTCTTCCTCTACGCATGTGACATCAGCGCGTTGTCCCGCATTAAAAGTAGTCCGGGCAAAACATGATGCTGGCAAAATTAAACGATTCCTCGAGGTGAATAAAATTACTCTGATCAGTTTTTAAACTCGAGTTACTCGATTATTCGTTTCAACTCTACATAAGACCGTCATAATTATGGCATGACACTGTCATGGGCATTAAGGAATGCTTATGACAGATGTCATTAAGTGCCATCTGACAAATTTTGTCACTAACTCTGTTCAAGATGGACATAAATTTTTTACAACCTAACCCATTCAAAAGTGAGATAATTTGCTGGTCAGTAGTTTTTGTTCTAAAATACAAATCAAGATGAGCAGAGGATGCAGGAAAGGAAGGATGGAGCCCGCGAGCCCCCATTAGCTGTGACTGCGCAAGCCCAAAATGGCATACGGCGTTTGGTGATGTGTCGGTGCTAGAGAGTCCGCTGCGTTTTTATTTACACGGCAGCAGAGTAATCCCAGCAACCAACTTGTTACATTTCGCTTGCGTTTTTGCTTTCTGTTTTCACAGTCACCATGAGAACGCAAGGCCAATCCACAATACAATCCTTGTGGTTTGGTGTTGCAGTGTCACTGTGTGAACTTGAGAAAGAAGAGGAGGAATTAGAGGAAGAAATAGAAGATGAGGGGCTGAAGGAAGGAGAGATGGAAGGAGAAAGTCCTGGGGAAAAGGTGGAGAGGGAACAGGAGACAGCAGAGGATGAAGAGGAAGAATTGGAAAAAGACCATTGGATAAAGGAAAGGAAGATCTGGAGAAGAATGTGGAACTCGAGAAAGAAGAGGAGGAATTGGAGAAAGAAATTCAGATAGAAGAAGAGGACGACTTGGAGGAAGACATCGGACTAGAGGAAGATCAGGAGGAGGAACTCTAAGATAAGGAGAGGTGGAAGAAGAGGAAGAGTCGTCTGAAAAAGTGGAGGAATAGGAGTGCCGAAGAATCGGAAGAAGATTTAAGACCGGAGGAAGGACATACAATACAATAGAGAACAAAAAAACTGCATCGTACTAGAAGTCATTACAACAAATAAAAAAAATAAAAATAAAAAAAGATAAAATCCGAACACATTAAAATGCTAAATTCCAGGCTACCCTAGTCAGGAGAAAAAGGTGGTCTAAAAAAGTGGGTCTTTAATACTGGTGCACGATAATTATTGGTCTGATAATTATCGGTCCGATAATAGGAATTATGACGTCATCCCAATAAATCCAATAACATTATTAATAGGACCGATAATACTGTATGTACTGTGCGCTACACACCAGTATGGGAAATCAGTTGACCATTTGCTAGGCATTGCTGCCACCTGCCGGTCATAATAATTCGCTGCATCTATTTTTTGTTTTGCTCACAAGCTCATTCACTTACACAGTGCGGTGTCTAGCGGTAGCACTGACAATTGTGAATGCTTTCCGCCTCGGAAATATATGTCTGTAAGTATTTTATTTTTACTGTAACATATGGATGTGTAATATATGTTTGCTTCTGTGGTGAAGGGTCATATGTACAGAACTTCATAAGTTGTGTTATAGAAGCCAGCCAATTCTTAAGGCTAGTAGCTCAAGGTAGTGTGCTATGCTTTACATATAATAGTTGTGTATATAAATGTATTGTGCAGTTTGTTGTATATTGAGTATTGAATATGTCTACTTTTCTGTTGTACTTTCACAACATTAAGACAAGTGTCTTCCCAAAAAAGCAAGAAAAGACCAAGCCTTGTGGTTTATGGAAGTGCATTCATTTTTACATGGCTGTCGGGCAGTGCAGAAGTGAAACGCACTGTTTTGGGCAGTACTGTAATGCACTGTAATATTTTTGGCACGGTGTCGGTGGATTGGGATGTGTGCATTTGTAAATCAAGCGCTCCCTTTCTGTGACGTCACGCTCAAGTGTGCCACACGGCTAGCGAGAAACACATCTTAATAAGCCACTGAAAAGATGGCAATCGCTTCGATGGTGTTTTAAAGATTTATTTGGTTATTATAAGGAAAGCCATTAATCCTTTTTGCTCTACCATATTTTTGTTATGAGGAATGAGTGATGAACCTTACCATATAATGTTTGCATTTTACAGTGTTAGTTATAAGTAGGTTATTGAGAGGCCTTTTGGTTATTGATAGGCTTGCTGTCCTGTCTCCCAGGTTAAGAAAGTTGTTTAATGGACCAAGACCACAACAGTCTCCTCTCCTGTAGCACCAAATATTTTTATTTGATGACAAATCACAATACCTGTTGGGTTTATGTTTTAGTTCAGTGCTCATTATTCAGGAAACACATCTTCAATTATATTGACTAATTGATTGTGATTGACTCAAATCATATTTATTTGAAAAAATAAATATTGGCACTTTACTTGAAGTCAAGACTATTCTTGTCTTTGTTTTGTTCATAATAATGTTCATGTCATTATGAAAAATCTGGTGAGGTCAAAGGCAAAAATCTATGTTGAATCCACCACTATTTTTTTTTAACCTCCAGGTGTTCAAGAACGTGGGTGAATATACATTCAAAAAATTATATATTTATTATCGGTTATCGATATCGGCTTTGAGGCGCAGGAAGTTATCGATATTGGTATCGGTTTCAAAAAATGGATATCGTGCACCCCTAGTCTTTAACATAGATTTTAAAAGACATAGATTAGTGATGGTGCGGATCCCAGGGAGCAGGCTAGGGACCAGCGAGGAGGCTGACTTTTGCCAGCGTGCAAGCCGAGAAAAGTCCATCTCAGCGGGCTAGACAATGAACAGAGGGGCGGAGACAAAAAAGTGACAAAGAAACTGGTCGTGTGACCAAAGATTTGTAGTAAACCACAGCATACGAACGAGAAGAGATTTAAAATAATGCTGTATTTATTTACTTAAGCGTAATGCAGCACATTTTAGAACCAGGAAGTGGCAACATCCTGACGGCTTTCCTCAGTGCTCAGAGGAGTATGGCTCCTTTTGGTGAGCAAGCCAAGAAAAGTGCCTCTCAGCATGATGGGCATAAAGGAAGAATGAAAAGGGGAGGTACTGGAATGATATGGCACAGTGTGAGGTCACACCGTGATCAATTTCCCCCATGACCCATATAAGAGATAAGCGGCAAAGAAGGTGAATGGAATGAATGAATGCATGAATGATGTGATTTAAAAATATAAGACAAATACTTCACTTTGTCTCAGCATTCAAGAAAACACACAAACCTTGATTTTAAATGCCATCATTATTAATGTACGTGTTCAGAGGGAGTGGCATGCAAGCAGGAGGTAAATAACAACCAGGAATTCACTCAGCAAGTTCACAGCGTGGATGTTTGAGATTTTTCAAATACAACCCGTTGGATGTAAAAACACGTCTGATTTGAATTGGTGACACATTGCGAGATCAAGTTGTGCTGCAATGAAAAGGAAACATGAGAGATAACCTGGTGTTCCTGCTACTGGCATTGATGGCCATGCCTCTTCCCATACTAGTATGGTGGGGGCAAGCAAACTGGTGGGATTCATTTTCTTTCTCTTTCTTCTTTTTTAATTTTCTTTGTTGGCTTGTTTGTTTGTTTTTTTCCAGATTACAGACTGTTTGGATAGAGACGGACCTATGGAATTGTGTGATCTTGAACAAATTTGGATTTAGGCTAGGGTTGTGTTTTATCCAATTTTGATTACCACTCAGTCCATTTTAAAAGGTTGTTTGCTCAAACAGTTCTTGGGTAAAAACAAACAAACAAACAAAATTACCCTACACAAACTATGTTAAAAACAACCTTTAATTTCCAAGGCCAAGTTGAATAAAATATGAACTTACAGCAAATCTTTATATATTATACAACAGTAGAGCCAATACAAGACAATACAACAAAACAATATATGATTTCATTTGCATATCATCAAATAAAATAATATTGTAAACAATAATCATATAAAAAAGTTCCCTAAGCGAAACATGGGTGGCGCCATCTTTGGCATTTTCTGCTACGGACTTACGGTTAAGACAGAACAACATGAAGTAAGCAGTGTCTAGACAAACTGCAAAATCAAACCAGAGGAACCCCCGGAATCTCCAAAAATTGATCCAGCACGACGTAGTTGAGGCTCCGAGAGTTTCTGTGCTGTGCGTGGTCGTGTGAACTCCCGGAAGCGCCTTTATATATGGTTGGAAGTGGAATGTTTTGATCACCGACCAGCTACAAAGCGCCAGTCTGGATGTACCACGTCATACGCCTTAAATCATAACCAGCAGCAGACATTAAGGATGTGGCTCACTGCTTTAAACCTGAAGGATCAAACTAAAATATTGTATATTTGTTCTTATCACTTTGTTGATCGTTCATGGACAAAATTCTAGCAATCTGTGCAGCCTCTGTTGACATGAGGTATAGATTGATATGCCGGCCACCGAAGTAACCAAATAAAGCGAAATTACCAATACTATGACAGTTGCCGAATACCAAAGTACAAGGTATTTTTCACCTCTTTAGATTATAGTTATGGTATTATGAGCTCATCACCCATTTGCATTCAATATAAGCACAAGTCAAATATCATTCTTTTTTCCTGCAGATATTGATCACAATAAAACTTTTGGTCTGTCAACTGATCACCACCTGGTGGTGTGTTGGCTCCGATGGCGGGGGAAGTTGCTGGCCAGACCCGGCAGGCCCAAACGCATTGTGAGGGTCTGCTGGGAATGTCTGGCAGAATCCCCTGTCAGAAAGAGTTTCAACACCCACCTCCGGCAGAACTTCTCCCTTGTCCCGGGGGAGGTGGGGGACATTGAGTCCGAGTGGGCCATGTTCCGCACCTCCATTGTTGAGGCGGCCGATCAGAGCTGTGGCCGTAAGGTGGTTGGTGCCTGTCGGTGCGGCAATCCCCGAACCCGCTGGTGGACACCAGTGGTAAGGGATGCCGTCAAGATGAAGAAGGAGGCCTATCGGGCCTTTTTGGCCTGTGGGACTCCGGAGGCAGCTGACAGGTACCGGCTGGCCAAGCGGACTGCGGCTTCGGCGGTCGCTGAGGCAAAAACTCGGACATGGGAGGAGTTCGGCGAGGCCGTGGAAAACGACTTCCGGACGGCTTCGAGGAAATTCTGGTCCACCATCCGGCGTCTGAGGAGAGGGAAGCAGTGCACCATTAACACTGTGTATAGTGAAGATGGTGTACTGCTGACCTCGACTCGGGACATCGTGAGTCGGTGGGAAGAATACTTCGAAGCCCTCCTCAATTCCACCGACACGCCTTCCTTTGAGGAAGCAGGGTCTGGGGACTCTGAGGTGGGCTCTTCGATCTCTGGGGTTGAAGTCACTGAGGCAGTTGGTAAGCTCCTCGGTGGCAAGGCCCCGGGGGTAGATGAGATCCGCCCGGAGTTCCTAAAGGCTCTGGATGTTGTAGGGTTGTCATGGCTGACACGCCTCTACAACATCGCGTGGACATCGGGGACAGTGCCTCTGGATTGGCAGACCGGGGTGGTGGTCCCGCTTTTCAAAAAGGGGGACCGGAGGGTGTGTTCCAATTATAGAGGGATCACACTCCTCAGCCTCCCCGGTAAAGTCTATTCAGGGGTGCTGGAGAGGAGGGTCCGTCGGGAAGTCGAATCTCGGACTCAGGAGGAGCAGTGTGGTTTTCGTCCCGGCCGTGGAACAGTGGACCAGCTCTACACCCTCGGCAGGGTCCTTGAGGGTGCATGGGAGTTAGCCCAACCAGTCTACATGTGTTTTGTGGATTTGGAGAAGGCGTTCGACCGTGTGCCTAGGGGAGTCCTGTGGAGGGTGCTCCGGGAGTACGGGGTACCGAGCCCCTTGGTAAGGGCTGTTCGGTCCCTGTACGACCGGTGTCAGAGTCTGGTCCGCATTGCCGGCAGTAAGTCGAATTCGTTCCCAGTGAGGATTGGACTCCGCCAAGGCTGCCCTTTGTCACCGATTCTGTTCATAATTTTTATGGACAGAATTTCTAGGCGCAGCCGAAGCGTTGAGGGTGTCCGGTTTGGTGGCCTAGGCATTTCATCTCTGCTTTTTGCAGATGATGTGGTGCTGTTGGCTTCATCAAGCCGTGACCTCCAACTCTCATTGGGGCGGTTCGCAGCCGAGTGTGAAGCGGTTGGGATGAAGATCAGCACCTCCAAATCCGAGACCATGGTCCTCAGCCGGAAAAGGGTGGCATGCCCTCTCCGGGTCGGGGAGGAGATCCTGCCCCAAGTGGAGGAGTTCAAGTATCTTGGGGTCTTGTTCACGAGTGAGGGTAGGAGGGAGCGGGAGATTGACAGGCGGATCGGTGCAGCGTCTGCAGTGATGCGGACTCTGCACCGGTCCGTTGTGGTGAAGAAGGAGCTGAGCCAAAAGGCGAAGCTCTCGATTTACCGGTCGATCTACGTTCCTACCCTCATCTATGGTCACGAGCTGTGGGTCGTGACCGAAAGAACAAGATCCCGGATACAAGCGGCCGAAATGAGTTTCCTCCGCAGGGTGTCCGGGCTCTCCCTTAGAGATAGGGTGAGAAGCTCGGTCATCCGGGAGGGGCTTGGTGTCGAGCCGCTACTCCTCCGCGTTGAGAGGAGCCAGTTGAGGTGGCTCGCCTGGACGCCTCCCTGGAGAGGTGTTCCGGGCATGTCCCACCGGCTGGAGGCCCCGGGGTCGACCCAGGACACGCTGGAGAGACTATGTCGCTCGGCTGGCCTGGGAACGCCTTGGAATCCCGCCGGAGGAGCTGGCTGAAGTGGCTGGGGAGAGGGAAGTCTGGGCTTCCCTGCTGAAGCTGCTGCCCCCGCGACCCGACCCCGGAATAAGCGGAAGATAATGGATGGATGGATGGAATAAAACTTTTGGACAACATGATTCCATTTATTGTTTTATTTATAACAATTGGTGCATGCACAAAATAAGTCAATAAATCACAAATTATAAAATTATTAGAAAAATATTAACGAAGGTGGAGCATAACTCGAGCCTTCCATCATCAAAGTCATCCGCAACTTTAGGCAGCTTGTGTAAAAAGTAGGGTTGTCAAACGATTAAAATTTTTTAATCGAGTTAATCACAGCTTAAAAATTAATTAATCATAATTAATCGCAATTCAAACCTATAAAATATGCCATATTTCTCTGAAAAATATTGTTGGAATGGAAAGATAAGACACAATATGGATATATACATTCAACATACTGTGCATAAGTACTGCATTTGTTTATTATAACAATAAATCCACAAGATAGCATTAACATTTACATTCTGTTAAAGCGATCCATGCATAGAAAGACTTTTAGTTCTTAAAAGATAAATGTTAGTACAAGTTATAGAAATTTTGTATTAAAACCCCTCTTAATGTTTTCGTTTTAATAAAATTTGTAAAATTTTCAATCAAAAAATAAACTAGTAGCTCGCCATTGTTGATGTCAATAATTACACAATTGTCATGGTGCTTAAACCCATAAAATCAGTCGCACCAAAGCGCCAGCAGAGGGAGACAAAAAACACAAGTAATAAGTGGCCATGACGCTGTGCTGTCATTTTAATCTGTTTGACTGGGGCATGTGCGTTAATTGCGTCAAATATTTTAACGTGATTCAAGTTCGAGTTCAAGTTTATTGTCCCCTAAGGAGGGGAAACTTATCTTATTATTAATTTAAAAAATTAATTACCGCCCGTTAAAGCGATAATTTTGACAGCCCTAGTAAAAAGTAGAAAGCATGTAGTCTCGATATATGTCCATCTACGGACAATAAGTTGTTGGGAGGCACATCAAGGTGTCTTCCTTTGCCTAACAGCGTTTTCCATCTGTAAACCAAAAATATAAAACCCTCGCATTTAGGTTAAGAAAATCGTGTATGACTTGTACTAGATGAGTGTTTTCCATTTCTTTATCATTGTATAACTACATTTAGCAAAGCTAATCATGTCTCAGCTATGACGCAAAACACAGACCTGTAGTCAAATTGAACATAATTGTACCATTCTACACCGACATTACACGTACTGATTAGCAGCAGTTGTACTAGTCTGGTAGTTAGCATGTGTCGTAGCCACAGCAGTAGTCGCAGTTAATGCTATTAAACATCATCATAATTACAATCATCATCGTAATAACAATATCAAAGACAAAAAGAATGTTTCATGCGCAAGATTTTTGCTTTAGTATTTTTGGAGCACGGAACACATGAAAATGCAGGGATAGGAAGAACATACCCTCCATAACAGAGCAGTTGCATGGCTACAGGACCTGCGACACGAGTGTAGCCTGCAGTCTCGACGTCTCCCACCTCTGTTAACATCACCCATGTTATTGCAAAAAATTCCAGTCTTCATATATCAGGACATATTCAACTTTGTTGCTGTGCATATACTGGATGCCTCGGAGCTTTTCAGCTTCCTGATTGCGTTTCCTTCCACTGCCATTAAATCAATAAAATACCAAAATATTTTGGTTGTGGTGACTCTTAGCCATTTCTACATGTTGTCCTCCTACAGTATGTTGTGATGATAGCAGATAGATGCGGTATTTCCAAATTGTCTTTTTTGAAGGATTTTGATGAGTAATGCCACTCCAGCTCCATTGTTGTTTTGGTTAGAGAACGTGTAAAACGGAAGTCGCGAGCAAAAATGCGTAAGTACCTCAGAAACTTGTCTTTAGTGGTTTAGATGATTATGTAATCAAAACTCTGAAGGGTGAAGGCCTATCACCACAAATTTGGTTAGTGCCCTTTGGATTTCTTCCAGTTTTTCTTTAGACAGTGCAGCCTTTTTAGCCACAGTACAGCCTGATGGATTCATTGTTATTAAATTACATTATTAACAATTACACTATTATCAACTAGTATTAAATTCGTCGTAAAATGGTCAATTCTTTCTCCTTCAACAAAGCCTCAACTCCTTCTTCGAAAGTTTGGTAAAGTAAAGAGAATTAAACCTGCTTAGAAAACAAGAATCACACGGTATATTCGATTAAGGCTTAATAACAGCTTTTAAAAACACAAACAAATGCATCTCTGCTGCACCCCCAGCAGTCATAGAAACATGCAAAACTTGATTTGAAATGCCTCCATGTGTAGGCGTTGCATTAATGTTCACCTTAAACTGGCATGCAAGCAGGAGGTAAATAATAAGTAAGCTGACAGGTCAGATGTTTGAATTGTTTCCAACACAGTTTGATATAAGAACCCATCCGATTCTCATCGGTGACATACTCTAACGCGTTCAGGTTGTGCTGCGTGAATAAGAAATCATGAGAACCCACCTGGTCTTCCTGCTGCTGGCACTTGTAGCCATGCCCGTCTATTCCCAGAACGGTACGCGCTTCATTTTCCAAAGAATTCTATTGTTTATTTTTTTTCCAGGCATGCAACACAAGTTTGCATTAATCATGTGTTTTGTTTGATAACTGAACAATATACTGTATATCTTCCTCTGTCTTTCTGGGTAACTTTGTTTTTTCAGAATTTTGTCAGTCTACACAAGATAGTCAAGCTTATGGAATTTTGTATTCTTAAACACATTTGGGTTAGGGACCAGGGCTAAGGCTGACCGACCAAATTTCATGTATGTAAGTGAAGCACGCATTGGCAATTAATTTTGATATAAATGTTATTCTTTAACTAAAAAATAATTTGTATAAGATTGACAGTTTTAAACCAAAATATCAGATTTTCTATATAATTTTGGGCATGGGCTTTTGGGAGTGTATCTATTCATACTAGACATGCCTCAGCAGTGACGTGCAGTGAGGTTCATGGCTGCGTACAGGTACTGATGCCATCAATCAGTTTAGCAGCTTTTTATCATTACCATTATTATGTATTGTTAATGTGCCAAAACCATTGCGGTATATTTTAAAATAATATAATAATTGTGCCAGCTTTTGATTACCAGGTAGCCGGGTGTATCGGGGTATAAAATTTCAGACGCACCTTCTGATGATGATTCAGTTGTTGTTTATTGCGATCCAGGCGTTTCGAAGCTTGTTCTCAATCCAAATAATGGTGAGGGATTTCTTATTGCAAGTTTTGTAAATGGTCAGTGGTCATATGTCTTGTAAGTTTATTAAAAATGTTCAGATGGTTTAGGTGGTCAAAAACTGTGTGGCTACCCAATCTGTGTGCAAAAACAAAACTGGCTTCTAACTTCCATTTAAACACACCTGATAGGTGTCAGTTGATTAGTGCACCATTTGCAGCTACCGTACCATCAACTACAAAAAGGGGGCGCCATCTTTCCAAAAAACAAAACAAACCAATACAATGAGCGACCAACACCGAAACAACACAACTTTGCCAATGACTAATATTGCTCCAACAATAATAACTAGCTCGATACAAGTATTATATAGATCTTCAAGTTTTTATTTCATGCTTTACAAAAAGCCGAAAAAGAGTTTAGATTTTTAAAAACTGAAAGCACATTGCACTGTGACAATGGCATTTGTTTTCGCAAATTCAAGCACACACAAAATGCCTTGTACTGAGGAGTCACAATTTTGAGCGTAAATAAACGAGTGATTTTCCGACAAAGACAAATTGAAATTGACACCCAGTTAAACAAGGATAATTCCTGTATCAAATGACCGCTAATTCAGTCTATTTCAATGATTTTAAAATGAATAAATGAGTGATGATTTCCCCACATACCCTGTATATATGAACACGTTTTTTAAGTGTCTTTACACCTTAAGTCAGTGCTTCTCAATTATTTTCTGTTACGCCCCCCCAAGGAAGAAGTAAATGTTTCGCGCCCCCCCCAAACTCTCTGCCGCCACTGTAAATAGTATCATTTGTCTATAAAATTACTATTATAAATACGCATCTGCCTAACATTGAGTCCTTTGTTTCTAATAAAGAAAAAAAGTAACATAGATCAACTTATAATAAAGTATAACTTTATTAACATTGTTTGTAACAGAGAAGACTTGACACGCATCAATTTGCCTGAATTTCCAAAAAAAGTCACATCCAAACTGTAAAAAATACACTCAAGGTACATTTTTGACCATTTGATACAGAAAAATAAAATGTAATAAAATCAGTAAATAATAACAAATTAAAATTGATTAGAAACATTCACTCATGAGGAGAATATGCAAAAAAAATGGACTCAAAAAAACAAAACTGAATAAAAGAAAAAAAGAGTGTCCTTGGACAGAAGGACAGTTTTTATTTTTGCTGCTCACAGTATTTACCTCCTTTGCAATAGTGTGGAGTTATTTTGCAATGAGCATGCTAGCAATGTCAATGCTCACTGGTTTACTGATATAACACTGACAAAGCAGGACGATTGTTGGCAATATTCGGCACGTTTTCACTGAAAAACAATCAAGCGGCTTATCAATGAGATTGTGGTCTAATGTCTTTAAGTGGCGTCTTAATTGATTTGGCTTCTAGCTGTCTGCTATAATGATTTTTAGACACAGTAAACAGTGGTCTTTCGTCATCACCAGTGTTGTTAATCTTACTGAAAAAAAGTAATTAATTATAGTTACAAATTACTTCTCCCAAAAAGTAATTGCGTTAGAAACTCAATTACCTGAATGTAAGAGTAATTAGTTACCTGGCAAAGTAATTGGTGATAATTACTTTTTTTTTTCCCCTTAAAAAAAAAAAAAAAAAAAAAAAACATTGGCCACACGATGGGAAGTTTTTTTGTGAAGGTTTTTGGTACAATTGGCCCGAGCCCAATTCTTTACCTTAATTTACCCTTTACCCTGAATCAACTGTTAAAAGTTGTTAAAATTGCTCCCATTATTGCATTAGTTCCCTTCTCTCTACTTTCGACATATGAAAGTTTTAAAACTGTTTCATCATTTAAAGATAGATTGAAGTCAAGATTTTGCCGATTTAGAAGTATTTTAGATTAAAAGTTACTTAGGTTTGCTAGGAAGGTTCTCTACAACAGAGCCGTCCTAAAAAGTCTACTGCTTTAAGATGGCGGCTGTCTACTAACTCATTTAGTGCCATGTCTGTCATTTTGCATGTAGTTATATCTATGTACAGTACATGTGATATCTACTATGTCTACCATATCTACCATAACATGCGGGCGTAGTTGGTAGGCTATCGGCTACAACATGTATTATTGGAGCTACCTAGCATCGCGTTTGCTCGCCGTCACAACTTTCTTGCCTCCCCCCTACTCCTGCTCTGCTCTGTCGTCTCGGTGAGTCCGTCTCCCTCAGACTTTTCGACCGATAAAGTAACGCATAGTAACGCATGCCTTTCCGTCCTCAGTAACGGTAACGGCGTTGCCAAGATGAGAAAAGTAATTAATTAGATTACCCACTACTGAAAAAAATAACGCCGTTAGTAACGCCGTTATATTGTAACGCCGTTATTAACATCACTGGTCATCACCCACTGTATTAAAACTCAAAGCTAAAAGGCAAACAGCACGAAAAAAGCGCATTCTCGGCGGCCGAGGTAGAACTGTAGGTGACGATCCCAACCCGAAAATTGCACTTCTCGGGCGGCGACGTGAGAGCCGGACAAGACAGTGGGTCGCTGCGTGAGTGAGTCCGGTTGGAAAACGGCTTTCGATAGCGGCGGCGGCACACTGCTCTTCATATCTGTTTTCTGTGTGTGCTGAGTGCTCTTCCTTAGTTCAAAAATACTGCGCGCACTCTGAAAATGAGAGCGCCACTGCCACCCACTGAGCGGATGTGCAAGTACACTTTATTCCAGTACGGCAAAAAAACCAAAAAAAAGCATGTTCCCCGAGGTCATATGTGCCCCCCCTGGCATCGCTCTGCGCCCCCCCAGGGGGGCACGCCCCACTATTTGAGAAGTACTGCCTTAAGTACACCTGTAAGTGCTTAATTCATCCTAATTCAGACGCCGCATTTTGTTTCCGGTAAACCTCACCGGGAGCGCAACCACAGGACAACCCATGATGCGCTGAAGGCTACACCTCTCCACTCTTTGAATATGTGGGCGTGTGAATGTTGGTTGATGAACAAGTCACGAAGAAGGCAGGAAAATTGAGTGGTTGTGCTTGGAAATGAAAGTGTGTACAGCGAGTTGACAGTTGGTCAAAAGAGTTACTCTTGTATTGCGCCTTTCCACCTTTAAGGCACTCAAACCACCTTGACACCATAGGCGGAGTTTGACTTTTGGGGTGTGTGTGTGGGGGTGGGCACAAAATGTTGATGAACGACCCGAAACGCAGTGTCAGCAATAAAATTAACTTCCAAGAACAATCTAATAATAAATTAAAATAAGTGTTTTTTTTGTTTCCCATCATTTTT
Source organism: Corythoichthys intestinalis (assembly GCF_030265065.1). Taxonomy (NCBI): domain Eukaryota; kingdom Metazoa; phylum Chordata; class Actinopteri; order Syngnathiformes; family Syngnathidae; genus Corythoichthys; species Corythoichthys intestinalis. Next base: position 38,037,676 of record NC_080404.1, read on the forward strand.
GAGGGGAATTCTAAATCAGGCTGCTTAGGACAGCTATAGACCCTACCCACGTGACGTCACAACTCCGCTCTCCTGAATGGTACCGCCCACTTGTCCGTCAAAACATAGTGTTAACCTGTTACGGCTACGTACATTTCTCCTATTTACGGCGTGTTTTTCTGCTCCTTAACATTAATAATCAAAATGGTGAAGGCGTGTGTGGCTGTTGGTTGCACTAACAGAGAAGATGGAAGGAGAGACTTGAAGTTTTACCGTATTCCGAGGGATCCAAAGAGAGCGAAATGGACGGCTGCAATTCGACGTGAAAACTGGGCACCAAAAAATCACCACAGACTATGTAGTAGTCATTTTATATCCGGTAAGATGCATTTAAGATATACTTAGAGGGTTTTGGGCTGACAAATAACCACAATTAAGATCATTGCGAGGCTAATCGCCGACAACATACGACGTAGTACGACATAGTTTCAAATTCAAGATGTTTCTGACTTCCCTTACTTCCACCATCGTTATTTTTTGAATAATATTTAGCTGGTACCAAGTGAAAGAAACTGGCCTCGTCTACGGGGCTGACAAATAACCACAATTAACATCATTGCGAGGCTAATCGCCAACAACATACAACGTAGTACGACATAGTTTCAAATTCAAGATGTTTGTGACTTCCCTTTCTTCCACCATCGTTATTTTTTGAATAATATTTAGCTGGTACCAAGTGAAAGAAACTGGCTTCATCTACGGGGCTGACAAATAACCACAATTAAGATCATTGCTAGGCTAATCGCCGACAACATACACGTATGTATGTAGTGAGAGTGCTATCGCTAAACCATATAAACATTAAAAGCCTTAACTCCATTGACAAACGACATGAAATACATTAGACTTGACAGTGGATGTTAGCAATAACAAAAGATTTTGAATTGAAAATTTCGTAACTCACCTTTCCAAGCACAAGATAGATTCCTGCCGAATTTTCGTGGACGAGGACCTGTTTCACCCAACCAGCAACGAAGTATTTATAAGCCTCCAAGCTCTTGAAGTTTTTCATATTTTCGTGAGAATAGGCTGATTTAGTGTGGACAAGATAATTGTAAATATCTGCGTAGCAGATGTCAGGCAGACAGGGCGAAGACAGTGGGTCGAAAAACATCGATTTGGGCATCAAATATGGATCTGGCGACTGTATAGAACGAAGCTTTTCCTCATAACGCCTTTTATGCAACAGATCCAGTGAGTTTGCAGCATCAGAAAGCACCGGGTCTTCCATGAAATGCATTTTAAATTCCGCCATCAATTGAAAACAATGCTAATACAGAGTCAAAATGACGGACAAGGGGGCGGAACCATACAGCGAGCACGTGGTTTTGTGACGTAGGTGGGTAGGGTCTATACGTTTCAGCAAGATCGTCATCCATTGAATATGCTACGCCCGCCGGTGTCAACAAATGTACTGTCAAAATTTTCACCCCATCAGAAATTGCAACTTTGTGCTATAAATGGCCGCAAATACAGCGGTTACAAAGTAAACACTACATGCTTTCTTTAAATAAAGGAATATTTACTTACGTTTGATCATGGACTGACATGCAGAAAAGTATTCAGACACATTCTGCCATGTTAGCTGTACACGACAACTGCACGCCACTTTATCCGTTTATGTCTTCGCCGTGTAGTTAAGCATCAATTTATGCCATATTCGTGTGGAACATGTGTGTTTACGATGTTACTTGTTTACTTAGCACCTGTGGATAACATTGAGAATTGAATGTGAAAGAGGGCTTATTCACCGCCACAACAGCTGTGGGAGCAAAATATTGTAAGGGTACAAAATTTGTTATTAGCGTCTTTAGTGGGGCAAATTGTAACTCCGCTCACCATTTTAGTGGTGCTCTCTGGCTTTTCATGGTCCACATTTTCAATCCTTGGTTCTTGCTCAGTAGTTGTTGTCGTTTTTGAAAGCTTAGGTTTGAAAAAATTACGTAGGCTATATCCATTTTGCCTCTTCATTCCTCAGGTGGTTTTAGCTTAGCAAAGCAAATGACCGTCTAAGGTGCTAGTTTTGTTACTTTGTGGGTTTCTTGAATAAGACAACTTACTGAAAGGTTTGACTGACAGATATTTAGTTAGAGAACAGAAGATAGGCATCATCAACATAACTGTCCACTGGCGGGCTGTTTATCAGCTGTCTCGAGCTCGCTGCGTATCTCTGACCTCCGTGTGCTGTGTCGAGCAGATATTACGAATCGAACCTGCAGATACGATTTGCTCATATCATTACAATCGTCACATGATCTGTTTGAAAAATAATCTTGACCAGTTATAATTTTTATTTAGTTCATTTCATTCATTTTTTCTGTTTGTTTTATTGCTTTACAACTTTTATAAACAATATTTTACCAAAAAATTCTTAATTTTAAAATCATATATAGGAAAGTCAGTGACATGCAATGACACTTTTCTGCCCCCCCGCAAAATCCGCGTATGCTTGACACTATATTTTCATTTACCTACTGATTGGGGAGCATTAGGAGCAACGTGGCGTTTAGTATTATGCTCAAGGACAGTCACACAAGGTCACCAGGGCGGGAAATTTAACTCCAATCATTGGGTTGGGGAAACGGCCTTTCTACCACTGAGCCACGCCACCCAGATTAAAAGACAAACATCAATTACATCCCTCATTAATTGACATTGTTTTAACTGTCATCTTCATTTTCAGGCGCCCATGGGAAACAGTTTAGAGACTCCTTAAAATGGTTCACATGTCCACAATGAATATGAATAGTCAGAACTGGCTACTTTAACCACAGAAACAAGAACGTGTACAATTTCTTTGCAGAAAGCAGTGAGGAGAGTGACTCACATTCTGAGGAGGATTCTCAAGAGGAGAACTCATCTGATTACTCTGAGGAAGACCCATCTGAAGAAACTAAACTCCCACTTGGAAGATGGGGTTAAAGAAAAGCATTTATGTGTTTAATGCTGTTGTCTCAAGAAACATCTATTAACACAATGGAATGAATAACAGGGAAATGAAAGCTCTGGGCTACTATGATTTTAACATGATGTTAATTGGGTGGTTGGCTGTGCTTTAAAATGAAAAAGTAATCAAATCTCCTAATAAACCTTTCTTTGGCATTCAAAAAGTTCCCAGGTGTTTTTCATAACGTTTTTGTTGGAAAATGTTTTCAACAAAATGCCCCCATGATCTAGAACTCGGTTGGCAATCCGATGGATCCATTATCTGGCCCACTTATTCCTTTTGAGGGGTCACAGGGACTACGGCACAATACTGGCAGATAAATTCTGGCGGCACACCTGACCATCTCTCATAGTGTTGTGCCGTGGCACAGGGGTTGGGAAACACTGCTATAAAAGGTTTAAAAATGCTAAACAACGGTAATCTCAGTCTTATATATATTTTAATAGGGCTGTCCCAAACGACTAATTTCCTCCCGATTAGTCAGCCGACTATTTTTACGATTAGTCAACTAATCTAATGTTGTTGTTTTTTACTACTTTAATAATGAAATTTTTGTTCAAGCTTATCAATTCACAAAAAAACATTTTGGAACACCTTAATTCTTTATTAACGTATAAATAAATAACATAAATACCAATAATAAATCACAAACAATGAGGTCAAATGCTGCTGGCATTAACTAGTGCAAAAAATGTAAACGGAAACACTGACTTCACCTCTTTAACAGGAGTCAAAACAATTCTTACTCTTTTTGTGGTATGTCATTGTCTATATTGTTCTAAATGTTAAAATGAATTGCAATGTCCAGGACAAACATTTTCAGAATACTTTGTGTGAGTTCAGATGCTGTTTCTGGTGTGCATTCCGCATTTTGGGGGGATGGGAAAAAGTGTTCCACGTTTGTTTTAACCTGAAATTAGATAAAGTAGAGGGCACACTGAAATATTACCACAATTATTTTGAACAAAAGGCACACATACCTGTCAAGGAACGCGGGCAGGCAGGTTTTCTGGACCCAAATGCAGGGAAACAAAAAATGCAGCAAGGCAGGTGGCAGTGAACTCAAAAAAACCTTTTAATGATAACTAACAAAATCACAAAGTACAAACAAAAGGGCTAGGGCTCAAAAGGCAATGTTCAAACAAAACTTACTTAAGCGAAGGGACGGGTACACGAGGACTTGGACGGGGCTTGACTTGAACGATGATGTAGACACGGACATTGACATAGACAATGACGCAACAAGGAGTGACAAGAAACTGGGTCATTATATACGCAGACAAGGGGTAACGAGACGAGGAACAGCTGGGTAACACAGGTGGATGCAGATTGCAGGATACACTGGGAAAACACACACAGGTGAGAGCAATGGGTAATCACAGGGACAAGTCACACTAGGAGAAACCAACACAAAACCTAACACATACCCACAGTAACAAAAATTAAATATATAGTATTAATTTTATAGTATACTACTATATGCAATACTTTATAATATTAAGTAACTAACATTAGTGCAGTCATGGATTACAGTAAGCAGGCCAGTGCTGTTTCCATATATATTTTTATTATATTATATATATACAGGATATATGTATATATATATTTTCCCCAAGTGGAAGCTTCCATGATCCTAATAAATTCAATAATACTTTTTTAAAAATATTATATAACTGTATTATATATATATATTAATCATTTTATTAAATAAAAATGCACGTCGATACGACGCACATAAAGGCAACTTCCATTAAAAAAATCGTTAGAAAGTTGTATGGACTTACAATCCGCTAGCTTGTTGTTTCTTGTTGTCTTCGAAAATTACACTTGGGTGACGGCGCTTCAAGTGTTCATTCATAGCCGACGCGCTACCGTAGTATGCGAACTCAGCTTAGCAAAGAGGCCCCCTCCATATATTCCTTGAAATAATTCCAGAATCTGGCTATTCTGGTCCGCTTTTTTGGCTTTATGCCGCTTTCACGTGTTACCAATTCTGCCCTTTTTGGTAATTGGCAGTGTTTTCAACTCCTCGCCGTAGTAAGGAGTGAACCGGCGATTCACTTGGATTGTTGTCGTCGGTTCCTCCGATTTCCTCCTCAGGAAGGCGGTGGCGTGCATAAAAACACTGAGAGGCGTCGGATGGCTCTTTATGGATACTTTTATTGACCAAAACAAAAACGTGGGGAATACAGCCACTCAACTCGGCGCTACCCGCGCACTTTTCCAACTCACCAATCTCGCTTCCTCTCTTTCTCGCTCGCCAACTTTCTTCCTCTTTGCTCAATCTGACAACGCCGGTCACATTGAAATAACAGCGGCCCCCTTGGGGGTGCCATTAACAACCGCTTGTATTGTGAGCACCCGCCATTCTAAACTTTATCCGCATGTCTTTTTTTTTTTAACCCGTCATTACCCGTCGACGGTATGTTTCGCCCGTCGATGCATTTACGTCATCGATGACGTCGACAACTTCGACTAGTCGGGACAGCTCTATATTTTAATATATCTTTCCTATTATATATACCGTAATTTTTGGACTATAAACAGCTATTTTTTCCCTTATTTTGAATCCTGCTTCTTAAGTCTTCTTAGTCCAGTGTGGCTTCTTTGTTGATTTGGGTTAATAGGTAACACTTTACTTGACAACGACGGCATAATACTGTCATCGCATACGTACTGGACGTAGACAAACGCGCTGGCCCTCAACGGTTTCCATACGCTTTTGCGTACCGATGGCTGACCACTGTATTTGCGGCGGACACGAGAAAATAACTTCTCAAAATGTCGAAGAGGCAGGCCACACTGAGTAATTACTTCCGTGTTCCCCCAGCCCCGTCAAAAGACAGACGACAGAGACGTCACCGGAGCTACCGAAAAAAAGGACTTTTGCTGAAAAGTGGCTACAGGAGGTACCGTGGCTAGAAGCAAATGATGCTCGCACGGAAATGCGGTACAAAATGTGCCGTGAGAATCCCAATGTCACCGCTAAGAGCAGCGCATTTTATGTAGGGTCAAAGAATTTCAGCCATCCAAACTTTGAAAAGCACGAAAAAAACAGAGAGCATGTGGCAATTAAGCAAACTATCGATGTCAAACAGGACCCCACTCGCCTTGTGGACAAGTGGCGGAATAGGGCGGAATAAAGGTAATGAACAGCGACATGCACTGACAAACGTGTTTTTGCTCGCATTTTACAAAGCTAAACATGCACGTTCAATGAGGTCTTATGAGGAGGACATCCCACTTTTAAAAAGGCTTGGAGTTAATGTGGGAGCCGCATAATGCCCTTTATTTTGAATTGGTGCTTTTTATTTCTTTACATTTCACTTCAAAGTAATGGCAATTTTGTTGTGCCAGTTGATGTTAATCAAGCATTAATTGTTAATTAATTAAAGTTAATTGGCTCAAAGTAAAGCTTGTCATAAATTTATCGCATCAGGCGGGTCGGCTCTCAAGCTCAATGAGGACCAAGTCACATCTCCAGGTCCTCCTCTGAGAACCTGGGCAAAAAAATTATGTGCACCCCTGGTCATAATTATGACATGACACTGTCATGAACATTAATGAATGCTTATGACAGATGTCATTAAGTGTCATCCGGCAAATTTTGTCACCAATTCTATTTATGTCCAGCTTGGATCTTTCACATCCATCCAAAAGTGACATGATTTGCTGGATAACACTAAATGACATCTGTCATAAGCATTCATTAATGAATGACATGACAGTGTCAAGTCATAATTATGACGGTCTAATGACATTCTTATGATGCTACAGTCAAATAAAGTGTTACTGGTTAATATCTTTTGGTGTAAATATCCCGTAATACAGTGAGGACAGCTCTGGGTTATAGTCCAGTGCGTTTTATATATGAACAAATGTGTTTTTTCATGTCAAATTTAGTGGGTGGAGGCTTATACTCAGGTGCGCCTTATAGACCGAAAATTACGTATATATATATATATATATATATATATATATATATATATATATATATATATATATATATATATATATATATACACATATATATATATATATACAGTGGTACCTTGACATACAATCGCTTCCACACATGATCTTTTCGACATCTGACGTAAAATTTTGAGTTGCCATTTGTTTTTTTATCGGACGACATGCTCGAAATACGACGATTTATGACAGTGCTGCAGTTTCATTGTTTTCCCGCATGATGGATGCAAGGCGGATTTTCTTGTGAAAAATCAACATAGGTTCTAAGAAGGTTAGTGCAGGTGGTGAAAAAAAGGGAATAGGTGACACTTACCATTGAAATGAAAATGAAAACGATAGAAAAATATGAGCATGGTGTGAGCGTCCGTGAACTGGCTGGACAGTACGGCTGTAGAATGTCTACGATCTCGACGGTCCTCCTCCGACCTCCGTACGCCAGTCTTTATAAGTTAAGGTGACAAGTACTTTTGTGGTAACATCGACAAAGAAATTGCCAGCTTTGTCAGGTTTTGAATCATTTATTTCAGAACTTGTGCAACACAACACGCCGACTGTCCGCCGCAGTTGACGCCAACAACAACAGGACATTAAAATAAAAAGTAAAGTCTCTACCGCACATATTTCACTGTCACGGCAGCCATTATAATGTATTCTTCAACGATGACGACAATGAAAACATTTCGTTATGAACATTTTTTTCATGACGGTGACCTAATGATGACGAGCCAAAAACGCGACTTGGATGACTCTAACGTGACGAAAAGATTACCAATTTACGTCTAACGAGACGACAATGACATGAAAATGTGTCATCGTACCCAATATATGTTCACAATGCGTGACATTTGATAGTTGTGCACGAAGGTTTTTTTTTGTTTTTTTTGTACTGTCAGCCTGCTTCTGAGCCGTCATTCACGTGATTTTACTAAAACTTTGTGTCTCCGTCAACCAATACTAGTTTAAAATTTGAGTTTTCGTCATCTAAAACTAGACTAAAACTAGACTAAAAGTTGTTTGAATATTTGTCGACTAAAACTAGACTAAAACTAACACATTTTGAAATGACTAAAATATGACCAATAAGTATTTTTCGTCCAATAAACTAAGACTGAAAATAAAATGGCTGCCAAAAACAACACTGCTCATGGGAAAATCCTGCTCGACATACCACCATTTCGACTTACAAACAAGGTCCTGGAACGAATTAACGTCGTATGTCGAGGTACCACTGTATAAATTTCACTTATTCATTAAACTGGTTTATCGCCCAGGCCTAAAGTGAGAGTCACAAAAAGGCATAGAACGTGACATAATTAAGGATTTTGAATGGAGTTCATTTAAAACAATCTAACACAGATGGGGAGCGGGGGAGGGGGGGGGTCCTTTACCTATATATAGGTTTGTAACTATAAGCGGAGTTAAAGGGGGGCCAGGGGGTCCAGGCCCCCCTGGTGGCCGAAATGTGTAATTGCATGTATTTGACTTTCCTACATATATATAAAAGTTGTAAAGCAATAAAACAAACAACAAAAAATGAAATGAACAAAAAACAATATTTTTATAATGGGTCCAAATGATTTTTCGAACAGATCATGTGACGAGTGTCACGTCTGGGTGTGGGTCGTCATGTCTTGGCATATTGTTCTCTTCCTGCTTTATTTTGAAGGCTCAACCTCCTGTTTCCACCACTCACCCTTCCTGCTGTCTCACCTGCTTCTGATTATGATTAGCTATTGTTCCCATCTGTGCCCCATTCCTCATGTGCTTAAATTGTTTGTCACTCCCTAGTCTTGTGCCAAAGTGTCTTCGCCCTTCGATGCCACCAAAGCCAGTCCATAGCCAAAGATATTCTAAGTAGTAAATTGCTCATAGTATTCTGCCATAGCTCTTTCTTTTTTGTGCCTCATGCATAGCCCTTTGTTGTAATTGTATACTCCAGTGCATTTTGCCTGGCTCTCGTTTCTCGTTTTTATTATTTTTGTTTCATAGCCCGTTATTTCCTCCTACTGGAGCACCCTCAGTTTGTACTTGCCTCTGACCATTTTATGTTATTAAAAGACTGAATTCTGCATCTGAGTCCGCTCATCTTGTCTAAGTGTGACAACAAGCACATTAGACTGTCATTTGCTTTGCATATTATCCCCCCCCCCGCCCACAAAAAGAAAAAAATAAAAAATTAGGGGAGGGCAATTTTATTTTTCAAATGATTTTTCTTTGAAAATATTTTGGGGGGGAGGGGTTGATTTAGACACATATGTCACACAAAAAGGATTGCTAAAATCAAAACTTTTTTAATGAAAAATTAAGAGTTCAAATGCAAATATTTGAGTCTCAAATATTTTTTCGCATTCAAAAACTTTTTTTCTATGATTGAAATTTTTTTTATTGAAGTGATTTTTCTTTTGAAAATATATTTTGTTTGTTTGTAGCAACTTATTTTTTTGATTGAATAATAAAGACACAAATGTCCTAGCCAATATGTGGCCCAAACGCAAAACAACATTACTTCAATCAAAAAAGTTGCTTCAACCAAAAAAATTGACTTCAATCAAAAATAAAATTCAAAGAAAAATCGCTTTCAAATGCATTTTTTTTTAGTTTCAAATTTATTTTTGCATTGAAACACATTTTTTTTTGATTGAAGTGACTTTCCTTCCTTTTATTGAAAATATATGTTGATTGAAGCAACTTTTTTTTTTTTTTTTTTTTTTTGATGCAACTTTTTTGGGGGGATCGAATAATGAAGACCTGATGAAGACACAAATCTACCTCCATATGGCTCCACCCAGGGGATACAATTTTTGACTAGGGTAACTATATTGGCATGACACCGGCAGGCGTACCATATTCAATGGATGACGATCTTGGCAAAAAAATTATAGCTGTCCTAAGCAGCCTGATTTAGAATTCCCCTCAAGATGTTTGTAACTCGTCACTTTGCTGCCATCCTGTAGCCGGGCCATGTTACTACAAGTCAGTAAAAAATACACGGGCACGCTAAAGTTTATTTTAAAAAAAAAAAAAATCTACTGGTGGAAAACGGCTGTGAAAGTAAGAATAAAAGAAAGAAAAATCAGCCCCCCCCCCCACTGGCAGAAATGTGTTTTCGTACTTCCATAGATACCGACACGTGTGACGACCAAGCAGAGCGACACAATTCAGTAAAAAAAAAAAAAAAACTCTCAAGACAGCGAGTCCTACCGGATAAAGTTCAGCCGGGTGTTACCTGATCCGTCGCCGTCATGGGTCGCGTGTCGGCGGGTAATAGACACCGAGCCTCCCCGGGGTCGTTCTGTCGTCCAGCTGTACCGCACCAAGACGCCGCCTGCCTCGTCTCCCTTCTTAAATTGTCGAGTCACTCAGCGTACCCACTCAAACTTGTCAGCCGGCGACATGCTGTCCTTCGCCGGTCTCGCGGCCACCGTGGCGGCAGCTAGCGTTTACCTCTACGTGCTCTCCACTCACCTCCCGCCGGCGGCTGAATACCTGCAGCCGGCCTCGCCTGGGGAGCCAGAGCCTGAGCCCCATTATTACAAGTAGGTCGAACGCAACCAAAAACTTCATCATTTAAATGTCCTCTATTTTAGGCTTGACTTTTAATTGTGTAGACTAGCGGTCTAACTAATTGTACTAATTTGATTTACGAGTTTCCTTCCATGATCAAGCTCGTAAGGCAAATTTCTTAGTTGTGATATTTCAATGAACTGAAATGCCATTAATGTGTTCCACCGCATCAATTGGCTACTATTGACAGTGGGGAACGTCCAATCCATTTTGACTGAGAGGCTAGGCAGCCATAACTCACCAGCCCATGGGCTAGAATTAATTGGGACATAAATAGACATGCGTAGAGGGTAGAAAAACACTCAAGACTAGAACCGGCCTTCATATGTAACCTAACTCTGTGGTCCTTGTTCAGCACCTGCCAGGCCTTATAACAGCACCACTTTCTATTGGTCGCAGGTCCCAACATACGATTGGTCAACACGCGCGCACGGGACCCAAAAACCTGTTCAGGATTTCGGGTGTCAGGATGGACACTTTCATTTTGGCCCAATATGTAACTCTCTCGCATAAACACTTGTCTTCTCTCCTAGTTGGCAAGCAGATTGTCTTTCGTCGGCGCTTCACAAATGCGTGTCAACTACTCAAACATTTTAAGAACATCCTTGATCATTTTTAGTTGCCTCCTTTGCTGTAATGAGTCAAAAATAGCTCACTTTCCAAGAATGCAGCAGCTTGTGTTGCCCAGTGGCAGCCAAAAAAATAAATCATCATCTAACTTAAGCTACTTGGACCTGACAAGGGCAATTTAAGTGCATTTCTTTTAACTATGGCATTTCCCTTAAAGATGATTAATATAGACTATATTTAGAAGAGACTATCAATCTTAGTATTTAGTCCTAAGAGCTACAATGGATCAAAGTATGGGGTCACAAAGTAATGTATGAGATTGATGATGACCGTGATTTGGTGTTGCGCCAGTTACAATTCTATACATAATATACATTACCATCAGGTGCAGACTGTGGTAAACTGGGCCACTTGGATTGGACACAGATTTATGTCTTTCGAGCCTCGCCACTACCTTGTGAATGATAATACAGGTAGTGCCCGGGTTACGACGTACCCGACTTGCGTGATTTCGACTTTACGACGCCGGAGTCTCCTCGGCCATTTTGTTTTTGCTCCCACGATTAAGTCACACGGCCGAGTGAGAGAGAGAGTGGAAGATTATGGTTTAGCTCGCTGTCTAACTGGGACTTGGCTCCAACGTCTTGGCGAGGACAGTACAAGGACGTATAATACATCTATTTTGATAGTTATTTTGAGATTTAAGAGGTATTTAGGGGTTACTTAAAGGGTTAATTCCGATTTACACGGAAATTAGGGTTTCGTCTCCAGCCTAGAAACGGAACTTGTTCGTAACCCGGGGACTACATGTAATCTATTTAACATTTTGTTTCAACAGTAAATAAAGACTTTCATTGATTTTGTTAAGTCACGGTTGCTAAATACACGTTGTGGGATTTGTCATGGATCTGAACTACTTAAATGAAATGTGCTGTATGATTGCTTTTATTTTTATTGCACTGCGGTAATTATTTCATGTTTGAAAAGAATAGTATAAAATAGAACAGAAAGCCTGTATTGTCAGAGTACAGAGTAAAATGAGAATTAAAGCTTCGCCATAGTGTGCACTACATAAAACAATACAACTAGACCCGGCAGCACGGGCGGGCATTAGGGGGCCGGTGTAGGTTCACTATCCTCTTCCCCTCACTATCCACTCGCTCTCACTATATGATTGGCCGAAGAGTCGAACTGCTCTCCCGTGATTGGCCGAAGAGTCGAAACGCTCTCCCGTGAAATGCCTGTTTAAAAATGTGTTGCTTGCATTGTTACTTCTTGCGTTCGCTTAAAAGTGCTCATTTAAAAAGGAAAATCGATGGATGATACTACACACAGAGCGTATTAATAACAAATGCTAAAGTTGTATATTCATATAGCAAGAATAAGGAACGTCACTGACAAGCACAGGCCCCCGCGAGTGGATAGTGAGGGGAATAGGATAGTGCGCCTACACCGGGCCCGCCCTGAGAGACTGCTGTGCCCGCCCTAGCTTGATTAGACTGTACTGTGTAATTTTTTTTAAAAAAATCTTCCACAAAAACCCACTCACACACGGAGAGGACGAACCCTCTATTCATCCTACCTTGACCTGTCGTCATTCAATTCAACCAATCTGAGCAGTGAATGATGGCAATTTCTAGCCAATCACAGATAAGGAGGGCGGGCCGAGTAGCCGGCCATTGGGTGCTCATGTTTATCAGTGCATATGTTATGTTTACGTTGAAGCACTTTAGTTGAATAAATGCACACAGAACTGCACCATTGTTTTTCGCACACCTGTCAAGTTGTACGGTTTCGGCATACTTTGTACAAATGAGCACTGATTTTTAAATGTGTACGCCATACGTTCAAAATCTGTACGTTTTTCGTGCATTACGTTTTTTTTTTTCTGCGGATTTTGTCACTGTTTCGGCAACGAGATAATGTGCGTTACGATGCATTACTACGTTGGTTGAATGACTCGAGAAAAGTCAGAGACACTGAGGGAGAAGAGTGTTGTGACACTGTAGCAAATGCGATGCTAGCCTAGGGGGCTCCAATATTTCCTGACTGTAGCCGACAGCCTACAATCTACGCCTAGATATCACATGCTTATAGAACTACATGTGAAATGACAGACGGCGGCGTAAATAAACATCCACCATTTTGAAGCGGTAGACTTCTCAGAAAGGCTCTGTTGTAGTGAACCGTCCTAGCGAACTTAAGTAACTTTTTATCTAAAATACTCCTAAATCAGCAAAATCTTAACTTGAATCTATCTTTAAATGATAAAACAGTTTTAAAACTTTAACATGTTGAAAGTAGACAGAAGGGAACTAATGCAAAAACGGTAGCAATTTTACCAACTTTAACAGTTGATTCACAATATTAAACGATTTCCAAACATAGCAAAGGTTACTATGTTGCTGTTGTTTTTTTTAAATGAAAAAAAAACATGAAAGGTAACACCAGTTACTTTTCCAAGTAACTAATTACTTTTACCTTCAGGTAACTGACTTACTAACTCAATTACTTTTTGGGAGATTTTGTAACTAATTTGTTGCTTTTTAAAAGAAAGATTAACAACACTGGTCATAAAAATGAAGTCTGCAAAATGAAAAGTGACGAAAGCGGAGATTTCATTCTGCCAATTCGTTGACGAACACAATTTGCCCGCAACTATTGTTGATCACTTCTCAAAATTAGCAAAAGAAATGTTCCCTGGCTCAAAGATTTCAGCGGTAAGTTAATTTTATCAATTGACTTTTTTAATGTATAATTGGACACACTAACGAAGTACCTTCAAGTCAAACTGAATTGCGAGCTGAAATGCCATGAAGTGCAGCCATCAAGACATAATAGAAACTGCCAATAGTACATACAATTATACCAACAACATACAATTATAACAAAAGTCACTGTTAAATTTTAGTAATCATGATGTAGCTGAAGATATTGTTTTTTGATTGCACCAGGTTATATGTTACAATATTACCAATAAATTCATATTATTTTTTAAAAAATTATTTTTGTTTCATATTGCATGCTACGTCACTATTTGTAAGATTGCCAACGGCCTCAGGTTGACAGGTATGTTTTCGTTTGTCTTGTAGATTTTACGATGAACTACCACTTGTGACTTCAGTGACAGAAAATATTTCAGTGCACTGATGTAGTAATGTATGGGTAATAAACCCAACGGTTCAGGCTAAATTTACGTTGAAGAAGTGTGCCCCCCCCCGACCCCAACCCCCCCCCCCAAAAAAAAATGTAATGCCCCCCCTGTAATTTCTTTCTGCAGCCGGGTCTGAATACAAGTCCAGTGGGCTAATATACAGTGCTGCTCGAAAGTTTGTGAACCCCACAGCGATGGTCAGATTTTTTGTAAAAAAAACTAAAATAACCTTATTAAATGTTAAATTATACCCAAATCCACAATACTGACATTCCAAATAATGGACTGAAACAAAAGAAATAGTTATATTGTCATTCTTTATTTAACAAAAGTGGTTGATTTAAGAAAAACTCAGATATCATGTGTGCAAAAGTATGTGAACCCCTTCAGTTAATAGGATATTGCGCCTCCTTTTGCAGAGATTACCTCAACCAAACGGTTTCTGTAGTGACTAATCAGCCTCTCACATCTACTTTGGGGGATTTTTGCCCATTCTTCCTTGCAGAACGCAGTCAGTTGAGAGAGGTTTGATGGGCGTCTGGCATGAACTGCTCGCTTCAGGTCCCGCCACAGCATTTCAATGGGATTTAGGTCAGGACTTTGACTGGGCCAGTCCAGAACACGAATCTTCTTCTTTTTCAGCCATTCCTTGGTTGTATTGCTGGAATGCTTTGGATCATTATCATGTTGCATGATCCACCTTCTGCCAAGCTTTAACTTCAAAACAGATGGCGTCAGGTTATGTTCTAGGATTTGACAATATTCCTCAGAATTCATGATTCCCTGGACTATGTGGAGTTGTCCAGGTCCTGAGGATGAAAAGCAAGCCCAGATCTTGACATTCCCACCTCCATGCTTCACTGTTGGGAGAAGGTTCTTTTGGTGGTATGCAGTGTTGACTTTTCGCCAGACATGGCGGTTTTGGTTGTGACCAAACAGTTCAATTTTGCACCTACATCAGTTGATGAAAACTCTTTTTAATTTAGTCTCGACAACACAACTGTTAAAAAAAAAAAAAAAAACTACTGAATTGATTGATTAGGAAATCAGGTTGAAATAATAGAAAATTCCAAAATGTTGAGGGGGTTCACAAACTTTTGAGCAGCACTGTATAAAAATACTGGTTACATTGTACACAGATTGGGAATACAGTGGAAAAGTGACTAGCAGCAAGAAGTGATGTGGTAATATAACGGTGCGTATATAGCAATTTACAGTACTCAGACTACGAGGCAGATGGCTAACTTGACAGATTATGCATAGATATTGATGTAACAGTGCACAAAGGCTATAATGTAACTGTGCAAATATTGCATATTCAGTACCCAGATTGAGACAGATGTCTGAGAACATATTACTTGGTGAGATGCATGTGACAATGTTGTGGCATTGGCAGTGCAATGACAGTGACATTTCAGTATGGTGACAGCTCTGGGAAAGTCTGTCTGTGTGTTTTGGCTGGCATGGCCCTGTAGCGCCTGCCAAAGGGCAACAAGTTGAAGAGGTAGAAGATGGGGTGTGTTAGTAAGGGATGTAAGGTTTTAGCGAAGCTAGAGTAAAAAGTATGCTCAAAATGATACTTTTTAGAGTTTTTTTTCTTTGTCTTACATGCAGCTCCTCTGCATACTTTATTCTAACTAATTGTACTATATTTTTATGTTCGCTCAATTTCATTTGTATTTCCCCATTATAACTGGAGTGATCATTTGCGAAAATGTCCTTGCGGAAGGGGACTTTAAACGCACCTCAGTTGTGGGGAAAAAAAGTGAGACTTTTCTGCATGCAGGAGAAAAAGCAAAATGAAACTGGGAAGGTTGAAAGACAACTTGGCAGTCCCACGTTTGAGCTGCAACAATAGTTTGCATAAGCTATATCATAGCACACAGGTTTAGTAAGAAGAAAATCCAAAGGCCGGCTACATTTCTTCGTTTCATGGAGGAGGAAAGTAGGACAAACAGTAGAAGACAGAGGAGGCGATGTGTAAGTGTAATATAGTAATTAAACGTGTTTAATGTATACGCATACAATTAATAACAGGATAGTTTTTTTTTTTTTTTTAATAGATTATCTTCTTTTATCCCATTTCATTTGTGGATTATTTTTCTTCCAAATTTTTTATACCACAAAAAATTGTTAGGACTCAATTTCAATACATGTTCAGGAAATAAAAATAAATATTCCTCCTTTACTGACAAAAAAAATATTATGAATTAAAAAAAAAAAAAAAAAGTTTAAGTACATTAAAGAATCAAGTGCATTACAGTAAAAAATGCATACAGCACCACAAATTGTTGTAAATCCTTTAAAATGCAATGTTCATAAAATGAATATATTAATAAACCCTGCTTTTGTCACTTTTTCTTTTTGATTTTGAAATTAATTTTAAAAATAGTACATTGGGGGTTACGTACATTCAGTACTGGAAATCAAAATGCATACACAGCACAGAACAGGCTTTATTTAAAGTAGTAATATCAATTTACCCAGTGTAAACACACATGCTCTATTTCCATTTTTGGTATGGGGGATTCTGGCTCAGCGTTATGTTATCGTCCCTAGACGACCGAAACACGCACATAAATGTATGGGTGACGAAATGGGGAAAAAAGGATTAAGCACATGTTACCACTTCCTGTATAAAGCCGTATATTCTATTTTCAATGTTTTGTGGTTTGCTGAAGGCAGCTCTAAAGTCTGGTTGTCTCACTCTCTAGACTTAAGTTCCCATCGGATCTCGATGAACTTCGGGAGCTTGCCGAAATGCTCAAGTTCTACAAACAGGAGCACCATGGCTACGTTCTGCTGCTTTTTTGCAGCGCTTACCTCTACAAGCAGTCCTTTGCCATTCCTGGTTCCTCCTTCCTGGTGAGACCCTGAATGCCAAATCTGACTTTGGTCTCGACTTTGTCGATCTGCAAATATGCCGACTTTTGAGTTGATGGATGCTGTCGACATCAAAAGGACGTCCGATCCTTTGTGGCAGAACATGTTAGCCGGCGCCATTTTCGGACCTTGGGAGGGCCTGGTTCTTGCGTGCCTTCTGACCACCACCGGCTCCACATTCTGCTACCTGCTGTCGTCCGCCTTTGGGAAGCAGCACGTGGTCCGCATCTTCCCGGACAAAGTGGCGCTACTACAAAGCAAGGTACGGTGATGTGGGGTTGTTGCTAGGCAAGATTCATGGAGAAAAAGAAAACAGGATTTAAAATTTAAATTCTTTTCAAATTCAGCAAAGCATAATAGGGGGTAGTGTTTAAGAAAACAAACAAACAAAAAAAAACATTATTATACAAAAGTAGGACACTTTTGTAGGCAGTAACTTTGGTATACGTAGTTGACAAAAAAACCACACATACAGTACCTCCGTAGGCCTTTGGCAGTTACCCTAAAAGGAATTGTTTAGGTTTTTTCCTCCGGATGTGGAAGTTGAACGCATGTGGATATGATCACGTTTTAATGTGAAAATTATAACATTTAACAAAAATTTTCATCTTTTTACTTGATGACTTGTCATTAATTTTAATGTGACCTGGTAATGCATTACATTACAATGTGAAACATTGGTTTAAACAAGAACATTTTAACATGAAATATCATATTTTAACTTGTCTGTTAATCAGGAAATCTGAGAAAGTGATAAACTATCAGGTTCAAATGTGAAAATTGTCGTGTTTTAAGTTTTAACGTAAAAATTATGCTACAATGTGAAAATGATCCCATCATAAGATAAAATGATGCTTTAATTTTGATAGATTGTGATTAGTTTTAAATAAGTTTAAAACTTTTTAATGTGAATTCACTTGTTTTAATTTAAAAACCTATCGGGTTCTAACTTGAAATAGTTATTAGTGTATTTTTAACATAAGTTTCAGACTTTAACATATTAACTGATAATGTGATCATTTTTCCATTTCACGTAATAACGTAAAACCTAACGTGATAACTTGTGATTAGTTTTGACATGATAAGTGCAAGACATTTTTTGTGAAACTCATCACGTTAACCGGACATAGCACGTTATAAAGCTAAACTTGTGTTCAGGTGTGACCACATTGTAACATTAAATCGATCACATTAAAATGTAAAATCACATTTTATTCTGAAAAGTATATCCATTATATTACAAATATTTACTTATAACTAGTGCTGCAACGATTAATCGATTAACTCAAGTAATTCGATTAGAAAAAAAGCTTCGCATCAAAATTTGCTGCTTTGAGGATTGATTTGAGTGATGTGTAATGGTTTGTTTTGAAAGTGTTGCATTTAGTTTTATTGATTTGGGTGGATACACTACCGTCTTGTGGCAACAGTGGATATGCCATAACTCGTCTAACATGGCTGAATCCAGCTGCTCCCTGTTAAGACAGACATAAGGTGTTTTTGTTTGCGCTAATATGTTTGTTTACGCATTCGTTATTTAGTTTAGAAGTATATTTAGAAGTTTTTTGGGGAAAAAAAAACAGGCATTTTATAGCATTTAGGCTAGTGGTCTTTTGCTATGCATGTTAGCCAATTGTTCTTTTGTTTTACGTAATTAGATTCTTATTTATTTATTTTTTTTATACTGTTTGGGGCTAAACTCGGGTATTTTAATTTAAATGTGTAATGAAAGTAATTTTGCATAGTTTGAAGAAACACTCAGGAATTGTATTTTGTATTCGCATGTAATCCTCTTTATAATGTGCAATCTTAGCAATCCAAAATGATGTTATTGCAGGCATTACCACTTGTTTGTTTTAAAAATCTTAAAATTTATTCTGCAATGCATTGAATGTTCGTAATCGATTACTTGATTATTCAAACTAAATAATCAAAAAAATTAATCAATAGTTGTAGCCCTACTTATAAGGTAAACTTGTTAAACGTGAGATATACGTATCACCATGATATGTGAAATTTATTCAGTTTTAACAATCATTACATTGAAACATGAAACCTTTCAATTAAAAACGTATAAGATACCTAACATCACTACTCACATGAAACTCATCCCATTTCCATGTCAAATTTATCACGTTGATATTTGTGATCTTTTGTAAACTTTTTTTTCCTGTTTGGGTATGACGCTTCCTTCCTTCCTCTCTTCCCACTCCATGTCAGGTAGAAGAAAACCGTAGCAGCTTATTCTTTTTCCTCCTTTTCCTGCGCTTCTTTCCCATGACCCCTAACTGGTTCCTTAACATCACCTGTCCTGTCCTCAACATCCCCATGCCCATCTTCTTCTTCTCAGTCTTCATCGGTGAGCGCCTCCGCAAACCACCAATGCTAGCTACAATCACTTCCCCACATTGTTTCATTCTCGCAGGTTTGATACCTTACAACTTCATCTGCGTGCGCACGGGCGCCATCCTTTCCGAGATCCACTCACTGGATGACATCTTCTCATGGGCCACACTGGCCCAGCTGCTGGCTATCGCGCTTGTGGCGCTGGTGCCGGGCGCGCTCATCAAGCGTTACGGTCAAACTCACCTCAAGGTGGAGGGAATGGACGCCACGCAGGACACCGATTGGAAGAGGCGATGACCAAAGTAAGACGAGGACTTTTAAAACTGTAGGTCGCAAGCCTTGACGTCTCTGTGAACAGAAAGCGGTGCCATTGACAGCAAATTATTATTTTAATTACATCTGTTTGCTTGCTCAACAAACATTTTTTATTTTACGTTGTTTTTTTTACGTCCTGTGAAGCACTTAAATGTCTTAATACTAAGATATTTTTTGAGTAACACATTTGTGTGTCTCTGAGGATGAGATTTTCAACTTTTCTTCTTTGACCAAATTTTGTAAACATGTCGAACAAATGGTACTGTCTTGTCCTTTTTTTTTTTTTTTTTTTTAAATTTCTGTCAAGAAAAATGCACAATAAACAGCACTTTTTGAAACCTTTTTAATTTTTTGGTACACTTTGTACACACGTCATGCACACGTGCACTCTTTTCACATGGGTGGAGATTACATGTGCAATTAGTAAACATAATGTAAAGATGCACAATGATATTTGTTTACAGAGATAAATATGGTCGTGAGGATATGTGCCATTTTTTAAAACACTGACTTGGATTAAAATCCCAAAATAAATAAAGACATTTCAATCATCTTTTTTGTCACAGTTCATGAAAGTAATTAGCAGCAACTCAACAGGAGGAAGTCGGATGCACACTAGTTCCAGTAATACAGTGCTTTCAACAAAATTTGGAACAAGAGCAGAAACTGAAAAGTAAGCCTTTAAAGTCCAAGGTTCATGCAAGACTTCAACTCAGTGAGCATCCAAAGGATTAGAAAGTATACTTGATTTTTAATAAATTGGTATATTCATTTACTTGTTTCCTTAATACTTACTTTCACCGCAATCCTTACTTCAATCAAGTCTTGCTGTACCTGAAATGCATTGTCTTAAATTGACTTCTTTCATTTAAAATTTTTAATGTATTTCTTCATTTTAATGTTTTTATTATTACTATTTAAAACTTTTCACTTTATATAAATATGGTGTATTTCTAAAGTAAATTTGGTTGTACTTTAGATTAATGATGTGTGAAAATAATTTAGAATCATCAATGTTTTTACACAGATTGTTTTTAATTCATTTGATTGGTTGATTTATTAACTCATTGGTTGCCATTGACGGCGATAGATGTCCAATCTATTGAACTGGGAGGTCTGACAGCGAATTAAGGGTTAGGGTTTAGGGTTGTCATCAATGCTCATTCGCTGCATGCACTCTCAATTCAAATGGATTGGATGTCAGTCGCTGTCAATGGTAGCCAATGAGTTAATATTTCACATTTCATCTTTTAATTTTCAAATCTATTTCTTAATTTGAGTTAAATCAAGTTAAACCATATCTGACTGTAATTAAAACATTTTTGAATGTTGTTGTTTTTTAAAATACAATACAATAAACAGATTTGAGACTGAGGAAAGTGTACCAAGTTTGGATTTCAGATAATGCAGTGCATATTCAAATATCAAATGCATGTTGCATATTTAATAATGAGAACACCGCCACGACATAAGTGGAAGTACCCAGCTGAAATGTTAACATTGGCTGCCATTGACAGTGACAGGCGTCCAATCCATTTGAACTGGGGGGACCGTCAACCACAGCCAATGAGTTAATGTGCCTAGATAAAAATACGTTTGTACCATTTCTTTGGTAACAAAGAAAGATAAAAATGCTCAAGTGTCAGTCGAGGTATTCATCTAACAATGCTTTCAATCTTTTTTCCCAAAAGCCTGTCATTTGAAAAAGTGGGCTATACTTCACATCCAATGAAGGTGTACCTAACATTATGTCTGTACTATAGTGCTTTAGAGTAAAAAAAAAAAAACATCTCAACAGGAGTAAATTGATCAGATGTGAAATCAGCGACCAACTTGATAGACGGAAGAACGGCACCGTAAGGCACTTTGTGAAGGGTTCATGGTGGTTGCTGCCTTTATGTCAGCTAGAAGTCATGCTGGTGTCGGTGCCGGTTCTAACTGATGGTCATCAGAGCAAGGATTCACCAGTCTGAGTGTTTGCACTCTCTCCTGAGGTACTGTGGGGTAGAAGTGCAAAAATTTAGCAGTAAGAAGAGAACACCAACACTAGTCGTCCCATACCTGCGCACGTGAACCAGCCCTTGCACACATTGCTCCTTGTGGTAGCGCACAAACTGTGTGCAGGTGAGTCGGACCTCCTCGCGAGCTACCGAAGGACAGTTCCCGTCCGCGTCTCGCCCTCGCCACAACGCCGAAAACCTTTTGGGACAAAGGCGGTATGGTGATCACCCTGTTTAAAATGTCTGGTGTCAGCAGTCTGCTCACCTTCTCTTGAAGGGCAGGACAATGAGGTGGCGGTCCAGGCCGAAGATCCCGAAAGACAGGAAGCCTTGACCGTAGTTGGCCACTGCGCAGAAGAACTGAAGCTCCAAGTAGAGGCGACCGGGGTCTTTGTTCAGCAGCCACCACAGACAGCTTGACACATTCTGCAATCGAAAGAAAATGTCTGAATGGACGCATGCTGACTAAGGCCATGTATACACGTAGTAGAGTATTTGGCAAAAAGAAGAACTGTTTCTAAGGTTTGGCCTACCATCCACAAGCACACGCTTATTTTAGGCATTGAAAACGAAGGTTCTTAAAGGTTATGTAACGGCAAAGGGGGTGTGAGACATCAATAGAACCGTTATGTGCCAAGATAACAAATATTGATAAAGTTAACAAAAAAATCAATCACATTACTGAGCAATTATCGAAAATAGATCGAAAATGACGAACATTTCCGAAAGTGTTCCGGAAACAGCCGAATGGGGCGGGGACGTCACAACAAGTGATTGACAGTCGAGGCGGAGCCAGGTGCCATTGTTTTTTTATCGATGAGAGAATAGCGTTCGGGTTTGTTTGACCAAAACATCACTAAAATGGTACAAAACTGCTGTGCTATGTGGTGTACAAATAGCTATTTATCGGAATATAGTATCCATGGGTTCCCGAACGCGAAAAAAAAAAAAGCTGGACTGCGCAGACAATAGGTAAAGTTCATCCGTGCAAAGAGGGCTAATTTTCTAGACCCAGCCTCCGGCACTGTTTTCTGTTATTTTCCACCTGAAAGCTTCTTGAACTATGGACAAGTGAAATCGGGTTTTGCCGCAAGATTGCTGCTCAAAGCAGATGCGGTGCCCACCATACACCAGCCTCCTAAATGTCCCGAGATATCAAGAAAGAGGACGATGACTGGCAAAGGAGGCTAAGGCTAAGCAAAGGAGGGGAGCAGCCAAGCTCGAAATGGCCAGAGTGAGTACTCTTTAATAATAAAAAATATATCACGCATTGGATACAGGACTGGACACATGTATAAATTATCGCTCGTAAAATATATAGAACAAATCCTCTGATCCCATTCATATTTGTGTCTGTTGGCAGAGCGAAAAACTATGATAGCCCAATAAATGATAATTATTCTATACATTATTTTGCGGTCACGGTGTATCAGCTTCACAAAAAGAAATGCAAAAAATATAATTCGTTGTTTCCCACACGATCTGCTGCCGATGTTTCATCAGTGTCATTGCTCCCCTCAATGACCGTTTCATTACGCTGCATTGGCGTTCGTTTAGGCTCAAATTGGTAACCTAAAACACCAATTAAAGCTTCGTAACTCTCCTCATCACCATTAGATGAACATTCGTTACGTCCTTCTACGTCGGATTCGTCGCTGAAACTAGAAACGAAATTGTCTGCCATCATCGCCGCCATTCAGTATTAAAGCACTGAGCCTTTTTTCTTGTTGAAGAAACACCCCTCACTGTCAATTCTGAATTCTCTTTTATTGACAACGAGGGGTGTTTCTTCATGAGGGAACCT
The DNA here is from genome assembly GCF_030265065.1 of Corythoichthys intestinalis. NCBI lineage: Eukaryota > Metazoa > Chordata > Actinopteri > Syngnathiformes > Syngnathidae > Corythoichthys > Corythoichthys intestinalis. Next base: position 38,061,270 of record NC_080404.1, read on the forward strand.
GGAATATGTGCAGGACGAACACAATGCAACAGCATAAACAGCTCAAAACACCGCTAATTCTCCCCTCACTAGAAGGAATTATATTGATGCAGACAGGCGCTGCCCCCCTAGTGGCCGGTGGCACTCTCTTCACTTGAAATGACGTCACACACACAATCTGCCAGATCTTGGGCGCTGGTCGTTTTAGCTTGACAATCGAGCCAAATTTCTCTCATTTTCTTGTGTGTAATTACACGAAGAGGCATGATATGAATACAAAAGGCATGCGTTTATAGATAAAAGATGGAATATTAACATTTTCCCAGGGCATGACATACTCTTTAAAGACTCCGTCCCAAGTGAAGATGTGCGAATTTTGTGTTTGTGGCGCCATCATGTGGACACTGATAATCGAAGATTTAACTGTGGAAACATCACTACTGACTGCGACAAACTTTGTTCCTACGTCACACATGAGACCAATGTTTACACTGAGATTTAATTATTACAAACTCTCGCAGTGCTCCATATTGAACAACACATCCTAAGGATGGTGGTATTATGGACAATAATTTTTCGTGCACTGTTATGAATGTACCTAAAAATGAATGAATGCGGTTGGCTGTGGATTTTTTTTTTTTCTATAAACGTGCTGGTGTGGACGTAATTATTTTTTCAGGACGTAGTAGGGCATGATCCTCGGTTTAAAAAAAAAAAAAAAAACAAAAAACTGCTAGGTGTAGACATGCCTAAGTACAAAGTTGGTTGAACGTCCCATAACAGATGCATTTAAAAAAAATGATCGAAGAAATTTCATAGACTAGTAATACAAAGAAGAAATATACATATGTGAATTCTCCCTACTATAAAAAGCTGAAAAATCAATTCAAATATATACTGCATATATTGGCTACTCATCACTTCATTTTATCTGCTGCTGATATTGTTTAGGGCTGTGGGGAGCTGTAGTAAAAACCAGATTACAGAACAGAAAGTCCTAACAAAGTACCGCTACTGTATACCACTACTGACTACAATTCATATTTTCATAATAATATCCATGAGTAATTTCTTACTGCTAGCAGGCTGACGGTAAGCAGTAGACAGAGTAAAACGTGTCTGACTGTCTGCTTGTCATCCATGGCTTGTCGATGCTCAGGCACAGTTAAATTGAGCATCTGTTCTGAAGAAGACGAACTCTGCTGATGACCGTCGCACAGCGCTTCCGTGTGGCCTGTAGAGGACATTGCATAAAATTGCCAATCAAAATTATAGCCATAAAAAAAATACTCATGTCTTGCCTGTGCTGTGGCAGCGATTCCTTTGTGTGCTGGTGATCATATCTGGCATGGACTGGAGCAGGGGAGGCGTGTGGAGGTCTAACACAAAAATAATTATTACCATTCTTAATTAACCTCTCTTTTAAGCAAGCACAAACATAAGCTACCTGAGTTAACACTGCAGGCGGAAGGAGAAAGTTCCCCCAAGTGCTCTTGTTGCTGCGGCTGTTGTTGCTGTAGTGAGTCCTCCATACCAGCAGGAACCCTTAGCAGCTCTTCACCGGAGGTGAGCGGCACCGTGCGGCTCAGCACGTGGTAGCCTCGTTGCTCACGTTCTCCCTGGCTGAGGCCCATCAGAGAAACCGCGGCGAGTACCAAACTGACTGCCAGCACTACCGCCGTGCTAATAATCTGCAAAGAAAAATTGACATTCATTTGCAATTGTTTTTGACTTATCATATTTGGATTTTAAAAAATAGTAACAAGAGTAAATGTTTCTGAATGTGTGTGCCTAACCTGGGCTTTGCCGTAGAAGAAAGCCGAGTCGATGGAGTCGGTCCTCTGGCCTGTTAACAAAAGACCTCCCACCACGAAGAAAGGCACCCTGAACACATAACCATTCATTACAATAATAAAATGAAATGGGACGGAGACATTCTTCCTCGTCAAAATGTGTATGAAATTTTAGCACATAAAATAAATATACTGTATATAATATATGAAACACAAAAAATATCTTACATTATCGACTGAATCCAGATAAGTTACTTAACGTTTTTACATCTTTTATAAATTTTCCCAGTATGGAGGGCCAGGATAAAAAAAATACAGTATATAAATACAAAATAAGTAATTAAATTTGTCATTAAATGTTATTGTTCCACTATTTATGTATTTATAAGGGATGAGACTTTAATATGTTAATAACGATTAATTAATTACAAGATTTAAGGAGTTAAAAAAAAAAAAAGAACGCATTGTAATTGCAGGTTAGGTTTTAAACATGGAAGCTTTAAACAAGATGGAACCTTTGTCAGTGCACTATTTCCTGGTAAACTAATTAATCTGGCCGAAACATTAGCTCGGCGAACAGCTACCAAAAGACGGGATGCGCATTTCATGTAAAATATACTGTAACTTGATTTAAAAATGATTCATTAGTCATCATTTACGCACGAAACTCAAGTTTGCGAGGATGTTCTGGACGTGTGTTGTTAAGCAATGCTTGCTGATTTACGTTTCCTAATAAATCAAGTTCCCTCTTCATTGCCAAATTAATAGCGTGGAGAACTTGGCTGAGGAAATTCTATTCATCATTAATAACACACTTTACGTCTCCATCCATCCATCTTCAACAGCTTATCTGAAGTCGGGTCCCGAGGTCATCTGGCTCCTCTCAATGCGGAGGAGAAGTGGCTCAATTCCAAGGCCCTCCCGGATGACCGAGCTTCTCACCTTATCTCTAAGGGAGAGCCCGGACACCCTTTGGAGGAAACTCATTTTGGCCTCTTGTATAGCTCTCAAGCCAGTGTCGAGATATAATTCTTCCACCTGGATCTGGCCCGAGGTCTCCTCTCAGCTGGACATGTCAGGACCACATCCCTAGGGATCCACCTTGGTAGTATCAGGACCAGATGCCCGTACCAACTCAATTGACTCCTTTCTACGCGAAGGAGCAGCGATTCGACTCTGAGCCTCTCACAGATAGCATCGTTTTTCACCATTCTCTAAGGGAGACGCCAGCAATTTGCCTGATAAAACCCATTTTGTCTGCTTGTACCCGGGATCTTGTTCTTTCGGTCATGACCATAGGTAAGGGTAGGAACGAAGATCGAACGGTACATGAAGAGCTTTGTCTCTCGGCTTGGCTCCCTGTTCGTTGCAACAGTGTGATAAAGCAACTGCTATACCGCTCCTGCTGCCCCGATTCTCCGTCCAATCTCATGCTCCATTTTTGCCTCAGTTGTGAACAAGACCCAAAGATACTTGAACTCCTTCAGAACCTCATTCCCTACCAATTCACAGATTTCCTGCAGAGACCCATGGCCTCAAATTTGGAGGTGCTGATGCTCATCCCCACCACTTCACACTCGTCTGCAAACCGATCCAGTGAATGTTGCAGGTCACAGGCTGATGACAATGTAAACAGGACTACATCATCTGCAAAAAGCAACGATGCAATCTTCAGCCCACCAAACTATAAACCCTCTCCGCCACGACTACGCCTCGATATCCTATCATTGAAAATCACGAACAGAAGTGGTGACAAAGTGCAACCCTGGCGTAGGCCAACACCTACTTGGAACAAGTCTGACTTCCAAGGACACAGACACAACTCTCACTTTGGGTTATACAGGGGTATACTGAGGAGTGGCCCACTCACCCCATACTCCTGCAGTACCTCCCACAGTATATCCCGGGCAGAGGTTGCGCTAGACTTTTTCGTTGTCTGTCATTTTGACTGACAGGGTCATAAAAATCCGGTCATAATCTATTTTTACCCGTCACTTACATTTTTTAAATGATGATAATGACATTGTGGTGACCCTTTGTTTGGCATAATTCACCTTCCGTACTTGTGTCTTCATTTGGCCGAGCGCGTTACCGGCTACGACAGTCACGTGACAGAGACACTTAAGAGCCGCGCGCGGTCCCCTCACTATCCACTCGCTCTCGCTATATGATTGGCCGAAGAGTCGAAATGCTCTCCCGTAAAATGCCTGTTTAAAAATGTTCCCGTTGTTACTTCTTGCGTTCGCTTATAAGTGCCCATTTAAAAAGGAAAAGCGATGGATGATACTACACACAGAGCGTATTATTAACAAATGTTAAAGTTGTATAATCATATAGCGAGAATAAGGAACGTCACTGACAAGCGCAGGCCCCCGCGAGTGGATAGTGAGGGGAATAGGATAGTGCGCCTACAGCTAACAAGACTCTTACATTGCATACCGCTTCAACATATTCAATAGTATTTTGTTTTCATTCATTTTAAATTAATATTCTGTCCGAACAAGCTTAACAGAGAATCCACACCGTGCCATAACACATCAAGCAGATGAATATGAACTTTTTCTCCGCAGTGACAAAAACAGCTGACTGGCCCCAGTAGGTAGGCTACATTAAAGTGCCTGTGACACGAAAAAGCATGTTTATTTCATAATACACGCGGTATTTTATGCCCCTGAATGATATGGACTGCTTGGATGTGTGTGGAAGCGATCGCTATATTTATTTAGTTTTTTGAATCCCGCGCCATGAAAATGAGTGACTTCCGGCTTCGGTCTTGCATTGAGGAGGAGGGCGCTGTGACGTGTACGGTAGAAGACGTTCTCTTCACTATACAGTGTACTGTTGTGTATGACGAAGGATTCAGCTGATTTTGCAGATTAATACTTTTATTTTTTGCATCACGCCAGCCAAACGGCTGCAGAAAAATCATTCTGTATGCGGGAGAGGCGTATGCGCCTTTTTGGAGTTTCAAAAGGTTCCCATTCACCGTGGATATTTACTGTGGGACCATTGGACTTACAAGGAAGTGAGTAAACATCTTGTTTTGTATTATGTCAAATACGAATACAGTGATTACAAAGTAAACACTATAAAATTCCTTTAAATAAAGGACTACTTACGTTTGATCATTGATAGGCATGTAAAAAGCTATCCTCATGCTCATTAGCAGTTAGCTGTTAGCGCGTTAGCTACACAACAACTCCAGCCACCCTCCTCCAGGGAACGAACTGTAAATTGCTCTCCGCCGGGCGGTTTGCCGATCCGCAAAGAAACTCGACAACCGGGTCGTCATGTCAAATAATCCAGGCTAGTTATGTGTGATTTTCCACTTCGAAGACTTTGAAACATCCCTCGGTTCGGGTTAGCATGTCGGCTAGCTGTCACTCCTTCTGGTCTGTTTACATTCTAAGAAGCCGGGGAAGGGAAATTACATATGTCCGATTTAGGTGTCATAAAATATCGTTCGGGAGGTGTGACAGTAAAGGTGAAGTCGACTGTTTTGACCATTATGGAGTAATTTTGCCATTTCGTCTTGAATAAATGGATTTTTATTATTTTATATTCCATTTAGCACAAGATTGTTATTTGTCATGACCATGCCATTTATTTAGCAATTGGGGAAAGTACTTGGGTAAAAAGAATATCCTGTAAAAATATTGAAGTAAAGAGACAGAAACAATGACATTTTGCCGCTCTCTTCGTCGCGTTTTCCTCATTGTGAATAGTTCCCCCTCGACGGGCTGACTGGTCCTTCTCAAGCCATTTATATAGCTATTGGGGAAAAATACTTGGATAAAAAGAATATCCTGTAAAAATATTGGGAGTAGAGAGACTGAAACAATGACATTTTGCGGCTCTCTTCGTCGCGTTTTCCTCGTTCTGAACAATTCCCCCTCAATGGGCTGAATAGTAAAACCGATGAGCCTAGTCTACCGCTGACGTCATCCACCTGTTGGGGACGCTAAAGCCCTATAATGGTAGGCGTGGCTAACCGGCAGATTAAAAGACTAATTTCTCGTCATCTGCGCTTTGCTAAATTGTTGTATATAGTCGAATCGTCTCAAAATATGATTCTAATTCACATAATAATGCCATTTAAGACTTTTTTTCTGGTGTCATATGCTTTAAGGAACAATGAAATTAACAGTTCACCTGCTGTGGCCTGAACGTAGTCTCACACTTTCCTCCTGGTGCGCATGGACTTGAATTGCGTGCCCGCTTGTGCAGCCCCTGTTTTTTCACCTCTTTTATCAACACCATCGTCGTTTTGGGGCTTTTTGAAGAAACTTCGGACACTCAGTTGCCTTGACATTTTTCAGAGTAAGGCCAACGACGTCATGCATCAAGAGAGACAATAGCTAATTAATATGCTCACTCGCCACCCTGTGGTCTGGGGTGTGAATTGCAACCGGTCAAAATGACGGATGGACTTCAGTTTTTTCCGTCACCGTTTTAAAAAATCGGTCAACGACGGAAAATATTCGGTTAACTCGACCCCTGATCCCGGTGGACCCGGTCATATGTCTTTTCCAGTTCCACAAAGCATACAGTGGGGAGAACAAGTATTTGATACACTGCCAATGGGAAAACCCATTGGCAGTGTATCAAATACTTTTTCTCCCCACTGTACGTAGAGTGGATGAGCATACTCCCAAACCCCCTCCAGGATTCCAGCAAGAGTAAAGAGCTGGTTCAATTCAATTCAAATCAATTCCATTGTTCCGCGACCAGGACGGATCCCGCATTGTTCCTCCTCAACCCAAGGTTCGACAATTGGCCGGACTTTCCTTTCCAGTGCCTTGGAGTAGACTTTCCCAGGGAGGCTGAGGAGTGTGATGCCAAACTTTACGTCTGTGTATATTATTTACAATCACTCACTGAGTGAGTGCTGCCAGTCCCTCCCAGTTGAAATTGGAATTCAATGGCAGTAAATAGGTAAACTCACCCCCAACCCAGAATCATGAAAACGGCTGGCCGCAGCCTGAGCAGATCGTCCCTGCTGGTTAGCGCCAAGCACAGCGGGATTAAACCTAAAAAAATCCAGTAGAGGAGAGAAGCGCTGGTTGGTACGCAGATTAACGGCAGCGCATAAAAGCGGAAACACTTGCCCGTCCAAATGTATGTGCTGTATAGCGAGCCGTAGAGCAGCACAAACGTCAGCATTTTGCCTGTCAGATTATCCTCTTGTCTGGCCAGAAAGTTCCATAGAATCATGCTTACACACACCAGGAACTAGAAGAAGAGCACAAACATGATCGTTTTTTTCAAAATGTGATTTTTTTTTTTTTTTTGTTATGTTCAAGACTGACCTGCGCTAAGAAGAGATTTAAGGCAAAAAGGTGGGGAAGACGCTTGAATTTCCCGCTAAGCAGCAGCACAGCAATGGTCCAAACCTGAGAGGACATTTGGAGCAACAAAAAATGTCAGTAGGTACATAAGTGCTACGTTTCTTGCTGTCACACAGCTTAATTTATAGTATTACGAGAAAAGATCCTGTCTTATTTTATCGTTGACACACTTTTTTTTTTTTATGACTGATCATTTGTTTTTTCAAGTCCAACTTTCCTCAAATCAGGAAGTCAAGTAAGGAATCTTTTTGGTTCAAATTCATGATAATATGACTTAAATCAACAATACTGTTTAATCAATACTAGATTACTTTAGTGAATTATTATGCAGCTAAAGGGATAGTAAACATATAAATAAAATGTTAAAAAAAAAAAACAACGTACAGTAATTCCAAAAATAACGAAAACAAACATTTTGAATAGAAATATATTAAGAATCAATTTCATGAGTAAATATAAAAAAAGTCAATGTTTTTAAATGAAAAAAAAAAAAAAAAAAAAACATCCCAAACTAAAGTATGTTAGACCAAATAAATAGGTTAACAAATTGAGTCTTTAAAAAAAGTGAAAAAGACAAATAAATCAGCACATAAACACATCAAAATTTTAAAATGAAAACATGATCCTTGAAAAATTCCTAAATGAGTCTATGGAAATATTGAGGCATGTGTGATGAAACATATATATTTATTTGCATTTTCAAAGTTATTGTAAGCCCATTTAAATTTTACAAACTGAACAGTTTGTAAAAAATCAGTTATCAGCAATTATTATAACCATTATTTAAAATTGCAACATTGATTCCTAAAGGTAGTTGAATACTTGATGAGACCTAAACTAAATATCAAATGTCTGCTTTGGTGGGGAAAAAAATGTAAATATCTGCTTTGTCCGTACCAGTGCTAATAGGCAAACGACGCTGATGTTGAAGCTGACGTTCTGAAGTTCGGCCACCAGAGGTGCGGGATCCATGAGTGGAATGGTCAGCAGCCATGCCGAGACATACATGATAGGCGCTGAAAGAAATGTGCTGATCACCATGCCCGACGTCACCTGAACACCACAAATTTTTTTTTTTTTGCTATCAGTGTACATAAAGAGTCTTTTTTACATGAAGTGCTGGGCTTGACTCACCACCTCCAGCTCCATGCCGTAGTGGCCGGCATAGATGGCCACACTGGGCGCTGTGGGGAAGACGCCGTAGAGGAAAGCGAAGTTGGACAAGCTGGTGTGGTTAGCGCTGGTGCTGTTGACGCCAACATCCAAAATGTCTATCATGTCTTTGCAGAACAGCGGCATCAACAGACTGAGGAGAAGCAAGTGAAGAGTTCCAATGCAAAATGAAAGCGTTATTCAATAAAATTTCGATTTTTTCCCCCAAATTAGCCGCTGAATTCTTTTATACTTGTTACTTGAAATACACTAAATAAATTCATTCATTCATTCATTTTCCATGCCGCTTTTTCCTCACGAGGGTCGCGGAGGTGCTGGAGCCTATCCCAGCCACCTATGGGCAGTAGGCAGGGGACACCCTGAACTGGTTGCCAGCCAATCGCAGGGCACAAGGAGACATACAACCAATCACGCACACACTCATACCTACGGACAATTTAGAGTGTTCAATCAGCCTACCATGCATGTTTTTGGGATGTGGGAAGAAACCCACGCAGGCACGGGGAGAACATGCAAACTCCACACAGGAAGGCCGAAGCCCGGGATTGAACCCTTGATCTCAGAACTGTGAGGCAGACGTGCTAACCACTCAGCCACTGTGCCGCCACACTAAATAAATAATAATTTAAAAAAACCAACGTTTTAAATAGGAACTGGAAATCCCCCCCCCCAAAAAAAACATTCCAGCCAATTCACAAAAATGTGAAAGTCTGCTTTTGTCTTTAACTGTTTTCTATGGTTCAGCATGTTTCCTTAAAATGCTAAACTAATGTGGAGCTCAATATGATCTTGGCACTGTAAATTTCGAACTTTATTACTGTTTATAATTACATTAAAAATTACATACCGCCAAAATGATTTTGTCATTTTTATGTGATTTAAAGATTAAATATAAAAATTAATATAACACAGGTAATATAAAATTTTTTATAGAGAAATTTAAACATGTTATTTAATATATACCGCAGATCTAGCTCGATAGCTAGATATGGCTATGGCATGTAATGTCTTCATTTATTCTTTTTTTACGCTAACATCAAGAAATAAATCTAATTACGAGGCTGTGACTATTTTCCATTTTGATTTAATTATTTTATATCATTTTTTAAATAACAAAAGATAATAAGCAATCAAATAATAGATAATAATAATCAAATAAATAGAACTAAATATGATATTACATCTGGAAATGTATGTTTGCAAATTCATATGTACAGTAATTTTGCTTCCCCATTTGATTTGATTTTATATTGGTGCTAGAAATGTGCATCTAATTGTGATTGTATTGCCAAAGTTAGTTAAAAGAAAACAAGCACGTGTAGGTGAACAGCTAATAAAAATTGACTATTAAAGGTGAATTCACTTCACAAAACATGGCAAACTTCTGGAAATTGAAAGAATTAACAGCATGAAAGCGCATCACAGTGCTGATGCTCTTTTTAATAGAGTTACTGATTGGGGTAAACATTTCCATAATCAGTTATCACTCACAGTTTGGCAGTGGTGAGGAGAATCAAGGCAACGCCAGCGTCTCGCGTCAACTTCCTCATCTGACCAACCTGCGACACAAACACAAAGCCCTTGCAGTTACGTCATCATAGTTAATTAACACATGCTTCACACGCAAATAAACATGACCCGACCATAGTCAGGCCCAGGTAGAACAGAGCGGCCCCTCCAAAGGAATTAGCCAAGCCGTCGATGAACTGGGACAGCACTTCGGGGATCTTCTGACCCAGAGCAAAGTGTGAGACAATTCCTACCACCACCATGAAAACGATAGGGTTCTTCAACACCTGCAGGAGCAAATTGAGGATCATTTGAGTATCTTTCACCTCTGACAGCGGCGCGGTACCTGCAGGGCGACAACTGCCAACACTCGGGCCGTGCTTCGCTCCGCCTGGTGGTCGGTCCGTCTCCTCCACCTCTGCACCTCGCATAAAGCAAAGCCGACCGGATTGAGGAGCATGAGTGACACGGGAGCCACCAGGTAGATGTACTGCAGGTATTCCGGGTACGTGCTCCGATACAAAGCATCCACTGGGAAAATACCACTCGTAAGTCAAAAATGGACTACTGTAATTAGTATTGGGTGATATATCGTATATCACTAAAACAATGGTAAATTAAGTATCAACATAAATGTTATTGTTATGATCATCAATTTGAATAATATACTCTCTCGTATCGTAAAAATTAACTGATTTAACTCTATAGTATAGAGCTTATACCGTATTTTTCAGACTATAAGTTGCAGTTTTTTTTCATAGTTTGGCTGGGGGTGCGACCTATACTCTGGAGCGACTTATGTGTGAAATTATTAACACATTATTATATCATTTCACATGTTATTTTGGTGTTTTGGAGTGACACTGATGGTTTGGTAACTTGTTAGCATGTTCTTTATGCTATAGTTATCTGAATAACTCTTAATAGCTATGTTACGTTAACATACCGGCCACGTTAACATTTCGTTGTTCATGCATCATGTAACATTATCATACTGTACACTTATTAAGCATGTTGTTCTTTATTGTATTTTTGTTTTAAGTTGCCTTTCAAGATGAAATATCAGTTCTATGTGTTGGATTTTATCAAGTAAATGTCCCCAAAAATGCGATTTATACTCCGGTGCGACTAACATGGTTTTTTTCCCCTCTTCATTGCACATTTTTGGGCTAGTGCGACTTATACCCAGGTGCGACTTATAGTCCGAAAAATATGGTACTTCTTAAATCAATAATGTGGAATGGCTACTACTCTCTAAACCGTCAAGGGTTTGTTAAATCACCAAATGTCATAAACATATAACATTTTAAAACAAACAATTCATGAAATTTAAGGAACTATAAGGTTGTATAGACACACGGTGACTATTACCACATTGGGTAAGAATTATCCACCTACAAATAAACCTGTACATATTAATAACTTTTACAAAAGGCCACAACAGGGCATGCTGGGAATTCCAGAACAGCAAACACACAAGCTGCATTCCCATCACCCTGAAGTGCCCTGTAACGTTGACTGCATACAGAACAGTTCAAAGGGAAGAATGCAAGTTGTAGGAAATAAGTCAATAACAGTTGTTCACTTCACCGGAGGTTTACAAGCAACATTCCCCAAAATGCACTGTGCTATCAGTGCGGAAATATATACATTTTATACTCCGCAACAGTACCGGAAAAAGAGGAAGAGGTACTGTAAACAGTACAGTACTGTAACATGTTTGGAACTTTTGTTAAAAGAAAAAAAAAAAAAAATAATAATTCGGCATCGGATTGGGACTCGTTATTCAGATTCTCGAAATCAGGTGACTTGCACTCGAACTTGGGTGCAAAAATATGCGATCGGGACATCCCTAGTCATTTTCCTACATTTTGTCTGGGGAAAAGGGAGCAAAGAACGTCACTAAAGCTTTTTGACAAGAAACAAGGTTTTTGCACTTCTGACACATCCAATACGTCATACTGTGGTGGCCAATAGTCAGTGAAATCCACATCGTTACTGTGATATAAAATAGCCCATACCCTTTTTCATTATTGCCCAGCACTAACTCCAGTATAAATGTGTTTGTGTGGGAACTCACCTATTGGATAACCCAAGGCAAAGTCGTTGCTCTGCGTGGCAAAGATGGCGTACAGTCCAGCTTTGCCGTATCTGTTTTCTGGACTGGCAACCATTAATGTGAGCACACACACTAACACGAATACAGCCACCTAGACACAAACAAATGTATACAATTTATCAATTGTTAGCATCAAGGATAATAAACTGACCTTGGCGATCAGGACGCTCCATAGGAAGGACCAGATCACGTCACCAAACTCTAGCAGCACCATGTTTTTGAACAGCAAAGCTGGGAGGGCAAATTTAGAGACAAAATTGCCCAGACCCTTGGCCTGGTTCTCAGTGATCACATCAGCCCTGTGGAGGGACAACAAACATTTGAATGACATGTTCGTGTCTTATAGTTCAAGGTTTTCTTTTTGGGTGCTAACTACAAATGAGATTCATTGACAAAGAGTTTCATATACTTAAGGAAACAAGTCAGGCCAAAAAAACACACAATTCCAATCTGGAATTTTTTCTATTTTTTATTTTTAAATAATTTCAAAATGTTGTTATTTAATTATTTTTTAATCCCCTAGTATTTTTTTAAATCATTTCTTTATTCTATACAGTAGATCACAGACTGGGCCAATATTTACTTAGTGTGTGAAAATCTAAATTCTGAGTCTTTGCCTCAAATGTCAAATGTTGTTTTATTTTTCATTTATCAAAATTGATTTCTCAATCATTAAATATTTAATTACCTAAAACTGCTTTTGAAATAACAGTGCAACAAGAAGCTATTACCATTCAATTCATTTCATTTGAGTGATGAAGGGAATTAGATGTATTATTTGCTTTTAGCAAAAACAAATACATAAGACTATTATGGCTGGCGAATAATACTTGTCATGCCAACCTTAATTTAATTCAGTGATATTTGTTGTTGCATTTTATTTTTGCAATAATTACACTACTTCAATACACTGCTATAGTTATTAAAATAACATGTACATTTAGCCATTTTTAAAAATGTCATTGTTTTTTTTTTTTTTTTGAAAATAAAAATTAAATCCACAATTATTTTGGTTTACTGATTCTCGTTACCATTTATCAATAAATTATGATAAAAATGTGCTCAATGCCTGCGAGCCTGATTATCAAACACCTACAATCAGGGGTTAATTTGTGCTGGATCCTGCTGGAACAAGATCCAGCACCTCTTGATTTTGGCCTCCCTGTGTTCCGGGACTTATTTGGGCAGATCCGGCACCTTTCGTGTATAGAAAATAATAATAATATTGTGGTGCGCTAGGACAGGAGTCACAGAGCCAAGCTGCGTTGTTTTATTGACATTGAAACATCACAAAATAACGTTTTAAGAAACGTTTGCGGGAAAACATTGTTTTACTTCCGGATTTTCCTTTAACTAAACCCTTCCCCCCGGGAAACACACAATTTGCCAACATTAGTTCCGCAGGTGAATTCTGGTAAAACTCGCTACAATATAAAAATGATTTAAAAAAATGTATAAAATAAAATAATATGTATAAATTCATTTACAGAACAAATCCCAAGAATTGCATGTTGTTTATAAAAATTGTATGTCATTTGAAAGAGTCTGAGATTTGTTGATGCACTGAAAAGCTGGATCAACAAATCACGCTCCGAACATTAAAAAAAAAAAAAAAAATTATGGAAATTTGCGGAATCTCGGGAGCAAGCAGCCAGGATCAAACGGTGTTTTGACATGCCAAAAAGACAGTTGCATTTATGGTCCTTTTTTAAAAAGAAGAAAATGGTTAAAAACGAATCAGTAAAGCAACAACCGGCGATGAGGGCAGCTGCAGCAATCATGCTAAGCCGGGGCAGGAGGCTGCTACCGTGGCAGCAGCTGGTCAGATTAAGCGCCACCCGGAGAGGGGGCCAGCTACAGCGCCAGCAGTCAGCCAGGTGGACCACCAACAGCCGTAACAGGCCAGTACTCTTATGGGAAATTCGGGTTTGGGCTGCACAATTTGTAAGGCAGTGGGAACTTTGGGGCCAGAGAAGACGAAAGGATGAAACTCGCCAAAAAATGGGTTTGTGTTATTTATTGTAATCTCTGATTTTTTTGTTTTTGTTTTACAAGTTAGACCTGTTGAGAAACTAATTGCTGACTGTGCACTGTAAGTCCCACCCGTGGTCTGTGAGCAATTGCCCGTGCTGTGCAGAATATAGCTTAAATAATTGTAAATTGTTGTCATAACATTTATACCATGGATATTATCTGACATTGAGGGTGGTAAGTCCCACAGCATGGCAAGTGGGCATTTCCGTGTTGTTTTCTGCACCATTTTCTGCGTATGGTCCGGGACCTGCGCCTGTCTTGTCATCCCTGCGCTGTCATATGTACTTTGCGTTCCGGCACCTTATGATTTACAAATTAAGCACTGCCTACAATCAATTTTGCTAGTGTCACTCGACCAAATTCATTAACTGTAAAAACATCAATTAAAATGTAAAACCCACCTGCCAGCCATGTATCCACACAGGATGATTCCAAAGCACTCGAGCAGTGCAGGAAACAGCTTGTCAATGGACATGTGAGGCCCAGCAGCAGCTCCACCAACACCACCGCCAGGGCTCGTCATGGAGCTGTGGGAGATATTCTTCCCGTGGATGAACACGTATCCGCCGGCTGTCTCCATAGTGACGGCCGGGGCTGATGTGGAGGGGAGATGAACACCTTGACTGGAGGAAGAAGGCAAACATAAAGGTGAACTTGTTTTAAGAAACGTTAGAGCTTCTAAATACAGTCTCACTTGACAGATTAACGAGACTCTATAACGTATGTTAAGGAATTAAACTTGTTATTTTTAATCAAATAATGGGAACTCTGTAAAAGGGGGGCTAGCCCGTTTTTACCCTCGTTAGCTACTGCATGCTAAAAACACCAGGGCACGTCCAAGCCCTGACGACATTCACGTTAATTCCACTTTATAGACTTTATAATACACACAAACAGCCCGTTTTGGTCATAATACTCACCTCTATTACTCAAATCATCATTTGTCCGATTAAATTTCTCGCCAGGCGTGCAGGTTCATTGCCTTTGGGAGAGAAGCGGTTGGAATTTCTGAATCTGACAGCTGGAAGTAACTGACAGGCAAGTGGGCCAATCAAACGTCAGAGGAGAATCCGCAACCCTCTGCGATTGGCTGGAGGACACAAAGGGCGCGGCGAAGGGGGTGGTGGATCCGATCATGTGATGTTTTCGATAGAAACTTTATATATATATTTCAAGTATTATCTGGATTATAATTTTCATTTCAACTTTATTTATTCAGAGGGATCAAATGCGAGCAAGTCGTCTTTCCAATGACATGCTCTTCTCTATTGCCTGAGGCATAGCACCAAATTGACTATCAATGTTATTCAATTTTATTTGTATAGCCCTATATCAAAGGGCTTTGCAGAGGCAATATGATACAAAGACAAAAACAGTAGATTAATTAAATAAAGTTGTAGTCCAAGTCCTGGGCATCCCTCATCCTTAGATCCTCCATGTCGGCAATGGAAAAACTCCAAAAACTCTTTGGAAAAAATGAGAAACCTTGGGGAGAACCACAATCAGGAGGGATCCACTCCCAGGACGGATAGACAAGATGCACCAGGACTGCTAATAGGAATAGCAGACGGAGCTAGTTTATAGAAATGCAATAGAGTTATCGTAGTAATAGTTAATAAAAATATTATTATAATAATAGTTATCATTATCAACTGTATTTGAAATGAACTATGATTTATGACATCAATTTATTAGAGGTTCTAATTTGAAAGTAAAATCATTTATGAAAAAAGTAAATAAAATACATAAATAAAAATCAGGATTTTCTCCTCGGGCCTGGGTACTAATCAGGTCCACTTTTGCTTCCTCTACCACACCCATGTCTATCACTGTCAATGCTGGTAATGAGTGAACTCTTTTGGATTGTTACACATGTTGCCAAAAATTTGTTTTAAAGAATTACACATCAGCCAAAGTAGAGTACAAACCTATCAGCTCCTTTTATTCCATTTGATTGTCTTTGACTCCACTCGTATTATTAATAAATGTTGTAAGACACACACACACAAAATAGAAACACGTAATACTGCACAGTTTCTGTAAGAACAACTTTACCACCTGCGTTAACCGAAAAGATACATATATATACACAGGACCTTCATCTTAGAACAAGGCATTTTTAACAAATGAAAATACATCAGTGCTGTTGTTGCAGCTGAGTGCAATGAGTGTGTGCTCTGGTGAAAATGAGAAAAAATAGTACCATTGAGAAACACACAAAAATAGGTAAATATACTGTATAGGCACGCGTGGCTGTGGGAAAAATTGGACATTGCATTTCCCCATTCACACACATTCTTCTTGATATTTAGAATGAATACTCCAGCAACCACAACAAGGCAATTAATATACCTTAAGGCACTAAGGGGGAATGAATCCCTGGCTTTCTCCATAAGGCACAAAACCTTAGACATTCGATCCTTAAAAACACAAACAACAAATGCCCTGAGGAAGCTGATTGACTGCGAGTGACATTCATTTTGTGCTATGAACCTCACACAAGTGTGGATTTTGTCAGGGATGATCAATTAAATTAAGGGGAAAGCAAGAGGAAAACTTGTGCTTGAGGAACACTAAAATTCAATATAGATGTTTTTTTTTCAATCTTTACACTGGTCTTTTGGTATGTGCTTTGCAGATCTTCTTCACCTGGGAATGGGAGGAGGAGCCCCTCTTTCCTTTTTACCTGAACCTGCAAAGAACACAAAAAAATGGTTTTTAAGTTTAACGATTCATCAGTTAAATTGATTACTGATGGATTTTTACTTTTTGATATATATGACGTAGTTTAATTTTAAAAAGATCAGAATATCGGCACCTCATTAGCACATATTCTCTGATTTTTCTAGTTCTCCATGGAAGTAGACTAATTATATTTGCATTTAACTGGTTGCCAGTGACAGCAAGACATTGTATTTGACATTTCAAAATGGTTTCAACATCTATTGCTGTCTATAACAAGTAATGAGTGAATATACAGAAAATAAGACATTTGTAAATATTTACTTTTACTTTGGAAAATAATGTTGCATTATTTTTACCATTTTTTCATGTTAGCATATTACTAACTAAAGCATAATCAATTTTTGCAGTCTTTGCATTTTCTGCAATGTCAACTGTTTTGAAGAAAGGGATAGAAATTGAGATGATTTATTGTTTCTATCGATTAGTCATAAAATTGGTTAAATAATCATCTTAATTGATTTTTAAAATAATAGTTGAATGCCAAATCTTTTAACAATTTAGTTGTATTTTAGCCAGGATAGAAATATAGTTTTGTTAGAAAACAGATATATTTTTTGAGAAAGTTGCCATCTTTAGAAAAAAAAAATGTGGTTGAAGGATGAATCTTTTTACAAGATATGTTTTTTCCCAGAATAATTCTAAAATAAAGTGATTAAAATACATTTGTTCACATATATTCAATCAATCGATTTATTGTGAACAATGTGAAATTTTTCTGAACACTGAATTCCGGTACTGTCAAAAGATGACGTTTTAAATTCCCAATGCAAGCATGCGGGCGCGCTGACCTAAGCCGTCATTCTTGCTGATCTTGCTGGGGTACGTCTTGTGGAAGTGCTGGTATGGTTCTGGCGGCGGCAGGTCCGAGACAGGATGGAAATTGAAGCGAGCCTCCCAATCGTCTGCACAAAGAGGGAACCCCATTTTCAACACCCTTTTCATTTTCAATAAACATGTTCAGGCATGAGCACTCACCATGTATCTGATTGTGGTGCGAGTTCTGAAAGCCATTGCCCATGGATGGCGGCAGAGGGGCACCACCCGGTCCCGTCCCAGGTCTGTCAGGAGGTAGAGGGGGCCTAATTCCGGGCCCACCACGTGGAGAATCTGAGCCCGACCGGTTAATAGATGAATGTGCTGGCGATGACCTTGCGCCGATGCCGCCCATGTTACGGCCTGACGGAGGAGGCGGGGGTAGGGGGCCTGTGGAGGTAACAATGATCAAGTCAATTTCAAAAACTCACTTTGGAAGTCAACTGGGTCTTCCACTGTTAATCGACAATAGAATTGATTATCACACTAACTGACAAATTTTTGGACAATCGATTAAGAGACATTGTTGAGATAGAAATTGTCTAAAAACATATTTTTCGAACTATAAAGTGCACCGGATTATAAAAGAGACCAGCAACGAACGACTATTTTCAAACATAGGACGCAACAGAATAATAAGATGCATTAATACATCAATGTACTGCATTTGTCATTTTTTCTTCTTTAACATTATAATTACTGTTTGATTTATTCATTTATTTATTATCTGCTGTATTGTTTTATATATGTGTTTGATGAATGTGTGTTTTGAGCATTTTATTGGAGCAGTATAATACTGCTATGTTCCAACAAAATAGGTTTGAGGTCCTTAAGCAAACCAGAATTCATATATAAGGCGTACTGGATTGTTATACTGTAAATTTTGGGGAAAAATAAAAGTATTTTAAGTACTCCTTGTATTCAGAAACATATGTTACTTTTTTTTATGGGGGGCTTTAAATACTAAATATTCTTTTTTTCAAACCAAAAAAATAATAAGGGGAATTAAATAAAATTAAACGCTATTTACTATACAAATAATAGAACATTTTTAAAAATACCAAATATCCTTTTTTAAATGTATTCTTTTTACTTTTTTTTAATGGTCTTTTTTTCAATTATTTTCAATGAAAATAATCATACAGGAAAAGAAAAAGACAAGTATTCACTTTAATGTATTTCATTTTAAGTTTGTTTAATTAAGTTTTCTAAGTTTTAAAAAGCAAACAATTCAAAAACTATTCTCAAGGAAAGCGAGCAAATCGTATATGATTTATCAAAGATATTTGCAAACATCTTTTGCTTTAGAAAACAATTATATATTAACTGTATTCAAAGTCCAATTTTCCTCAGCACCTTATTTTTCAATGATGATGCACATTCACAGCAAAAATGGTGAGCCCATAGTTATAGTGAATAACGTGATTTACGTTAGTCGATTCATCGTCCCCCAAAGAATCGGTGATTATTCGAATATCAAAATGACTATTAGTGAGAGCCCTAAAGTAAAAATGAAACATTTACTCTTAACGGTTAGGTTTCTGTAGAATACATTTTGCCAACCTGTGCGGCCTGACGATTGGCTTCTTCCAAAAGATGGTGGTCTCTCATTGGGTGGAGGAGGGAGGGGTCCGGTGCGGATATGTGGTGAAGAGGCACTAGTGCTGAAATGAATAACATTTACAAAACTGAAATGAAGTATCAAATGTCATTTTAACTTATTTGCTGCCATTGAATGAGTTAATATGATCCAGACAAAGAGGCACTTTACACCTTTTGCTTTGTTTTTAGCGTACCTGAGTGAAGTGTTCCTCTGCGGTAGACGAGGTGTGCAGTGCTGGTCCCCCACAGCAGGTGTCGGTGGTAGTGGAGGCGGGCCCGGTCGCCCTGGTGGAAGAGGGGGTGCCCCCCCACCAGAGCGAGAGGAGATAGAAGATGGTGGTTTGGTGTTGACTGCGGGAGGTGGTGGTGGGGGCGTGTCTCGAGGCATGGAGGGTCGGTGCCCTCCGATCTGGGCTGGCGGGGGAGGGGGCCGGTCGTCAGGAAGCGGGGGCCGCCCCCCGGGAACCGGGGGTAAGGGCGGTCGGCTATTATTTGGAGGCGAGGAGAAGCTTGGTCTTGAGGAGCCGCCTGGAGGCGGAGGCAGGGGCCCGTGCCGCCCCGGAGGAAGACTTGGTGGTGGCGGTCCAGACGAAGGGTTAGATCTTGGTCCTACATTGAGTGACGGAGGGGGGTGTCCCCCTCGAGGACTGAAGTTCTGGTTGGGCCGGGGCGTGTTAGGGATAGGGGGTGGGCCACCCCCAGGAGTGTCTTGCCTTGATATGTTTACGCGGTTCTTGGGAATATCAGGAACCCCGCCACGGGCTGCAGAGGGCGTACCTGGGAGCTTTGGAGGACCAGCAGATGCTACCCCGAAAGGACTAGGGCCCCCACCGAAGCGATTTTGTGGGAGCGCTGGTCCTCTGCTAGATCCTGAGTCTGGAGGGGGAGCAAAATATTACTTTAACATTAACAAAAACAGATTACTCTTTTTGGCATCCTTTTGTTCTTACCATTTGAATCTCGGTTGCCTGCTGAGCGCAGTTTTGGCATCCCGCCTGCAAATAGGCCTCCTAAGCCAGCAGGAGAACCACCGCCACCAAATCCTCCACCACCTCCTCCTGAACCTGAACCTCCTCCTGAACCTGCACTTCCCCCTCCTCCTTTGGGTTCTGAGTACAAGCATAACACATTTTTAATGTTCATATTATATGGTGAACCTGAGTTAGCATGTGAGCATGTCTTACTGTCCAGCTGAGGTCCACTGCGATCATTGGTGACAGTCTTTTTTAGTTTGGCTCCTTTACAGATATCAGACAACAGCGCGTTGCGTCCCTTTTGTTCTCCACGACTCGGTCTCTCCGTGTTCGCCTGCAATGGCCACAGAATAATATTGGTGTCAAGTGTCTCCACGAGGGAACAAATACGAATGCGAGGGTTTAACGAGATTGGTATTGTGACTTACAAGTGCCAGCGTGGGAGGAGGTGGGGCTCCCGGGGGCGGAGGCGGCGGAGGTGGGGCAGGCATCTCTTTAGGTTTAGGCTGTCTGCGCTCGACTTTGCACGCTGAGGGACAAACAGCTGGTCAATTTGTTTGCATTCATATAGCAGTTTTTATCCGACAGGTAGCTCATTGGCCGTCATTACCAGTATCACTGTTAATTGCACTGAATGAGGATTCAAAGCCCGCCCTTCCAATTACAATGTAGTGGATGTCTATCGCCATAAATGGCAGCCAATTAGTTAATTATTATCAACTGTGTTAATTATTAGGAGTGGGAACCTCTTGGTACCTCACGATACGATACGATTTCCAATACAAAGCTCACGATAACGATGATCTGACGATATGGCGATACAATGATTATTGATACACTGGTCAGGAAATCATTCTAGGATATTCTACAAAAAATTAATAAACAGAAAAACAGGCTTCTGCTGTGAACTGGAATGAGTTTATCACTAGTAGACGCCCAATCCATTTGAACTGGGAGAGTGGCAGCGAATGAACATTCGTTCATTCGCTGCCATCCCTCCCACTTCAAACGGATTGAACAACTATGGCTGTCAGTGGCAGCCAATATCAGGCAATGAGGTAATTTTTGGCCATTTACGGTCATTTACCGGTTGATTTTCAGTAACTTCCTGTTGATTTTGGGGTATTTTATGGGTCACTTGCGGTTTATTTTGAGTTACAGAACAGGACAGGATAAACCTCCTGTTTATTTTGAGTTACACAACAGGAAGTGACCTGGGAATCATCCAAATGAATAGGCAGAGACTCAAACTCAACAGGAAATGACCTTGAAATGCCCCAAAATGAACAGCAAGTGACCTGTTAATGCCCGGAAAATCGGACCGAATGACTGTGAATTCTCTGGTTTTGAATGAACGAACGTTCCCAGTCTAAATGGATTGGGCGTCGAGCACAGTAGTGATGGGATTTTCGGCTCTTTTCGGTGATCCGGTTCATTTGGATCGGCTCAGTGAAAAGAGCTGTCTCTTTTTGGCTCTCAAACGGCTCCTTTAATTTTAGCTTTTCTTTTGAATATTTATGACAAATTTAGCATAAATTTTGATAAATGACTTGGTGTACTGCACTGTACAATTGAACATTAAAGAGGGTCCAAACAATAAACAAGAAACATA
This sequence comes from Corythoichthys intestinalis, assembly GCF_030265065.1. Classification (NCBI taxonomy): domain Eukaryota; kingdom Metazoa; phylum Chordata; class Actinopteri; order Syngnathiformes; family Syngnathidae; genus Corythoichthys; species Corythoichthys intestinalis. Next base: position 38,082,971 of record NC_080404.1, read on the forward strand.
ATTAAACTTCAACCAACAACAATCAAACATGCTCATCATAACAAAAATAGTGAGTAGTAACTGCAACAGCAGCAGCGAACCAAACAAACATAAGCTACTCCTTGCTTTATTCTAACAAACATAAGCTACTCCTTGCTTTATTTTAGATTTGCATTCAAGAAAACTAAATACTTCAACTCGGATGGGCTGATCCGGCTTTTTCTCTCAGTAATTATTTGTCCAGTCTTTGAGAACACCCTCTCTGATGGTACAGATGTTGTTACAACGCACAATCTACTCTTCATTATAGTTTGCAGACATGGCATTCTGCCCTATTGTCATCTGCCTTTAACCAATTAAAATGTCTCCAAATGTTACTGTGTTTTCGGCTCAGCTTGAAGGCCTACAAATCGCGTTCGTGTGAAGTCCTTTCCTCCTCCTGTGTCTGTCTGTGGCTGCGCAGACGCGACGGAGCATGTGGTCAGCGTGCACTCCGTGCAGTATCTAGTACCAAGCCCCTCACCCCTCCCCTTTCTCTTCCTGTCTCCCTCTCTGAGCACGGCAGTTGAGCCACTGCCAAACCTCGCTTCAGACACGTGAAAAAAAGAGAGCGACATATAGAGGGAGAGAGAGAGAGAGAGAGCGCGCGAGAGAAAGAGGGAGAGAGCCGGTTCTCGAGGGAGGGTGCCGGCTCTCATCGTTCACCTCACCTTTGTACCGGCTCGTTCGCGACCAACACATCACTAGAGCACAGTCCCTGGCAGCCTTAGGGTTAACTGAGACACTATTATGGTGGAAGATTTTGGTAGCAACTTGATGGTTCTTTTTTTTTTTTTTTTTTTAAACACTGACACCTTTTTAAAACGATATCTCGATTCTTGACAGAAGCATATCGATAACCTTTTGGGATACAAAGTATCACGAGATATCACCATTTCGATATTTTCTCGCACCCCTATTAATTATAGAAATAGATTTCAATTTCAATTTATTCACACACACATTCATATTTACAAAGTGTACATCATATCTCAGTGCTGAGCCAAGATTATGTGTGAGTCAGGTCTCCTTAAGAAGCTACTAAAAGCTTATAGTCAGGAGCCTGCATACATTAAGACAATCACAAGAAACATTATCAGATCATTATCAGATGAGCAGAAGGGTGAGTTGCAGTTTTTTTACACTGTTCTCATACAAAAACATAATAATGTACAATAACTCGATATATATATATACACACACACACACACACACACACACACACACACACACACACACACACACACACACGCCCACCCACACACACACACAGAGAAAAAAGGAAAAAAAAAAAAAAAAAAGAAATACTTCCCTAGAAGACAATTCATAACCTAGGTATGTTGGAATTGTTATATTTACTGATCAGAATACTTTTTAACCTATTTTTAAAGATGGAGATGGATTTCAACACTTTTAGATTTTCGTCGAGCTCATTCCAAATCTGGGGGCCTCTAGTTGTAATGCTCAGGCTGGTGCTAACAAGTCTTCTCTTTTTTCCACTGATGAGGTCTTTGTTTCTGGTGTTATGAGTATGGAGAGGAGTCCAGACTGGAATGAGCTCAGACAGTCTGCTATTCATATTATTTACAATTTGGAACATTGTACATGCGTTATGAAATGTGTTCAAATCAGTGAGTCGGAGAAGGCGTAAACTATAAAATAAGGAGTGGGTGGGAGCATTGAAACTAGCCCAGGACATTAAGACATTAAGGACACAGAAAAACAGGAAGTGCAGCTATTAGCACAACAGCACATTACCGCCATTAATGTGACCTCTGACCTCAAATTTTAAAAAGGATAAATAGCAGGATTAAACCACATTTGTTACTTTGAGACTAAATCTTGATCAACTTTTGTGAAAACAAAGCATACATCAACTCAAGTTTTCTGCAAGCCATGGCGAAATAGTGCATGTTAGGACATCATACAGGAAATGTAAGCACCCGTTTTGACAGTTTTGCTCGTGATGTCCAAGGTGACCAACTAAAGTCAGTAGATCTCCCGCAACAGTGCCATTGACAGTGATACCGTCACCTTACTGTCAATAATAGCCAATGTGCTGCAAAATGACATAAATGGAGTTAGCCCACTGTAGTTCCAAACCAATGACATGTGGACGACAGTATCTCTTGAAGTCACATGCACACTCTGATCAGTTCTGAACAGTAGCACAATTGTGTGTGCGTGTGTTGAAAGGCAATAACAAACAGTCCAATTGTTTCCTTTCTAATGCTTGGACTCTTTCCTCCGTCCTCCAGAACCACTCAAATGTATTGAAATCTGCAAATGGTTATGCTTTTCCTTGTTTTGGACCGTTGTTAACTCCATCATACAAATTTTCTTTTTTTTTTTTTTAAAGGGGGTTTTCTAGTTCGTATTATTCACATGGATGATAGAAAAATTCTGAAATGATCATGAATGGTCATTTAAACAATGGTTTGTAGACTATTTAAATTCATTCAAAATTCTGTATAGCACAGTGATGCGAACACTATGTGCTACTACAACAACAAAGCCGCGTTAACTCACAATTTGGGCATGCCTTTTATCTAAATACTACTAGATATATGCAAATACTCCCTTAAAGTGAGCTAAATACTCTAAAATCAGCAGTTTTTCATTTATGTAAAGTGCTTTGGTACAGCTCTGCACTATAGAAAAACATGTTGATTTGAGTATAACCTACTGAAATACCCCCTAAACACTGACTAAATACTATTAAATTAACTCAAATACTCTCTAAACGTATGAAAAAAATATTTACTTTTATCACAGTATGGTCTTTAATTCATAAAAGTATCATGATTTTAGCTACTCACCATTATTCTGCGAAAATCGCAGGCGCCACCATTTGACATCTGCCATCATACTTTACAATCTGATTGGTTTCACTTTTGCTCATACAATTACTACCGACAACTTGTCGCACACGTGGACTTGCCCAGTTGAGCCAACATTGATCCAGCAGTGGTCTTTTATGTGCACTTTTCGTTTAGTTGTTTGACTTTTCATCATTGGCAGCATCCAATCAAAAGCCTTGCCCTAAACAACGCCCACTGTCTTGTCTATGTGTCTTTTAAAAATAAACTGTGTATGTACTGTATATATACTAGGAGTGCAACGGTTTGCGGTTCAAAGCCGAACCGTACAGTTCGCCCTGTACGGTTCAATACGCCTTTATGAACCGCGCCTTTTCGGTTTTGCAATTAATTTTTTCCGAACGCTTGTGTAATGAATTGGTCGAGCTCTGTGTGCCTGTGTGTGACGTGAAGCACAGCTGTGGAGAAATTCCCGCCCTGCCGAAAGTACATGTCCGATCGCTGTCAAGCACCTGTGTAATAGAAGCCGAGTAACACCCTCTCTCGCTTACGAGCGAAGTGAAAGTGAAACAAGAAAGAAAACAAAAAGCTATGGCGAGCGGAGGAGTGGAGAGACCGAATTTTGAGGTAGCACTGGCTTCTTTCAAATCTGCTGTGTGGCAACATTTCGGTTTCCCCGTGGACTACAATGCAGAGGGAGAGAAAATAGGAGGGAGAGAAAATATTAAAAATAAAAAAAAAATAAAAAAACAATTTGCAAGCATTGCTCAGCGCTTGTTCCCTATGTTAATGGCAACACTTATGACATGACTCCGGCACCTCAGCCGGCATCACCCACAGATATCACTTGCTCAGAGCAGGACAACCCCGGGGATGACACCAGTGAAAACACACGGCGGGCTTCGTTAATTTATTTGCAACGCTTGACCCGCGTTACATTTTTCGCTCGCGGATATATTCCTCCAACAACGTATTCCCCGACATTTAGGAAATGGCACGCAAAGCCATCGAAGATGACTTCGCTAAAGCACATAGTTTCGCCGTGACCACTGATAGCTGGACGTCCCATGCTACAGAGTGCTACTATCTAACTGTGACGGTCCACTATAATTCATACCTGTCAAGTTGTACGGTCTCGGCGTAATTTGTACAAGTGAGCACTGATTTTTAAATGTGTACGCCGTACGTACGTTCAAATTCTGTACGTTTTTCGTGCATTACGTTTGTTTCCTCCGTTCGTTAACACGTTGGTTGAATGACGCGAGAAAAGTCAGAGGCACGGAGAAGGAAGAGTGTTTGTTGTGACGCTGTAGCAAACGTGATGCTAGGCTAGGTGGCTCCAATATTTCCTGACTGTAGCAGACAGCCTACAACCTACGCCTAGATATCTCATGCATATAGAACTACATGCGAAATGACAGACTCGGTAGTGTTAGTAAACAGCCGCCATTTTAGAGCAGTAAACTTCTCAGAAAGGCTGTTGTAGTGAACCTTCCTAGTGAACCTCAGTATCTTTTTATCTAAAATACTCCTGAATCGGTAAAATCTTGACTTGAGTCTATCTTTAAATGATGAAACAGTTTTAAAATTTTCACATGTCAAAAGTAGACAGAAGGGAATTAATGCAAAAACGGGAGCAATTTTATCAACTTTAACAGTTGAATTAAATGATCTCCAAACATAGCAAAGGTTACTATGTTTTTTTTGTTTGTTTGTTTTTGTTTTTTAAAAAAATGGAAAAAAACAATGAAAGGTAACACCAGTTACTTTGCCAAGTAACGTTTTTACTACTGTCTGTGTATTTCAGTAGTCAGTCACTAAACTAGCCAAAGAGCTAAGAGGCATTTTAACAGTCGAACATGTTTACATTTTAAGTGTTTATTTCATTTTCTTAAAAGCAAAATAAAGGCAGCAAAAAAACAACAACAAAAAAGCAAAAAGCAAACCGAAACCGAACCGAAACCGTGATCCCAAAACCGAGGTGCAAACCGAACCGTGGGCTAACTGAACCGTTGCACCCCTAATATATACACACACAATTGTTCAAAATTTCAAAAAAGGACATTACTGATGTCCTCTTGGTCTTGTGTTCAATGACATGTAAAAAGAGATATTTGGAGTCTTAGCCCACATATGGCTGCAACTGACTATTTCTGCTTATTGTGTGATGTTTGTAAGACTAGTGTTCGCAAACAAGTTCTTGTGTTGTTTGTAGCGGCCATTTTAAATGGAACTAGTTCATCATAATGTTAGCAACAGTGACAATAAAGGCTTTCTATTCTATTAGCATGCTATGCTAGCGGACGTTTGCTATGTTAGTTATGCTAACATATCAGGTCCAGCATGAAAGGGAGAAAAAAAGGAAGCCTAATCTTATATTGGCCATTTTAACCAGAGGTGGACTGGCCATATGTGCATTCGGGAGAAGCACAGAACCGCCGCTGGGCTGGCGGCCGCCTCGCCAGCCACGATACTTTCTCTCAAGAGTTACAATACATAAACCATAGCACGCATATCTATCAAAGACAGAGGGCGCTGCAGCGCGGCCCTGCCGTTACGCAGTGCAGCAGCAGAAAGAAAAATAGCAGCAGCGGCCCGCTTGAGTTAGCTAGAGCAGATATCTGCAGGCATCCAAAGTTCCGAACATCCAAACTAGGGGACGGAGTGGCGGAGGGCGGCCTTGAACAAGCTGAGAAACCGCCTCTCGGAGCAAGGAGCGCGAGTAACAGTGCAGCATGCAGGGTAAAAACAAGCAGTTTATCTTTATTCATATGTGAAATTTTTAAGGAAATACGTAAAATGGATTTGTTTAGCGCATATAATTGGTTGAAAAATAAAAAAATAAGTAAGTAAGTAAGTAAGTAAGTAATAAGTGAGCTAATGGCCCGAGCCACCAAGCATCGCATTTGCAACGGCGCCACAACCCCCTTCCCTCCTCCCTGTCTTTCAGACATCTCTCGCGTCATTCAAGTTAGCAATTGTGGTAAAGCACGCCTTTACATCCTCAGTAATGGTAACGGCGTTGCAAAGATGGGAAAAGTACCTAATTATATTACTCACTACTGACAAAAATAATGCTGTTATACTCTAACGCTGAGATGAACAACACTGGTTATATGGATTGATGATCTGCCAGCTTTTGTCTCCTGTCGTCTTCCAAAATTACAACTGGGTGACGGCGCTTCAAGTGTTCATTCACGGCTGACGTCCTACCAAGGTATGCAATTGCAAGCTTGGCATTGAAGAGACCTTACACATATTGTACCCTCTTTTGTTTTGTTAAAATAAGTCCAAGCTTTTGCCACTCTGGTGCGCTTTTTTGGCTTTGTGTCACTTTCACCGCTTGCGCTCCGCCATTCTCAACTTTCCACGGATATATATTTTTTAAACCCTTTATTCACTGTCGACAGGATGATGTGCTCGTCAACGCATTTACGCCATCGATGACATCTGCTGATGACTGCTCTAGATGCTTCACTTATGTAGAAGTATTTTTCAAGTCGAAATTTGGATTATTTTCATGTATTTATTAGCATAGTATGGTCATTTAATAGGTTATAGTGTAATAACAATACTTCATATAGATTATGTGCTGAGAACAACTATACCAGGCAACATACCCAGGGCATGTTAAACATGTTTTACATGCTATAAAAAGACAAAAATAAAAAGTATTTAAAAAAAAAAAAAAAACAGCCAAGAAACAGACACAAAAAAGGCTTAGGACAGGGGTATCCAACTCCGGTCCTTAAGAGACCCTATTCAGCTTGTTTTCCATGTCTCCCTCCTCCAAACACCTGAGTCAAATAATCAAGGTCGTTATCAGGCTGCTGCAGAATCTGCTGATGAGCTGATCATTTGATTCAGGTGTGTTAAAGAAGGGAGAGATGGAAAACAAGCTGGACAGGCGCTCTCGAGGACCGGAGTTGGATATCCATGGCTTTAATCAGTTTTAATTTGAGGATATTTGAGGATATTTTACTCTAGTTTTCTTTTTGTGTTTTAAAAATACATTGCTGCTAATGATTGTTTTTTTTGCGTGCTTACATCACTCAAATATGCACCTAATTAATTCAGGTTTTGGTCAAATAATAAAAAAAAAAAATCACTTTTCACATACTAAAAAAGAAGTAAAGGGTGACTGTTATTGGGCCGGCGGTCTCTTTCAATGAGGTATCCTTTTTTTCCCCCCAGGGGGTTAGCAACCATAAAAGGGCGAATAATTAGTGCAACACACATTTTTTCAAGTTTAAAGGAGAATTTTTAAAAGTAACTTCAGATGTTTTGGACAGAGTGAAGGCAAAAATTTTGGCAGTGTGAGAAGTGCGCTGCTGAGCTGCTAAGCTAGCACTCTGTAAGACTGCATACACATGCGTATGCACCCACACACTCATACACACACGCAGATGTACAATGTAATTTGACCCCATGTCTGTTCCTTATTGAGTCAAACCATAAAACAGAAACATTCCACTTGCAAATATGGGTTGAAAAGCTATTTTTATTTGGTTTAAAATCATAAAATTACCCATTTTCTCTGGTTTCTTATTCAAACATAACTGTTATGTGACAAAAATAATATTAAAAAAAAAGAAGAAAAAAAAATGTTCCTCCAAATTTTGGGGGGGGGGACATTTTGCTGTAAAATTCCACAAGAAGAAAAAATAAAAATGGCAATTTTAAATGTAAAAAAAAAAAAAAAAAAAAAAAAAACAATTTCCAAACATACAAAATAACTATTATGAATGTTTCAGTCCTAACATTATATTTTGTAGAGAACTACTCATCTTACGATAACATATTTTCAATGTGAACTATTTTTACGCTTTGTAATCTTTTTTATCAAAAGATCTTTTGATCAAAGAATTAAAAGAATAACAATTTCATTTTTCTGCTGTTTAATAATAGTGGAGGAAAAAAAACTCAATAAAGGTCAATATTTCCAGCAAGTGGGCAGAATTGCTGAGAGCAGCCATTTTTTATGTCAGAAGTGTTTTAGCCAATCAAATGCGAGTATTTCAGATAGTCTACATCGCTTATGATGTCAAAGACGCCCACAAATTCCTAGGGTATTACAATGTCAATTTCTTTTATGTGCAAGTCGTCACATCTATAGTTGCATATGGACTGATTTTGCGCAGGCAAAAACCATGTATGATAAGGAGATAGTTGTGTTACTTTGTCCAACTCGTCTGGCTTTAGGTAACTATTTTGCCGTACTTTGATATGTTGTAGCTTTCTGCTGCTGCGCAGCTTTGCTGCCATTCAGTCATGCACGGAATAATTGTTTCATACATGGATTTTACTCTCAAAACCAACATTAAGAAAAGGAGAAGGCAGTGTCAAGAGGTCACAAAGTTCAACTTTTAGCCCTACCAGGAGGACAGAGGGTTTATACAATATTAAGCAAAAAGGCTATCGCTACATGGCACTACAATTCACTGGAACAAAGGCTTCATCTTCGTCCAGTATGGTTAAACAGAGTAAGAACGTGAGACTAGAAGAGGTTTAATAACTTTAAACAATGTGTGCCTATTTCATTTTTTCTTCTTTATACTTGAGTCTACAAGCATTTACGTGCTGTGCGCTAACAGTGCCTGCTAACATTGCTGACGTGCACATGAACATGAAACTAGTTTTACCTCTACATATGACTATAAGGGAAATGGTCATATGTCGACCAGAAATTCACCATAAGAATGCTTTAGAATTCGGTTAATTCGTTCCACAGGCCAAAAACCTATGCTAGATCCTTAATAAATACTGTAGGTACAATTACTAATAGCAATTACATATAGCATAACAAATATTATAAATTGGAATAATAATAATATAATACAGGTAATAATAACAAATTAATGTAACGAATTGGGTTCTGATCTGGCAGTTGCGTTTTGCATGCTGTTCCTGAACACATCGTGTGACTGACGAGAGAGGATTGGAAGAGTGGGTTTTTACTGTCTTTTTTCATGTTCTGTTGTTGTTGGTGGGTTTCGGGGGGGAAGGTGAGCCGCGTTGTCTAGCCAGTTCACTCACATGTACACCACGCTTATATTTTTCTTAATTTCAATGGTAAGCGTCACTTTTTTTCTCACCACCTGCACTAGCCTTCTTGGGACCCATGTTGATTTCTCTGACAAGAAAATCCGCCGTGCGTCAGTCTTGCGGGAAAACAATGAAATTGCGACGCTGTCATAAGTTGTCGGATGTCGAGACAAATGACGAGATCGTATGTTGATGCGATTGTGTGTCGAGGTACCACTATTTATCCGACTTCACATTCGTTCCAAAATGTCAGCATCTAGGAGTGTATCATTTTCAGTGTTGGAAGTAGTTTTAAAGTGCGTATGATACCAAAAAGCATGTTTATTTCATATTTCATGTGGTGTTTTATGCTCCTGAACGAAATGGATGGCTTGGATGTGTGTGGAAGCGATCGTTTAATTTTTGAATCCCGCGCCATGAAAATGAGTTACTTCCGGCTCCAGTCTCGGGTTTAGGACGAATGCGAATGTGACGTCACCCGGGTCAGCATCTCACAATACAGCGTTGCTTTATAGCATGTAGATGGACTGCGGATTCAGCTGATTTTGTGGATTAATTTGGTTTTTTTTCGCATCACACCAGCCAAACGGCTACAGGCTTTTGTAGCTGTACAAGGAAGAGGCGTGTGAGCCTTTTTGGGTTCCCGTTCACCCCGAGATCAGCCAAAACAAGTGTGCAACAACTGTGGGACCATTGGACTTCCGTGGAAGTGAGTAAACATTATGTTTTGTATTATGTCAAATACTGGGATCATGGCACAGGTTTTAATACGGAGGGGGCTTGCATTTTGTGGCTGACATGCTCCTTGTCTACCGAGAATGCCACTCGGCCGACGAACGGCGGCTTGTTGCACATCATCCCGCCGGGAGAGCGCTATACTCGGTTTATTGCCCTCTTTGTGTGCCCTGTGTTCTGTCAAATTTTTCATCCGATCAGAAATTGCAACTTTGTGTTAAAATTGGCCACGAATACAGCAATTACAAAGTAAACACTACAAACTTTCTTTAAATAAAGGCCTATTTACTTACGTTTGATCACGAACAGACATGTAGAAAAGTTCTCCTCAGCCACACTTAGACACACAGTTCTCCTCACTGTTTACGTCTTCGCCTTAAGCATTTGTTTACGCCATATTCGTGTTGATCCTGTGGCAGCTACGCGCTCCTGTGACGTCGGACGGTTTGTCCGGCGGTAATTCTCCAGCTGCTTCCCCGGCAAACACGCTCTCCAGCCCGCAGCAGGGGATGAGCTGTAACTTGCTCAATCGACAACCCCGCCGCCGTGTGACATGATGCCTGGTGGTTTTGACTGATTTTTCGCTTCGAAAGCTGAGAATAGACTCTGAAACGTCACTCGGTTTGAGTTAGCATGTCGGCTAACTGTCATGCCTCCTGGTTTGTTTACGCTCTCTGAAGCCGGTGGCTAATTCTGGTGGCATAAAATATAGTTCGGGAGGCGCGACAGTAAAGGTGAAGTCGACAGTTTTAACCATAATGGAGTAATTTTGCCAAGTCGTTATGAATAAATGCATTTGTAATATTTCATATTCCATTTAGCTCAAGACCGATATTTGTCATGACCATAGCCATTTATTTAACAATTAGGAAAAAAATACTTCGATAAAAAGAATATCCTGTAAAAATAATGGAGTAGAGAGACTGAAACAATGACATTTTGCGGCTCTCTTCGTCACATTTTCCTCGTTCTGAATAATTCCCCCTCAATGGGCTGACTTCTAAATCGGATGAAACCATGACGTCATCTTCCTGTTGGGGATGCTAGAGCCCTATAATGGTGGCGTGGCTAAACGGCAGATTAAAAGACTAATTTCTCATCATCTGCGCTTTGCCAAATTGTTGTATATGGTCGAATCGTCTCAAAATATGATTCTAATTCACATAATAATGCCATTTAAGACTTTTTAAATCCTGGCTTAGGCACTTTAAGTACCGCAATTTCCCGAATATAAGGCGTACCCGTGTATAATGCGCACCCCAAATTTACTTGTAAAATCTAGGGAAAATTATTGTACCTGTTTATAACGTGCACCCTGATTTTAGCACCAATAAATAGAAGAATACAAGAAAACAGAGCTCGTGTACAGATACAGAAATGTCATTTTACTGACTGGTGAAACACAGCACAAGCATAGCATATTGGTAGTTCAAAACATTACCATAAACTGACAATATTTACGGTAATAATATGATTTGACAGCTTCTCCAACTTACCAGAATCTAGGAGAAAACAAAACAGATGTGACTTTTCTTTAAAGGCTGCTGTATAACTTGTTCGTTTCATCATGATGAATAAATGTTTCTTCCATGGATTGATACGGTAAACTGAAAGTGAGAACGTAAGTCGGAAATCTGAGAGAGCTCATCGCTGTCGACACTGTGACATATTGGTATTCTATGTTATGTTGTTCTATGTTGTGGCACTGGTGGCTCCATGCTGCTGTATTGTCATATCTATGTTGTGATTGTCTATGAGCCAGAGGGCCACTGAGGCTAGACAACATAGCGCTGCATTATAGCTGCACTGTCTGCATTTAAGTTCATTGAAAGCAAGAAATAAACGTTGAACACGGCACTCGAAGTATTCTAGTTTTTTTCAAGACAAGATAAAACAGACACGACAGTAACAATAGGAACAATTGTTATTAAGGTTAGCTGAAGGACACACACAGGAAGTGTGTTGTTACGTTTGTTATGGTCCAAGTTGCGGAGCTGCAATAAACGTTGACTCAAATGAGTTCAAGAAACTAAATTCTGTGCTTTATGAAGAGTGAAAAAAGCTAAATTTAACACGGACGAAATCATTCGGCCGATCAGAGTGAAGTATTACCGAAACATAATGGTGACGTCAGGTACCGTAATGGTAGGCAACGGATCGCTGCATACGTTTCTTCAACACAACGTGGCCGTGTCAATTTAAAAAAATCAGTTTATATCTATATATATATATATATATATATATATATACACCAGAGGTTGCGCTAGATTTTTTCGTTGTCTGTCATTTTGACTGACAGTGTCATAAAAATCCGGTCATAATCTATTTTTACCCGTCACTTACATTTTTAAAATGATAATAATGACATATTCAATAGTATTTAGTTTTCATTCATTTTTAATCAATATTCTGTCTGAACAAGCTTAACAAGAGGCAAACAGACAGCGGAGTGCACCAATCAGCGACGAGGGCAGGACGAGGGACTTGTGCGCGGAAGTAAACATACGAGGAGAGCGGAGTTTATTCAACATGGCTAGCGCGAGAAAGACTGTTGTCAATGACTCGTGTCGATGTGTTTTAGCTCATTTAAAACTGAATTTACCGCGGATTGGAACATATTCTCGGCTCTCCCGTTCGCCATCCGTGTTGTCGTAGAGACGACTTTCGGCGTGCAAGAGTGACGTTGCTCGTGAAGAACACATCACGCAAATAAATCTGATTTGTCGATTGATTTTGTACCTACTCGAGAGGCGGTTAATGGGCTGGGTCCCAGACTTTTCTCTCAGTGTTTGAAAAATACAGGGAGAACAGTCTGGCCGTGCCAAGCAAACACTCAGTTGCCTTGACATTTTTCCGAGTAAGGCCAACGACGTCATGCATCAAGAGAGACAATAGCTAATTAATATGCTCACTCGCCACCCTGTGGTCTGGGGTGTGAATTGCAACCTGTCAAAATGACAGATGGACCTCAATTTTTTCCGTCACCGTTTTAGAAAACCGGTCAACGACGGAAAATATTCGATTAACGCGACCCCTGATATATATATATATATATATATATTTCTGTCTCCATCCATGCACCCGTTTATAATGCGCACCATGATTTTACAAGTTCATTTTGGGGGAAAAAAGTGCACGTTATATTCGGGAAATTACGGTAATACATCATTTGCATAGTTAGATTCTTTGAGCAACCACTTTTCATATGGCCATTTAAATTTATACTAAAAGATTACTGTTACTTTAAATAACTTTTGTGTATAAGATGCATGTTTATGTGACATACAGTACGTGTATCTTTTTCATTATGATATTTCTAAAAATGAATTTACTGGCAGTATTTTACTCATATTAATTTAGTAATTAGTATCTTAATAACGAATTAGTCATTTGTATTTATTTCACATTAAATGTACTGTATTTTACATTCTAAAAGGTCAGTTATTTTACAGTACAATAATATAGCTTAAATTATTGTTATTGTCCAATATACATTTCATTTGTGTTCTATTATATCAAAATTTATTTTGTTTTATAAATGTATTACCTAGTACACCAGACAGACTGTTCCATATATCCACCACGGAAATACTTCACATGTCCATCTGGGAAAGATCCAATTGGGACCTTCCTCATGGGAGGAACCTTCAAAAAATATACGGCTGCTGATGGGAGGGTGACTTTTCGTCACAGTTATCCCCGACCAATCCACATTAAGCCACAGTATGACATATTGGTCAGGAGAAGAGCAAAAACATTGCTTACTTTCAAAGAAGCCTTTGGTGACGTTCTTTGATTTTATCTTAATGAGGAAATTGAGTATATTTCTGAAAATGGACCTATCAACAAGAATCACTTTGCACTCCGCCATTCTATTCAACCAGATCGTCGGCTCCAAGTGATGTCACGTCTGCAGCTCCAGGCTCTTTCACCTGACTGGCGCGGACCTCGGAAGGCTAAGAGCTGGTTGGACGACTTGAGGTTGTCAAGACAGTACCGCATGATGAATCCGGCAGGACCATCTTCTCGCATATCTTTCTACTTTTATGGTCGAAAAAGTATTCGTTTTTACTGATTGTTTATTTATTTATTTATTTATTTTTTTTATTTAAATGGATTAAAAATGTAAAATTTGTAAAATGTACAGTATGCAATGTTGGTTTTAATATCTAAATATATTACTAATTATAATATACAGTATATATTTTAGAAATGCCTCCAAGAGTACATAAAAAGTATTTTCCTTTAAAGAAAACAAACTGTTAGACCCCTTTTTTCAGTCCAATAAACACTAGAATGCGAGTTATGAGTATTCGTAAAATATGGCTGTACTCACTCAATCTGCGTCCATAGAAGAAGGAGCAGGATGTTGAGGAGACAATAAAAACAGCACCTCAGTTCCGTCCTCATGAAAATGCAAAGTGTGAGCACAAGCCACATGCAGCTGAAAAAAGTAAAGAAAAAAAAAGCAGAAGATGAGTGATTGCTTGAATGTTAAAAAAAAAAAAGAAAAAAAAGATGCCCCTCCCCCATAGTATTTCTTCTATTTCCTGTTAGGGCATAAAACATGACATGCAGCACGCGCCACTTCCACTTTTTTACTTCTCCATACAAGCCTTCTTTTCATCAGCTATATGTTCGGCTCTGTAATTATCTTTTTTGGTGGGACTTTTTTTTTTTTTTTTTTTTTATCTTTGAGTTTCTTGGAAAAAAACGTGCTATGTTAAAATTCACAGTATTTTTATTATTACACTGTGACTAAAAAAGTACAGAATAATCATGAAAATCACTGTATATATGACCCAGTACCGCAAAATTCGTCACACTGACCCTCCCCCTTTTTTTTTTTTTAAATGAAAGAACAAAGTTATCATGCTCGTGCTACATGCATAGCATGAGGGTCAATTGACTGAGGCAAAGATACAGTCTTTACGCGTATACATACGCATGTTGGTTAGGAATTGAAATTAAATTCTACCAAAAAGTAGATTGTGAAGCACTTATCTAGCAAACCAAAGGATGTCGTGCGCTTCAATATTTTGATCTTGGTTGACTCCTTTGACCCTTCTCCATAAACAACCAGCATTTGGCACACATTCTAACTACAGTGGGGCAAATAAGTATTCGGTCAACCACTAATTCTGTCCTCCAAAACCTTTACTGTCCAGCTGCTTTGCTTAATAAACAAACCATGTAAACAACTACAATGGGAGTACACCAAACGCCCATGTGGAACATTAAAACTGTTCAACCTATAAAGGCAGTCAGATTCCCATTCTCCTTGTACAAGTAACCGAACAGGTCAGGTTAAAAAAATGACACTGATTTAAAATTCATTTGAAAATCTAAACGAAATACATTTAGATTATTAATTTATGGCTGAAAGATGCACTTATTGTTCCTTAGTATAAACAGTGGGGCAAATAAGTATTTAGTCAACCACTAATTGTGCAAGTTCTCCCACTTGAAAATATTAGAGAGGCCTGTAATTGTCTACATGGGTAAACCTCAACCATGAGAGACAGAATGTGGGGGAAAAAAACAGAAACATACATTGTTTGATTTTTAAAGAATTTATTTGCAAATCATCGTGGAAAATAAGTATTTGGTCAATACCAAAAGTTCATCTCAATACTTTATTATGTACTCTTTGCTGGCAATAACGGAGGCCAAACGTTTTCTGTAACTCTTCACAAGCTTTTCACATTCTGTTGCTGGTATTTTGGCCCATTCCTCCATGCAACTCTCCTCTAGAGCAGTGATGTTTTGGGCAACACGGACTTTCAACTCCCTCCTCACCCCATGGCGTCAAAATGATAACAAGAACGGTGAGCAAAAATCCCAGAACAACACGGGGGGACTTAGTGAATGACCTACAGAGAGCTGGGACCACAGTAACAAAGGCTACCATCAGTACCACAATGCGTCGCCAGGCGCTTAAAATCCTGCACTGCCAGACGTGTCCCCCTGCTGAAGCCAGTACACGTCCAGGCCCGTCTGCGGTTCGCTAGAGAGCATTTGGATGATCCAGAAGTGGACTGGGAGAATGTGTTATGGTCAGATGAAACCAAAATAGAACTTTTTGGTAGTGTTTGGAGGAAAAAGAATACTGAATTGCACCTGCCCACTGTGAAGCATGGGGCTGGAAACATCATGGTTTGGGGCTGTTTTTCTGCAAAAGGGATCAGGACGACTGATCTGTGTAAAGAAAAGAATGAATGGGCCATGTATCGAGAGATTTTGAGTGAAAATCTCCTTCCATCAGCAAGGGCATTGAGGATGACACGTGGCTGGGTCTTTCAGCATGACAATGATCCCAAACACACAGCCAGGGCAACAAAGGAGTGGCTTCGTAAGAAGCATTTCAAGGTTCTGGAGTGGCCTAGCCAGTCTCCAGATCTCAATCCCATAGAAAATCTGTGGAGGGAGTTGAAAGTCCATGTTGCCCAACGACAGCCCCAAAACATCACTGCTCTAGAGGAGATCTGTATGGAGGAATGGGCCAAAATACCAGCAACAGTGTGTGAAAAGCTTGTGAAGAGTTACAGAAAACGTTTGGCCTCCGTTATTGCCAACAAAGGGTACATAACAAAGTATTGAGATGAACTTTTGGTATTGACCAAATACTTATTTTCCACAATGATTTGCAATTTAAATTCTTTAAAAATCAAACAACGTGATTTTCTGTTTTTTTTCCACATTCTGTCTCTCATGGTTGAAGTTTACCATTGTTGACAATTACAGGCCTTTCTAATATTTTCAAGTGGGAGAACTTGCACAATTAGTGGTTGACTAAATACTTATTTGCCCCACTGTATATACTGAGGAACAATAAGTGCATTTTTCAGCCATAATTTAATAATCTAAATGTATTTCGTTTAGATTTTCAAATAAATTTTAAATCAGTGTCATTTTTTTTAACCTGACCTGTTCAGTTACTTTGACAAGGAGAACGGGAATCTGACTGCCTTTATAGGTTGAACAGTTTTAATGTTCCACATGGGCGTTTGGTGCACTCCCATTGTAGTTGTTTGCATTGTGTTGTTTATTCAGCGAAGCAGCTGGACAGTAAAGGTTTTGGGGGACAGAAGGAAATGAACAAACAGAAAACAAAGGATATCGTGATACAAAAAAACTTGATTAAATATACAGGGTTAGGGTTATTTATCATGCTACCCAATACAAGTATTGTTGCTATCTCTGTCTATGCTTACCGATGGGACACCATGTGGGTAGGGGATATCTAGGTAACTATGAGAAAGGGAGAGGGAAGATACATAGGAATCAGTTAGTACGTTTACATGAGTAGTTTTTCTTAATCTGATTGAAATAAATCGAATTAAATGAATAGGATTTGATCTGTATACATGAAGTTAAAGTAAGGAGATTCACATTCAATCCGCGTTTGCATGGCCCCAGCTGAATTTGATTGTTTTGCATTGTTCTTTCTGACATGCACATTATATTAAGGCACATTCACATTAGACCCAGAGGACCAGGGTCCGGTTGGAGGACTTCCTGGCAACAACACTTGCAAATGACTTGAAAAGGTTCAGCATTCACACTGAGCCAACCGAACTATCCCCCCTCACCCCAACCCTTCGGAAAAAAGGGAGAAAAACAAAACCGAAAAATGGAGCCTCTGGAGCAGGCATTTGTTTCCTTAAGACTGTAACAACGATAGCTTCGTCAGGTTTTTAATCCTTTATTTTAGAACTTGTGCAACACAACATGACTACTGTCTGCCGTAGGCGAATACAACAACAACAGAACATAGAAAGTGAAAGTATCCCGCACCTCTCTTAACTCTCACACGGTAAGCTCAGGAACAGCATGCAAAGCACAACCGCCACATTAGAACCCGATTCTGTGTATCAAATACAACATCTCAGCGCAGCACAACATTTGGCCATTGTTAATCATCTGTCCTCTTGCCATTCTTTTATTTTGAATAGCGTGCGTGCTATACTTCTGCTTCCATGGATACACTGTGTTTGGCGTCAAAGCCTGGAGCATCACAGCTCCGGGCTGTGGCGATGTACGTAAAAGTAGGAAAAGCGCACCCTGCTCCGGTCGCATTCACAACCAAAGCAGGTTGCGCTTAAAGCAGACAGTGACCCACGACTTTGAGCGCACCAGAGTTTGTTTGTTTGGTTGGTCCAAACTAGAGCTCGGATGCGCGTTAACATTTACAAAACGTACCGGACTATCTGAGAAAAAGAACTCTGGACCGTTTAAAGCGGACCAAACAGTGGTAGTAGCGTGCAAGCGCCCTCATTCTCTGCCACAACCTGTAATCTGTAATGCTGACTTCACATGTTCTGTGAAAAATGATCCTTATCACGTGCTAAATGGTAATTACGAGTACCGTACTTCCTGTTCATATGCTTTTGTTGTCGTTGCAAAAAAAAATTTTTTTAAATAAAAAAATAAACAGACATGTACCGGTATTTCAATTTGGTTTGCTGCGTGAGCAAAAAGGTTTTAGACCTATGAATTTATCAACTACAGTAAGAAGTTAGTGCTTCAAAATGCAAACAGTAAGTTTTTGTTTGTAACTGAATTTTTTACTGGAGTTTGGCGAGGCTATGGAAAACGACTTCCGGGCGGCTTCGAGGAAATTCTGGTCCACCATCCGGCGTCTGCGGAGAGGAAAGCAGTGCACTATTAACACTGTATATAGTGAAGATGGGGTACTGCTGACCTCGACTCGGGACGTCGTGAGTCGGTGGGGAGAATACTTCGAAGACCTCCCCAATTCCACCGACACGCCTTCCTTTGAGGAAGCTGGGTCTGGGGACTCCGAGGTGGGCTCTCCGATCTCTGGGGTTGAAATCACTGAGGCGGTTGGAAAGTTCCTCGGTGGCAAGGCCCAGGGGGTCGATGAGATCCGCCCGGAGTTCCTAAAGGCTCTGGATGTTGTGGGGCTGTCATGGCTGACACGCCTCTCCAACATTGCGTGGACATCGGGGACAGTGCCTCTGGATTGGCAGACCGGGGTGGTGGTCCTCCTTTTGAAGAAGGGGGACCGGAGGGTGTGTCCCAATTATAGAGGGATCACACTCCTCAGCCTCCCCCGGTAAAGTCTATTCAGGAATGCTGGAGAGGAGGGTCCGTCAGGAAGTTGAATCTCAGATTCAGGAGGAGCAGTGTGGTTTTCGTCCCGGCCGTGGAACAGTGGACCAGCTCTACACCCTCGGCAGGATCCTCGAGGGGGCATGGGAGTTCGCTCAACCAGTCTACATGTGTTTTGTGGATTTGGAGAAGGCTTTCGACCATGTGCCTCGGGGAGTCCTGTGGAGGGTGCTCCGGTAGTACTGGGTACCGAGCCCCTTGTTAAGGGCTGTTTGGTCCCTGTACGACCGGTGTCAGAGTCTGGTCCGGCAGTAAGTCTAATTCGTTCCCGGTGAGGATTGGACTCCGCCAAGGCTGCCCTTTGTCACCGATTCTTTTCATAATTTTTATGGACAGAATTTCTAGGCGCAGCCGAAGCGTTGCGGGTGTCCGGTTTGGTGACCTTAGCATTGCATCTCTGCTTTTTGCAGATGATGTGGTGCTGTTGGCTTCATCGAGCCGTGACCTCCAACTCTCACTGGGGCGGTTCGCAGCCGAGTGTGAAGCGGTGGGGATGAAGATCAGCACCTCCAAATCCGATGGTCCTCAACCGGAAAAGGGTGGCATGCCCTCTTTGGGTCGGGGATGAGATCCTGCCCCAAGTGGAGGAGTTCAAGTATCTTGGGGTCTTGTTCACGAGTGAGGGTAGGAGGGAGCGGGAGATTGACAGGCGGATCGGTGCAGCGTCTGCAGTGATGCGGACTCTGCACCGGTCCGTTGTGGTGAAGAAGGAGCTGAGCCAAAAGGCAAAGCTCTCGATTTACCGGTCGATCTACGTTCCTGCCCTTACCTATGGTCACGAGCTGTGGGTTGTGACCGAAAGAACAAGATCCCGGATACAAGCGGCCAAAATGAGTTTCCTCCGCAGGGTGTCCGGGCTCTCCCTTAGAGATAGGGTGAGAAGCCCGGTCATCCGGGAGGGGCTCGGTGTCAAGCCGCTACTCCTCCTCGTTGAGAGGAGCCAGTTGACGTGGCTCGGGCATCTGGTTCGGATGCCTCCTGGACGCCTCCCTGGAGAGGTGTTCCGGGCATGTCCCACCGGCGGGAGGCCCCGGGGTCGACCCAGGACACGCTGGAGAGACTATGCCGCTTGGCTGGCCTGGGAACGCCTTGGAATCCCGCCGGAGGAGCTGGCTGAAGTGGGTGGGGAGAGGGAAGTCTTGGCTTCCCTGCTAAAGCTGCTGCCCCCGCGATCCGACCCCGGACTAAGTGGAAGATAATGGATGGATGGATATTTTACCAATTGATTTGATGCTGGTGTTTAAAAAAAAAAAAAAACCTGCATATTGATGAAAAATGTTCTTTAAAAAATCTTTTCACAACTTCTTGTTCACGTTCCGCCATTTTGAAAGTAAACGGTCGTTCCATCTCGGGTATCATAATAAAATCCCAGTTTTCCAGTAGAAAATATGACTTGAGAGGGGTTCACATGCAATTTTCCACTCAATAAGTGGTATTTACTATAATTACAACATCACATGAAGGCAGTATAAGACAAGAACAGGTGCACTTCCTGCTTCACCATCTTGCTCTCACGTAGCAGGAGCGAATGCACAAACCGAACAATCCTCTCTATCAACACAATCCGCTCCACTCAGCAGTTTACATGGGGCATGCAGCGGATTATCAATTGGCATAAGGTACCTCTGACAATCTGATCCAAAATACAATCCGATCCGGGTGAATCCAATTGGCTAAGGTGTTTATATGTGACATTTTTTATCGTAATGGCCTTTCAATCGGATTATTAATAGGATTTTTGGACGCATGTAAACCTACCCAGTGCCATTGAGGGTCATCAACAACCAAGGAGTATTGATTGATTGATTTATGTTCAATCCTGAACCGTTATTGTCATTCCCATTGATTTGACAATCTCCAGAATTATTTTCAACTTCACTAGAGCTGTCTTGTCTGATTTTCCCAAGTTGCTGCCTTTACATCCATTATTGTTACACAAATATTAGAACACCAGTTCAGTCCAAGGCCATGCATTTGCAGCACCAATCCAGTTGCAAACCAACAACCATTAGGTTTTCTTAGCCCTTACTACGCCGGGTCACATATGTCGATTGAAATTTGAACAAACTAATGGATCCTTTTGCAAAAATGTGTCTAAAGCGCAAGTGATGAAGCAGAAAAAGCTAAACGTGAACGAGCGCTATGCTGACTTCACAGCAGACGCTTCCTGTCACTTCCTGTCATCTTACCGTCCCACTTCCTGCTTCGTTAGCAATGTCACACTCTGTGTGTGCGTGTGTGGACACACACATACATCTCAAGTGTGAAAGAAAGAAAAAGATAAGAGCAGAAAAGGGAATGCAGTACTTGTTCAACTGCTTTTTGGACATTCTTTATTCAAACTTTTCAACTTTTGCGTGTGCTAGTCACATGCGCCTGCCTCACACAGTATTTTTATGCTTTTCAACAGATATTCACCAATATATCTTTGTAACGCTAGTTCCTTTAACACAGCTAAAACTACTAAAGACCCAAAGACCAGCATCACATGTTATTTAAAGTGAAGGGAAAAAAATCTTAAATAGGATTATTATGTGAATTAGAATCATATTTTGAGACAATTCAACTATATACAACAATTTAGCAAAGCGCAGATGACGAGAAATTAGTGTTTTAATCTGCCCGTTAGCCACGCCTACCATTATAGGGCTCTTGCGTCCCCAACAGGTGGATGACATTAGCGGAGTAAGGGCAGTTTACATGGCGACTCTGCGACACAAAGACGCAATGACTGAGTAGCTGACTCGCCTCGCGTGCATATGGTGTCAGCGAAGACGAAAAATTCTGAATCCTGCCTCCAAAGTGGAAGAATCCGATTGAGGGGGGCTTCCTCGGCATGCATATCAAAGGCTCCTGCGGCGCGAGACCGCGCCGTTAACGTCAGCACTCGTACACGTCACGGTGCTACTAAACATTAAAAACAGCAAATATGTCAGAATGTCGGCTTTAATTTACTGTTTCAATAATATTTTTAAATTAAATACTGTTGAATGTTTCAATTTTTGTCCTTTTTTGAACAAAAGAAAAATTACATTGCTTCGAGTGGGTGGGCATATTTTTTTCCGGGCTGAGGGAGCTTGGCGGTGTCAAAGTGCATAATTCTCTGTCACCCTGTAAATCTGCACTGCCCCCTAGGGCCTGGCATGAATACTACATCGTTTTCATGCGGAATTGCGACATTATTCAAATGGAGACGCAAATGCAAATGCAAATTTGAAGTTTTTCGTATTCTCGGAGAGTCACCATGTAAACAGCCCCTTAGTATGCAGCCCATTGAGGGGGAATTATTCACAACGAGGAAAACGTGACAAAGAGAGCCGCAAAATGTCATTGTTTCAGTCTCTCTACTAATATTTTTCCCCAATAGCTAAATAAATGGCATGGTCATGACAGATAACAGTCTTGTGCTAAATGGAATATGAAATAATAAAAATGCAGTTATTCAAGACGACATTGCAAAATTACTCCATAATGGTCAAAACTGTTGACTTTACCTTTACTGTCGCACCTCCCGAACGATATGTTATGCCACCTAAATCGGGCTTATGTCATTTCCCTTCCCCGGCTTCGGAGAATGTAAACAAACCAAGAGGCGTGACAGCTAGCCGACATGCTAACCCGAACCGAGTGATGTTTGAAAGTGTTTGAAGCGGAAAATCACACATAACCAGCCCGGATCATTTCACATGACTACTGGGTTGTCGATTGTCTTCGCCAGTCGGCAAACCGCCCTCTGCTGGCGCTTGGGTGCGACTGATTTTATGGGTTTTCGCACCATAATTATTATTGACGTCAACAATGGTGAGCTACTAGTTTATTTTTTGATTGAAAATTTTACAAACTTTATTAAAATGAAAACATTAAGAGGGGTTTTAATATAAAATTTCTATAACTTGTACTAACATTTAAGAACTACAAGTCTTTCTATCCATCGATCGCTTTAACAGAATGTTAATAATGTTAATGCCATCTTGTTGATTTGTTATAATAAAAAAATACAGTACTTATGTACAGTATGTTGAATGTATATATCCGTCTTGTGTCTTATATTTCCATTCCAACAATAATTTACAGAAAAATATGGCATATTTTATAGATCGTTTGAATTACGATTAATTACGATTAATTGATTTTTAAGCTGTGATTAACTCGATTAAAAATTTGAACCGTTTGACAGCCCTAAAATATAGCGATCGCTTCCACACACATCCAAGCGATCCATTTCATTCAGAAGCATAAAATACCGCGTATATTATGAAATAAACATGCTTTTTCGTGTCACAGGGACTTTAATGTTATTAATCCATCCAAAGACCTTCAGCAAGTCACACTTTTGAATAAAAGTGTGGTAAGTGTTTGAGTTTATTAGTGCCTGGGTCACGCAAGGTGATTAACATGGTCTCATTGTGATTGGCTGACAGGTGTGGACGCTTCAATTGGTGCCATAAAAAAATAATAAATAGAGGATTAGGGATTATTAAAGTACGGTGCGAGTATCACTAGTGCAACAGGAATAAACCACTTATTTAAATTGACCGGCCCCTTAGAGTTAAAATGGATTGGACATTTTGATGGCCGATATGGCTTAAATTTTATATCTTGATTTTTTTTTTCCAAATATCAATGTTTATTCAATATTTATCAAATTTAAGTTAACTCATTGGCAGCCACTGACGGCAATAGACGTCCAATACAATTGAAATGGATTATCGCAATCAAATTGAATCAATGGCATCCTATGACTTCAGTAGGTAACCACTTAGTTTGAACATTCTTTTTTTTACTAAATATTCACAACAAATCATCACAATAAAATAAAATTTCATTTCAATTTTTGACAACCCAAAAAAATAACTGCTCACTTTTAAATTATGCATTTTAAAGCACCCAAAAAGATTGCAGACATTTAACTCACAAAATGAAGCAAATTGCAATGCAACTTTTACAACACAATATTTACATAATGCACTCTGTAAGTAGTAGGGATGAGCAAGATACCCGAGTGACATGAGTATTTGTTACGGAGTGCTCGTGTTGAGAACCCTGCTTACTGGGAACTTAGAAACTCGTTGCCCTCTTCTTCCTACTCAGTCCTTAGTTTTTTTTACCTCACCTGTATTTGTGTTTGGATTGTAAAGTTACTTGAAGGACTTGTTTTGCTATGTGGGTGGCTAACGCTGTGCATTTTAAAAGGCAGAGCTGAACCCAGCTTGTGTCTCTAATGCAGGGGTTCCCAAACTATTCCACACCGGGCCGCTGTGGGTGCTGAATTTCTTTCCAACAAAACAGGAGGACACATGTGTACCAATCTGGTGTTTTACAAGTGTAATCAGTTGATTGTAGTCAGGTGCTGCTTGTTTTAGCAGAAACTTCATTGGTTAAACGATCTGTGCTCGATCGGTAGTAACAAAAACCAGGACCCACAGGGGTCCTTGAGGACCGGTTTGGGAACCACTGCTAATGTAACTTGGCAAAGAGTGAAGTTCTTTTGAGAACGCTAAATTATTTCCGTTTGCACAAATCACCAAGTTGTTAAAGTCTCACAGATCATTAAAAACTAACGTCTGATAGACCACTCACACACATACGCGGCTGAACACTCAAGCTGTATTAATATTTTCATTGTATATAGCTTTGTGCAGTATAATGTAATACAGTATTTTAATATACTTTTACAAGCCTTGACTCAGAGTGAGCATGGGACTAATTCCTCTACAGCGTAGGCTGCACAGGCACAACAGAGCGTACACAGGAGCGCACAGATACAAATGGTAGTAAAAATAATAATGAAAATAAAAATAAAAATACAATTAAAAAAATCGTTTTGTTGAGTATTGACAATTCTTGTTCATGAATAAATGATAGGTCATTATTTCTTACTGCATGTGCTTTATTCAGTGATGCATATTATTTTAAAATATTATGCACATATTTCTGCATTCAGAAAAACGTGTTTTATAAATAGTTCATTTACTGCTATTGTGATCAAAAACACCGATTCAATTCTCAGACTGTTCTATACCATTGTTTTTTACGTTAACGATGACGATAACAAAACTATTTCGTCGACGAACAATTTTTTCATTATGATGACGCGCTAAAAACGTGTCTTGGGAGACTAAAACATAACAATACGAATGCCAGATTTCATCTAATGAGATGAAAACGAGACTAAAGTGCAACATAGTTTCTGTCATATGTTCACAATGCATGACATTTACTTATTGTACATTATGGGGTAGCGTGGCTCAGTGGTAGTTGTTCCCCAACCCAGAGGCTGTGGGTTCGAATCTCCACCCTGATGAACTCGACTGAGTATCCTTGAGCAAGATACTGAACCCCACGTTGTTCCTGGTGCTGAGTCACCAGTAGGTGGATGGGGATGTCGTGTAAAGCAATTTGAGGGCTTTGAAGGTGGAAAGGCGCTATACAAGTATAACTCTGTTTACCATGTAGTATGTCAGCCTGCATCGTATGAGTGCTTGGGTCATGTCACTCATGTGCTGCCCCTCTCCCTCACTCCGCTCACTGCTGTTTATGATGTCCTTCAAACTAGGCTGTGCTCCAGGCCTGCTTTTTTGGAAACACGCGGCAAGATTTTTAGAAGAGAGAATATGCAATGTTGCTTTAGCCTTTAAAGGCCTGCGCTGTGTGATCATCACACACTAAATGTAACTCATATCGTTAGCATAGCTTTCGCGTTAGCATTAACTTTAGTGTAGCGAGCGTCTTAAACTCTTGGAAAACCTTTTTCACATACAGTTCATAGCGTCCAGGTGGGTATAATTAATTGACAATAATGTACTGTTTTCCTGCTGTGTCTATCACAGTGTTTTGTGACTCACGGCACGTTTTTACATTGGAAAAAATCTTGCGGCACACCACGAACCAAAAATGTTCCAAAATTATTTTCTGTACAGTATATTCAATTATAAAATAATTTCTCAGTATGTATACTTACTCAGTGTGAAACTTGAGCCTGTTCAGATGAACACAAAGTCGATATCCTTATTCTTCCACAGCTCTCAGTCTTTGTTTTTATTTGTATTTTTATTATTATTATTTTTTTAATAGCAGTTAGGCTTGAAAAATCTCAGAATTATCAGACAGGGGGACTTGAGCAATGTCTTTAACCACATCAGGACCAAGCATCTCACAGACAATGGCTTTGTAGGCAGGTAGTATTAATGTCTCTGTCACGGTGTCGGACTTTTTGGATTTAGCAACATGGTAACTGGCTTTGAGGGCTTTCTTACTTTCCTTCGTAGTTTTTATATTACAAAAAAAAGTTGCCTGTTTCTCTGTGTTTTCACGAAGGCGAACAAAATAGTCCATCTACTTGTTTTGAAGCGACGGGTGTTTCGTTTGGAGATGACGTTTAAACTTGCTTGGCACCATGGCCCTTAGGCGCGTTCAAGAACTGCTCGGATTTTTAGCCATTAGCCTCCTTGCTGTTCTCAACAATGTGTTGTAATATAACACGGGGAGGATTGACAGTCGTCACATATTGATGAAATAGAAAGGACACTTTCGAGTATATCGACACATGACGAGTCTAACTATATAAGGTGCAGTAGACATGTTGGGGTCCACATTGTCGTGGACAGCAAGGTCATTGATGGCTAGCAATCCGAGCAGTTTTTGAAAGTGACACTTCGCTCATCTGCACACGACCGAGAACTTTCTTCCTACTCCTTCGTTACTTCCTACTGCAACTCCGCCCGACGATGTAAAAAAAATATAGTAATTGCCCCGAATGGGGAAATAGAAAGGAAAGGAGTCGGTGATGGCTTTCCCACTTTATTGTGGCAACAACGGAAAATAATAAACAAAATAACAGCTTCATCCGCAACATGCGACCGCTAACTTGCTCTCACACCGTTCTCCCTCCCTCCTTGCTTGCTTGCTTCCTGCTACGTCACCACTCTGCAGTCTGATGGCCCCTTTAAGGGCCCGCCCAGTTATGGACATTACAACATATATATATATATATATATATATATATATATATATATATATATATGTATGTATATATATATATATATATATATATTAGGGCTGTCAAAATTATCGCGTTAACGGGCGTTAATTAATTTTTTTAAATTAATCATGTTAAAATATTTGACGCAATTAACGCATGCACGAAATGACCCGCTCGCACATTGCCTCAAACAGATTACAATGAGGCCGTTTATGGACATTAAGAGTGAAGAGAATGCCACCGGCCGCTTGGGGGCAGCGCCGTTCCATACTCATGTTATTTCTTCTAAACATGGGAGAATTAGTAGTTGTGAGACGTTTATGCTGTATTCACAATGCAATGCAAATTGCTATTTGTGCTCCACACATATTTCGGTAAGTTTTCTTTCTTTTAGTGGCAATTATGTGTCTCTTGTTGTATTTTGGGTAAGATATGTGCAGATATATGTTATACAGTAAAGGCGAGTAGACACAGGCGTTCTTTGGACCGCGCCGTTTATTGGCATAAGCTTCTCCTTCACAACAAACATAAGTATCGTTTAATGAAAACACAACAAAAATAATATTCCTATCTCTCCAAAAAAAAAATAATGTTCACAAAAAGAAAAACACTTCAGTCTATACTAATGAGGCCCTATTCGGACACACAGTTAAACAACAATGCAAAATGAACTGGCATTCCATATCAAAATAGCTATGCAAAATACACGTAAAACTTTGGTCACTCTATTTTTATTATTGTTATTTTTATTCTTCTTATTATTATATTAACTCTACTTTTGATTGAAAATTTTAACAAATTTTATTAAAACAAAAACATGAAGAGGGGTTTTAATATAAAATTACTATAACTTGTAACTATAACAATTATCTTTTAAGAACTACAAGTCTTTCTATCCGTGGATCACTTTAACAGAAAGAATGTTAAAAATGGCATTTGTGGATTTACTGTTACAATAAACAAATACAGTACTTATGCACAGTATGTTGTATGTATATATCCGTCGTGTGTCTTTCCATTCCAACAATAATTTACAGAAAAAAATGGCATATTTTAGAGATGGTTTGAATTGCGATTAATTGCGATTAATTACGATTAATTAATTTTTAAGCTGTAATTAACGCGATTAAAATTTTTAATCGTTTGACAGCCCTAATATAAATATATATGTATAATAAATGCGCCATTAGATAATTTCTCATGGCACACCTGACGATCTCTCACGGCACACTAGTGTGCTGCGGCACACCGGTTGAAAAACACTGGTCTATCATCATTACCAATTTGCGTTGTCCTTGTAGACACTACAATATGTGCTTGTTGGAAATCTTTATATTTACTTTTTTTTGGACTAAAACCTTTTGACTTTTACAGATGAAAACATTTTGGGTATTTGTCAACAAAGACAAACACATTTTGAACTGACTAAAATATGGGAGTGATTTTTGGGAAATTTCGACTTGGCCCCACCTCCAGGAGAGCGAGGCTCTTGAAATGGTTGACCATGGAGGCGCCATGGTCTCCCAACACCTTTTACGTACACGGCCCCACCCCACCCACCCGGATGTGGTTTCAACTTTGAGAAGAGCTCACCGGCAAATATGCACCAATGGCAAAAATTTATTCTAAATGACACTTTTTTTTAAAATAATGAATTTAGACTTTGTTTACATCCTCACTGGTAAGTCAGTGGGGAGCTACAGTGGCAGCCGTGGAGCTTTCATGTCTGTGAAAAAGGAGCTCATGCAGAAATCTTTCAAAATCTTGGTGTGTCTGTAGTATATGAAATAAATTCAATAATCCTTTTACCACACTGAGCTTTAATAAAATATTGACAGCATTTGGCTATTAAATATATTGCATATTACTACCGGTAATTGGATGCCTATCAATGTCAATGGCAGCCAATGGAATTTTATCAAAAAACTTGTAATTCAAAGAATTTTTTTAGGGTCTTTGAGACTATTGAAGTAAATTTAACAGCATTTCAGTCACATTTAGAAAATATTTCTGTACATCTAGCAGTATTTTGATTACATGAGAATTTCAGTGATCAAAAAAAAATTTTTGTAAAATTTTAGTAGATTTAACAGTTTTTGGTCACAATTGGAGTTATTGAAATAGAGCTAAAGTTTATTTTGGTGACTTTTGGAAAATATGTCAATACATCTAGGAGTATCTCGATAGATTTTTAAGTGTTAATTTTACTTTTAGGAATAATTTAGAGTTAGTACTTACAAATTTCGAGAGACATTGCTTTAATTTATCGTTTGAACAGAGCGTGACAAATTTGGTGAACAAGTAAAACATTGTAGCGTAAAAAGCATGTGACCGTGTAAAATGTTTGAATAGATGTTTGAATAGATGTTTCTATCTGTGTCATGTGCTGTTAAAGTAAGCAGACGCATTCGTGTGTAAAAGATCTGCTCTTCCAATCTTCTCCTGTGTATTAACTTTGGATTGTGTTTGACTTAGTGAGCCAAACTAAATGTGTTCCACACTCATATGTTCCCTTCATCACTTTATAGTCTTTCCGAGCAAGCGGTAGATGGAAAGAAAGTGTCGGGAAATGCTTCGGCAGACTGAAATGATCCAAAACAATGAGGAATCCCAACAACTCTGTTCCCAATAACTGGCATGAATGCATTGTCTTTATAAATTAAGATTTTTAAGATTACAGTTAAGATTAAGATTACAGTTCCAAGTTAAGTACAGTGATCTTTTTTTCCTGCAATTTAAGCGTTTTCCACAAACGTTTTTTTTTTTTTTTTCAATATTTAAAAAACTAAAATAAAACATTAGATTGGTGGTCGATTTGAGTAGTCAGTGATACCAAGTACTGGTGCATCTTGTGCGTTCATAATGAAAATGTGCTTTGCTATCAGGGCTGGTACTGTGGCTTGAAGTGTACAGTATAGCAATAATATGGAAATGCCATATTGCAATGCGAATTGCAATATACTGGGCAATGTTGTCAAACCTTTGTTTTTTTTTTATATTCACAGATGAATGACAAACAGAAAACTAATACAAACTGTTTAACTAATACTGTTTATTACCTGCAATGCCAAACAGTCTTCAGGAATTATTGCTAGCTAACTACTGCCATATAGCAAGGCCGAATATATTTTTAAAAATGTCATCAAAGTTATATTGTAATTAGTGCTGCAACGATTAATCGATTAACTCGAGTATTCGATTAGAAAAAAATATTCAAATTAAATTTTGCTGCTTCGAACATTCGTTTAATTAAAGTGGCGTTGTAATGGTTTGTTTCGAAAGTGTTTGCATTTAATTTTATTAATTTGGGTGAATATGCTGCCCTCTAGTCCACCTAATTTCACATGGCTGAATCCAGCTGCTCCCTGTTAGGGCCAACACAAGTTTTTGTTTGAGCAAACTTTTTTTTTTTTTTTTTTTTAATGCATTTGTAATTTAGTTTAAAGGTATATTTAGCTGTTTTTTTTTTTTTTTTTTTTTTTTTGTGGGAATATGTGTTTGAACTATTTGTTAAGAGTATTGTATAAAAAAAAAAAAATTAAAAAAAAGTTGGCATATTACACCATTTAAGCTCACCATTTAAGCTAGCGGAATTTTGTTATGTAGGTTAGCCCTTTGGGTTTTTTTGTTGTACATATATCCACATTTTTTTTTTTTTAAACCGTTTGAGGTTCATGTCAGCTATTTTAATTTTTTGTGTTCCTTACTCGATTATTCGAACTAACTAGTTCATCGATTAATCGACTACTAAAATAATCGATCGCTAAAGCCCTAATCGTAATTATGAAATGGTACAAATGTTCATGTATTTTTTAAATCAACATTTTTATTTTATCAAATACAGGATTTAAGTGATTTACACTTTTGTAATTTGCATATAGCTTTCTGACGAATTAGTATAATTATTAATTTTTGCTAGGGCTGTCAAAATTATCGCGTTAACGGGCGGTAATTAATTTTATAAATTAATCACGTTAAGATATTTGACGCAATTAACGCACATGCCACGCTCAGATTAAAATGACAGAAGAGTAATGTCCGCTTGTTACTTGTTATCTGTTTTTTGTTGTTTGGCGCCCTGTGCTGGCGCTTGGGTCCAAATGATTTTATGGATTTGGGGAGTGAGCATGGTGTAATGACATCAACAATGGCAAGCTACTAGTTTATTTTTCGATTAAAAATTTTACAAATTTTAATAAAACGAAAACATTAAGAGGGATTTTAATATAAAATTTCTATAACTTGTACTAACATTTATCTTTTAAGAACAAGTTTTTCTATCCATGGATCACTTTAAGAGAATGTTAATAATGTTAATGCCATCTTCTTGATTTATTGTTATAATAAGCAAATACAGTACTTATGTACCGTATGTTGAATGTATATATCCGTCTTGTGTCTTATCTTTTCATTCCAACAATAATTTACAGAAAAATATGGCATATTTTATAGATGGTTTGAATTGCGATTAATTACGATTAATGAATTTTTAAGCTATAATTAACTCGATTAAAAATTTTAATCGTTTGACAGCCCTAATTTTTGCAATTAAAAACCGCACCGCACTCGAAATGACAAGCCAGCCCCTCCCATTTCAAACGGATTGGACGTCTGAAACATCAGATTCTCTACTTTCTCATTACTTTACATGCAGTGCACCACTTTTAACATATTTTTCTCAGTTTCCCCCTGAATGTTGACACAAGCCAAGCAAAAAGACTGTTTTCTGTCAAACAGGATATACACACACATTCCACGTACTGATGCGCATGAAGCAGGCAGATGTCTCCTTATATAAAAGACCTCTTTGAGCATGATAATGAAAACCAAATGTGGACGCAATGGAGCTCTCGTCCAAACAAAACGTTCGTTTTGAGATACTTTTTCGGGTTAAAAAAGGGCAGCAACCAACCTGGGCCCTCCGCCAACAAGCAAGAAGTAGTCCCCCTCTTCTTCGTCTTCTCTCTGCAGTAAACAATCCCCGCAGCAGCCTCAATCGCTGCCAGCTGCTGCTTGGAGGAGGAGGAAGAGGAGGGATGACAAGCCTTCATCATGCGCGCGTTACTTCCTCGAGAACGTGACTTTGCGTTAACTCACCCGAGCCCGAGTCAGGAGGCGTCAAAAGGGGTAATGATGGGGAAGGCATGCAGTCAATGGTCAAGACTGCAGAGGGCGGGCCAGCTGTTGCTCCTCCTCCTCCCTGAATAAGCAGCGGCCAAGTCCCTTCTTTCCTCCATGTGTGTGCGTGAGGGATTTACTGCATGATTTATCTATTTAGGACACGCTTAATAGCCATGCAGTGGAATGAATGACAGGACATTGCTATCAAAATCTTGATTAACATTAGTGTTCATTTGTTGGCTTTCTTCGAAATGAACGTCTAAATCCAAGAGCGTAGGTTTGGTCTTAATATTGGTAGGGATGATATAACAGCATAACCTGAATGTACACTTTTTGCTGGGGATTGGACATTAATAAGACCAAACATGTTTGGTGAATGGGGGTCAGGGCTACATTTCTCACCTATATGAACCTAATTAATTGATTGGATAAATGATTAATGCAAAAATAAATCTGTATTGATTTATACTAAGTTTCACACTGCAGATTTATTACGTCTTAATTAGATAATTTTTGTTAAATCTAGTCAAATAATTTTCTCCATCTTTTTTTGAGTGTTAAAGGCTAGTTAACAGATTAATGTGTCAGATTCTTCGATTTACATGAAGTAAACATTACTATTTGTTTATATTGAGCCCATACATCTAAAAGTTGGTCATTTTTCACCTAAATCAAGAAAAAAAATTCTTTCAAATAATGTTTTGAACAATATTCTTGAATTAACATTTCTGACAAACAAGTTTTTCTTTTAAGATTAAATACACAAACATTTTGCTTAAAATAAGTCTTAAGCTTATTTTCAGCTAGCTTTTTGTCTTTCAAGAAATCTAAGTGAGTAAAATCGACTTGAAGCACTGTAGCAGTAACATAATTAGTGGAGTGTTACCCACCTCCACAACATTGACGTCTTTTCATATTACTTACAGTAGCTGCTGCTGGCAGAAAAAAACTTGTAATATCCCACGTCTTTGAAGGGGGCAGGGGAGGCGGCATGTTGTATTTCTATCGGGTTATGAATGTGTGTGTGTGTGTGTGTGTGTGTGGGGGGGGGGGGGGGGGGTTCAAGTTAACAGCCAATCAAACGTGCGTTTGAGGGGGGAAAAAGGACTGGCACACTCAGCGAGTGAAAACGGGTCAGTGTAAGTCTGAACATAATGAAAGTACTGTAATTCACCTAATCATGGTAGGATCAAGTCTATCCTTACAACATATAGGAAGACAATCTAAATGACCAATATAACTGAAGTCATTGTATAATAAGGTTGCCTAAAAGTTTGTGGGGATAATTTGAGCATCCTGAAAAGTTGCTAGTGTTATGTCCCTACCGTCCCTATGCAAACTTACGCCCTTGTCTAAATTACAAGCGGATTTTAAGGGGGGACATGGGGGCCGAAAAGTGTCTTTGCATGAAATTGACTTTCCTATATACATAAAAGCTGTGACGCAATAAAACTGCAACAAAAAATAATCAAATGAACAAAAAAATATTTACAATGGGTAAAAATTATTTTTTTGAACAGATCATGTGACTAGCACCTTAGACGGTCATTTGCTTTGCATATACGGTAATTTTCAAATAAAATAAAATAAAAAATAAAAAATGGGGGGGGGGGCAATTATATTTTTCAAATGATTTTTCTTTGATTTAATTTTTTTTTTTTTTTAATTGAAGCAACTTTTTTGGGATTGATGTCCTACCCATAATATGACCCAAATACAAAAAGGATTGCTTCAATCAAAGAAAGACAAAAAAAAAAAACTTATCAATGAAAAATTAAGTGTTCAAATGCAAATTTTTCAATCTCAAATATTTTTTTCGCATTCAAAAACGTTTTCCATGATTGAAATTTTTCTTTTTTGATTGAAGTGATTTTTCTATTTGAAAATATATTTTTTTGAAGCAACTTATTTTTTGATTCAATAAAAGACAAAAACGTCATAGCCAAAATGTGGCCCCAACACAAATCAACATTACTTCAATC
Source organism: Corythoichthys intestinalis (assembly GCF_030265065.1). Classification (NCBI taxonomy): domain Eukaryota; kingdom Metazoa; phylum Chordata; class Actinopteri; order Syngnathiformes; family Syngnathidae; genus Corythoichthys; species Corythoichthys intestinalis. Next base: position 38,116,807 of record NC_080404.1, read on the forward strand.
AAAAAAGTTGCTTCAATCAAAAAAAAAAAAAAACTTGACTCCAATAAAAAAAAAAAAAAAAAAAAAAAAAAAATCAAAGAAAAAAAGCTTTCAAATGCATTTTTTTGAGTTTCAAATTTATTTTTGCTTTCAAACACATTTTTTTAATTGAAGCGACTTTTTATTGATTGAAAATATATATTTTGATTGAAGCAACTTTTTTTTATTGAAGCAACTTTTTTTTGATTGAATAATAAAGGCACAAATATACCTCCATATGGCTCCGCCCAGGGGATACAATTTTTTACCTCAAAGTTCCTCAAGGCAAAGAAGATCAAGATCGTCCAGGACTGGACAGCCCAGTCACCAGACATGAACATCATTGAGCATGTCTGGGGTAGGATGAAAGAGGAAGCATGGAAGACGAAACCCAAGAATGTTGATGAACTCTGGGAGGCATGCAAGACTGATTTCTTTGATGTTCCTGATGATTTCATCAATAAATTGCATAAATCCTTGCCAAACCGCATGGATGCAGTCCTTCAAGCCCATGGAAGTCATACAAAATATTAAAATTGGATCTCACAACACCACTACTTAATTTGCCTATATTATGTAACATATTTTTGTATTTAAAGTACATTTTTAGTTCAATTTTCACACTACTTTCTGTAGGCGACAAAACTTTTGTCTTGCCAAAAATTGACCTTTATGTGTTCATTAAATGATAAATCTTTTTTTTCAGTGAAACAATTATATTTTTGTACATTCAACATCATTTGGGCGGGTCTTAGCTTCCATATGAGCCATTTCTGAAACCAATTGAATAATTAAAAGTCAGCTTATTAGCAATTGTTTCTACAAAAGGGATAAGCGACAAGACTTTTGTCAGGGACTGTATAATAACATTATTATTACCAGAAATAATCGCTTGCCCCAAACTTTTCTTGAATTACTTATCCATAAGCCTTGTGCGATGCCTGAATGTAAGTAATGTTTAATGTGACGCCCCTGCTTCCCATATCACCTCGTGATGTAAATTTTATTTTACAGCGGCTTCAATTGACATCGACAGACATACAATCCATTGGGAGGGTTGACCAAACCTCCCAGTTTAATTAGAGTGGACGTCTACTAATGGCAAACTCATTTAACTGCACAGCAGATGGGATGAAAAGAGCCACCTGATTTGACGTCTATCACCATTAATGGAACCGAAAGAGTATCTGATGGAAAAGCACTGACGGGCTACATTAATGTTACACTAGCGTCATCTAGCGGTTGGAAAAGAACATGTCCAGCTTAATGACTTTGTGTTCCCCAAATACAAGCATGTGGATTTTTTTTTGTAGTCGCCGACTAGATTGCAAGAATTGACATAGGTTTACAGTGGGGCAAATAAGTATTTAGTCAACCACTAATTGTGCAAGTTCTCCCACTTGAAAATATTAGAGAGATCTGGAGACTGGCTAGGCCACTCCAGGACCTTGAAATGCTTCTTACGAAGCCACTCCTTTGTTGCCCTGGCTGTGTGTTTGGGATCATTGTTATGCTGAAAGACCCAGCCACGTCTCATCTTCAATGCCCTTGCTGATGGAAGGAGATTTTCACTCAAAATCTCTCGATACATTGCCCTATTCATACTTTCCTTTACACAGATCAGTCATCCGTGTCCCTTTGCAGAAAAACAGCCCCTAAGCATGATGTTTCCACCCCCATGCTTCACAGTGGGTATGGTGTTCTTTGGATGCAATTCAGTATTCTTTCTCCTCCAAACACGAGAACCTGTGTTTCTACCAAAAACTTCTATTTTGGTTTCATCTGACCATAACACATTCTCCCAGTCCTCTTCTGGATCATCCAAATGCTCTCTAGCGAACCGCAAACGTGCCTAGACGTGTACTGGCTTCAGCAGGGGGACACGTCTGGCAGGGTAGGATTTGAGTCTCTGGCGGCGCATTGTGTTACTGATAGTAGCTTTTGTTACTGAGGTCCCAGCTCTCTGTATGTCATTCACTAGGTCCCCACGTGTGGTTGTGGGATTTTTGCTCACCGTTCTTGTTATCATATTGGCGCCACGGGGTGAGATCTTGCATGGAGCCCCAGATCGAGGGAGATTATCAGTGGTCTTGTATGTCTTCCATTTTCAAATAATTGCTCCCACAGTTGATTTCTTTACATCAAGTGTTTTGCAGATTCAGTCTTCCCAGCCTGGTGCAGGTCTACAATTTTGTCTCTGGTGTCCTTCGACAGCTCTTTGGTCTTGGCCATAGTGGAGTTTGGAGTGTGACGGAGGTTGTGGACAGGTGTCTTTTATACTGATAATGAGTTAAAACAGTTGCCATTAATACAGGTAACGAGTGGAGCCTCGTTAGACCTCATTAGAAGAAGTTAGACCTCTTTGACAGCCCGAAATCTTGCTTGTTTGTAGGTGACCAAATACTTATTTTCCACTCTAAATTGGAAATAAATTCTTTAAAAATCAAACAATGTGATTTTCTGTTTTTTTTTTCCCACGTTGTCTCTCATGGTTGAGGTTTACCCATGTTGACAATTACAGGCCTCTCGAATCTTTTCAAGTAGGAAAACTTGCACAATTGGTGGTTGACTAAATACTTATTTGCCCCACTGTATATTGCGTTAATGAATATTTTTAAGGGTGTAAAAGCTTGTTTGCTGATTTAAAGAAAATATTTTGTAAATATGGCACAAAAATTGCCTCAAAGACCTTGCATCCATCCGTGGACGTTGGCATTGTACAAGGGTGGCCCAGATGGCCCTGGGGTGGCCTATATCTATATGACCCAAAATGTGGTCCAAATACAGAAAGTAAATAAGCGGATTCTGTCTTTTTTTGTTTTTTGAATAAATTGTAAAAACATCTACGACAGCAACAAAAAAAAGCGTCTTAAAAAATAAAAATAAAAGAACATTTACTATTAACTCATTGCCTGCCTTTGACAACAATTCAGGCCCAATTAATTTAAACTAGGAGGCCCCTGAATGCTCATCTACCGTTGACGGTACCAGACGTCCAATCAATTTTGACTGGGGAGGATGGCAGCGTGCACTTGCAGACAATGAGTTAAATTAGTGCCCTGTAAAAAATACTTTGCCTATAAATTTGGTCATTTTCGACACAACTCGCATTAAAATAAGTCAACTGTTTGTGGAACGTAAAATTATTCTAAGATTAACAATTCTTCAGAACTATGTAAAATAAAGGAAACTTTCCGGCGTTACATTTAATTAGAAAATGTTATTTGAAAATTTTTTTAATTATTCGGATAAAATTGTGAATAGAAATGTTAACAAATGACATGCAGTAAATTCAAATTATGGTAATAAGTTTTTTTTTCAATCCGATAGAATTCAGTTAACCATTAATCTTTAATATTTATAATTACTCATTTGCTTTTAATTTCATATAAAAATACGTGTTTGGCATGTCCTTTGGGAGCTTTTGAGGATTTAAAGCAATATACCATAAATAACGTTGACTTCATATATTTGTTGACAATCATTTAGCATTTTCAAAAGTTGTTGGATACAAATGTATTGTGCTTTTTGAAGTCTCACCAAGAATATCTGGTTAATATGCAAGGAAGGACAAATTTCAAGATACAAATGTGAACATTTTAATACTCCATTTTCAAGCAAATGTTAAAAACCCTTAACAGAATTAATGTCTGCGGCCTTTATGGAACACACTACCACTTGGATGCACAATAACAGGCACATTTGCAGCTCCAGTTCCAGTGCTCCCAATCATTTCTGAAGGTGGATGTCAGAAAACAACACTTTAATTTGCTTTGAACAGAGATACAACCACAACTTTCTATAATGTGACAAAGAAATGTCTTCTTTTGCTTTAGGCATCATTTGATTGTGCAAGAGTAGCAAATGACGTGCTGGTGAGCGTGTGCTTCACGCACTTAAAACACGGATTCACACTTCTGTGGCGTATTCAACAACCTCAAGTAGGGAACACTTCCCGTTCATCAGACACTCCTTGTGGACAAACACTGGTTGACCACCTCCAGCAGCGACGAGTTCTCCAACGCAGCCGCCACTCGCTCTTTGTCGGCTAGCTGCTTGTTCACTGCAGGGACAGAAGGCACGGTCAAATCCAGAATTTTCACACCGGAGGGTGAAAGTTTCCTACCTGCATCCTCGGAGGCATGTGTCCCAGGCGTGATGTGCACATCAATCTAGAGGTGACAACATAAATGATATTTAAAAGAAATAAAAAATTACACACCCATTTCCAAATGCTTGATTTTTTAAAATAAATAATTAGACCCACTTCTAAACGTATCCCAACATTAACGGCAATAGAAGCCTTATCCATTTTAACTGGGAGGGCCTCCCAGTCATAATCGCTTGGACTGTTGGACATCTAGCATTCTCAATGGTACTCAATGAATATAACCTTTAACCCGGTCGCACCTTGAATCGGTTGGGCAGCGAGCGAAGCAGCTTGACTTTTATCGACAAGCCGATAAGTGTAGCCATGCTGCAGTGTGGAATGGTGGGCGTGAACTCCACATTCACGTTACTGTCTGCATCGTTCACCTGCATTCCAAAAAACAACAAGGGGCTTTTCAAGAATTTCACTACAATAACAGAGAATATAGACATTTTCCTTGCAAACGTACTTTGACTCGGACTTGCTCCACAACGTTAAGTTCCTCCAGAGAAAGTGGGTGTTCGGGATCATTAATGGATCGAATAAGATGTTCAATCAGTTAAAGAAAATAGCTCATTCTAATCATGTTGTGGAATGAGACAAATATGTAATTTCCTAAAAAAGAAGAAATGCCAAGATCTAGGTGAAACCTTGCAGCTGCAATATGTACGACTGAATTTTAATAGTATCCATCTATTAGGGCTGAATGATATTGGAAAAAACTAACATTGCAACTTTTGGGGGGTTTGCAATATGTATTGCGATATTAAAACTAGAAAAATTTTCACCAAATAACTTGAATAGCTCTGTTTTGGACATAGCACCGGCTCACCACAGGGCTGCGTGCTGAGCCCCCTCCTGTACTGCCTCTACACCTAAGACTGCAGTCCAATCCACAGGAACAACACCATCGTCAAGCTTGCTGATGACATCACAGTGGTTAGACTAATCTCACAGGAAGATGAGGCACCCTACACAGAGGAAGTCCACAAACTCTCAGCCTGGTGCTCAGACAGCAACCTGGCACTGAACACAACCAAAACCAAAGAGGTCATGATGGACTTCAGGAGGAACGGTACTGACCCGCCGCCCCAGTACATCAACGACGAGTGTGTGGAGAGGATCCACACCTTCAGTTTCCTGGGAGTCCAGATTTCAGATGACCTCTCATGGACAGCAAACATAACAGCTATCATAAAGAAAGCTCAGCAGCGTCTGCACTTCCTGTGAGTCCTCAGGAAGAACAAGCTGGATAGGAACCTGCTGCTGGCCTTCTACCGCTGATCCATTGAGAGCCTGCTAACATACTGCATTTCCACCTGGTATGGAAGCTGCACTGCTGCAGACGGGGAGAGGCATCAGAGGACAGTCAAGACGGCGCAGAGGATCATTGGCTGTCCTCTCCCCTCCCTGATGAACATCTACTCCTCTCGATGCCTAAGCAGCGCTCTAAACATCCTCAAGGACAGCTCACATCCTGGTTCCCAGCTGTTTGAACTGCTACCCTCTGGGAGACGCTATAGGTGTTTAAAAGCAAGAAATGACTGAGGAACAGTTTTTTTTGCTAAAGCCATCTCCACCCTGAACAGCCATATGTAACATCACATCATCAGATGTCCAATATCTAATGACATGCAATATACTATGTGCAATACTTACTAAGTGCAATATTCAATGCCTCACTGTCAACTTCTGCTACTTAACCTCTATTCACACATATTCTATGTGCAATACCTATTTACGTGCAATATTAATGTGCAATATTCAATGCCTTCAATGTCAACTGCTGCTATTTCAATTATTTGCACTGCCCGAACATAGGACTACCTCATACATATTTTATACTTTTATTCTCGCAAGCCATGATTTTTACTTGTCCTACACTGTAAAGGGAGATGCTCCACAATTTCATTGTACAACTGTATAATGACAATAAAGGGCTATTCTATTCTATTCTATTCTATTCTACTTTGGTGGATCTCTATGGCCACATTGTATTCATTAGAGATGTCCCGATCCGATCACATGATTGGAAAATTTTCAGAGGATCGGAATCGGGTGACAAGGAACGGGTTTTTAATTTAAAAAATATATTTATGTTTTTCTGCTTCATGCCTCTCACCCTCCCTTCTGCTGCGTTTCTTGGTCACCAGTGCAGCTGGCGTTTGGTACTTAAAGTTACTTATGATTGACAGGTTTGTAGCTCTGATCTGGCCATAGACGCCTCGTTAGCTCTATGATCTAAGGCACAAATGTGTTAATCATCGTTAAGCTTGCTACTCAGTCTGAAGTGTGCTGTTCTTGGCAGCGTGAGTGTCAAAGCAAAAACAAACAAACAAAACCTTTTTTTGGTATTGGATCAGGACTCGTTATCGGCACATTCTCAAAATCAGGTGACTTGGACTCTGACTCGGGTGCAAAAATATGCGATCAGGACATCCCTAGTATTCATATAATACCGTGTGATCCAGGATAAGGGGGTTTATCTGTGAATGATGAAAACTGGTGTATATAAAAGGGATCCAGGAAGCCATGTTTCTGCACAATTGCTGCTTTTAGGAAGAAAAACAAAAGCTTACATTCAAAAAACAAACAAATAACAATTGCACATCCTACGATGGGACTACTGCACATGCGCACATTGCGATGTTCAAACGATATATTGTACAGGCCTACTATCTATTTAGATTATTTTCTGTTAATACAGTTGCATGAATAAAAATGCACATCTGATCATGTTATGTTATTGTTTGTTGGTGAAATATAACTATAACCTATGCAGAATTTTAAATATTATTGTAAACGTACGTTTTTTTCAAGGTGTTTTAACAACAACAACAACAAAAAAAAGACATTCATGCAATTAAGTGATGTTATCCAAGGTTGTTTTTTTTTTAATATTCATTTTTATAGAAAGAGGTGTTCCTTGTTATTTTCATGATTAAGCTTTCTCAATATCTATGTGGTGCAAGTTATGGCGAAGCTTTAAATATAACGACAGTAAAGGCTTTCTATTCTATTCCACATTTTGGAGGGTCACTTCAAATATTTAATACAACTTGGGTGGTGGTAACGCACTTGATAAACCATATTTATCTTGACGAGATCTACACACAGGGACTAAATATTTTTTTATAATAATAATTTGAACATTATTTTCCAGGATGGACATTTTCAAAGAATGGTAAGATTGACAACTAATAAGCATACGTAGTTACTCCAACATTTCAACATTAAAACCCTAAGGAGGGTTTTTAATAAATACAAACTGCGACATCAAGGATATCAAAGATTTCCCTGTCATCGATAGGGTCGTGCACGTCTTCGTCCTCGTCGGATGCCGTCTGCAGCCTTTCGCCGGACCGCTGGAATATAACCGGGTTGGCGTTTTCCAATTGGGTCCCGACGGACATTTTCAAACGGTATGTTGATACCTCAAAACAGAAGTTTGAGACCTTCAGCTCGTGTACATATGTAAGGCTGCTCGGTTACAAAAACGAAACACGCTTCCTGGAAAAACGGCGCATGCGCAAATCCACCTAAATCATCGCACTACGGGCTACAGGTGGCGACAGAATTCATTAAAAATTCACAACCGTTCATGGTTTACTTTAGCTAAAATCAATCTTTGTTTTGCAGAACAATAGAATGGGAACGTGAGAAAATCATGCATATATCTAAAAAATTTTGATTTAATCAAGTGGCTGATAAAAACGTCCCCGCTGTATGTGGGTGACTAAAGATTAAAGTATGACCCACAGATATAACTTAAATAATGCTAGATGACTAATGTGGACTGAGCCAACGGATACGGGCGTTGTCAATCATCGGCCATTTTGTGTCGGAGCCAATGGCACGACGAGTCCGTACTTTTAGTTCACCGCAGTTTTAATTAGATATAGATTGTTCAATTTTCAAAGAGATTGGTTTATTTTAAACGTGAGATACGATACATTTACTGCACGAATAAAAGATTAATTATTATTATTATTTTTTCAATTCAGCTAAAACGGGTTGTTACAAGCCAAATCTGTTAAAAATCCATCAAGAGTTCAGTAAATTGAGAATATTTTCGTGGAGTAAATACAGTGAGAAACAGAAATAGTTGCACCCCTTGTGATTTTGCAAGTTCACCCACTTAGAAAATTGGCAGAGGTCTGAAATTTCAATCATAGATGCATTTCCACTTAAAGAGAAATAATCTATATACTGTATATATATATATATATAACTCACATTGCAGGATTTTCAATAATTTATTTGTAATTTACTGGCGTTCATAAGTATTTGTACCGCTGAGAAAATCAGTGCTAATATTTACAGCAGAAGCCTTTGTTCGCAATTACAGAGGTCAGACACTTTCTGTAGTTCTTCACCAGGTGTTCACATATGGAAACAGGGATTTTGGCCCATTCCTCCACACAAATCCCCTCTAGATCTGTCAGGCTTCGGGGCTGGCGTTGAGAAACACAGGGTTTCAGCTCCATCCAAACACGATCTATTGGATTGAGGTCTGAAGACTGGCTAAGCCACTCCAGAACCTTGATATGCTTTTCACACAGCAACTCCTTGGTTAGCTTGGCTGTGTGCTTCGGATCATTGTCAATGTTGGGAGATTCAGCCACGACTCATCTTCAAGTCTCTTACTGAGGGAAGGACGTTGTGGCTCAAAATGTGATGATAGATTTCACCATTCATCCTCTGCTTCATACAGTACAGTACAGTCGTCCTGTCCCCTTTGCCGAAAAGCAGCCCCAAAACATGAGGTTTTTACCTCCTTACTTCACAGACAATGGTGTTCTTGGGATTGTACCCGTCCTTTTTTTCCCTTCCACACACGACGAGTAAAGTTTGCACCAAAAAGTTCTACTTTGGTCTCCTCTGACCACATGACTTTCTCCCATGACCCCTCTGCATCATTCAAATGGTCCCTGGCAAACTTCAGACGGGCCTTCACATGTACTGGCTTCAACAGGTGAACCTTCTGAGTAATGCATGATGTTAAACCATTGCACCGTAGTGTTATACTGACGGTATCCCTTGAAACTGTGCATCCAGCTCTCTTTAGGTCATTGACCAGCTCTTGCCGTGTATTTCTAAGGTGAGCCATCACTTTTCTCATCATGAGTGATGCTGCACGAGGGGGGAATTTACAGAGCCTCAGCTCATGTTTACCCTTACCATTTTCTAACAATTGCTGCAACTGTTGATTTACAGTGCCGTCCATAATTATTGGCACCCCTTGTTAAGATGTTTTTTTATCTTCTAATATATATATATTTTTTTAAAATTCAAATAATATGGCACCTTAATGGAAAAAAAAAGAAAAATCCAACCTTCAATACAAGTGCATTTATTCAGTGGGGGAAAAAATCACACATAAAGAAATAATTATTTGACATCAGATAATGTGTGTCACAATTATTAGCACCCCTGGTGTTAATACTTTGTACAACCCCCTTTTGCCAACAAAACAAGGTCTGGGGACTGAGATGGCCATGGGAGGAGCTTGATTTTGTGTCTGATGAACCATTTCTGTGTAGATTTGGCCATATGTTTAGGGTCATTGTCTTGCTGAAAGACCCAGTGACGACCCATCTTCAGCTTTCGGGCAGAGGGCAACAGATTTTGATTTAAAATGTCCTGGTATTTCAAAGCATTCGTGATGCCATGCACCCTAACAAGGTTCCCAGGGCCTTTGGAAGCGAAACAGCCCCACAGCATCACTGACCCACCCCTATACTTCACAGTGGGTATGAGGTGCTTTTCAGCATGCGCATCTTTCGTGGCACGCCAGACCCACTTAGAGTATTTGTTGCCAAAAAGCTCAATCTTGGTCTCATCTGATGCTGGTGGGTCAGTGATGCTGTGGTGCTGCTTCGCCAAATCTACACAGAAATGGTTCACCAGACACAAAATCAAGCTCCTCCCATGGCCATCTCAGTCCCCAGACCTTGTTTTGTTGGCAAAAGGGGGTTGTACAAAGTATTAACACCAGGGGTGCTAATAATTGTGACACACATTATTTGATGTCAAATAATCATTTCTTTATGTGGGATTTTTTCCCCACTGAATAAATGCGCTTGTATTGAAGGTTGGATTTTTCTCTTTTTTCCATTAAGGTCCCATATTATTTGAATAAAAAAAAAAATTATTAGAAGCTAAAAAACACATCTTAACCAGGAATGCCAATAATTATGGAGGGCACTGTATTCTCACCAAGCTGCTTTCCAATTTTCCCATTGCCTTTTCCAGCTTTGTGGAGCTCAACAATTTTTTTCTCTGGTGTCTTTCGAAAGCTCTCTGGTCTTTCTTGCTCATGGTAGCAGTTGGATTATGACTAACTGTGGGGTGCACAGGTGACAATATTGAGCTCAAACAGGTGGTGGATAGGTGGTTACTCATGGGGAAAGGTGGACTTTTTTAAGACAACTGGAGTGTCACGATTATTGCTGATGATCAGGGGCACAAATACCAATGAACCCCAGTAAATTAGAAATAAATTATCATTAAAAAAAAAAATACAATGTGAGTTCCGGATTTTTTTTTTTTTAGATTATGTCTCTATGTATGAAAATGCATCTATGTTTGAAATTTCAGACCTTTACCTATTTTCTAAGTGTGTAAACTTGCAAAATCACAAGGGGTGCAAATACTTCTGTTCCTCAATGTATCTCACTTTTCTCCGCCGCGGTATAGATTCAAATTAAAAGCATTTATAAATGTAAGGTGTCAAATAATTCGACCAGACTTCGATTTAGTCTTATTGTAATCCAGATGTCAAACTAAATGAGAGCAATTAAATACACTAAAATAAAACAACATACACATACCAGGAAACTAGGTTCAATGGTTTTTAGAGGAACATTTTATTTATTTTTTTACAAAAGCAGCTGAATGGGGGGTTGCAGAAGCTTAGACTGGACTAAAAACAGCAGTGGAGTAGATTGGTTATTTTTGGGGTTATACCACACAGCAGAAAACAGTGCAGCGAAAAATTATACTTTAGTTGATTTTGTGGTTTAAAAAAAATACACCCCAAAATAAAATGTCTGCAGGCTGCAGTTCTTCCGTATACACACCAGAACACTTACATTGGTATTCAACTCTTTAAATCGATTTCATTGGGACCACGTGCATACACGCACTCACACACGGCTGGTTTATGCTCCAATAAATAAAACCCACTCAGAGTCAAAAACACTCCAGAGTACACTTCACAGAGTTTGAGACTCTTTCTAGGTAGTCAGTCCTAAAATGCTTTAATGACACGTTTGAATGCCTCAGTCATGAATACAAGACTATTTTCTGTGCTTGTTCCTTGACTCCTTGCTTATTTTAAAACAAAGGGTAATTTTACAAATATGTACATCTAAAGTCCAATAGCACGTACAGAAATCAAATCAGTGGCAAAACGTGACAACATCTAGATTACTACAAAGAGGTGTGAAATATATACTTTAAAAAAACATTTTTCAATCAAATCAAATTACAATCAGAACATTCATATTTTCACACTATTAAAGGAATGCAGCGGTGCCTTGAGATATGAGTGACCAGACTTCAGATTTCCTTGAAATTTGAGCTGTTAGCCGTTTTTTTACTTAAGATAACACTGCTGAATGATAGTGTAAACTGGCATTTCCAACAAATGTGTGTTTGTAGTTACGAACCCAAATTAATTCATATCTCAAGGCACCACTGAAGATAGAAACCTGAATTGTTTGTGAATAATGCTTTAGTCAACAACTATACAAAACGTACCACTTTGCTTCTTTCGGGTCCCATTCCGAGTACGAAAACATGTAAAACTGACATTTCAAAGCTGCAGATGTGGAAGAGCAAAACAAAGTTTCTCTGCAGCTAGCAAGTTTAAGAATAAGACAATAGTGTAAACACGTTTTTCCTCTATGGAACAGGAACACTCATTTCATCATCTAATATCCATTTCATCACTTGAATCAGGTCCTAATTTACAAAAAACAGTCTTCAAGTTGTTTAAAGTGTTTCAGTACCAAAAAACACCACACTTGTTTCCCCAAAGTTAATAACAAATAGGTCACAATTATTTATACAGGCTTTTCATTCCCTATGCGAGAGAATGTGCTAGTTAAAAAAAAGAAAAAACGTGTCATTACAGTAGTGTACTGTAAGCCTGCGATCGAGAGCCAGGCACAGTCGACACATGCACAGAGCACGTTTTGTTCTGCTGCTGCAGTAATGATGCAACAGGCTGGATGCTCGTTTCCTGTTCGCCCCCCCCCCCCTTGGGGGGGGGGGGGAGTTTGAGCTATGGCCGTGTGAGCACAGGAAACTGGGAAAGGGTTAAAAAGAAAAGTCTAATTTGGGGTTGAAAGTCTATTACATTCATGTAATTGTCCCCCATTTTAACTCATTGGCTGCTATTGACACAAAAGAGCATTGGCAGCTCCCAGTCAAAAAGGATAGGATGTCTGTTACCGTCAATGGCAGCCAAAGAGTCAAATGCTTGTACTGTATGTGGTCCATATTTGCCGATATGAATAAAGTTACTTTTGCACTCAGTCGTCATCTTTAGACCCTTTCTGTTACTCAAAGTGAACCTCACGTTTTCCCGTCCAGTGAAACGCAAGCAGAAAGTAGTGTCTTTATTTTGTTCAATTAAGTCATTGGCCACATTTTGGGTTTCTGGCAATAACCTGGTTATGCAAGGCCATGAAATCATGTTTCTTTCTTATTTATTTATTTTTAAATATATGAATACCCTCATATTCCTTTAAAAAAAAAAAACAAGGACTCAACCCAATTTATTAACCAATTTACAGCTTCTACCACATTTGAAGTAAGCTTTACTGCACATGCTCCAGTCACAAGTAATCTTTTAGGATCTAATTTTTAAAAAAAAATTCTTACAGACTTTCAGGTTTTACCCAATAAACCTAAGGCCTGCGATATGGAAGAAAACCCATCTCGAGTGTGGTGAAATTCTTGGACATTAAGTACAGTGGGGCAAGTAAGTATTTAGTCAACCACTAATTGTGCAAGCTCTCACACATGGGTAAACCTCAACCACGAGAGACAGAATGTGGGGGGAAAAAACACCAGAAACTCGCATTGTTTGATTTTTAAAGAATTTATTTGCAAATCATGGTGAAAAATGCTAAGTATTTGGTCAATACCAAAAGTTCATCTCAATACTTTGTTATGTACCCTTTGCTGGCAATAACGGAGGCCAAACGTTTTCTGTAACTCTTCACAAGCGTTTCACACACTGTTGCTGGTATTTTGGCCCATTCCTCCATGCAGATCTCCTCTAGAGCAGTGATGTTTTGGGGCTGTTGTTGGGCAACGCAGACTTTCAACTCCCTCCACAGATCTTCTATGGTGTTGAGATCTGGAGAATGGCTAGGCCACTCCAGGATCTTGAAATACTTCTTACGAAGCCACTCCTTTGTTGCCCTGGGTGTGTGTTTACGATCATGGTCATGCTAAAAGACCCAGCCACATTTAATCTTCAATGCCCTTGCTGATGGAAGGAGATTTTTACTCAAAATCTCTCAATACATGGCCCCATTCATTCTTTCCTTTACACAGATCAGTCGTCCTTGTCCCTTTGCAGAAAAACAGCCCCAAAGCATGATGTTTCCACCCCCATGCATCACAGTGGGTATGGTGTTCTTCGGATGCAATTCAGTATTCTTTCTCCTCCAAACATGAGAACCTGTTTTTCTACCAAAAACTTCTATTTTGGTTTCATCTGACCATAACACATTCTCCCAGTGCTCTTCTGGATCATCCAAATGCTCTCTAGCGAACCGCAGAGGGGCCTGGACGTGTACTGGCTTCAGCAGGGGGACACGTCTGGCAGTGCAGGATTTGAGTCTCTGGCGGCGCATTGTGTTACCGATAGTAGCCTTTGTTACTGTGGTTCCAGCTCTCTGTATGTCATTCACTAGGTCCCCCCGTGTGGTTCTGGGATTTTTGCTCACCGTTCTTGTTATCATTTTGACGCCACAGGGTGAGATCTTGCATGGAGCCCCAGGTCGAGGTAGATTATCAGTGGTCTTGTATGTCTTCCATTTTCTAATAATTGCTCCCACAGTTGATGTCTTTACACCAAGCGTACACCTATTCCAGATTCAGTTTTCACAGCCTGGTGCAGGTCTACAATTTTGTCTCTGGTGTCCTTTGCTCTTTGGTCTTGGCCATAGTGGAGTTTGGAGTGTGACTGACTGAGGTTGTGGGCAGGTGTCTTTTATACCGATAATGAGTTAAAACAGGTGCCATTAATACAGTTAACGAGTGGAGCCTCGTTAGACCTCGTTAGAAGAAGTTAAACCTCTTTGAAAGCCAGAAATCTTTCTTGTTTGTAGGTGACCAAATACTTATTTTCCACTGTAATTTGGAAATAAATTCTTCAAAAATCAAACAATGTGATTTTCTGTTTTTTTTCCACATTCTGTCTCTCATGGTTGAGGTTTACCCATGTTGACAATTACAGGCCTCTCTAATCTTTTCAAGTAGGAGAACTTGCACAATTGGTGATTGACAAAAACTACTTATTTGCCCCACTGTATATTATTGGTTGTAGAAAGAACTAGTCCAGGATAGCAAGATTTAGTAAAAAGCCAATATATGGTCTTCGCCAATGTGGACGGGAAACATGGCGGTGCCTTGAAAAGTAAAAGTGGGACCAAATGGATGCTATGACATCACTAAGGGCTTTTTTTTTTTTTTTTTTTAAATAAACAACCTTGCACACTTCCGAATGTAAACAAATCATTTTTCAATGACTGTTAAAACGGAATATGACCTAAATCACAAAATTATAGCTGCATGTAAACTGGGCCATTAAAAGTGCACCGGTGACTATGTCCATCCTTGCAATGTCATGACCAGAATTTTAGCTGCGTGAAGCTCAGAAAATGCTTTCAGGATGCAATGTAGACTAAAATTACTTTAACTCATTGTCTGTCGTTGACTGCGAGAGATGTTCAATTCATTTTGACTGCAAGTATAAATGGATTGGACGTCTGTCACCGTCAAGAGAAACGGTATACATTCAAAACATGACCACAATCTGACCCTGTTTAAAGTTAAAACCAAAAATTTCCCATCATCATCTTCTATCACTGGCACCATATTAGTATTTTGCACATCAAATTATACACAACACTCCAGGTTATTATCCAATTCACAGAAAGCCTGCCCACCATTTCACATCCAACAAAATGTGACTAAAGAAGGGATTTTAAAAAATGCTAATTCCACTCAGAAATGCCCACCAGTCAAAATTATACTTCCTGATCGTCTTCCTCCTATTTTAGATTATTTAGGTCATGTTTTACCATGACAACCAAACACAAGGCATCCCTTCAGGGGCATCAGGGAAAGCAGACGTGGCTGGAATACTTGAAATATGCATCTTTCCGATGCCACTTTTAGTGCAATAATCTAAACTGGGATTTACGCTCACTATAAAACATGTTTGATGACTTTGTGGCAGTGAATTCTAAGGTTCAATTAGATATGCTTATAAATCACGGTAGATGGAGTGTCTGTGTGCACATACTGTCGATGACTGCAATGACAGCAGTCCTGTATGGATGGAAATAGCGAAGGAAAGATGTTGTGGCTTTTATTTTATTTTCAAACAAATAACTTCATATGTTTTACTTAACAAATAATATACAGGGAATTTTAGATCCAGTAAATTTTAACCACTTGATGCCCGAATTTATATTTAGCAAAGATGCATGAAGACTTTATTTATGCTGTATTTATTTAAGAGTTTTTAAAAAGGGAGATTTTTTTGTTGTTGCAATCTTTGTGTTCTGAAATGAAAGATTTGTGTTGAATTGATCAATGAGCAATAGGCATCAAGAGAATCGCTAAATTTCATTTCTTAAGCTTTTTAAAGGGAACCTCGGACTTAAAGACTTGTCTTTTACTAAAATATGTTAATAGAAACACATAAAATATTGCCATCGATTTAAAAATCTATTATTTAGTAAATGTTCTAACCTACGGAGGGCGCCATGTTTTAAGCGTGCAATGGACGCTCGGGGTGATGACGTAGATCAGGGGTGCCCAATCCCGGTCTTTGAGAGCCCCTATCCAGCTTGTTTTCTGTGTCTCCCTCCTTTAACACACCTGAATCAAATGATCAGCTCATCAGCAAGCTCTGCAGCAGCCTGATAACGATCCTTATTAGTTTATTCAGGTGTGTTAGAGGAGGGAGACATGGAAAACAAGCTGGATAGGGGCTCTCGAGGACTGGGATTGGGCACCCCTGACGTAGATTGTCACTGTCACTCGACGAATACTACCGGGTTACTGCAATTCCTTCTACGCGGCATGACGTCCAACACACGCACACATCGTTTAAAAGCGGCGAGTACTTACTATTTGTGTATTTATTGAGTCCATTATTACCTTTTTATTGCCTCAAAATACGTTTTGCATGTGCTTCCTTCTCATACTTTTAAGTATTGTGTTTTCTTGTGGTAGCTTTAAAGGAGATACTTGAACTGCTGACCACATTAGTCACATAGCATATTTAAACCAACCTTGTTTGATATTACCACGCTTAAGTATTTTCTTAAGGCATCTTTCGTATGTTCTGTCTGTATGCATCTAAACAAAACAAGCTGAAAGCACACGGAAGTACTTTGGGTGTCAAATTTGCCTCTTGTAGACGTTTTGCCGGTGTAGTACATTTTGACAGGACACCGTTTTTTTCTCCCCTACGCTCATCTCGGCTCATCCCGTCTTTCCTGTTCATTTTGCTTTTGCTGCTCGTTTTGTGGAATATCAACAGTGCTGTCATGCTCATTAATGTTCTTCTCGGGTTCAAATTGAAAGGGTTGAACCGATGACATGTTTATATCGCTAGAGTCATACTCTCGCAGCCCGGCAACGTGACCATGTGACGTCACTGCCCTGCGACGTCAACAATAATGGCGACCTACTAGTTAGACAAATTTTACAAATTGTATAAAAACGAAAACATCAAGAGGGGTTTCAATTTCAAATTATACTAACTCATAATAACGTTTATCTTTTAAGAACTAAAAGTCTTTCTGTCCGTGAATCCCTTTAAAAGTAAATTTAAAAAAATATAAAGGCATTAACAAGTAGAGTTGCGGTGAGGTTTAACTTCTTGCATTTAAAAAAAAAAAAAGTATTTGTATAAATTAAAGTAAAACTTCAAAAAGCATTTAATTACACTTCTTAAAATTTTTGAAAATGCAAGCGGTTTTCAGGAAAGAAAATAGCAATAAACGATGCTCAGAACTTTTTTTAAGTTTTAATAATACTTTTCACAATAACTAAAGTCACAAATAAATTGAAATTGGCTCACAATTAATTGGAAAATATATCTTTTCTATGAGTTAATACTGTAAATAAACTGAAAAAAAATGTAAAGATGCTGTGATATTTCAAATTTGTAATTTAGTGTTAGTGAAATATATTTTTAAATTAAATAAAAAATATAATCCAAACTATTTATACAAAAAAAGAGGGGAACTATTTAAAGATGCTGTGAGCGTTACATTTGAAAAATAAATTGAACATTTTAACCTAAGCTTTTATTAACCTATTGGCTGCAACTGACAACAACAGACGTCAACTCTTTTGGGGATGTCTATCACTGTCAATAGCAGCCAGTGAGTATTAAATAATGCTTTCATTTTAAAACAAGATAGCATGAAAATAGCAAGTAGAGATATTTTTGGGCTTCAAATCAACTAAAACATGAGAAATGGTGAAATGTTGTTAGTCTTTAACATTTAAAGACTATGAAGTGGAGGAGCCTTGTTGTGTATGCTAGCTTTGCATTTGTGTGTGTGTGTGCGTGCTCAAGTCCTTCATGCACACACCCTCAACCTGGCGAGCTTTGCGCATGAGTGTGTGCGTAGATGTGCGGTTAGCCCAGTTTGGTGATCTGTAGGTCTCCGTCTATCCGTACCGTGTCGATGGAGGCCAAAGATTTTACTTTGTGGTAAAAGTCAAAGAGCTGGTGTCCGTCCACGAATATCCGGAACCTCTGGTGCTCGCAGTGGATCTCCACCTAGAAACAGACAAACCATTCAACTTCGGCAATAATAACAACAAAACAGCATCGGTATCAGTCATAATCTGCAGGCACACAGAGTTTTATCATTTGGATGCTCTTACATAAGTTTGCGCAGAACAAAAGCATGAGGTTGAAAATTCTCACAGAGGTATTAGATTTCATTTGACAAACGGCTGAGCGACGCATGTGCTCGTCGTCATCACATTAAGGTTTATTAGAGCAGAATGTGTGACCTTCCTCTGGTCACGTGGGAGAAATTCATCACATATGTTATCTACAGCTGCGCTGGTGCAGAAATAGTAGCATGTATCTGCATGAATGTGGAATTTCCTGTTTGCTTGTTAGTTGCGCAGTGCCGGAAACGTGCATATTTGCTTTTTGGGACCAGCAGATTAGCTCATCCAGTTTATAAACTTGCAATTGCAATCACCCATTTTCTCCTCCCAAGGGCAAGACTTTTTTAAAATTTATTTTAACAAACAAACAATTTTTTTGCCCATCGTAATAGTCATTTTCACTATCATTAATCAATTTTGGAGCAATCTGGAAATAATGACTCGTCCACATAACACTTTTCTTCGGAAAAGTGAACACTCCCCCGATGCTTTTGTACTCCAGTGCGTGTGAAGTCAGCAAAGACCATTTTTACATTGGAAAACATTGTGATTTACATTGCTTTCAATGTGAGTAAACAGCCACTGATCATCACCAAAATATGTGTACATCTCTACCAATACCCATTTTAACTTCTGAAAATATTTCAACGATAAGCCTCTCTGATGGCCAATTAAGCTTTTGAGAAGCTTCGCACCACTATGCATTTTTCCTGTTATGTTTGATGAACACCAGTGTTGTTTTCGTCAATGATGACGATACCGCAAAAATTTCGTCAACGAACATTTATTTTCATGACGATGAAGTGACGATTAATAGCTGGATGCCAGTATTTGTCTGACGAGACTGCCTCACTGTCAACTGCTGCTACTTAACTTCTATTCACCATATTCTATGTGCAATACTTATTTACGTGCAATATCAATTTCCAATAATCAATGCCTTCACTGTCAACTGCTGCTACTTCCCTTCAATGATTTGCACTGCCTGAACATAGGACTACCTCATACACATTTTATATTTATTTAGATGTTATACTTTTATTCTTGCGAGCCACTTTGAGATTTTTACTTGTCCTGCACTGTAAAGGGATATGCTCCACAATTTCATTGTACAACTGTATAATGAAAATAAAGGGCTATTCTATTCTAATGTATTCTAAAATCCGTGCTTTCGAGTCATGTTGACGGTGGCCCTCTATGTCAAATATTTGATTCTTTTACGGTGCTTTAAAGACGCCACGTGATTGAACAGGTCAGCGTGATCATACAATGGCAAGCTTGCGTTTGATTGGTGCAATGGAGTCATGTTATTATTGTTGCGACGTCTCATTGGTGAAATTGGTAGAGCTACTCTTTGCATCACTGGCAAAAAAAATAAAAAATAAATCTAATGTGTAGAATAAAGAGGAGAAATGTAACAACTTGTGCAGCCCAAAGTAGCTGAGTAAGAGTAGCGTTTTTTCTTAACAAATCTACTCAAGTAATAAATATGGCTTAGTAAAATTACTCTTAGAAGTACATTTTTCTCAAAAAGTTACTCAAGTAAGTGTAACGGAGTACATGTAACGCGTTACTACCCACCTCTGCTAATGCAGTGAACTGTCTTGTTGCAACAATCCCAAAGAGAAGTACATCCAATTGTTTTGTCGAGACTGCAATTATTGTGTCGGACAAAACCACAACAAGTTTTATCATCGTCACCGAGACGCGGTTTCGTTTTCATGGACGGAAAACAAGAGACAAGTACTCATTGTCAACGCAAAAGCTGCAATCACGACATGACTCACCGTTTGGATTCACACTTTATCCCCTCAGAAAAATTCTGAGAGCACATTTGCACAAACATGCAATAGTTTCTTTCAACAGATAAAAAAAAGTGTTTTCGTTAATTCATGATGAAGGTGTTTTACCCTGAAAGGCTGATCTGGGATGAAGGGAAAGTAGGCGGTGGAGGCCTCTGCCTCTGTCCACTTGCCGGCCACACGGGCGCTTCGCAGGAACTGACGGTCTGAGAAGCGGGCGGTGAGTTTTAGGGCCACGTCGTAGGCCACCTCCTCCTTGTCCTTGTCCCGGCCGCAGGTCAGGCTCACATCAAAACTGAGAGGGTTAAAGAGAAGGGAAGGGAGTCAACATGGGGGTTGCCAGATGTTTGAATCTGCGGGCTAATCTGGGATGATGGCTGGAATGAATCATAATCTCCACTGCTCATTTGGGCGAGTGCCCTTGTGCACACGTGCGGAAACTGGAAATGAACAAGCTTGAAGGGCTTTACGGACAAAAGTTTTGGGACACCCGAAAGTTACAATGCAATAAGGCTGGGTGATCTGGCCCCAAATTATTATTATACTTTTTCATATTACCCAATAAATGTTACTTTTTGAAACTTGATTTTTCAATTGTTCTTTTTTTTAAATGTTAGTTTAAAGAATGCAACAAACTAGAAAGTAGTTCAGGATTTTACATGTGAAGCAAATATTAACATAAAATACGCCTGCCTTTCAAAAAGAGCACTTATCACAGTGTAAGGGAGAAGGACTCCTCTTCACTATACAGCCTACTGTTGTGTATGAGGACTAAGGATTCAGCTGATTTTTCGGATTAATACGTTTATTTTTCGCATCACGCCAGCCAAACGGCTGCCAAAAAATCTTGCTGTATGAGGGAGAGGCGTGTGCGCCTTTTTGGGGTTTCAAAAGGTTCCCATTCACCGGTGGATATTGGCCAAAACAAGCCCTACTACTGTGGGACCATTGGACTAACGAGGAAGTGGGTAAACATCTTGTTTTGTATTATGTCAAATACGAATACAGCGATTACAAAGTAAACACTACAAACTTTCTTTAAATAAAGGACCACTTACGTTTGATAATTGATAGGCATGTAAAAAGCTCTCCTCACGCACATTAGCTGCACGTTAGCTGCACAACAACTGCAGCCGCCCTCCTCCGGGGAACGAGCTATAAATTGCTCTCCGCCGGGCGGTTTGCCGATCCGCAAAGACAATCGACAACCCAGTCATCATGTCAAATAATCCAGGCTAGTTACGTGTGATTTTCCGCTTCGAAGACTTTGAAACATCACTCGGTTCGGGTTAGCATGTCGGCTAGCTGTCACACCTCTTGGTTTGTTTACATTCTCCGAAGCCGGGGAAGGGAAATGACATACGTCCGATTTAGGTGTCATAAAATATCGTTCGGGAGGTAAAACAGTAAAGGTGAAGTCGACAGTTTTGACCATTATGGAGTAATTTTGCCATGTCGTCCTGAATAAGTGCATTTTTATTATTTCAAATTCAATTTAGAACAAGACTGTTATTTGTCATGAACATGCCATTTATTTAGCAGTTGGGGAAAATACTTGGATAAAAAGAATATCCTGTAAAAATATTGAAGTAAAGAGACAGAAACAATGAAATTTTGCAGATCTCTTCGTTGCATTTTCCTCGTTGTGAATAGTTCCCCCTCGACAGGCTGACTGGTCCTTCTCAAGCCATTTATTTAGCTATTGGGGAAAAAATACTTGGATAAAAAGAATATCCTGTAAAAATATTGGAGTAGAGAAACTGAAACAATGACATTTTGCGGCTCTCATCGTCGCGTTTTCCTCGTTCTGAATAATTCCCCCTCAATGGGCTGTATTGTAAACCGATGAGCCCAGTCTCCCGCTGACGTCATCCACCTGTTGGGGACGCTTGAGCCCTATAATGGTAGGCGTGGCTAACCGGCAGATTAAAAGACTAATTTCTTGTCATCTGCGCTTTGCTAAATTGTTGTATATAGTGGAATTGTCTCAAAATATGATTCTAATTCACATAATAATGCTATTTAAGACTTTTTTTCTCCTGTCGTATGCTTTTTAAGCTAACTTGTGGGGAAAAAAGAATGCAAAGTGTATTCTTGAGTTTAATGCACAGTATATGTAGTTTCTTTTGTTATGTGTCTTTAGTTTCACAGCTGAGCACAACTGTAGTGTAAAAAACAGCTTGAAAACCAACATCATTGAACTCTTTTTAAAGGAAATCGTCTATCATGTCCCAATGCTTTAGTGCAGTTACAACATCAATTTTGTGCTGGTTGTGGTCAGCTGCAGTGAGCAATGAAGTCACTGAGGCGGTTGAACTTTCCATAGAGGGTCAAGTCACACCCAGAGAAGTCGCCAACCCCTCCACCCCGCCCCCTTCCTTGCTAGCTGGTTCTGGAGAGGGAACGCCCTGACTGCCTTAAAAAAGTCGTCATTCTCGTTCATGTGGCGCCCAAAGCAGTAATTATTCATTGGATTCGGGGTGGGTGGGGGTCGAGGGAATCTGCTGGGCAAATCTCGAACAAAAGGGTTTATCTCTTTGAATGAAGAGATGGGCAACACCTTTACAGCCAAGCCAGGGTAATTTTGGGGGGGGGGGGGGGGGGGGGGGCAAAATAGAAAAAACAGGATTCATACAGGTTCCATCAATTGAAATTTAGGACTTTTAAAGACCTTTTTTCAGACCCCTTATTACAGAATTTACAGTCACTTCCGGAACAAATTTCACAGCCAATCTCGCAAAAATTGAATAACTCCTAAAATATCAGAAAATTTCTCGGACATCATTTCATTTATGACCTACCAGAAGAAAGTCAATACATTTTAAAGGACTTCATCAATCAAGGTTGTTAAATTAAAGACTTGAGCCCGTGGGGAACCCTAAAATCATTTGGTACAAGGGACAAAATGACTCACAAAAACAAGTACAATTATAAAAAAATTTTTTTTTTTTTAAATTAATCCCCGACATGCCTTGAAGTCTAGTAATGTGACGGTTAATGTGTCCGACGGCTCATTTTACTCCAACATTATGCAGTGATTTACCACCTAGCGACCTATTGACAGTCTGGAAAATTTGTGGTAGGCGTTGTTGTCTTAATACAAGCAAAAGTATGTTTTAGACACGCAGGTTGATGCACCAACTACCATACAACGACAGTGCACCCAAGACTCCTAGAGCACGCCGTCGTTTCTTTATTCTTCTTCACCACAACATGAAGTAACAACTTTTGATAAGCAGTAAGCAAAGGAATAGGAATGTTTTAAGATAATAAACTGGAACGACTGACAAGTCTGATAGCTGCTTGATCTTAAGGCTGAAGATGAGACTGTTAAACTTTTGAACGGGAAGACACGAGACTCGATGTTTTACGACCGCATCACTGCAATGTTTTGAGTGATGAGAATGCAGCGCACAAAAGCTAACTTTTTAACCCCTTCAGCCTAAGCATGCTGCTGAAGGACATGATGCGTTAGCGTCTCAAAACCTATAAATACACTGAATTTAGTTGCTATTGCCACTTCTGGGAGATGATTCGATTAACATTACTCATCGAAATCAAATCATGAGTTTTGGCACGCCCTCTTTGCTATTTTTGGCTCTTGGAAAATAGCTGACCAAGCGCAACTTGCAAAAGGATAACGTAAAGTGCTCATTTCTCATCAAAAACACATTAACATTAAAAATAAAAAATAAAAGCATTAATATCTCTGACCAAAAATTGAAGTTTGTTCTGGTGTTTGAGTCAAAATCAGCGCAGTTTGTTTGTTTACCCAGCAGAAACAATGCAGGTATGAAGGGATTAAATAGTGTGTGATTAAACAATAAGGTGTCTACATAACATATGTTTTTTTTAAAATAGTTTTTAATAGTTTTTAATTCTTTTTCAAAGATAAACCTTGTTATTAAGTACGTGTCATTGTTCAGTCTGCTTTTAGAGTTCACACCTTATGAGCTCTGGCTCAATCTGCAAGTCTAAAATATTTATGTCAGAAAGTGACTATGGAGAGATTTCTTAGTGGAAAAGTCCAAGCAACTGGACAGACCAAAAAGAGTCTAAATTTTCTAAGGCACAGACAATATTTTGATCAAGTGCATCCCAGCAGCAAGAATCTTGTTTAATAATTGAAAGAAAAAAAAATGTTCAGGCATGTTTAAATGCCAGTACCATTTTAGCCAATCAAATGTCACCATCTCAGATCACGGCTACCCCTTACATATTGGCTAATCACTGTAATATGCACAGTCACTGGCCTATGCACGCTTTAATAGGCTGAAGAGATGAAGCAGACTTCGTCTGAGTCTCAGACGGAGAAAGAGGACAGACAGATACTGCAAAGAGACAAATTTTTCAATTGTATGAGTGTTTTGTGACTGACAGCGCACCTGACGACACGTTTGTCTCCCATTGGCTACGCTACTTGTGTCTAAACATTAGATTTTACATTATCAGAGTTCTAAGAGATTTGTGATTTGCATATTAAGATTCTTTGAGCAACTATTTTTTACACGGTCATTTATACGAACTCTTGTCTGTCATTTTCAAACTCTTTCATCTACTATACTTAACACATTACCTGCCATTGATGGCAATAGGTATTCGATCCATCTTACCAGGTAGGGGCTGGGCAGTGATCATTCAAGACAGTTCAAAATGGAGTGGCCGTCTCTCGCCGTTAATGCCATTGAAACATGATTACAGTGGTCCCTCGCTACTTCGCGCTTCAAACCTCGCACCCTCAGTCCATAGCAGATTTTTTTTCAATAAAAAAAATAATAAATAAAAACAGATGAGCCGTCCCGAGCCAATCACGTAGTCTCACTCTCCCTCCTGCTGCTCTTTGTTGCTCAGGCAGTGCACTGGAGTTGCTTATTAAATTTAATGATGATTGACATACGTTTAATGTTTGTTCTTACCACAAATACGCGGAAGCCAAAGCTTCAAAGTGCCGCATGCGTCAATCATTGTTTCACTTGTTAAACTGTTGCTGTGGCAACTCATTGTGTGCAAGTGAGCGACTTGAGCGGATTTGAGTGGACTCACTCAATGAAGCATATAATAAAGACAAGCATTTTTCTACTTTATTCTTGTTTAAAAATAATTCAGTAACATGTATCATAATAACTACATTTGAAGTGCTTAAAAAACATTTATTAAACTTTATATATACGTAAAAGTTGAATCATGCTTTGGGGAAAAGTGGAGAAAACATGTCTTATATGAATAAATACATTGAACAAAGTAAAATAATAAATAAAAATATTTTGTAAGGGGGGGGCTACTTTGCAATTTTTCACTTATCGTGGAGGGTTTTGGTCCCCATTTACCGCGAAAAACGAGGGACACACCTGTATAAATGGAATGGGCGTCTAATGCCGTCAATGGCATTGGCAAGCAATGACTTACCTGTCTGGCTCCAAGTCCACAATGCCCATCACTATGATCTTCTTGCCGGGCCTCATGCCGCCTCGTATGCGTCCACTGAAGGGTACTGTCTAAAAATAAGGTGTAAGCTTGAACGGTATGAAAAATGGATGAATGGATGCCCCCCTCCATGCAGTCCTACCAGAAGCCGTGCTAAATCCTCCTTGTCAGGTGAGATGAGGCCGACGCTCCCCAATGAGTCATTAAGCTGCTCGTCCTCCACTACCTACAAAATTAATTCATTTTATTCATTGTACTAAACAGAATGAGGGTCCGTGAACACACCACAGGAGCTCCGACGAGCCAGGTGAGCCTCTAAAATTCGCCTCGCCGCGTGCAAAATCTGCACGCACGGAACGGACTCACGCACGCACACAAGAGAATCCATTTTAAAAAGCAATCCGCCTCTTCGGACTGCACAAATACTCACAATCGCGTCGTTTTCTGCTGCCTGCACCGCCATCTTGAGCCGCATAGGATGCTGTCTGTCCCGGTGGAGGAGGAGGGTGAAGACCAGGAGGAGGAGGGGGAGGAAGGAGTTGCCCTGCCTGCCGTTTTGGGAGCGTCGTGTGTCCGCGTCGTGGCACTCCTTCCGGAGCCGTGAGCGGGGCTACTGCGTCGTCGTCTTCCGGTTTGGGGTTGCTGATGGGCGGCCTAGCGAGAGGGCCGAGCAGCAGCGGTAGCCAAAGGGTATTCCCGAATCCCGCCTCGGGTGGTTAACTCAACTGTTGACGTATGCTTTTTTTCATAATTACACACTCCCCGGTTTAATCCCCGTCTGTTGGAGAGGACTAATCACACACTTCACCCAATTACATAACGCGGGCGTGTCTGTGTTTATTTTTAAACTAAGCCCAACACCCATTTTTTAGTTTTTATTTGAAAACCCGTTATGTGTTATAAAAATCATTGAATTTACCTAGTTCTAATTGATTGACAGGGAAAACCCTGCCCCTTTACCAGACGCACCTTCTTTATAAATAATGCAGATACGCTGCTACCTCCAAGTGGACATTTGGTGGCATTACATATAAGTCCAAATAGTACATTCAGTGATCCCTCGTTTTTCGCGGATAATGGGGACCAGAACCTGCCGCGATAAGTTAAAAACCGCGAAGAAGCGCTGCCCCCCATTTTTTTTTGTTTTTTGTTCAATGTATTTACTCAGATCTATCATTGGAAACACATACATATAAGTTTATGTATTAATATGTTTCTTTTTACCTTTTTCCCCATAGTATAAAAAAATGAATATACATACGTATATATATGTACGTGTACACACACACACATATATATATATATATATATATATATATATACATATATACACACACACACACACACTCACCGGCCACTTTATTAGGTACACCATGCTAGTAACGGGCTGGACCCCCTTTTGCCTTCAGAACTGCCTCAATTCTTCGTGGCATAGATTCAACAAGGTGCTGGAAGCATTCCTCAGAGAGTTTGGTCCATATTGACATGATGGCATCACACAGTTGGTGCAGATTTGTCGGCTGCACATCCATGATGCGAATCTCCCGTTCCACCACATCCCAAAGATGCTCTATTGGATTGAGATCTTGTGACTGTGGAGGCCATTTGAGTAAAGTGAACTCATTATCATGTTCAAAAAACCAGTCTGAGATGATTCCAGCTTTATGACACGGCGCATTATCCTGCTGAAAGTAGCCATCAGAAGTTGGGTACATTGTGGTCATAAAGGGATGGACATGGTCAGCAACAATACTCAGGTAGGCTGTGGTGTTCCAACGATGCTCAATTGGTACCAAGGGGCCCAAAAAGTGCCAAGAAAATATTCCCCACACCGTTACACCACCACCACCAGCCTGAATCATACAAGGCAGGATGGATCCATGCTTTCATGTTGTTGACGCCAAATTCTGACTTTACCATCCGAATGTTGCAGCAGAAATCGAGACTCATCAGACCAGGCAACGTTTTTCCAATCTTCTATTGTACAATTTCGATGAGCTTGTGCAAATTGTAGCCTCAGTTTCCTGTTCTTAGCTGAAATGAGTGGCACCCGGCATGGTCTTCTGCTGCTGTAGCCCATCTGCCTAAAAGTTTGACTTACTGTACGTTCAGAGATGCTCTTCTGCCTACCATGGTTGTAACGGGTGGTTGAGTCACTGTTGCCTTTCTATCAGCTCGAACCAGTCTGTCCATTCTCCTCTGACCTCTTGCATCAACAAGGCATTTCCGCCCACTGAACTGCCGCTCACTGGATGTTTTTTCTTTTTCGGACCATTCTCTGTAAACCCTAGAGATGGTTGTGCGTGAAAATCCCAGTAGATTAGTAGTTTCTGAAATACTCAGACCAGCCCTTCTGGCACCAACAACCATCCCAAGTTCAAAGTCACTCAAATCACCTTTCTTCCCCATACTGATGCTCGGTTTGAACTGCAGGAGATTGTCTTAAAGGGCAACTGAAGACCTTTCCGGATTTTGGTGTAATTTTATGAATATAAACTTTGGACGAGTTCATCAAAACAACCATGACATTATCAACACGTAATTGTAAGGATAATTTGCGTTTTTTTAGTTTTTTTGCACTCCGTTAATGGTCCCGTCGCAAACCCGGAAGTGTGACGTAGGCAACAGAAGACTACCCACAGCTAGCATAGCAGCAACAACGATGTCAGTGATATTTCCACCAAAGGTAACCATTCAGGATTGCTCTTTCATGACGCTACCGATGGCAAAGGCTCCCAGGAAAGATGAACTACAATTAATCCCTACATGTTTGAACCTGAGGCGTCAGATGACGGCGATTTACTTGACACAGCAGATGGCGTCATGACGCCAATTGACAGCTCGACACTTCACGAACGGGAGAGTGAGTGGTAAGTCCAGCATCGTTATTTTTTTATTAGAATGCGATTACATGGTTGTATATTTTTCCATGCTCTACACATAGCTGAAACTGGATATTAGGTAATGGGACAGCTCCTACCAATCTAAATATGATAAAGCTAGCCCAAATGTGGCCAAATGAATGATATGTTATTGATATTTCAAAATAAATGACAAAACCATTTTAAGGAGCGCCGGGAAACTCATCAAACACATGTCAGAACTCCCGGCACAGCCCAAATATGCCAAAAAAGTAAACTTTTGAGAAAAGTCCATTTTTGACTTTTTTGTAAGGGGGGGTGCTTACGCATTTTTTCAAAATTTCAAAAACGGTCAAAAGACACTTTTAGGCCAAGGACCGCCGGGAAACGTTCCAAAAACATGTCAGGACTCTCGGCACAGCCCAAATACGCCAAAAAAGTTGACTTTTGAGAAAAGTCAATTTTTGACTTTTTTGTAAGGGGGGGTGCTTACGCATTTTTTTCAAAATTTCAAAAACGGTCAAAAGACACTTTTGGGCCAAGGACCGCCGGGAAACGTTTCAAAAACATGTCAGGACTCTCGGCACAGCCCAAATACGCCAAAAAAGTTGACTTTTGAGAAAAGTCAATTTTTGACTTTTCAGTAAGGGGGGGGGGTGCTTACGCATTTTTTCAAAATTTCAAAAACGGTCAAAAGACACTTTTTGGCCAAGGACCGCCGGGAAACGTTCCAAAAACATGTCAGGACTCTCGGCACAGCCCAAATACACCAAAAAAGTTGACTTTTGAGAAAAGTCCATTTTTGACTTTTTTGTAAGGGGGGGTGCTTGCGCATTTTTTCAAAATTTCAAAAACGGTCAAAAAATACTTTTGGGCCTAGGACCGCCGGGAAACGTTCCAAAAACATGTCAGGACTCTCGGCACAGCCCAAATATGCCAAAAAAAGTTGACTTTTGAGAAAAGGCCATTTTTGACTTTTTAGTAAGGGGGGGTGCTTACGCATTTTTTCAAAATTTCAAAAACGGTCAAAAAATACTTTTGGGCCTAGGAGCGCCGGGAAACTCATCAAAAACATGTCAGAACTCCCGGCAAAGCCCAAATATGCCAAAAAAGTAAACTTTTGAGAAAAGTCCATTTTTGACTTTTTTGTAAGGGGGGGTGCTTACGCATTTTTTCAAAATTTCAAAAACGGTCAAAAAACACTTTTGGGCCTAGGACCGCCAGGAAACGTTCCAAAAACATGTCAGGTCTCTCGGGACAGCCGAAATATGCCAAAAAATTTGACTTTTGAGAAAAGTCAATTTTTGACTTTTTTGTAAGGGGGGGTGCTTACGCATTTTTTCAAAATTTCAAAAACTGTCAAAAGACACTTTTGGGCCAAGGACCGCCGGGAAACGTTCCAAAAACATGTCAGGACTCTCGGCACAGCCCAAATATGCCAAAAAAAGTTGACTATTGAGAAAAGGCCATTTTTGACTTTTTAGTAAGGGGGGGGTGCTTACGCATTTTTTCAAAATTTCAAAAATGGTCAAAAAATACTTTTGGGCCTAGGAGCGCCGGGACACTCATCAAACACATGTCAGAACTCCCGGCACAGCCCAAATATGCCAAAAAAGTAAACTTTTGAGAAAAGTCCATTTTTGACTTTTTTGTAAGGGGGGGTGCTTACGCATTTTTTCAAAATTTCAAAAACGGTCAAAAAACACTTTTGGGACTAGGACCGCCGGGAAACGTTCCAAAAACATGTCAGGACTCTCGGCACAGCCCAAATATGCCAAAAAAGTTGACTTTTGAGAAAAGTCCATTTTTGACTTTTTTGTAAGGGGGGGTACTTACGCATTTTTCATAATTTCAAAAACGGTAAAAAATCATTTTTTCGCCAAGGAGCGCCGGGAAACATTCCAAAAACATGTCAGGACTCTCGGCACAGCCCAATTATGCCCAAAAAGTTGACTTTTGAGAAAAGTCCATTTTTGACTTTTTTGTAAGGGGGGGTACTTACGCATTTTTCAAAATTTCAGAAACGGTAAAAAAAAATGTTTGTGCCAAGGAGCGCCGGGAAACGTTCTAAAAACATATCAGGACTCTCGGCAGAGCCCAAATATGCCCAAAAAGTTGACTTTTGAGAAAAGTCCATTTTTGACTTTTTTGTAAGGGGGGGTACTTACACATTTTTCAAAATTTCAAAAACGGTCAAAAATCATTTTTTCGCCAAGGAGCGCCAGGAAACGTTCTAAAAACATGTCAGGACTCTCGGCACAGCCCAAATAGGCCAAAACAGTTGACTTTTGAGAAAAGTCCATTTTTGACTTTTTTGTAAGGGGGGGTACTTACGCATTTTTCAAAATTTCAGAAACGGTAAAAAAAAATGTTTGTGCCAAGGAGCGCCGGGAAACGATCTAAAAACATGTCAGGACTCTCGGCAGAGCCCAAATATGCCCAAAAAGTTGACTTTTGAGAAAAGTCCATTTTTGACTTTTTTGTAAGGGGGGGTACTTACGCATTTTTCAAAATTTCCAAAACGGTCAAAAAACACTTTTGGGCCAAGGAGCGCCGGGAAACGTTCTAAAAACATGTCAGGACTCTCGGCAGAGCCCAAATATGCCCAAAAAGTTGACTTTTGAGAAAAGTCAATTTTTGACATTTTTGTAAGGGGGTACTTACGCATTTTTCAAAATTTCAAAAACGGTCAAAAATCATTTTTTCGCCAAGGAGCGCCGGGAAACGTTCTAAAAACATGTCAGGACTCTCGGCAGAGCCTAAATATGCCCAAAAAGTTGACTTTTGAGAAAAGTCCATTTTTGACTTTTTTGTAAGGGGGGGTACTTACGCATTTTTCAAAATTTCAAAAACGGTCAAAAAACACTTTTGGGCCAAGGAGCGCCGGGAAACGTTCTAAAAACATGTCAGGACTCTCGGCAGAGCCCAAATATGCCAATAAAGTTGACTTTTGAGAAAAGTCAATTTTTGACTTTTTTGTAAGGGGGGGTACTTACGCATTTTTCAAAATTTCAAAAACGGTCAAAAAAAACGTTTGTACCAAGGAGCGCCGGGAAACTTTCTAAAAACATGTCAGGACTCTCGGCAGAGCCCAAATATGCCCAAAAAGTTGACTTTTGAGAAAAGTCCATTTTTGACTTTTTTGTAAGGGGGGGTACTTACGCATTTTTCAAAATTTCAAAAACGGTCAAAAATCACTTTTGGGCCAAGGAGCGCTTAGAAACGTTCTAAAAACATGTCAGGACTCTCGGCAGAGCCCAAATATGCCCATAATGTTGACTTTTGATAAAAGTCCATTTTTGACTTTTTTGTAAGGGGGGGTACTTACGCATTTTTCAAAATTTCAAAAACGGTCAAAAATCACTTTTGGGCCAAGGAGCGCTGGGAAACGTTCTAAAACAATGTCAGGACTCTCGGCAGAGCCCAAATATGCCCAAAAAGTTGACTTTTGAGAAAAGTCAATTTTTTACTTTTTTGTAAGGGGGGGTACTTAGGCATTTTTCAAAATTTCAAAAACGGTCAAAAAACACTTTTTGGCCAAGGAGCGCCGCGAAACGTTCTAAAAACAAATCAGGACTCTCGGCACAGCCCAAATAGGCCAAAACAGTTGACTTTTGAGAAAAGTCCATTTTTGACTTTTTTGTAAGGGGGGGTACTTACGCATTTTTCAAAATTTCAAAAACGGTAAAAAAAAATGTTTGTGCCAAGGAGCGCCGGGAAACGTTCTAAAAACATGTCAGGACTCTCGGCAGAGCCCAAATATGCCGAAAAAGTTGACTTTTGAGAAAAGTCCATTTTTTACTTTTTTGTAAGGGGGGGGTACTTACGCATTTTTCAAAATTTCAAAAACGGTCAAAAATCACTTTTGGGCCAAGGAGCGCTTAGAAACATTCTAAAAACATGTCAGGACTCTCGGCAGAGCCCAAATATGCCAATAAAGTTGACTTTTGAGAAAAGTCAATTTTTGACTTTTTTGTAAGGGGGGGTACTTACGCATTTTTCAAAATTTCAAAAACGGTCAAAAAAAACGTTTGTACCAAGGAGCGCCGGGAAACGTTCTAAAAACATGTCAGGACTCTCGGCAGAGCCCAAATATGCCCAAAAAGTTGACTTTTGAGAAAAGTCCATTTTTGACTTTTTTGTAAGGGGGGGGTACTTACGCATTTTTCAAAATTTCAAAAACGGTCAAAAATCACTTTTGGGCCAAGGAGCGCTGGGAAACGTTCTAAAAACATGTCAGGACTCTCGGCAGAGCCCAAATATGCCCAAAAAGTTGACTTTTGAGAAAAGTCAATTTTTGACTTTTTTGTAAGGGGGGGTACTTACGCATTTTTCAAAATTTCAAAAACGGTCAAAAATCACTTTTGGGCCAAGGAGCGCTGGGAAACATTCTAAAAACATGTCAGGACTCTCGGCAGAGCCCAAATATGCCCAAAAAGTTGACTTTTGAGAAAAGTCCATTTTTGACTTTTTTGTAAGGGGGGGTACTTACGCATTTTTCAAAATTTCAAAAACGGTCCAAAATCACTTTTGGGCCAAGGAGCGCTGGGAAACGTTCTAAAAACATGTCAGGACTCTCGGCAGAGCCCAAATATGCCAAAAAAGTTGACTTTTGAGAAAAGTCCATTTTTGACTTTTTTGTAAGGGGGGGTACTTACGCATTTTTCAAAATTTCAAAAACGGTCAAAAATCACTTTTGGGGCAAGGAGCGCTGGGAAACGTTCTAAAAATATGTCAGGACTCTCGGCAGAGCCCAAATATGCCAAAAAAGTTGACTTTTGAGAAAAGTCCATTTTTGACTTTTTTGTAAGGGGGGGTACTTACGCATTTTTCAAAATTTCAAAAACGGTCAAAAATCACTTTTGGGCCAAGGAGCGCCGGGAAACGTTCTAAAAACATGTCAGGACTCTCGGCAGAGCCCAAATTTGCCCAAAAAGTTGACTTTTGAGAAAAGTCAATTTTTGACTTTTTTGTAAGGGGGGGGTACTTACGCATTTTTCAAAATTTCAAAAACGGTCAAAAAACACTTTTGGGCCAAGGAGCGCCGCGAAACGTTCTAAAAACATGTCAGGACTCTCGGCAGAGCCTAAATATGCCCAAAAAGTTGACTTTTGAGAAAAGTCCATTTTTGACTTTTTTGTAAGGGGGGGTACTTACGCATTTTTCAAAATTTCAAAAACGGTCAAAAAACACTTTTGGGCCAAGGAGCGCCGGGAAACGTTCTAAAAACATGTCAGGACTCTCGGCAGAGCCCAAATATGCCAATAAAGTTGACTTTTGAGAAAAGTCAATTTTTGACTTTTTTGTAAGGGGGGGGTACTTACGCATTTTTCAAAATTTCAAAAACGGTCAAAAAAAACGTTTGTACCAAGGAGCGCCGGGAAACTTTCTAAAAACATGTCAGGACTCTCGGCAGAGCCCAAATATGCCCAAAAAGTTGACTTTTGAGAAAAGTCCATTTTTGACTTTTTTGTAAGGGGGGGTACTTACGCATTTTTCAAAATTTCAAAAACGGTCAAAAATCACTTTTGGGCCAAGGAGCGCTTAGAAACGTTCTAAAAACATGTCAGGACTCTCGGCAGAGCCCAAATATGCCCATAATGTTGACTTTTGATAAAAGTCCATTTTTGACTTTTTTGTAAGGGGGGGTACTTACGCATTTTTCAAAATTTCAAAAACGGTCAAAAATCACTTTTGGGCCAAGGAGCGCTGGGAAACGTTCTAAAACAATGTCAGGACTCTCGGCAGAGCCCAAATATGCCCAAAAAGTTGACTTTTGAGAAAAGTCAATTTTTGACATTTTTGTAAGGGGGGGTACTTAGGCATTTTTCAAAATTTCAAAAATGGTCAAAAAACACTTTTGGGCCAAGGAGCGCCGCGAAACGTTCTAAAAACACATCAGGACTCTCGGCACAGCCCAAATAGGCCAAAACAGTTGACTTTTGAGAAAAGTCCATTTTTGACTTTTTTGTAAGGGGGTGTACTTACGCATTTTTCAAAATTTCAAAAACGGTAAAAAAAAATGTTTGTGCCAAGGAGCGCCGGGAAACGTTCTAAAAACATGTCAGGACTCTCGGCAGAGCCCAAATATGCCCAAAAAGTTGACTTTTGATAAAAGTCAATTTTTGACTTTTTTGTAAGGGGGGGTACTTACGCATTTTTCAAAATTTCAAAAACGGTCAAAAATCACTTTTGGGCAAAGGAGCGCTGGGAAACGTTCTAAAAACATGTCAGGACTCTCGGCAGAGCCCAAATATGCCAAAAAAGTTGACTTTTGAGAAAAGTCCATTTTTGACTTTTTTGTAAGGGGGGGTACTTACGCATTTTTCAAAATTTTAAAAACGGTCAAAAATCACTTTTGGGCCAAGGAGCGCTGGGAAACGTTCTAAAAACATGTCAGGACTCTCGGCAGAGCCCAAATATGCCCAAAAAGTTGACTTTTGAGAAAAGTCCATTTTTGACTTTTTTGTAAGGGGGGGTACTTACGCATTTTTCAAAATTTCAAAAACGGTCAAAAATCACTTTTGGGCCAAGGAGCGCTGGGAAACGTTCTAAAAACATGTCAGGACTCTCGGCAGAGCCTAAATATGCCCAAAAAGTTGATTTTTGAGAAAAGTCCATTTTTGACTTTTTTGTAAGGGGGGGGGGTACTTACGCATTTTTCAAAATTTCAAAAACGGTCAAAAATCATTTTTTCGCCAAGGAGCGCCAGGAAACGTTCTAAAAACATGTCAGGACTCTCGGCACAGCCCAAATAGGCCAAAACAATTGACTTTTGAGAAAAGTCCATTTTTGACTTTTTTGTAAGGGGGGGTACTTACGCATTTTTCAAAATTTCAAAAACGGTCAAAAAACACTTTTGGGCAAAGGAGCGCCGGGAAACGTTATAAAAACATGTCAGGACTCTCGGCACAGCCCAATTATGCCCAAAAAGTTGACTTTTGAGAAAAGTCCATTTTTGACTTTTTTGTAAGGGGGGGTACTTACGCATTTTTCTAAATTTCAAAAACGGTCAAAAATCACTTTTGGGCCAAGGAGCGCTGGGAAACGTTCTAAAAACATGTCAGGACTCTCGGCAGAGCCCAAATATGCCCAAAAAGTTGACTTTTGAGAAAAGTCCATTTTTGACTTTTTTGTAAGGGGGGGTACTTACGCATTTTTCAAAATTTCAAAAACGGTCAAAAATCACTTTTGGGCCAAGGAGCGCTGGGAAACGTTCTAAAAACATGTCAGGACTCTCGGCAGAGCCCAAATATGCCCAAAAAGTTGACTTTTGAGAAAAGTCAATTTTTGACTTTTTTGTAAGGGGGGGTACTTACGCATTTTTCAAAATTTCAAAAACGGTCAAAAATCACTTTTGGGCCAAGGAGCGCTGGGAAACATTCTAAAAACATGTCAGGACTCTCGGCAGAGCCCAAATATGCCCAAAAAGTTGACTTTTGAGAAAAGTCCATTTTTGACTTTTTTGTAAGGGGGGGTACTTACGCATTTTTCAAAATTTCAAAAACGGTCAAAAATCACTTTTGGGCCAAGGAGCGCTGGGAAACGTTCTAAAAACATGTCAGGACTCTCGGCAGAGCCCAAATATGCCCAAAAAGTTGACTTTTGAGAAAAGTCCATTTTTGACTTTTTTGTAAGGG
Organism: Corythoichthys intestinalis; assembly: GCF_030265065.1. Classification (NCBI taxonomy): domain Eukaryota; kingdom Metazoa; phylum Chordata; class Actinopteri; order Syngnathiformes; family Syngnathidae; genus Corythoichthys; species Corythoichthys intestinalis. The sequence continues at coordinate 38,152,877 of NC_080404.1, forward strand.
GGGGTACTTACGCATTTTTCAAAATTTCAAAAACGGTCAAAAATCACTTTTGGGCCAAGGAGCGCTGGGAAACGTTCTAAAAACATGTCAGGACTCTCGGCAGAGCCCAAATATGCCAAAAAAGTTGACTTTTGAGAAAAGTCCATTTTTGACTTTTTTGTAAGGGGGGGTACTTACGCATTTTTCAAAATTTCAAAAACGGTCAAAAATCACTTTTGGGCCAAGGAGCGCCGGGAAACGTTCTAAAAACATGTCAGGACTCTCGGCAGAGCCCAAATTTGCCCAAAAAGTTGACTTTTGAGAAAAGTCAATTTTTGACTTTTTTGTAAGGGGGGGTACTTACGCATTTTTCAAAATTTCAAAAACGGTCAAAAAACACTTTTGGGCCAAGGAGCGCCGCGAAACGTTCTAAAAACAAATCAGGACTCTCGGCACAGCCCAAATAGGCCAAAACAGTTGACTTTTGAGAAAAGTCCATTTTTGACTTTTTTGTAAGGGGGGGTACTTACGCATTTTTCAAAATTTCAAAAACGGTAAAAAAAAATGTTTGTGCCAAGGAGCGCCGGGAAACTTTCTAAAAACATGTCAGGACTCTCGGCAGAGCCCAAATATGCCCAAAAAGTTGACTTTTGAGAAAAGTCCATTTTTGACTTTTTTGTAAGGGGGGGTACTTACGCATTTTTCAAAATTTCAAAAACGGTCAAAAATCACTTTTGGGCCAAGGAGCGCTTAGAAACGTTCTAAAAACATGTCAGGACTCTCGGCAGAGCCCAAATATGCCCATAATGTTGACTTTTGATAAAAGTCCATTTTTGACTTTTTTGTAAGGGGGGGTACTTACGCATTTTTCAAAATTTCAAAAACGGTCAAAAATCACTTTTGGGCCAAGGAGCGCTGGGAAACGTTCTAAAACAATGTCAGGACTCTCGGCAGAGCTCAAATATGCCCAAAAAGTTGACTTTTGAGAAAAGTCAATTTTTGACTTTTTTGTAAGGGGGGGTACTTAGGCATTTTTCAAAATTTCAAAAACGGTCAAAAATCACTTTTGGGCAAAGGAGCGCTGGGAAACGTTCTAAAAACACATCAGGACTCTCGGCACAGCCCAAATAGGCCAAAACAGTTGACTTTTGAGAAAAGTCAATTTTTGACTTTTTTGTAAGGGGGGGTACTTACGCATTTTTCAAAATTTCAAAAACGGTAAAAAAAAATGTTTGTGCCAAGGAGCGCCGGGAAACGTTCTAAAAACATGTCAGGACTCTCGGCAGAGCCCAAATATGCCCAAAAAGTTGACTTTTGATAAAAGTCAATTTTTGACTTTTTTGTAAGGGGGGGTACTTACGCATTTTTCAAAATTTCAAAAACGGTCAAAAATCACTTTTGGGCAAAGGAGCGCTGGGAAACATTCTAAAAACATGTCAGGACTCTCGGCAGAGCCCAAATATGCCAAAAAAGTTGACTTTTGAGAAAAGTCCATTTTTGACTTTTTTGTAAGGGGGGGTACTTACGCATTTTTCAAAATTTCAAAAACGGTCAAAAATCACTTTTGGGCCAAGGAGCGCTGGGAAACATTCTAAAAACATGTCAGGACTCTCGGCAGAGCCCAAATATGCCCAAAAAGTTGACTTTTGAGAAAAGTCCATTTTTGACTTTTTTGTAAGGGGGGGTACTTACGCATTTTTCAAAATTTCAAAAACGGTCAAAAATCACTTTTGGGCCAAGGAGCGCTGGGAAACGTTCTAAAAACATGTCAGGACTCTCGGCAGAGCCCAAATATGCCAAAAAAGTTGACTTTTGAGAAAAGTCCATTTTTGACTTTTTTGTAAGGGGGGGTACTTACGCATTTTTCAAAATTTCAAAAACGGTCAAAAATCACTTTTGGGCCAAGGAGCGCTGGGAAACGTTCTAAAAACATGTCAGGACTCTCGGCAGAGCCCAAATATGCCCAAAAAGTTGACTTTTGAGAAAAGTCCATTTTTGACTTTTTGTAAGGGGGGGTACTTACGCATTTTTCAAAATTTCAAAAACGGTCCAAAATCACTTTTGGGCCAAGGAGCGCTGGGAAACGTTCTAAAAACATGTCAGGACTCTCGGCAGAGCCCAAATATGCCAAAAAAGTTGACTTTTGAGAAAAGTCCATTTTTGACTTTTTTGTAAGGGGGGGTACTTACGCATTTTTCAAAATTTCAAAAACGGTCAAAAAACACTTTTGGGCCAAGGAGCGCCGGGAAACGTTCTAAAAACATGTCAGGACTCTCGGCAGAGCCTAAATATGCCCAAAAAGTTGACTTTTGAGAAAAGTCCATTTTTGACTTTTTTGTAAGGGGGGGTACTTACGCATTTTTCAAAATTTCAAAAACGGTCAAAAAACACTTTTGGGCCAAGGAGCGCCGGGAAACGTTCTAAAAACATGTCAGGACTCTCGGCAGAGCCCAAATATGCCAATAAAGTTGACTTTTGAGAAAAGTCCATTTTTGACTTTTTTGTAAGGGGGGGTACTTACGCATTTTTCAAAATTTCAAAAACGGTCAAAAAAAACGTTTGTACCAAGGAGCGCCGGGAAACTTTCTAAAAACATGTCAGGACTCTCGGCAGAGCCCAAATATGCCCAAAAAGTTGACTTTTGAGAAAAGTCCATTTTTGACTTTTTTGTAAGGGGGGGTACTTACGCATTTTTCAAAATTTCAAAAACGGTCAAAAATCACTTTTGGGCCAAGGAGCGCTTAGAAACGTTCTAAAAACATGTCAGGACTCTCGGCAGAGCCCAAATATGCCCATAATGTTGACTTTTGATAAAAGTCCATTTTTGACTTTTTTGTAAGGGGGGGTACTTACGCATTTTTCAAAATTTCAAAAACGGTCAAAAATCACTTTTGGGCCAAGGAGCGCTGGGAAACGTTCTAAAACAATGTCAGGACTCTCGGCAGAGCCCAAATATGCCCAAAAAGTTGACTTTTGAGAAAAGTCAATTTTTGACTTTTTTGTAAGGGGGGGTACTTAGGCATTTTTCAAAATTTCAAAAACGGTCAAAAAACACTTTTGGGCCAAGGAGCGCCGCGAAACGTTCTAAAAACAAATCAGGACTCTCGGCACAGCCCAAATAGGCCAAAACAGTTGACTTTTGAGAAAAGTCCATTTTTGACTTTTTTGTAAGGGGGGGTACTTACGCATTTTTCAAAATTTCAAAAACGGTAAAAAAAAATGTTTGTGCCAAGGAGCGCCGGGAAACGTTCTAAAAACATGTCAGGACTCTCGGCAGAGCCCAAATATGCCGAAAAAGTTGACTTTTGAGAAAAGTCCATTTTTGACTTTTTTGTAAGGGGGGGTACTTACGCATTTTTCAAAATTTCAAAAACGGTCAAAAATCACTTTTGAGCCAAGGAGCGCTTAGAAACGTTCTAAAAACATGTCAGGACTCTCGGCAGAGCCCAAATATGCCCATAATGTTGACTTTTGATAAAAGTCCATTTTTGACTTTTTTGTAAGGGGGGGTACTTACGCATTTTTCAAAATTTCAAAAACGGTCAAAAATCACTTTTGGGCCAAGGAGCGCTGGGAAACGTTCTAAAACAATGTCAGGACTCTCGGCAGAGCCCAAATATGCCCAAAAAGTTGACTTTTGAGAAAAGTCAATTTTTGACTTTTTTGTAAGGGGGGGTACTTAGGCATTTTTCAAAATTTCAAAAATGGTCAAAAAACACTTTTGGGCCAAGGAGCGCCGCGAAACGTTCTAAAAACACATCAGGACTCTCGGCACAGCCCAAATAGGCCAAAACAGTTGACTTTTGAGAAAAGTCCATTTTTGACTTTTTTGTAAGGGGGTGTACTTACGCATTTTTCAAAATTTCAAAAACGGTAAAAAAAAATGTTTGTGCCAAGGAGCGCCGGGAAACGTTCTAAAAACATGTCAGGACTCTCGGCAGAGCCCAAATATGCCCAAAAAGTTGACTTTTGATAAAAGTCAATTTTTGACTTTTTTGTAAGGGGGGGTACTTACGCATTTTTCAAAATTTCAAAAACGGTCAAAAATCACTTTTGGGCAAAGGAGCGCTGGGAAACGTTCTAAAAACATGTCAGGACTCTCGGCAGAGCCCAAATATGCCAAAAAAGTTGACTTTTGAGAAAAGTCCATTTTTGACTTTTTTGTAAGGGGGGGTACTTACGCATTTTTCAAAATTTTAAAAACGGTCAAAAATCACTTTTGGGCCAAGGAGCGATGGGAAACGTTCTAAAAACATGTCAGGACTCTCGGCAGAGCCCAAATATGCCCAAAAAGTTGACTTTTGAGAAAAGTCCATTTTTGACTTTTTTGTAAGGGGGGGTACTTACGCATTTTTCAAAATTTCAAAAACGGTCAAAAATCACTTTTGGGCCAAGGAGCGCTGGGAAACGTTCTAAAAACATGTCAGGACTCTCGGCAGAGCCTAAATATGCCCAAAAAGTTGATTTTTGAGAAAAGTCCATTTTTGACTTTTTTGTAAGGGGGGGGGGTACTTACGCATTTTTCTAAATTTCAAAAACGGTCAAAAATCATTTTTTCGCCAAGGAGCGCCAGGAAACGTTCTAAAAACATGTCAGGACTCTCGGCAGAGCCCAAATATGCCCAAAAAGTTGACTTTTGAGAAAAGTCCATTTTTGACTTTTTTGTAAGGGGGGGTACTTACGCATTTTTCAAAATTTCAAAAACGGTCAAAAATCACTTTTGGGCCAAGGAGCGCTGGGAAACGTTCTAAAAACATGTCAGGACTCTCGGCAGAGCCCAAATATGCCCAAAAAGTTGACTTTTGAGAAAAGTCCATTTTTGACTTTTTTGTAAGGGGGGGTACTTACGCATTTTTCAAAATTTCAAAAACGGTCAAAAATCACTTTTGGGCCAAGGAGCGCCGGTAAACGTTCTAAAAACATGTCAGGACTCTCGGCAGAGCCCAAATATGCCAATAAAGTTGACTTTTGAGAAAAGTCAATTTTTGACTTTTTTGTAAGGGGGGGTACTTACGCATTTTTCAAAATTTCAAAAACGGTCAAAAAAAACGTTTGTACCAAGGAGCGCCGGGAAACTTTCTAAAAACATGTCAGGACTCTCGGCAGAGCCCAAATATGCCCAAAAAGTTGACTTTTGAGAAAAGTCCATTTTTGACTTTTTTGTAAGGGGGGGTACTTACGCATTTTTCAAAATTTCAAAAACGGTCAAAAATCACTTTTGGGCCAAGGAGCGCTTAGAAACGTTCTAAAAACATGTCAGGACTCTCGGCAGAGCCCAAATATGCCCATAATGTTGACTTTTGATAAAAGTCCATTTTTGACTTTTTTGTAAGGGGGGGTACTTACGCATTTTTCAAAATTTCAAAAACGGTCAAAAATCACTTTTGGGCCAAGGAGCGCTGGGAAACGTTCTAAAACAATGTCAGGACTCTCGGCAGAGCCCAAATATGCCCAAAAAGTTGACTTTTGAGAAAAGTCAATTTTTGACTTTTTTGTAAGGGGGGGTACTTAGGCATTTTTCAAAATTTCAAAAACGGTCAAAAAACACTTTTGGGCCAAGGAGCGCCGCGAAACGTTCTAAAAACAAATCAGGACTCTCGGCACAGCCCAAATAGGCCAAAACAGTTGACTTTTGAGAAAAGTCCATTTTTGACTTTTTTGTAAGGGGGGGTACTTACGCATTTTTCAAAATTTCAAAAACGGTAAAAAAAAATGTTTGTGCCTAGGAGCGCCGGGAAACGTTCTAAAAACATGTCAGGACTCTCGGCAGAGCCCAAATATGCCGAAAAAGTTGACTTTTGAGAAAAGTCCATTTTTGACTTTTTTGTAAGGGGGGGTACTTACGCATTTTTCAAAATTTCAAAAACGGTCAAAAATCACTTTTGGGCCAAGGAGCGCTTAGAAACGTTCTAAAAACATGTCAGGACTCTCGGCAGAGCCCAAATATGCCCATAATGTTGACTTTTGATAAAAGTCCATTTTTGACTTTTTTGTAAGGGGGGGTACTTACGCATTTTTCAAAATTTCAAAAACGGTCAAAAATCACTTTTGGGCCAAGGAGCGCTGGGAAACGTTCTAAAACAATGTCAGGACTCTCGGCAGAGCCCAAATATGCCCAAAAAGTTGACTTTTGAGAAAAGTCAATTTTTGACTTTTTTGTAAGGGGGGGTACTTAGGCATTTTTCAAAATTTCAAAAACGGTCAAAAAACACTTTTGGGCCAAGGAGCGCCGCGAAACGTTCTAAAAACACAACAGGACTCTCGGCACAGCCCAAATAGGCCAAAACAGTTGACTTTTGAGAAAAGTCCATTTTTGACTTTTTTGTAAGGGGGTGTACTTACGCATTTTTCAAAATTTCAAAAACGGTAAAAAAAAATGTTTGTGCCAAGGAGCGCCGGGAAACGTTTAAAAACATGTCAGGACTCTCGGCAGAGCCCAAATATGCCCAAAAAGTTGACTTTTGATAAAAGTCAATTTTTGACTTTTTTGTAAGGGGGGGTACTTACGCATTTTTCAAAATTTCAAAAACGGTCAAAAATCACTTTTGGGCAAAGGAGCGCTGGGAAACGTTCTAAAAACATGTCAGGACTCTCGGCAGAGCCCAAATATGCCAAAAAAGTTGACTTTTGAGAAAAGTCCATTTTTGACTTTTTTGTAAGGGGGGGTACTTACGCATTTTTCAAAATTTTAAAAACGGTCAAAAATCACTTTTGGGCCAAGGAGCGCTGGGAAACGTTCTAAAAACATGTCAGGACTCTCGGCAGAGCCCAAATATGCCCAAAAAGTTGACTTTTGAGAAAAGTCCATTTTTGACTTTTTTGTAAGGGGGGGTACTTTCGCATTTTTCAAAATTTCAAAAACGGTCAAAAATCACTTATGGGCCAAGGAGCGCTGGGAAACGTTCTAAAAATATGTCAGGACTCTCGGCAGAGCCTAAATATGCCCAAAAAGTTGACTTTTGAGAAAAGTCCATTTTTGACTTTTTTGTAAGGGGGGGGGTACTTACGCATTTTTCAAAATTTCAAAAACGGTCAAAAATCATTTTTTCGCCAAGGAGCGCCAGGAAACGTTCTAAAAACATGTCAGGACTCTCGGCACAGCCCAAATAGGCCAAAACAATTGACTTTTGAGAAAAGTCCATTTTTGACTTTTTTGTAAGGGGGGGTACTTACGCATTTTTCAAAATTTCAAAAACGGTCAAAAAACACTTTTGGGCAAAGGAGCGCCGGGAAACGTTCTAAAAACATGTCAGGACTCTCGGCACAGCCCAATTATGCCCAAAAAGTTGACTTTTGAGAAAAGTCCATTTTTGACTTTTTTGTAAGGGGGGGTACTTACGCATTTTTCTAAATTTCAAAAACGGTCAAAAATCACTTTTGGGCCAAGGAGCGCTGGGAAACGTTCTAAAAACATGTCAGGACTCTCGGCAGAGCCCAAATATGCCCAAAAAGTTGACTTTTGAGAAAAGTCCATTTTTGACTTTTTTGTAAGGGGGGGTACTTATGCATTTTTCAAAATTTCAAAAACGGTCAAAAATCACTTTTGGGCCAAGGAGCGCTGGGAAACGTTCTAAAAACATGTCAGGACTCTCGGCAGAGCCCAAATATGCCCAAAAAGTTGACTTTTGAGAAAAGTCCATTTTTGACTTTTTTGTAAGGGGGGGTACTTACGCATTTTTCAAAATTTCAAAAACGGTCAAAAATCACTTTTGGGCCAAGGAGCGCTGGGAAACGTTCTAAAAACATGTCAGGACTCTCGGCAGAGCCCAAATATGCCAAAAAAGTTGACTTTTGAGAAAAGTCCATTTTTGACTTTTTTGTAGGGGGGGGACTTACGCATTTTTCAAAATTTCAAAAACGGTCAAAAATCACTTTTGGGCCAAGGAGCGCTGGGAAACGTTCTAAAAACATGTCAGGACACTCGGCAGAGCCCAAATATGCCCAAAAAGTTGACTTTTGAGAAAAGTCCATTTTTGACTTTTTTGTAAGGGGGGGTACTTACGCATTTTTCAAAATTTCAAAAACGGTCAAAAATCACTTTTGGGCCAAGGAGCGCTGGGAAACGTTCTAAAAACATGTCAGGACTCTCGGCAGAGCCCAAATATGCCCAAAAAGTTGACTTTTGAGAAAAGTCCATTTTTGACTTTTTTGTAAGGGGGGATACTTACGCATTTTTCAAAATTTCAAAAATGGTCAAAAATATCTTTTGGGCCAAGGAGCGCTGGGAAACGTTCTAAAAACATGTCAGGACTCTCGGCAGAGCCCAAATATGCCAAAAAAGTTGACTTTTGAGAAAAGTCCATTTTTGACTTTTTTGTAAGGGTGGGTACTTACGCATTTTTCAAAATTTCAAAAACGGTCAAAAATCACTTTTGGGCCAAGGAGCGCTGGGAAACGTTCTAAAACAATGTCAGGACTCTCGGCAGAGCCCAAATATGCCCAAAAAGTTGACTTTTGAGAAAAGTCAATTTTTGACTTTTTTGTAAGGGGGGGTACTTAGGCATTTTTCAAAATTTCAAAAACGGTCAAAAAACACTTTTGGGCCAAGGAGCGCCGCGAAACGTTCTAAAAACACATCAGGACTCTCGGCACAGCCCAAATAGGCCAAAACAGTTGACTTTTGAGAAAAGTCCATTTTTGACTTTTTTGTAAGGGGGGGTACTTACGGATTTTTCAAAATTTCAAAAACGCTAAAAAAAAATGTTTGTGCAAAGGAGCGCCGGGAAACGTTCTAAAAACATGTCAGGACTCTCGGCAGAGCCCAAATATGCCCAAAAAGTTGACTTTTGAGAAAAGTCAATTTTTGACTTTTTTGTAAGGGGGGGTACTTACGCATTTTTCAAAATTTCAAAAACGGTCAAAAATCACTTTTGGGCAAAGGAGCGCTGGGAAACGTTCTAAAAACATGTCAGGACTCTCGGCAGAGCCCAAATATGCCAAAAAAGTTGACTTTTGAGAAAAGTCCATTTTTGACTTTTTTGTAAGGGGGGGTACTTACGCATTTTTCAAAATTTTAAAAACGGTCAAAAATCACTTTTGGGCCAAGGAGCGCTGGGAAACGTTCTAAAAACATGTCAGGACTCTCGGCAGAGCCCAAATATGCCCAAAAAGTTGACTTTTGAGAAAAGTGCATTTTTGACTTTTTTGTAAGGGGGGGTACTTACGCATTTTTCAAAATTTCAAAAACGGTCAAAAATCACTTTTGGGCCAAGGAGCGCTGGGAAACGTTCTAAAAACATGTCAGGACTCTCGGCAGAGCCTAAATATGCCCAAAAAGTTGACTTTTGAGAAAAGTCTATTTTTGACTTTTTTGTAAGGGGGGGGGTACTTACGCATTTTTCAAAATTTCAAAAATGGTCAAAAATCACTTTTGAGCCAAGGAGCGCTTAGAAACGTTCTAAAAACATGTCAGGACTCTCGGCAGAGCCCAAATATGCCCATAATGTTGACTTTTGATAAAAGTCCATTTTTGACTTTTTTGTAAGGGGGGGTACTTACGCATTTTTCAAAATTTCAAAAACGGTCAAAAATCACTTTTGGGCCAAGGAGCGCTGGGAAACGTTCTAAAACAATGTCAGGACTCTCGGCAGAGCCCAAATATGCCCAAAAAGTTGACTTTTGAGAAAAGTCAATTTTTGACTTTTTTGTAAGGGGGGGTACTTAGGCATTTTTCAAAATTTCAAAAATGGTCAAAAAACACTTTTGGGCCAAGGAGCGCCGCGAAACGTTCTAAAAACACATCAGGACTCTCGGCACAGCCCAAATAGGCCAAAACAGTTGACTTTTGAGAAAAGTCCATTTTTGACTTTTTTGTAAGGGGGTGTACTTACGCATTTTTCAAAATTTCAAAAACGGTAAAAAAAAATGTTTGTGCCAAGGAGCGCCGGGAAACGTTCTAAAAACATGTCAGGACTCTCGGCAGAGCCCAAATATGCCCAAAAAGTTGACTTTTGATAAAAGTCAATTTTTGACTTTTTTGTAAGGGGGGGTACTTACGCATTTTTCAAAATTTCAAAAACGGTCAAAAATCACTTTTGGGCAAAGGAGCGCTGGGAAACGTTCTAAAAACATGTCAGGACTCTCGGCAGAGCCCAAATATGCCAAAAAAGTTGACTTTTGAGAAAAGTCCATTTTTGACTTTTTTGTAAGGGGGGGTACTTACGCATTTTTCAAAATTTTAAAAACGGTCAAAAATCACTTTTGGGCCAAGGAGCGATGGGAAACGTTCTAAAAACATGTCAGGACTCTCGGCAGAGCCCAAATATGCCCAAAAAGTTGACTTTTGAGAAAAGTCCATTTTTGACTTTTTTGTAAGGGGGGGTACTTACGCATTTTTCAAAATTTCAAAAACGGTCAAAAATCACTTTTGGGCAAAGGAGCGCTGGGAAACGTTCTAAAAACATGTCAGGACTCTCGGCAGAGCCCAAATATGCCAAAAAAGTTGACTTTTGAGAAAAGTCCATTTTTGACTTTTTTGTAAGGGGGGGTACTTACGCATTTTTCAAAATTTTAAAAACGGTCAAAAATCACTTTTGGGCCAAGGAGCGCTGGGAAACGTTCTAAAAACATGTCAGGACTCTCGGCAGAGCCCAAATATGCCCAAAAAGTTGACTTTTGAGAAAAGTCCATTTTTGACTTTTTTGTAAGGGGGGGTACTTACGCATTTTTCAAAATTTCAAAAACGGTCAAAAATCACTTTTGGGCCAAGGAGCGCTGGGAAACGTTCTAAAAACATGTCAGGACTCTCGGCAGAGCCTAAATATGCCCAAAAAGTTGACTTTTGAGAAAAGTCTATTTTTGACTTTTTTGTAAGGGGGGGGGTACTTACGCATTTTTCAAAATTTCAAAAACGGTCAAAAATCATTTTTTCGCCAAGGAGCGCCAGGAAACGTTCTAAAAACATGTCAGGACTCTCGGCACAGCCCAAATAGGCCAAAACAATTGACTTTTGAGAAAAGTCCATTTTTGACTTTTTTGTAAGGGGGGGTACTTACGCATTTTTCAAAATTTCAAAAACGGTCAAAAAACACTTTTGGGCAAAGGAGCGCCGGGAAACGTTCTAAAAACATGTCAGGACTCTCGGCACAGCCCAATTATGCCCAAAAAGTTGACTTTTGAGAAAAGTCCATTTTTGACTTTTTTGTAAGGGGGGGTACTTACGCATTTTTCAAAATTTCAAAAACGGTCAAAAATCACTTTTGGGCCAAGGAGCGCTGGGAAACGTTCTAAAAACATGTCAGGACTCTCGGCAGAGCCCAAATATGCCCAAAAAGTTGACTTTTGAGAAAAGTCCATTTTTGACTTTTTTGTAAGGGGGGGTACTTACGCATTTTTCAAAATTTCAAAAACGGTCAAAAATCACTTTTGGGCCAAGGAGCGCTGGGAAACGTTCTAAAAACATGTCAGGACTCTCGGCAGAGCCCAAATATGCCAAAAAAGTTGACTTTTGAGAAAATCCATTTTTGACTTTTTTGTAAGGGGGGGTACTTACGCATTTTTCAAAATTTCAAAAACGGTCAAAAATCACTTTTGGGCCAAGGAGCGCTGGGAAACGTTCTAAAAACATGTCAGGACTCTCGGCAGAGCCCAAATATGCCCAAAAAGTTGACTTTTGAGAAAAGTCCATTTTTGACTTTTTTGTAAGGGGGGGTACTTACGCATTTTTCAAAATTTCAAAAATGGTCAAAAATCACTTTTGGGCCAAGGAGCGCTGGGAAACGTTCTAAAAACATGTCAGGACTCTCGGCAGAGCCCAAATATGCCAAAAAAGTTGACTTTTGAGAAAAGTCCATTTTTGACTTTTTTGTAAGGGGGGGTACTTACGCATTTTTCAAAATTTCAAAAACGGTCAAAAAACACTTTTGGGCCAAGGAGCGCCGGGAAACGTTCTAAAAACATGTCAGGACTCTCGGCAGAGCCCAAATATGCCAATAAAGTTGACTTTTGAGAAAAGTCAATTTTTGACTTTTTTGTAAGGGGGGGTACTTACGCATTTTTCAAAATTTCAAAAACGGTCAAAAATCACTTTTGGGCCAAGGAGCGCTGGGAAACTTTCTAAAAACATGTCAGGACTCTCGGCAGAGCCCAAATATGCCCAAAAAGTTGACTTTTGAGAAAAGTCCATTTTTGACTTTTTTGTAAGGGGGGGTACTTACGCATTTTTCAAAATTTCAAAAACGGTCAAAAATCACTTTTGGGCCAAGGAGCGCTGGGAAACGTTCTAAAAACATGTCAGGACTCTCGGCAGAGCCCAAATATGCCCAAAAAGTTGACTTTTGAGAAAAGTCCATTTTTGACTTTTTTGTAAGGGGGGGTACTTACACATTTTTCAAAATTTCAAAAACGGTCAAAAATCACTTTTGGGCCAAGGAGCGCTGGGAAACGTTCTAAAAACATGTCAGGACTCTCGGCAGAGCCCAAATATGCCAAAAAAGTTGACTTTTGAGAAAAGTCCATTTTTGACTTTTTTGTAAGGGGGGGTACTTACGCATTTTTCAAAATTTCAAAAACGGTCAAAAATCACTTTTGGGCCAAGGAGCGCTGGGAAACGTTCTAAAAACATGTCAGGACTCTCGGCAGAGCCCAAATATGCCAAAAAAGTTGACTTTTGAGAAAAGTCCATTTTTGACTTTTTTGTAAGGGGGGGTACTTACGCATTTTTCAAAATTTCAAAAACGGTCAAAAATCACTTTTGGGCCAAGGAGCGCCGGGAAACGTTCTAAAAACATGTCAGGACTCTCGGCAGAGCCCAAATATGCCCAAAAAGTTGACTTTTGAGAAAAGTCCATTTTTGACTTTTTTGTAAGGGGGGGTACTTACGCATTTTTCAAAATTTCAAAAACGGTCAAAAATCACTTTTGGGCCAAGGAGCGCTGGGAAACGTTCTAAAAACATGTCAGGACTCTCGGCAGAGCCCAAATATGCCCAAAAAGTTGACTTTTGAGAAAAGTCCATTTTTGACTTTTTTGTAAGGGGGGGTACTTACGCATTTTTCAAAATTTCAAAAACGGTCAAAAAACACTTTTGGGCCAAGGAGCGCCGGGAAACGTTCTAAAAACATGTCAGGACTCTCGGCAGAGCCTAAATATGCCCAAAAAGTTGACTTTTGAGAAAAGTCCATTTTTGACTTTTTTTTAAGGGTGGGTACTTACGCATTTTTCAAAATTTCAAAAACGGTCAAAAAACACTTTTGGGCCAAGGAGCGCCGGGAAACGTTCTAAAAACATGTCAGGACTCTCGGCAGAGCCCAAATATGCCAATAAATTTGACTTTTGAGAAAAGTCAATTTTTGACTTTTTTGTAAGGGGGGGTACTTACGCATTTTTCAAAATTTCAAAAACGGTCAAAAAAAACGTTTGTACCAAGGAGCGCCGGGAAACGTTCTAAAAACATGTCAGGACTCTCGGCAGAGCCCAAATATGCCAAAAAAGTTGACTTTTGAGAAAAGTCCATTTTTGACTTTTTTGTAAGGGGGGGTACTTACGTATTTTTCAAAATTTCAAAAACGGTCAAAAATCACTTTTGGGCCAAGGAGCACTTAGATACGTTCTAAAAACATGTCAGGACTCTCGGCAGAGCCCAAATATGCCCATAAAGTTGACTTTTGATAAAAGTCCATTTTTGACTTTTTTGTAAGGGGGGGTACTTACGCATTTTTCAAAATTTCAAAAACGGTCAAAAATCACTTTTGGGCCAAGGAGTGCTGGGAAACGTTCTAAAAACATGTCAGGACTCTCGGCAGAGCCCAAATAGGCCAAAACAGTTGACTTTTGAGAAAAGTCAATTTTTGACTTTTTTGTAAGGGGGGGTGCTTTCGCGTTTTTCAAAATTTCAAAAACGGTCAAAAATCACTTTTGAGCCTAGGAGCGCCGGGAAACGTTCCAAAAACATGTCAGGACTCTTGGCAAAGCCCAAATATGCCAAAAAAAAAGACTTTTGAGAAAAGTCAGTTTTTGACTTTTTTTAAAGGGGGGGGGTGCTTACACATTTTTCAAAATTTCAAAAACGGTCAAAAAAAATGTTTGTGCCAAGGAGCGCCGGGAAACGTTCTAAAAACATGTCAGGACTCTCGGCAGAGCCTAAATATGCCCAAAAAGTTGACTTTGGAGAAAAGTCCATTTTTGACTTTTTTGTAAGGGGGGGGTACTTACGAATTTTTCAAAATGTCAAAAATGGTAAAAAAAAATGTTTGTGCCTAGGAGCGCCGGGAAACGTTCTAAAAACATGTCAGGACTCTCGGCAGAGCCCAAATATGCCCAAAAAGTTGACTTTTGATAAAAGTCAATTTTTGACTTTTTTGTAAGGGGGGGTACTTACGCATTTTTCAAAATTTCAAAAACGGTCAAAAAAAACTTTTGGGCCAAGGAGCGCCGGGAAACGTTCTAAAAACATGTCAGGACTCTCGGCAGAGCCTAAATATGCCCAAAAAGTTGACTTTTGAGAAAAGTCCATTTTTGACTTTTTTGTAAGGGGGGGTACTTACGCATTTTTCAAAATTTCAAAAACGGTAAAAAAAAATGTTTGTGCCAAGGAGCGCCGGGAAACGTTCTAAAAACATGTCAGGACTCTCGGCAGAGCCCAACTATGCCCAAAAAGTTGACTTTTGAGAAAAGTCCATTTTTGACTTTTTTGTAACGGGGGGTACTTACGCATTTTTCAAAATTTCAAAAACGGTCAAAAATCACTTTTGGGCCAAGGAGCGCTTAGAAATGTTCTAAAAACATGTCAGGACTCTCGGCGGAGCCCAAATATGCCCAAAAAGTTGACTTTTGAGAAAAGTCCATTTTGGACTTTTTTGTAAGGGGGGGTACTTACGCATTTTTCAAAATTTCAAAAACGGTAAAAAAAAAAGTTTGTGCCAAGGAGCGCCGGGAAACGTTCTAAAAACATGTCAGGACTCTCGGCAGAGCCCAACTATGCCCAAAAAGTTGACTTTTGAGAAAAGTCCATTTTTGACTTTTTTGTAACGGGGGGTAGTTACGCATTTTTCAAAATTTCAAAAACGGTCAAAAATCACTTTTGGGCCAAGGGGCGCTTAGAAATGTTCTAAAAACATGTCAGGACTCTCGGCGGAGCCCAAATATGCCCAAAAAGTTGACTTTTGAGAAAAGTCCATTTTTGACTTTTTTGTAAGGGGGGGTACTTACGCATTTTTCAAAATTTCAAAAACGGTCAAAAATCACTTTTGGGCCAAGGAGTGCTGGGAAACGTTCTAAAAACATGTCAGGACTCTCGGCAGAGCCCAAATAAGCCAAAACAGTTGACTTTTGAGAAAAGTCCATTTTTGACTTTTTTGTAAGGGGGGGTGCTTTCGCATTTTTCAAAATTTCAAAAACGGTCAAAAATCACTTTTGAGCCTAGGAGCGCCGGGAAACGTTCCAAAAACATGTCAGGACTCTTGGCAAAGCCCAAATATGCCAAAAAAAAATGACTTTTGAGAAAAGTCAGTTTTTGACTTTTTTTTTTAAGGGGGGGGTGCTTACACATTTTTCAAAATTTCAAAAATGGTCAAAAATCACTTTTGGGCCAAGGAGCGCTTAGAAACGTTCTAAAAACATGTCAGGACTCTCGGCAGAGCCCAAATATGCCCAAAAAGTTGACTTTTGATAAAAGTCAATTTTTGACTTTTTTGTAAGGGGGGGTACTTACGCATTTTTCAAAATGTCAAAAACGGTAAAAAATCATTTTTTCGCCAAGGAGCGCCGGGAAACGTTCCAAAAACATGTCAGGACTCTCGGCACAGCCAAATTATGCCCAAAAAGTTGACTTTTGAGAAAAGTCCATTTTTGACTTTTTTGTAAGGGGGGGTACTTACGCATTTTGCAAAATAAAAAAAAAACGGTCAAAAATCACTTTTGGGCCAAGGAGCGCTTAGAAACGTTCTAAAAACATGTCAGGACTCTCGGCAGAGCCCAAATATGCCCAAAAAGTTGACTTTTGAGAAAAGTCCATTTTGGACTTTTTTGTAAGGGGGGGTACTTACGCATTTTTCAAAATTTCAAAAACGGTCAAAAAACACTTTTGGGCCAAGGAGCGCCGGGAAACGTTCTAAAAACATGTCAGGACTCTCGGCAGAGCCTAAATATGCCCAAAAAGTTGACTTTTGAGAAAAGTCCATTTTTGACTTTTTTGTAAGGGGGGGTACTTACGCATTTTTCAAAATTTCAAAAATGGTAAAAAAAAATGTTTGTGCCTAGGAGCGCCGGGAAACGTTCTAAAAACATGTCAGGACTCTCGGCAGAGCCCAAATATGCCCAAAAAGTTGACTTTTGATAAAAGTCAATTTTTGACTTTTTTGTAAGGGGGGGGTACTTACGCATTTTTCAAAATTTCAAAAACGGTCAAAAAAAACTTTTGGGCCAAGGAGCGCCGGAAAACGTTCTAAAAACATGTCAGGACTCTCGGCAGAGCCTAAATATGCCCAAAAAGTTGACTTTTGAGAAAAGTCAATTTTTGACTTTTTTGTAAGGGGGGGTACTTACGCATTTTTCAAAATTTCAAAAACGGTCAAAAAAAAACGTTTGTGCCAAGGAGCGCCGGGAAACGTTCTAAAAACATGTCAGGACTCTCGGAAGAGCCCAATTATGCCCAAAAAGTTGACATTTGAGAAAAGTCCATTTATGACTTTTTTGTAACGGGGGGTACTTACGCATTTTTCAAAATTTCAAAAACGGTCAAAAATCACTTTTGGGCCAAGGAGCGCTTAGAAACGTTCTAAAAACATGTCAGGACTCTCGGCAGAGCCCAAATATGCCCAAAAAGTTGACTTTTGAGAAAAGTCAGTTTTTGACTTTTTTGTAAGGGGGGGTACTTACGCATTTTTCAAAATTTCAAAAACGGTCAAAAAACACTTTTGGGCCAAGGAGCGCCGGGAAACGTTCTAAAAACATGTCAGGACTCTCGGCAGAGCCCAAATATGCAAATAAAGTTGACTTTTGAGAAAAGTCAATTTTTGACTTTTTTGTAAGGGGGGGTACTTACGCATTTTTCAAAATTTCAAAAACGGTCAAAAAAAACGTTTGTGCCAAGGAGCGCCGGGAAACGTTCTAAAAACATGTCAGGACTCTCGGCAGAGCCCAAATATGCCAAAAAAGTTGACTTTTGAGAAAAGTCCATTTTTGACTTTTTTGTAAGGGGGGGTACTTACGCATTTTTCAAAATTTCAAAAACGGTCAAAAATCACTTTTGGGCCAAGGAGCGCTTAGAAACGTTCTAAAAACATGTCAGGACTCTCGGCACAGC
The DNA here is from genome assembly GCF_030265065.1 of Corythoichthys intestinalis. NCBI lineage: Eukaryota > Metazoa > Chordata > Actinopteri > Syngnathiformes > Syngnathidae > Corythoichthys > Corythoichthys intestinalis. Next base: position 38,170,097 of record NC_080404.1, read on the forward strand.
CCAAATAGAACAAAACAATTGACTTTTGAGAAAAGTCAATTTTTGACTTTTTTGTAAGGGGGGGTACTTACGCATTTTTCAAAATTTCAAAAACGGTCAAAAATCACTTTTGGGCCAAGGAGCGCTGGGAAACGTTCTAAAAACATGTCAGGACTCTCGGCAGAGCCCAAATATGCCTAAAAAGTTGACTTTTGAGAAAAGTCCATTTTTGACTTTTTTGTAACGGGGGGTACTTACGCATTTTTCAAAATTTCAAAAACGGTCAAAAATCATATTTTCGCCAAGGAGCGCCGGGAAACGTTCTAAAAACATGTCAGGACTCTCGGCAGAGCCTAAATATGCCCAAAAAGTTGACTTTTGAGAAAAGTCCATTTTTGACTTTTTTGTAAGGGGGGGTACTTACGCATTTTTCAAAATTTCAAAAACGGTAAAAAAAAAAGTTTGTGCCAAGGAGCGCCGGGAAACGTTCTAAAAACATGTCAGGACTCTCGGCAGAGCCCAACTATGCCCAAAAAGTTGACTTTTGAGAAAAGTCCATTTTTGACTTTTTTGTAACGGGGGGTAGTTACGCATTTTTCAAAATTTCAAAAACGGTCAAAAATCACTTTTGGGCCAAGGGGCGCTTAGAAATGTTCTAAAAACATGTCAGGACTCTCGGCGGAGCCCAAATATGCCCAAAAAGTTGACTTTTGAGAAAAGTCCATTTTTGACTTTTTTGTAAGGGGGGGTACTTACGCATTTTTCAAAATTTCAAAAACGGTCAAAAATCACTTTTGGGCCAAGGAGTGCTGGGAAACGTTCTAAAAACATGTCAGGACTCTCGGCAGAGCCCAAATAAGCCAAAACAGTTGACTTTTGAGAAAAGTCCATTTTTGACTTTTTTGTAAGGGGGGGTGCTTTCGCATTTTTCAAAATTTCAAAAACGGTCAAAAATCACTTTTGAGCCTAGGAGCGCCGGGAAACGTTCCAAAAACATGTCAGGACTCTTGGCAAAGCCCAAATATGCCAAAAAAAAATGACTTTTGAGAAAAGTCAGTTTTTGACTTTTTTTTTTAAGGGGGGGGTGCTTACACATTTTTCAAAATTTCAAAAACGGTCAAAAATCACTTTTGGGCCAAGGAGCGCTTAGAAACGTTCTAAAAACATGTCAGGACTCTCGGCAGAGCCCAAATATGCCCAAAAAGTTGACTTTTGATAAAAGTCAATTTTTGACTTTTTTGTAAGGGGGGGTACTTACGCATTTTTCAAAATGTCAAAAACGGTAAAAAATCATTTTTTCGCCAAGGAGCGCCGGGAAACGTTCCAAAAACATGTCAGGACTCTCGGCACAGCCAAATTATGCCCAAAAAGTTGACTTTTGAGAAAAGTCCATTTTTGACTTTTTTGTAAGGGGGGGTACTTACGCATTTTGCAAAATTAAAAAAAAACGGTCAAAAATCACTTTTGGGCCAAGGAGCGCTTAGAAACGTTCTAAAAACATGTCAGGACTCTCGGCAGAGCCCAAATATGCCCAAAAAGTTGACTTTTGATAAAAGTCAATTTTTGACTTTTTTGTAAGGGGGGGTACTTACGCATTTTTCAAAATTTCAAAAACGGTCAAAAATCACTTTTGGGCCAAGGAGCGCTGGGAAACGTTCTAAAAACATGTCAGGACTCTCGGCAGAGCCCAAATTTGCCCAAAAAGTTGACTTTTGAGAAAAGTCAATTTTTGACTTTTTTGTAAGGGGGGGTACTTACGCATTTTTCAAAATTTCAAAAACGGTCAAAAACACTTTTGGGCCAAGGAGCGCCGGGAAACGTTCTAAAAACATGTCAGGACTCTCGGCAGAGCCCAAATATGCCAATAAAGTTGACTTTTGAGAAAAGTCAATTTTTGACTTTTTTGTAAGGGGGGGTACTTACGCATTTTTCAAAATTTCAAAAACGGTCAAAAAAAACGTTTGTGCCAAGGAGCGCCGGGAAATGTTCTAAAAACATGTCAGGACTCTCGGCAGAGGCCAAATATGCCAAAAAAGTTGACTTTTGAGAAAAGTCCATTTTTGACTTTTTTGTAAGGGGGGGTACTTACGCATTTTTCAAAATTTCAAAAACGGTCAAAAATCACTTTTGGGCCAAGGAGCGCTTAGAAACGTTCTAAAAACATGTCAGGACTCTCGGCAGAGCCCAAATATGCCCAAAAAGTTGACTTTTGAGAAAAGTCAATTTTTTGACTTTTTTGTAAGGGGGGGTACTTACGCATTTTTCAAAATTTCAAAAACGGTCAAAAAACACTTTTGGGCCAAGGAGCGCCGGGAAACGTTCTAAAAACACATCAGGACTCTCGGCACAGCCCAAATAGGCCAAAACAGTTGACTTTTGAGAAAAGTCCATTTTTGACTTTTTTGTAAGGGGGGGTACTTACGCTTTTTTCAAAATTTCAAAAACGGTAAAAAAAAATGTTTGTGCCAAGGAGCGCCGGGAAACGTTCTAAAAACATGTCAGGACTCTCGGAAGAGCCCAATTATGCCCAAAAAGTTGACATTTGAGAAAAGTCCATTTTTGACTTTTTTGTAACGGGGGGTACTTACGCATTTTTCAAAATTTCAAAAACGGTCAAAAATCACTTTTGGGCCAAGGAGCGCTTAGAAATGTTCTAAAAACATGTCAGGACTCTCGGCAGAGCCCAAATATGCCAAAAAAGTTGACTTTTGAGAAAAGTCCATTTTTGACTTTTTTGTAAGGGGGGGTACTTACGCATTTTTCAAAATTTCAAAAACGGTCAAAAATCACTTTTGGGCCAAGGAGCGCTTAGAAACGTTGTAAAAACATGTCAGGACTCTCGGCAGAGCCCAAATATGCCCAAAAAGTTGACTTTTGATAAAAGTCAATTTTTGACTTTTTTGTAAGGGGGGGTACTTACGCATTTTTCAAAATTTCAAAAACGGTCAAAAATCACTTTTGGGCCAAGGAGCGCTGGGAAACGTTCTAAAAACATGTCAGGACTCTCGGCAGAGCCCAAATATGCCCAAAAAGTTGACTTTTGAGAAAAGTCAATTTTTGACTTTTTTGTAAGGGGGGGGGGGGGTACTTACGCATTTTTCAAAATTTCAAAAACGGTCAAAAAACACTTTTGGGCCAAGGAGCGCCGGGAAACGTTCTAAAAACACATCAGGACTCTCGGCACAGCCCAAATAGGCCAAAACAGTTGACATTTGAGAAAAGTCCATTTTTGACTTTTTTGTAACGGGGGGTACTTACGCATTTTTCAAAATTTCAAAAACGGTCAAAAATCACTTTTGGGCCAAGGAGCGCTTAGAAATGTTCTAAAAACATGTCAGGACTCTCGGCGGAGCCCAAATATGCCCAAAAAGTTGACTTTTGATAAAAGTCAATTTTTGACTTTTTTGTAAGGGGGGGTACTTACGCATTTTTCAAAATTTCAAAAACGGTCAAAAATCACTTTTGGGCAAAGGAGCGCTGGGAAACGTTCTAAAAACATGTCAGGACTCTCGGCAGAGCCCAAATATGCAAATAAAGTTGACTTTTGAGAAAAGTCAATTTTTGACTTTTTTGTAAGGGGGGGTACTTACGCATTTTTCAAAATTTCAAAAACGGTCAAAAAAAACGTTTGTGCCAAGGAGCGCCGGGAAACGTTCTAAAAACATGTCAGGACTCTCGGCAGAGCCCAAATATGCCAAAAAAGTTGACTTTTGAGAAAAGTCCATTTTTGACTTTTTTGTAAGGGGGGGTACTTACGCATTTTTCAAAATTTCAAAAACGGTCAAAAATCACTTTTGGGCCAAGGAGCGCTGGGAAACGTTCTAAAAACATGTCAGGACTCTCGGCAGAGCCCAAATATGCCCAAAAAGTTGACTTTTGAGAAAAGTCAATTTTTGACTTTTTTGTAAGGGGGGGGGGGGGGGTACTTACGCATTTTTCAAAATTTCAAAAACGGTCAAAAAACACTTTTGGGCCAAGGAGCGCCGGGAAACGTTCTAAAAACACATCAGGACTCTCGGCACAGCCCAAATAGGCCAAAACAGTTGACATTTGAGAAAAGTCCATTTTTGACTTTTTTGTAACGGGGGGTACTTACGCATTTTTCAAAATTTCAAAAACGGTCAAAAATCACTTTTGGGCCAAGGAGCGCTTAGAAATGTTCTAAAAACATGTCAGGACTCTCGGCGGAGCCCAAATATGCCCAAAAAGTTGACTTTTGATAAAAGTCAATTTTTGACTTTTTTGTAAGGGGGGGTACTTACGCATTTTTCAAAATTTCAAAAACGGTCAAAAATCACTTTTGGGCAAAGGAGCGCTGGGAAACGTTCTAAAAACATGTCAGGACTCTCGGCAGAGCCCAAATATGCCCAAAAAGTTGACTTTTGAGAAAAGTCCATTTTTGACTTTTTTGTAAGGGGGGGTACTTACGCATTTTTCAAAATTTCAAAAATGGTAAAAAAAAATGTTTGTGCCTAGGAGCGCCGGGAAACGTTCTAAAAACATGTCAGGACTCTCGGCAGAGCCCAAATATGCCCAAAAAGTTGACTTTTGATAAAAGTCAATTTTTGACTTTTTTGTAAGGGGGGGTACTTACGCATTTTTCAAAATTTCAAAAACGGTCAAAAAAAACTTTTGGGCCAAGGAGCGCCGGGAAACGTTCTAAAAACATGTCAGGACTCTCGGCAGAGCCTAAATATGCCCAAAAAGTTGACTTTTGAGAAAAGTCAATTTTTGACTTTTTTGTAAGGGGGGGTACTTACGCATTTTTCAAAATTTCAAAAACGGTCAAAAAAAAACGTTTGTGCCAAGGAGCGCCGGGAAACGTTCTAAAAACATGTCAGGACTCTCGGAAGAGCCCAATTATGCCCAAAAAGTTGACATTTGAGAAAAGTCCATTTATGACTTTTTTGTAACGGGGGGTACTTACGCATTTTTCAAAATTTCAAAAACGGTCAAAAATCACTTTTGGGCCAAGGAGCGCTTAGAAACGTTCTAAAAACATGTCAGGACTCTCGGCAGAGCCCAAATATGCCCAAAAAGTTGACTTTTGAGAAAAGTCAGTTTTTGACTTTTTTGTAAGGGGGGGTACTTACGCATTTTTCAAAATTTCAAAAACGGTCAAAAAACACTTTTGGGCCAAGGAGCGCCGGGAAACGTTCTAAAAACATGTCAGGACTCTCGGCAGAGCCCAAATATGCAAATAAAGTTGACTTTTGAGAAAAGTCAATTTTTGACTTTTTTGTAAGGGGGGGTACTTACGCATTTTTCAAAATTTCAAAAACGGTCAAAAAAAACGTTTGTGCCAAGGAGCGCCGGGAAACGTTCTAAAAACATGTCAGGACTCTCGGCAGAGCCCAAATATGCCAAAAAAGTTGACTTTTGAGAAAAGTCCATTTTTGACTTTTTTGTAAGGGGGGGTACTTACGCATTTTTCAAAATTTCAAAAACGGTCAAAAATCACTTTTGGGCCAAGGAGCGCTTAGAAACGTTCTAAAAACATGTCAGGACTCTCGGCACAGCCCAAATAGAACAAAACAATTGACTTTTGAGAAAAGTCAATTTTTGACTTTTTTGTAAGGGGGGGTACTTACGCATTTTTCAAAATTTCAAAAACGGTCAAAAATCACTTTTGGGCCAAGGAGCGCTGGGAAACGTTCTAAAAACATGTCAGGACTCTCGGCAGAGCCCAAATATGCCTAAAAAGTTGACTTTTGAGAAAAGTCCATTTTTGACTTTTTTGTAACGGGGGGTACTTACGCATTTTTCAAAATTTCAAAAACGGTCAAAAATCATATTTTCGCCAAGGAGCGCCGGGAAACGTTCTAAAAACATGTCAGGACTCTCGGCAGAGCCTAAATATGCCCAAAAAGTTGACTTTTGAGAAAAGTCCATTTTTGACTTTTTTGTAAGGGGGGGTACTTACGCATTTTTCAAAATTTCAAAAACGGTAAAAAAAAAAGTTTGTGCCAAGGAGCGCCGGGAAACGCTCTAAAAACATGTCAGGACTCTCGGCAGAGCCCAACTATGCCCAAAAAGTTGACTTTTGAGAAAAGTCAATTTTTGACTTTTTTGTAACGGGGGGTAGTTACGCATTTTTCAAAATTTCAAAAACGGTCAAAAATCACTTTTGGGCCAAGGGGCGCTTAGAAATGTTCTAAAAACATGTCAGGACTCTCGGCGGAGCCCAAATATGCCCAAAAAGTTGACTTTTGAGAAAAGTCCATTTTTGACTTTTTTGTAAGGGGGGGTACTTACGCATTTTTCAAAATTTCAAAAACGGTCAAAAATCACTTTTGGGCCAAGGAGTGCTGGGAAACGTTCTAAAAACATGTCAGGACTCTCGGCAGAGCCCAAATAAGCCAAAACAGTTGACTTTTGAGAAAAGTCCATTTTTGACTTTTTTGTAAGGGGGGGTGCTTTCGCATTTTTCAAAATTTCAAAAACGGTCAAAAATCACTTTTGAGCCTAGGAGCGCCGGGAAACGTTCCAAAAACATGTCAGGACTCTTGGCAAAGCCCAAATATGCCAAAAAAAAATGACTTTTGAGAAAAGTCAGTTTTTGACTTTTTTTTTTAAGGGGGGGGTGCTTACACATTTTTCAAAATTTCAAAAATGGTCAAAAATCACTTTTGGGCCAAGGAGCGCTTAGAAACGTTCTAAAAACATGTCAGGACTCTCGGCAGAGCCCAAATATGCCCAAAAAGTTGACTTTTGATAAAAGTCAATTTTTGACTTTTTTGTAAGGGGGGGTACTTACGCATTTTTCAAAATGTCAAAAACGGTAAAAAATCATTTTTTCGCCAAGGAGCGCCGGGAAACGTTCCAAAAACATGTCAGGACTCTCGGCACAGCCAAATTATGCCCAAAAAGTTGACTTTTGAGAAAAGTCCATTTTTGACTTTTTTGTAAGGGGGGGTACTTACGCATTTTGCAAAATAAAAAAAAAACGGTCAAAAATCACTTTTGGGCCAAGGAGCGCTTAGAAACGTTCTAAAAACATGTCAGGACTCTCGGCAGAGCCCAAATATGCCCAAAAAGTTGACTTTTGAGAAAAGTCCATTTTGGACTTTTTTGTAAGGGGGGGTACTTACGCATTTTTCAAAATTTCAAAAACGGTCAAAAAACACTTTTGGGCCAAGGAGCGCCGGGAAACGTTCTAAAAACATGTCAGGACTCTCGGCAGAGCCTAAATATGCCCAAAAAGTTGACTTTTGAGAAAAGTCCATTTTTGACTTTTTTGTAAGGGGGGGTACTTACGCATTTTTCAAAATTTCAAAAATGGTAAAAAAAAATGTTTGTGCCTAGGAGCGCCGGGAAACGTTCTAAAAACATGTCAGGACTCTCGGCAGAGCCCAAATATGCCCAAAAAGTTGACTTTTGATAAAAGTCAATTTTTGACTTTTTTGTAAGGGGGGGTACTTACGCATTTTTCAAAATTTCAAAAACGGTCAAAAAAAACTTTTGGGCCAAGGAGCGCCGGAAAACGTTCTAAAAACATGTCAGGACTCTCGGCAGAGCCTAAATATGCCCAAAAAGTTGACTTTTGAGAAAAGTCAATTTTTGACTTTTTTGTAAGGGGGGGTACTTACGCATTTTTCAAAATTTCAAAAACGGTCAAAAAAAAACGTTTGTGCCAAGGAGCGCCGGGAAACGTTCTAAAAACATGTCAGGACTCTCGGAAGAGCCCAATTATGCCCAAAAAGTTGACATTTGAGAAAAGTCCATTTATGACTTTTTTGTAACGGGGGGTACTTACGCATTTTTCAAAATTTCAAAAACGGTCAAAAATCACTTTTGGGCCAAGGAGCGCTTAGAAACGTTCTAAAAACATGTCAGGACTCTCGGCAGAGCCCAAATATGCCCAAAAAGTTGACTTTTGAGAAAAGTCAGTTTTTGACTTTTTTGTAAGGGGGGGTACTTACGCATTTTTCAAAATTTCAAAAACGGTCAAAAAACACTTTTGGGCCAAGGAGCGCCGGGAAACGTTCTAAAAACATGTCAGGACTCTCGGCAGAGCCTAAATATGCCCAAAAAGTTGACTTTTGAGAAAAGTCCATTTTTGACTTTTTTGTAAGGGGGGGTACTTACGCATTTTTCAAAATTTCAAAAATGGTAAAAAAAAATGTTTGTGCCTAGGAGCGCCGGGAAACGTTCTAAAAACATGTCAGGACTCTCGGCAGAGCCCAAATATGCCCAAAAAGTTGACTTTTGATAAAAGTCAATTTTTGACTTTTTTGTAAGGGGGGGTACTTACGCATTTTTCAAAATTTCAAAAACGGTCAAAAAAAACTTTTGGGCCAAGGAGCGCCGGAAAACGTTCTAAAAACATGTCAGGACTCTCGGCAGAGCCTAAATATGCCCAAAAAGTTGACTTTTGAGAAAAGTCAATTTTTGACTTTTTTGTAAGGGGGGGTACTTACGCATTTTTCAAAATTTCAAAAACGGTCAAAAAAAAACGTTTGTGCCAAGGAGCGCCGGGAAACGTTCTAAAAACATGTCAGGACTCTCGGAAGAGCCCAATTATGCCCAAAAAGTTGACATTTGAGAAAAGTCCATTTATGACTTTTTTGTAACGGGGGGTACTTACGCATTTTTCAAAATTTCAAAAACGGTCAAAAATCACTTTTGGGCCAAGGAGCGCTTAGAAACGTTCTAAAAACATGTCAGGACTCTCGGCAGAGCCCAAATATGCCCAAAAAGTTGACTTTTGAGAAAAGTCAGTTTTTGACTTTTTTGTAAGGGGGGGTACTTACGCATTTTTCAAAATTTCAAAAACGGTCAAAAAACACTTTTGGGCCAAGGAGCGCCGGGAAACGTTCTAAAAACATGTCAGGACTCTCGGCAGAGCCCAAATATGCAAATAAAGTTGACTTTTGAGAAAAGTCAATTTTTGACTTTTTTGTAAGGGGGGGTACTTACGCATTTTTCAAAATTTCAAAAACGGTCAAAAAAAACGTTTGTGCCAAGGAGCGCCGGGAAACGTTCTAAAAACATGTCAGGACTCTCGGCAGAGCCCAAATATGCCAAAAAAGTTGACTTTTGAGAAAAGTCCATTTTTGACTTTTTTGTAAGGGGGGGTACTTACGCATTTTTCAAAATTTCAAAAACGGTCAAAAATCACTTTTGGGCCAAGGAGCGCTGGGAAACGTTCTAAAAACATGTCAGGACTCTCGGCACAGCCCAAATAGAACAAAACAATTGACTTTTGAGAAAAGTCAATTTTTGACTTTTTTGTAAGGGGGGGTACTTACGCATTTTTCAAAATTTCAAAAACGGTCAAAAATCACTTTTGGGCCAAGGAGCGCTGGGAAACGTTCTAAAAACATGTCAGGACTCTCGGCAGAGCCCAAATATGCCTAAAAAGTTGACTTTTGAGAAAAGTCCATTTTTGACTTTTTTGTAACGGGGGGTACTTACGCATTTTTCAAAATTTCAAAAACGGTCAAAAATCATATTTTCGCCAAGGAGCGCCGGGAAACGTTCTAAAAACATGTCAGGACTCTCGGCAGAGCCTAAATATGCCCAAAAAGTTTACTTTTGAGAAAAGTCCATTTTTGACTTTTTTGTAAGGGGGGGTACTTACGCATTTTTCAAAATTTCAAAAACGGTAAAAAAAAAAGTTTGTGCCAAGGAGCGCCGGGAAACGTTCTAAAAACATGTCAGGACTCTCGGCAGAGCCCAACTATGCCCAAAAAGTTGACTTTTGAGAAAAGTCCATTTTTGACTTTTTTGTAACGGGGGGTAGTTACGCATTTTTCAAAATTTCAAAAACGGTCAAAAATCACTTTTGGGCCAAGGGGCGCTTAGAAATGTTCTAAAAACATGTCAGGACTCTCGGCGGAGCCCAAATATGCCCAAAAAGTTGACTTTTGAGAAAAGTCCATTTTTGACTTTTTTGTAAGGGGGGGTACTTACGCATTTTTCAAAATTTCAAAAACGGTCAAAAATCACTTTTGGGCCAAGGAGTGCTGGGAAACGTTCTAAAAACATGTCAGGACTCTCGGCAGAGCCCAAATAAGCCAAAACAGTTGACTTTTGAGAAAAGTCCATTTTTGACTTTTTTGTAAGGGGGGGTGCTTTCGCATTTTTCAAAATTTCAAAAACGGTCAAAAATCACTTTTGAGCCTAGGAGCGCCGGGAAACGTTCCAAAAACATGTCAGGACTCTTGGCAAAGCCCAAATATGCCAAAAAAAAATGACTTTTGAGAAAAGTCAGTTTTTGACTTTTTTTTTTAAGGGGGGGGTGCTTACACATTTTTCAAAATTTCAAAAACGGTCAAAAATCACTTTTGGGCCAAGGAGCGCTTAGAAACGTTCTAAAAACATGTCAGGACTCTCGGCAGAGCCCAAATATGCCCAAAAAGTTGACTTTTGATAAAAGTCAATTTTTGACTTTTTTGTAAGGGGGGGTACTTACGCATTTTTCAAAATGTCAAAAACGGTAAAAAATCATTTTTTCGCCAAGGAGCGCCGGGAAACGTTCCAAAAACATGTCAGGACTCTCGGCACAGCCAAATTATGCCCAAAAAGTTGACTTTTGAGAAAAGTCCATTTTTGACTTTTTTGTAAGGGGGGGTACTTACGCATTTTGCAAAATTAAAAAAAAACGGTCAAAAATCACTTTTGGGCCAAGGAGCGCTTAGAAACGTTCTAAAAACATGTCAGGACTCTCGGCAGAGCCCAAATATGCCCAAAAAGTTGACTTTTGATAAAAGTCAATTTTTGACTTTTTTGTAAGGGGGGGTACTTACGCATTTTTCAAAATTTCAAAAACGGTCAAAAATCACTTTTGGGCCAAGGAGCGCTGGGAAACGTTCTAAAAACATGTCAGGACTCTCGGCAGAGCCCAAATTTGCCCAAAAAGTTGACTTTTGAGAAAAGTCAATTTTTGACTTTTTTGTAAGGGGGGGTACTTACGCATTTTTCAAAATTTCAAAAACGGTCAAAAACACTTTTGGGCCAAGGAGCGCCGGGAAACGTTCTAAAAACATGTCAGGACTCTCGGCAGAGCCCAAATATGCCAATAAAGTTGACTTTTGAGAAAAGTCAATTTTTGACTTTTTTGTAAGGGGGGGTACTTACGCATTTTTCAAAATTTCAAAAACGGTCAAAAAAAACGTTTGTGCCAAGGAGCGCCGGGAAATGTTCTAAAAACATGTCAGGACTCTCGGCAGAGGCCAAATATGCCAAAAAAGTTGACTTTTGAGAAAAGTCCATTTTTGACTTTTTTGTAAGGGGGGGTACTTACGCATTTTTCAAAATTTCAAAAACGGTCAAAAATCACTTTTGGGCCAAGGAGCGCTTAGAAACGTTCTAAAAACATGTCAGGACTCTCGGCAGAGCCCAAATATGCCCAAAAAGTTGACTTTTGAGAAAAGTCAATTTTTTGACTTTTTTGTAAGGGGGGGTACTTACGCATTTTTCAAAATTTCAAAAACGGTCAAAAAACACTTTTGGGCCAAGGAGCGCCGGGAAACGTTCTAAAAACACATCAGGACTCTCGGCACAGCCCAAATAGGCCAAAACAGTTGACTTTTGAGAAAAGTCCATTTTTGACTTTTTTGTAAGGGGGGGTACTTACGCTTTTTTCAAAATTTCAAAAACGGTAAAAAAAAATGTTTGTGCCAAGGAGCGCCGGGAAACGTTCTAAAAACATGTCAGGACTCTCGGAAGAGCCCAATTATGCCCAAAAAGTTGACATTTGAGAAAAGTCCATTTTTGACTTTTTTGTAACGGGGGGTACTTACGCATTTTTCAAAATTTCAAAAACGGTCAAAAATCACTTTTGGGCAAAGGAGCGCTGGGAAACGTTCTAAAAACATGTCAGGACTCTCGGCAGAGCCCAAATATGCAAATAAAGTTGACTTTTGAGAAAAGTCAATTTTTGACTTTTTTGTAAGGGGGGGTACTTACGCATTTTTCAAAATTTCAAAAACGGTCAAAAAAAACGTTTGTGCCAAGGAGCGCCGGGAAACGTTCTAAAAACATGTCAGGACTCTCGGCAGAGCCCAAATATGCCAAAAAAGTTGACTTTTGAGAAAAGTCCATTTTTGACTTTTTTGTAAGGGGGGGTACTTACGCATTTTTCAAAATTTCAAAAACGGTCAAAAATCACTTTTGGGCCAAGGAGCGCTTAGAAACGTTGTAAAAACATGTCAGGACTCTCGGCAGAGCCCAAATATGCCCAAAAAGTTGACTTTTGATAAAAGTCAATTTTTGACTTTTTTGTAAGGGGGGGGTACTTACGCATTTTTCAAAATTTCAAAAACGGTCAAAAATCACTTTTGGGCCAAGGAGCGCTGGGAAACGTTCTAAAAACATGTCAGGACTCTCGGCAGAGCCCAAATATGCCCAAAAAGTTGACTTTTGAGAAAAGTCAATTTTTGACTTTTTTGTAAGGGGGGGGGGGGGGGTACTTACGCATTTTTCAAAATTTCAAAAACGGTCAAAAAACACTTTTGGGCCAAGGAGCGCCGGGAAACGTTCTAAAAACACATCAGGACTCTCGGCACAGCCCAAATAGGCCAAAACAGTTGACATTTGAGAAAAGTCCATTTTTGACTTTTTTGTAACGGGGGGTACTTACGCATTTTTCAAAATTTCAAAAACGGTCAAAAATCACTTTTGGGCCAAGGAGCGCTTAGAAATGTTCTAAAAACATGTCAGGACTCTCGGCGGAGCCCAAATATGCCCAAAAAGTTGACTTTTGATAAAAGTCAATTTTTGACTTTTTTGTAAGGGGGGGTACTTACGCATTTTTCAAAATTTCAAAAACGGTCAAAAATCACTTTTGGGCAAAGGAGCGCTGGGAAACGTTCTAAAAACATGTCAGGACTCTCGGCAGAGCCCAAATATGCAAATAAAGTTGACTTTTGAGAAAAGTCAATTTTTGACTTTTTTGTAAGGGGGGGTACTTACGCATTTTTCAAAATTTCAAAAACGGTAAAAAAAAACGTTTGTGCCAAGGAGCGCCGGGAAACGTTCTAAAAACATGTCAGGACTCTCGGCAGAGCCCAAATATGCCAAAAAAGTTGACTTTTGAGAAAAGTCCATTTTTGACTTTTTCGTAAGGGGGGGTACTTACGCATTTTTCAAAATTTCAAAAACGGTCAAAAATCACTTTTGGGCCAAGGAGCGCTGGGAAACGTTCTAAAAACATGTCAGGACTCTCGGCAGAGCCCAAATATGCCCAAAAAGTTGACTTTTGAGAAAAGTCAATTTTTGACTTTTTTGTAAGGGGGGGGGGGGGTACTTACGCATTTTTCAAAATTTCAAAAACGGTCAAAAAACACTTTTGGGCCAAGGAGCGCCGGGAAACGTTCTAAAAACACATCAGGACTCTCGGCACAGCCCAAATAGGCCAAAACAGTTGACATTTGAGAAAAGTCCATTTTTGACTTTTTTGTAACGGGGGGTACTTACGCATTTTTCAAAATTTCAAAAACGGTCAAAAATCACTTTTGGGCCAAGGAGCGCTTAGAAATGTTCTAAAAACATGTCAGGACTCTCGGCGGAGCCCAAATATGCCCAAAAAGTTGACTTTTGATAAAAGTCAATTTTTGACTTTTTTGTAAGGGGGGGTACTTACGCATTTTTCAAAATTTCAAAAACGGTCAAAAATCACTTTTGGGCAAAGGAGCGCTGGGAAACGTTCTAAAAACATGTCAGGACTCTCGGCAGAGCCCAAATATGCCCAAAAAGTTGACTTTTGAGAAAAGTCCATTTTTGACTTTTTTGTAAGGGGGGGTACTTACGCATTTTTCAAAATTTCAAAAATGGTAAAAAAAAATGTTTGTGCCTAGGAGCGCCGGGAAACGTTCTAAAAACATGTCAGGACTCTCGGCAGAGCCCAAATATGCCCAAAAAGTTGACTTTTGATAAAAGTCAATTTTTGACTTTTTTGTAAGGGGGGGTACTTACGCATTTTTCAAAATTTCAAAAACGGTCAAAAAAAACTTTTGGGCCAAGGAGCGCCGGGAAACGTTCTAAAAACATGTCAGGACTCTCGGCAGAGCCTAAATATGCCCAAAAAGTTGACTTTTGAGAAAAGTCAATTTTTGACTTTTTTGTAAGGGGGGGTACTTACGCATTTTTCAAAATTTCAAAAACGGTCAAAAAAAAACGTTTGTGCCAAGGAGCGCCGGGAAACGTTCTAAAAACATGTCAGGACTCTCGGAAGAGCCCAATTATGCCCAAAAAGTTGACATTTGAGAAAAGTCCATTTATGACTTTTTTGTAACGGGGGGTACTTACGCATTTTTCAAAATTTCAAAAACGGTCAAAAATCACTTTTGGGCCAAGGAGCGCTTAGAAACGTTCTAAAAACATGTCAGGACTCTCGGCAGAGCCCAAATATGCCCAAAAAGTTGACTTTTGAGAAAAGTCAGTTTTTGACTTTTTTGTAAGGGGGGGTACTTACGCATTTTTCAAAATTTCAAAAACGGTCAAAAAACACTTTTGGGCCAAGGAGCGCCGGGAAACGTTCTAAAAACATGTCAGGACTCTCGGCAGAGCCCAAATATGCAAATAAAGTTGACTTTTGAGAAAAGTCAATTTTTGACTTTTTTGTAAGGGGGGGTACTTACGCATTTTTCAAAATTTCAAAAACGGTCAAAAAAAACGTTTGTGCCAAGGAGCGCCGGGAAACGTTCTAAAAACATGTCAGGACTCTCGGCAGAGCCCAAATATGCCAAAAAAGTTGACTTTTGAGAAAAGTCCATTTTTGACTTTTTTGTAAGGGGGGGTACTTACGCATTTTTCAAAATTTCAAAAACGGTCAAAAATCACTTTTGGGCCAAGGAGCGCTTAGAAACGTTCTAAAAACATGTCAGGACTCTCGGCACAGCCCAAATAGAACAAAACAATTGACTTTTGAGAAAAGTCAATTTTTGACTTTTTTGTAAGGGGGGGTACTTACGCATTTTTCAAAATTTCAAAAACGGTCAAAAATCACTTTTGGGCCAAGGAGCGCTGGGAAACGTTCTAAAAACATGTCAGGACTCTCGGCAGAGCCCAAATATGCCTAAAAAGTTGACTTTTGAGAAAAGTCCATTTTTGACTTTTTTGTAACGGGGGGTACTTACGCATTTTTCAAAATTTCAAAAACGGTCAAAAATCATATTTTCGCCAAGGAGCGCCGGGAAACGTTCTAAAAACATGTCAGGACTCTCGGCAGAGCCTAAATATGCCCAAAAAGTTGACTTTTGAGAAAAGTCCATTTTTGACTTTTTTGTAAGGGGGGGTACTTACGCATTTTTCAAAATTTCAAAAACGGTAAAAAAAAAAGTTTGTGCCAAGGAGCGCCGGGAAACGTTCTAAAAACATGTCAGGACTCTCGGCAGAGCCCAACTATGCCCAAAAAGTTGACTTTTGAGAAAAGTCAATTTTTGACTTTTTTGTAACGGGGGGTAGTTACGCATTTTTCAAAATTTCAAAAACGGTCAAAAATCACTTTTGGGCCAAGGGGCGCTTAGAAATGTTCTAAAAACATGTCAGGACTCTCGGCGGAGCCCAAATATGCCCAAAAAGTTGACTTTTGAGAAAAGTCCATTTTTGACTTTTTTGTAAGGGGGGGTACTTACGCATTTTTCAAAATTTCAAAAACGGTCAAAAATCACTTTTGGGCCAAGGAGTGCTGGGAAACGTTCTAAAAACATGTCAGGACTCTCGGCAGAGCCCAAATAAGCCAAAACAGTTGACTTTTGAGAAAAGTCCATTTTTGACTTTTTTGTAAGGGGGGGTGCTTTCGCATTTTTCAAAATTTCAAAAACGGTCAAAAATCACTTTTGAGCCTAGGAGCGCCGGGAAACGTTCCAAAAACATGTCAGGACTCTTGGCAAAGCCCAAATATGCCAAAAAAAAATGACTTTTGAGAAAAGTCAGTTTTTGACTTTTTTTTTTAAGGGGGGGGTGCTTACACATTTTTCAAAATTTCAAAAATGGTCAAAAATCACTTTTGGGCCAAGGAGCGCTTAGAAACGTTCTAAAAACATGTCAGGACTCTCGGCAGAGCCCAAATATGCCCAAAAAGTTGACTTTTGATAAAAGTCAATTTTTGACTTTTTTGTAAGGGGGGGTACTTACGCATTTTTCAAAATGTCAAAAACGGTAAAAAATCATTTTTTCGCCAAGGAGCGCCGGGAAACGTTCCAAAAACATGTCAGGACTCTCGGCACAGCCAAATTATGCCCAAAAAGTTGACTTTTGAGAAAAGTCCATTTTTGACTTTTTTGTAAGGGGGGGTACTTGCGCATTTTGCAAAATAAAAAAAAAACGGTCAAAAATCACTTTTGGGCCAAGGAGCGCTTAGAAACGTTCTAAAAACATGTCAGGACTCTCGGCAGAGCCCAAATATGCCCAAAAAGTTGACTTTTGAGAAAAGTCCATTTTGGACTTTTTTGTAAGGGGGGGTACTTACGCATTTTTCAAAATTTCAAAAACGGTCAAAAAACACTTTTGGGCCAAGGAGCGCCGGGAAACGTTCTAAAAACATGTCAGGACTCTCGGCAGAGCCTAAATATGCCCAAAAAGTTGACTTTTGAGAAAAGTCCATTTTTGACTTTTTTGTAAGGGGGGGTACTTACGCATTTTTCAAAATTTCAAAAATGGTAAAAAAAAATGTTTGTGCCTAGGAGCGCCGGGAAACGTTCTAAAAACATGTCAGGACTCTCGGCAGAGCCCAAATATGCCCAAAAAGTTGACTTTTGATAAAAGTCAATTTTTGACTTTTTTGTAAGGGGGGGTACTTACGCATTTTTCAAAATTTCAAAAACGGTCAAAAAAAACTTTTGGGCCAAGGAGCGCCGGAAAACGTTCTAAAAACATGTCAGGACTCTCGGCAGAGCCTAAATATGCCCAAAAAGTTGACTTTTGAGAAAAGTCAATTTTTGACTTTTTTGTAAGGGGGGGTACTTACGCATTTTTCAAAATTTCAAAAACGGTCAAAAAAAAACGTTTGTGCCAAGGAGCGCCGGGAAACGTTCTAAAAACATGTCAGGACTCTCGGAAGAGCCCAATTATGCCCAAAAAGTTGACATTTGAGAAAAGTCCATTTATGACTTTTTTGTAACGGGGGGTACTTACGCATTTTTCAAAATTTCAAAAACGGTCAAAAATCACTTTTGGGCCAAGGAGCGCTTAGAAACGTTCTAAAAACATGTCAGGACTCTCGGCAGAGCCCAAATATGCCTAAAAAGTTGACTTTTGAGAAAAGTCAGTTTTTGACTTTTTTGTAAGGGGGGGTACTTACGCATTTTTCAAAATTTCAAAAACGGTCAAAAAACACTTTTGGGCCAAGGAGCGCCGGGAAACGTTCTAAAAACATGTCAGGACTCTCGGCAGAGCCCAAATATGCAAATAAAGTTGACTTTTGAGAAAAGTCAATTTTTGACTTTTTTGTAAGGGGGGGTACTTACGCATTTTTCAAAATTTCAAAAACGGTCAAAAAAAACGTTTGTGCCAAGGAGCGCCGGGAAACGTTCTAAAAACATGTCAGGACTCTCGGCAGAGCCCAAATATGCCAAAAAAGTTGACTTTTGAGAAAAGTCCATTTTTGACTTTTTTGTAAGGGGGGGTACTTACGCATTTTTCAAAATTTCAAAAACGGTCAAAAATCACTTTTGGGCCAAGGAGCGCTTAGAAACGTTCTAAAAACATGTCAGGACTCTCGGCACAGCCCAAATAGAACAAAACAATTGACTTTTGAGAAAAGTCAATTTTTGACTTTTTTGTAAGGGGGGGTACTTACGCATTTTTCAAAATTTCAAAAACGGTCAAAAATCACTTTTGGGCCAAGGAGCGCTGGGAAACGTTCTAAAAACATGTCAGGACTCTCGGCAGAGCCCAAATATGCCTAAAAAGTTGACTTTTGAGAAAAGTCCATTTTTGACTTTTTTGTAACGGGGGGTACTTACGCATTTTTCAAAATTTCAAAAACGGTCAAAAATCATATTTTCGCCAAGGAGCGCCGGGAAACGTTCTAAAAACATGTCAGGACTCTCGGCAGAGCCTAAATATGCCCAAAAAGTTGACTTTTGAGAAAAGTCCATTTTTGACTTTTTTGTAAGGGGGGGTACTTACGCATTTTTCAAAATTTCAAAAACGGTAAAAAAAAAAGTTTGTGCCAAGGAGCGCCGGGAAACGTTCTAAAAACATGTCAGGACTCTCGGCAGAGCCCAACTATGCCCAAAAAGTTGACTTTTGAGAAAAGTCCATTTTTGACTTTTTTGTAACGGGGGGTAGTTACGCATTTTTCAAAATTTCAAAAACGGTCAAAAATCACTTTTGGGCCAAGGGGCGCTTAGAAATGTTCTAAAAACATGTCAGGACTCTCGGCGGAGCCCAAATATGCCCAAAAAGTTGACTTTTGAGAAAAGTCCATTTTTGACTTTTTTGTAAGGGGGGGTACTTACGCATTTTTCAAAATTTCAAAAACGGTCAAAAATCACTTTTGGGCCAAGGAGTGCTGGGAAACGTTCTAAAAACATGTCAGGACTCTCGGCAGAGCCCAAATAAGCCAAAACAGTTGACTTTTGAGAAAAGTCCATTTTTGACTTTTTTGTAAGGGGGGGTGCTTTCGCATTTTTCAAAATTTCAAAAACGGTCAAAAATCACTTTTGAGCCTAGGAGCGCCGGGAAACGTTCCAAAAACATGTCAGGACTCTTGGCAAAGCCCAAATATGCCAAAAAAAAATGACTTTTGAGAAAAGTCAGTTTTTGACTTTTTTTTTTAAGGGGGGGGTGCTTACACATTTTTCAAAATTTCAAAAACGGTCAAAAATCACTTTTGGGCCAAGGAGCGCTTAGAAACGTTCTAAAAACATGTCAGGACTCTCGGCAGAGCCCAAATATGCCCAAAAAGTTGACTTTTGATAAAAGTCAATTTTTGACTTTTTTGTAAGGGGGGGTACTTACGCATTTTTCAAAATGTCAAAAACGGTAAAAAATCATTTTTTCGCCAAGGAGCGCCGGGAAACGTTCCAAAAACATGTCAGGACTCTCGGCACAGCCAAATTATGCCCAAAAAGTTGACTTTTGAGAAAAGTCCATTTTTGACTTTTTTGTAAGGGGGGGTACTTACGCATTTTGCAAAATTAAAAAAAAACGGTCAAAAATCACTTTTGGGCCAAGGAGCGCTTAGAAACGTTCTAAAAACATGTCAGGACTCTCGGCAGAGCCCAAATATGCCCAAAAAGTTGACTTTTGATAAAAGTCAATTTTTGACTTTTTTGTAAGGGGGGGTACTTACGCATTTTTCAAAATTTCAAAAACGGTCAAAAATCACTTTTGGGCCAAGGAGCGCTGGGAAACGTTCTAAAAACATGTCAGGACTCTCGGCAGAGCCCAAATTTGCCCAAAAAGTTGACTTTTGAGAAAAGTCAATTTTTGACTTTTTTGTAAGGGGGGGTACTTACGCATTTTTCAAAATTTCAAAAACGGTCAAAAACACTTTTGGGCCAAGGAGCGCCGGGAAACGTTCTAAAAACATGTCAGGACTCTCGGCAGAGCCCAAATATGCCAATAAAGTTGACTTTTGAGAAAAGTCAATTTTTGACTTTTTTGTAAGGGGGGGTACTTACGCATTTTTCAAAATTTCAAAAACGGTCAAAAAAAACGTTTGTGCCAAGGAGCGCCGGGAAATGTTCTAAAAACATTTCAGGACTCTCGGCAGAGGCCAAATATGCCAAAAAAGTTGACTTTTGAGAAAAGTCCATTTTTGACTTTTTTGTAAGGGGGGGTACTTACGCATTTTTCAAAATTTCAAAAACGGTCAAAAATCACTTTTGGGCCAAGGAGCGCTTAGAAACGTTCTAAAAACATGTCAGGACTCTCGGCAGAGCCCAAATATGCCCAAAAAGTTGACTTTTGAGAAAAGTCAATTTTTTGACTTTTTTGTAAGGGGGGGTACTTACGCATTTTTCAAAATTTCAAAAACGGTCAAAAAACACTTTTGGGCCAAGGAGCGCCGGGAAACGTTCTAAAAACACATCAGGACTCTCGGCACAGCCCAAATAGGCCAAAACAGTTGACTTTTGAGAAAAGTCCATTTTTGACTTTTTTGTAAGGGGGGGTACTTACGCTTTTTTCAAAATTTCAAAAACGGTAAAAAAAAATGTTTGTGCCAAGGAGCGCCGGGAAACGTTCTAAAAACATGTCAGGACTCTCGGAAGAGCCCAATTATGCCCAAAAAGTTGACATTTGAGAAAAGTCCATTTTTGACTTTTTTGTAACGGGGGGTACTTACGCATTTTTCAAAATTTCAAAAACGGTCAAAAATCACTTTTGGGCCAAGGAGCGCTTAGAAATGTTCTAAAAACATGTCAGGACTCTCGGCGGAGCCCAAATATGCCCAAAAAGTTGACTTTTGATAAAAGTCAATTTTTGACTTTTTTGTAAGGGGGGGTACTTACGCATTTTTCAAAATTTCAAAAACGGTCAAAAATCACTTTTGGGCAAAGGAGCGCTGGGAAACGTTCTAAAAACATGTCAGGACTCTCGGCAGAGCCCAAATATGCCCAAAAAGTTGACTTTTGAGAAAAGTCCATTTTTGACTTTTTTGTAAGGGGGGGTACTTACGCATTTTTCAAAATTTCAAAAATGGTAAAAAAAAATGTTTGTGCCTAGGAGCGCCGGGAAACGTTCTAAAAACATGTCAGGACTCTCGGCAGAGCCCAAATATGCCCAAAAAGTTGACTTTTGATAAAAGTCAATTTTTGACTTTTTTGTAAGGGGGGGTACTTACGCATTTTTCAAAATTTCAAAAACGGTCAAAAAAAACTTTTGGGCCAAGGAGCGCCGGGAAACGTTCTAAAAACATGTCAGGACTCTCGGCAGAGCCTAAATATGCCCAAAAAGTTGACTTTTGAGAAAAGTCAATTTTTGACTTTTTTGTAAGGGGGGGTACTTACGCATTTTTCAAAATTTCAAAAACGGTCAAAAAAAAACGTTTGTGCCAAGGAGCGCCGGGAAACGTTCTAAAAACATGTCAGGACTCTCGGAAGAGCCCAATTATGCCCAAAAAGTTGACATTTGAGAAAAGTCCATTTATGACTTTTTTGTAACGGGGGGTACTTACGCATTTTTCAAAATTTCAAAAACGGTCAAAAATCACTTTTGGGCCAAGGAGCGCTTAGAAACGTTCTAAAAACATGTCAGGACTCTCGGCAGAGCCCAAATATGCCCAAAAAGTTGACTTTTGAGAAAAGTCAGTTTTTGACTTTTTTGTAAGGGGGGGTACTTACGCATTTTTCAAAATTTCAAAAACGGTCAAAAAACACTTTTGGGCCAAGGAGCGCCGGGAAACGTTCTAAAAACATGTCAGGACTCTCGGCAGAGCCCAAATATGCAAATAAAGTTGACTTTTGAGAAAAGTCAATTTTTGACTTTTTTGTAAGGGGGGGTACTTACGCATTTTTCAAAATTTCAAAAACGGTCAAAAAAAACGTTTGTGCCAAGGAGCGCCGGGAAACGTTCTAAAAACATGTCAGGACTCTCGGCAGAGCCCAAATATGCCAAAAAAGTTGACTTTTGAGAAAAGTCCATTTTTGACTTTTTTGTAAGGGGGGGTACTTACGCATTTTTCAAAATTTCAAAAACGGTCAAAAATCACTTTTGGGCCAAGGAGCGCTTAGAAACGTTCTAAAAACATGTCAGGACTCTCGGCACAGCCCAAATAGAACAAAACAATTGACTTTTGAGAAAAGTCAATTTTTGACTTTTTTGTAAGGGGGGGTACTTACGCATTTTTCAAAATTTCAAAAACGGTCAAAAATCACTTTTGGGCCAAGGAGCGCTGGGAAACGTTCTAAAAACATGTCAGGACTCTCGGCAGAGCCCAAATATGCCTAAAAAGTTGACTTTTGAGAAAAGTCCATTTTTGACTTTTTTGTAACGGGGGGTACTTACGCATTTTTCAAAATTTCAAAAACGGTCAAAAATCATATTTTCGCCAAGGAGCGCCGGGAAACGTTCTAAAAACATGTCAGGACTCTCGGCAGAGCCTAAATATGCCCAAAAAGTTGACTTTTGAGAAAAGTCCATTTTTGACTTTTTTGTAAGGGGGGGTACTTACGCATTTTTCAAAATTTCAAAAACGGTAAAAAAAAAAGTTTGTGCCAAGGAGCGCCGGGAAACGTTCTAAAAACATGTCAGGACTCTCGGCAGAGCCCAACTATGCCCAAAAAGTTGACTTTTGAGAAAAGTCAATTTTTGACTTTTTTGTAACGGGGGGTAGTTACGCATTTTTCAAAATTTCAAAAACGGTCAAAAATCACTTTTGGGCCAAGGGGCGCTTAGAAATGTTCTAAAAACATGTCAGGACTCTCGGCGGAGCCCAAATATGCCCAAAAAGTTGACTTTTGAGAAAAGTCCATTTTTGACTTTTTTGTAAGGGGGGGTACTTACGCATTTTTCAAAATTTCAAAAACGGTCAAAAATCACTTTTGGGCCAAGGAGTGCTGGGAAACGTTCTAAAAACATGTCAGGACTCTCGGCAGAGCCCAAATAAGCCAAAACAGTTGACTTTTGAGAAAAGTCCATTTTTGACTTTTTTGTAAGGGGGGGTGCTTTCGCATTTTTCAAAATTTCAAAAACGGTCAAAAATCACTTTTGAGCCTAGGAGCGCCGGGAAACGTTCCAAAAACATGTCAGGACTCTTGGCAAAGCCCAAATATGCCAAAAAAAAATGACTTTTGAGAAAAGTCAGTTTTTGACTTTTTTTTTTAAGGGGGGGGTGCTTACACATTTTTCAAAATTTCAAAAATGGTCAAAAATCACTTTTGGGCCAAGGAGCGCTTAGAAACGTTCTAAAAACATGTCAGGACTCTCGGCAGAGCCCAAATATGCCCAAAAAGTTGACTTTTGATAAAAGTCAATTTTTGACTTTTTTGTAAGGGGGGGTACTTACGCATTTTTCAAAATGTCAAAAACGGTAAAAAATCATTTTTTCGCCAAGGAGCGCCGGGAAACGTTCCAAAAACATGTCAGGACTCTCGGCACAGCCAAATTATGCCCAAAAAGTTGACTTTTGAGAAAAGTCCATTTTTGACTTTTTTGTAAGGGGGGGTACTTGCGCATTTTGCAAAATAAAAAAAAAACGGTCAAAAATCACTTTTGGGCCAAGGAGCGCTTAGAAACGTTCTAAAAACATGTCAGGACTCTCGGCAGAGCCCAAATATGCCCAAAAAGTTGACTTTTGAGAAAAGTCCATTTTGGACTTTTTTGTAAGGGGGGGTACTTACGCATTTTTCAAAATTTCAAAAACGGTCAAAAAACACTTTTGGGCCAAGGAGCGCCGGGAAACGTTCTAAAAACATGTCAGGACTCTCGGCAGAGCCTAAATATGCCCAAAAAGTTGACTTTTGAGAAAAGTCCATTTTTGACTTTTTTGTAAGGGGGGGTACTTACGCATTTTTCAAAATTTCAAAAATGGTAAAAAAAAATGTTTGTGCCTAGGAGCGCCGGGAAACGTTCTAAAAACATGTCAGGACTCTCGGCAGAGCCCAAATATGCCCAAAAAGTTGACTTTTGATAAAAGTCAATTTTTGACTTTTTTGTAAGGGGGGGTACTTACGCATTTTTCAAAATTTCAAAAACGGTCAAAAAAAACTTTTGGGCCAAGGAGCGCCGGAAAACGTTCTAAAAACATGTCAGGACTCTCGGCAGAGCCTAAATATGCCCAAAAAGTTGACTTTTGAGAAAAGTCAATTTTTGACTTTTTTGTAAGGGGGGGTACTTACGCATTTTTCAAAATTTCAAAAACGGTCAAAAAAAAACGTTTGTGCCAAGGAGCGCCGGGAAACGTTCTAAAAACATGTCAGGACTCTCGGAAGAGCCCAATTATGCCCAAAAAGTTGACATTTGAGAAAAGTCCATTTATGACTTTTTTGTAACGGGGGGTACTTACGCATTTTTCAAAATTTCAAAAACGGTCAAAAATCACTTTTGGGCCAAGGAGCGCTTAGAAACGTTCTAAAAACATGTCAGGACTCTCGGCAGAGCCCAAATATGCCCAAAAAGTTGACTTTTGAGAAAAGTCAGTTTTTGACTTTTTTGTAAGGGGGGGTACTTACGCATTTTTCAAAATTTCAAAAACGGTCAAAAAACACTTTTGGGCCAAGGAGCGCCGGGAAACGTTCTAAAAACATGTCAGGACTCTCGGCAGAGCCCAAATATGCAAATAAAGTTGACTTTTGAGAAAAGTCAATTTTTGACTTTTTTGTAAGGGGGGGTACTTACGCATTTTTCAAAATTTCAAAAACGGTCAAAAAAAACGTTTGTGCCAAGGAGCGCCGGGAAACGTTCTAAAAACATGTCAGGACTCTCGGCAGAGCCCAAATATGCCAAAAAAGTTGACTTTTGAGAAAAGTCCATTTTTGACTTTTTTGTAAGGGGGGGTACTTACGCATTTTTCAAAATTTCAAAAACGGTCAAAAATCACTTTTGGGCCAAGGAGCGCTTAGAAACGTTCTAAAAACATGTCAGGACTCTCGGCACAGCCCAAATAGAACAAAACAATTGACTTTTGAGAAAAGTCAATTTTTGACTTTTTTGTAAGGGGGGGTACTTACGCATTTTTCAAAATTTCAAAAACGGTCAAAAATCACTTTTGGGCCAAGGAGCGCTGGGAAACGTTCTAAAAACATGTCAGGACTCTCGGCAGAGCCCAAATATGCCTAAAAAGTTGACTTTTGAGAAAAGTCCATTTTTGACTTTTTTGTAACGGGGGGTACTTACGCATTTTTCAAAATTTCAAAAACGGTCAAAAATCATATTTTCGCCAAGGAGCGCCGGGAAACGTTCTAAAAACATGTCAGGACTCTCGGCAGAGCCTAAATATGCCCAAAAAGTTGACTTTTGAGAAAAGTCCATTTTTGACTTTTTTGTAAGGGGGGGTACTTACGCATTTTTCAAAATTTCAAAAACGGTAAAAAAAAAAGTTTGTGCCAAGGAGCGCCGGGAAACGTTCTAAAAACATGTCAGGACTCTCGGCAGAGCCCAACTATGCCCAAAAAGTTGACTTTTGAGAAAAGTCCATTTTTGACTTTTTTGTAACGGGGGGTAGTTACGCATTTTTCAAAATTTCAAAAACGGTCAAAAATCACTTTTGGGCCAAGGGGCGCTTAGAAATGTTCTAAAAACATGTCAGGACTCTCGGCGGAGCCCAAATATGCCCAAAAAGTTGACTTTTGAGAAAAGTCCATTTTTGACTTTTTTGTAAGGGGGGGTACTTACGCATTTTTCAAAATTTCAAAAACGGTCAAAAATCACTTTTGGGCCAAGGAGTGCTGGGAAACGTTCTAAAAACATGTCAGGACTCTCGGCAGAGCCCAAATAAGCCAAAACAGTTGACTTTTGAGAAAAGTCCATTTTTGACTTTTTTGTAAGGGGGGGTGCTTTCGCATTTTTCAAAATTTCAAAAACGGTCAAAAATCACTTTTGAGCCTAGGAGCGCCGGGAAACGTTCCAAAAACATGTCAGGACTCTTGGCAAAGCCCAAATATGCCAAAAAAAAATGACTTTTGAGAAAAGTCAGTTTTTGACTTTTTTTTTTAAGGGGGGGGTGCTTACACATTTTTCAAAATTTCAAAAACGGTCAAAAATCACTTTTGGGCCAAGGAGCGCTTAGAAACGTTCTAAAAACATGTCAGGACTCTCGGCAGAGCCCAAATATGCCCAAAAAGTTGACTTTTGATAAAAGTCAATTTTTGACTTTTTTGTAAGGGGGGGTACTTACGCATTTTTCAAAATGTCAAAAACGGTAAAAAATCATTTTTTCGCCAAGGAGCGCCGGGAAACGTTCCAAAAACATGTCAGGACTCTCGGCACAGCCAAATTATGCCCAAAAAGTTGACTTTTGAGAAAAGTCCATTTTTGACTTTTTTGTAAGGGGGGGTACTTACGCATTTTGCAAAATTAAAAAAAAACGGTCAAAAATCACTTTTGGGCCAAGGAGCGCTTAGAAACGTTCTAAAAACATGTCAGGACTCTCGGCAGAGCCCAAATATGCCCAAAAAGTTGACTTTTGATAAAAGTCAATTTTTGACTTTTTTGTAAGGGGGGGTACTTACGCATTTTTCAAAATTTCAAAAACGGTCAAAAATCACTTTTGGGCCAAGGAGCGCTGGGAAACGTTCTAAAAACATGTCAGGACTCTCGGCAGAGCCCAAATTTGCCCAAAAAGTTGACTTTTGAGAAAAGTCAATTTTTGACTTTTTTGTAAGGGGGGGTACTTACGCATTTTTCAAAATTTCAAAAACGGTCAAAAACACTTTTGGGCCAAGGAGCGCCGGGAAACGTTCTAAAAACATGTCAGGACTCTCGGCAGAGCCCAAATATGCCAATAAAGTTGACTTTTGAGAAAAGTCAATTTTTGACTTTTTTGTAAGGGGGGGTACTTACGCATTTTTCAAAATTTCAAAAACGGTCAAAAAAAACGTTTGTGCCAAGGAGCGCCGGGAAATGTTCTAAAAACATTTCAGGACTCTCGGCAGAGGCCAAATATGCCAAAAAAGTTGACTTTTGAGAAAAGTCCATTTTTGACTTTTTTGTAAGGGGGGGTACTTACGCATTTTTCAAAATTTCAAAAACGGTCAAAAATCACTTTTGGGCCAAGGAGCGCTTAGAAACGTTCTAAAAACATGTCAGGACTCTCGGCAGAGCCCAAATATGCCCAAAAAGTTGACTTTTGAGAAAAGTCAATTTTTTGACTTTTTTGTAAGGGGGGGTACTTACGCATTTTTCAAAATTTCAAAAACGGTCAAAAAACACTTTTGGGCCAAGGAGCGCCGGGAAACGTTCTAAAAACACATCAGGACTCTCGGCACAGCCCAAATAGGCCAAAACAGTTGACTTTTGAGAAAAGTCCATTTTTGACTTTTTTGTAAGGGGGGGTACTTACGCTTTTTTCAAAATTTCAAAAACGGTAAAAAAAAATGTTTGTGCCAAGGAGCGCCGGGAAACGTTCTAAAAACATGTCAGGACTCTCGGAAGAGCCCAATTATGCCCAAAAAGTTGACATTTGAGAAAAGTCCATTTTTGACTTTTTTGTAACGGGGGGTACTTACGCATTTTTCAAAATTTCAAAAACGGTCAAAAATCACTTTTGGGCCAAGGAGCGCTTAGAAATGTTCTAAAAACATGTCAGGACTCTCGGCGGAGCCCAAATATGCCCAAAAAGTTGACTTTTGATAAAAGTCAATTTTTGACTTTTTTGTAAGGGGGGGTACTTACGCATTTTTCAAAATTTCAAAAACGGTCAAAAATCACTTTTGGGCAAAGGAGCGCTGGGAAACGTTCTAAAAACATGTCAGGACTCTCGGCAGAGCCCAAATATGCAAATAAAGTTGACTTTTGAGAAAAGTCAATTTTTGACTTTTTTGTAAGGGGGGGTACTTACGCATTTTTCAAAATTTCAAAAACGGTCAAAAAAAATGTTTGTGCCAAGGAGCGCCGGGAAACGTTCTAAAAACATGTCAGGACTCTCGGCAGAGCCCAAATATGCCAAAAAAGTTGACTTTTGAGAAAAGTCCATTTTTGACTTTTTTGTAAGGGGGGGTACTTACGCATTTTTCAAAATTTCAAAAACGGTCAAAAATCACTTTTGGGCCAAGGAGCGCTTAGAAACGTTGTAAAAACATGTCAGGACTCTCGGCAGAGCCCAAATATGCCCAAAAAGTTGACTTTTGATAAAAGTCAATTTTTGACTTTTTTGTAAGGGGGGGTACTTACGCATTTTTCAAAATTTCAAAAACGGTCAAAAATCACTTTTGGGCCAAGGAGCGCTGGGAAACGTTCTAAAAACATGTCAGGACTCTCGGCAGAGCCCAAATATGCCCAAAAAGTTGACTTTTGAGAAAAGTCAATTTTTGACTTTTTTGTAAGGGGGGGGGGGGGGGTACTTACGCATTTTTCAAAATTTCAAAAACGGTCAAAAAACACTTTTGGGCCAAGGAGCGCCGGGAAACGTTCTAAAAACACATCAGGACTCTCGGCACAGCCCAAATAGGCCAAAACAGTTGACATTTGAGAAAAGTCCATTTTTGACTTTTTTGTAACGGGGGGTACTTACGCATTTTTCAAAATTTCAAAAACGGTCAAAAATCACTTTTGGGCCAAGGAGCGCTTAGAAATGTTCTAAAAACATGTCAGGACTCTCGGCGGAGCCCAAATATGCCCAAAAAGTTGACTTTTGATAAAAGTCAATTTTTGACTTTTTTGTAAGGGGGGGTACTTACGCATTTTTCAAAATTTCAAAAACGGTCAAAAATCACTTTTGGGCAAAGGAGCGCTGGGAAACGTTCTAAAAACATGTCAGGACTCTCGGCAGAGCCCAAATATGCAAATAAAGTTGACTTTTGAGAAAAGTCAATTTTTGACTTTTTTGTAAGGGGGGGTACTTACGCATTTTTCAAAATTTCAAAAACGGTCAAAAAAAACGTTTGTGCCAAGGAGCGCCGGGAAACGTTCTAAAAACATGTCAGGACTCTCGGCAGAGCCCAAATATGCCAAAAAAGTTGACTTTTGAGAAAAGTCCATTTTTGACTTTTTTGTAAGGGGGGGTACTTACGCATTTTTCAAAATTTCAAAAACGGTCAAAAATCACTTTTGGGCCAAGGAGCGCTGGGAAACGTTCTAAAAACATGTCAGGACTCTCGGCAGAGCCCAAATATGCCCAAAAAGTTGACTTTTGAGAAAAGTCAATTTTTGACTTTTTTGTAAGGGGGGGGGGGGGGGTACTTACGCATTTTTCAAAATTTCAAAAACGGTCAAAAAACACTTTTGGGCCAAGGAGCGCCGGGAAACGTTCTAAAAACACATCAGGACTCTCGGCACAGCCCAAATAGGCCAAAACAGTTGACATTTGAGAAAAGTCCATTTTTGACTTTTTTGTAACGGGGGGTACTTACGCATTTTTCAAAATTTCAAAAACGGTCAAAAATCACTTTTGGGCCAAGGAGCGCTTAGAAATGTTCTAAAAACATGTCAGGACTCTCGGCGGAGCCCAAATATGCCCAAAAAGTTGACTTTTGATAAAAGTCAATTTTTGACTTTTTTGTAAGGGGGGGTACTTACGCATTTTTCAAAATTTCAAAAACGGTCAAAAATCACTTTTGGGCAAAGGAGCGCTGGGAAACGTTCTAAAAACATGTCAGGACTCTCGGCAGAGCCCAAATATGCAAATAAAGTTGACTTTTGAGAAAAGTCAATTTTTGACTTTTTTGTAAGGGGGGGTACTTACGCATTTTTCAAAATTTCAAAAACGGTCAAAAAAAACGTTTGTGCCAAGGAGCGCCGGGAAACGTTCTAAAAACATGTCAGGACTCTCGGCAGAGCCCAAATATGCCAAAAAAGTTGACTTTTGAGAAAAGTCCATTTTTGACTTTTTTGTAAGGGGGGGTACTTACGCATTTTTCAAAATTTCAAAAACGGTCAAAAATCACTTTTGGGCCAAGGAGCGCTTAGAAACGTTGTAAAAACATGTCAGGACTCTCGGCAGAGCCCAAATATGCCCAAAAAGTTGACTTTTGATAAAAGTCAATTTTTGACTTTTTTGTAAGGGGGGGTACTTACGCATTTTTCAAAATTTCAAAAACGGTCAAAAATCACTTTTGGGCCAAGGAGCGCTGGGAAACGTTCTAAAAACATGTCAGGACTCTCGGCAGAGCCCAAATATGCCCAAAAAGTTGACTTTTGAGAAAAGTCAATTTTTGACTTTTTTGTAAGGGGGGGGGGGGGTACTTACGCATTTTTCAAAATTTCAAAAACGGTCAAAAAACACTTTTGGGCCAAGGAGCGCCGGGAAACGTTCTAAAAACACATCAGGACTCTCGGCACAGCCCAAATAGGCCAAAACAGTTGACTTTTGAGAAAAGTCCATTTTTGACTTTTTTTGTAAGGGGGGGTACTTACGCATTTTTCAAAATTTCAAAAACGGTAAAAAAAAATGTTTGTGCCAAGGAGCGCCGGGAAACGTTCTAAAAACATGTCAGGACTCTCGGCACAGCCCAAATAGGCCAAAAAGTTGACTTTTGAGAAAAGTCAATTTTTGACTTTTTTGTAAGGGGGGGTACTTACGCATTTTTCAAAATTTCAAAAACGGTCAAAAAAAACGTTTGTGCCAAGGAGCGCCGGGTGTTATGACCCTGTGGGTCAATTGTTCTTTTTACTGCTTTTTCCACTGTGTGTGTGCGTGAGTTTGGTGGCTAATTGAATGAATTAGGTGCAGGTGCTGCTGATTCAACCACTCCTGATTGGTGACCCCTCATTGGCCAAGGTGTGGACTTCCTGGCCTATTTAAGAAGCCTGCCACCAGCACTCGTCCTCCTCGTCAGCCAGACCAGCATTCAGAAACGCCAGTTTGTGTGTTCGGTTCAGCAGTGATTTCTGTTCGAATAATCTTTGTACATATTGTAAATAGTTGAGCAGTAATGTAGGAGGGAGATGCCTTTTTGTTTTGCACAGTTTTCTCCTGTTTTTGTTGCAAGGAGGTAGGTAAAGGAAATGTCTTTAATTTGACCTTTTTAGTTTTGTTAGGGAAGACAGGGTTTTCATAGATTGTTTTGTTTGTTATTTTGGCGACTGTCTCCCTCTGAGCCAAATAAAGAAACTGCTCTTGACTTTTTTTTGTTTTCACTGGCTTTTCTGGGTGAGGGTTTGACGGGAGGAGCACACCCAATGTTGCGTCCTGAAACCCCTAGACCGGGGCGTAACATGATTTGGGGGCTCGTCCGTTGCTTTTTTTATCGTCGTTCGTCGCCTTTCCTGGTGAGTGTCTTTGGTTGTTTTCTGCCTCGTTGGCTGCTTTTGGTTGGCAGTTTTTTCTTTTTGGTGGTGGCGACTATGGAATTTAATGTAGAGGATTTTGTTATCAATCCGACCGTACAGGTACTTGAGAAATGTAGAAAGGACGATCTTGTTTTAATTGCACACGCTTTTGAGGTGATTGTGCCTCCTAACATCAGGAAACCTGAACTACGTGAGCTCCTGTTCAATGTGTTAAAAGACAGGGGTTTGTTTGGTGAGCCAGCCCCGACAGAGGGGCCAGGTGCTGTGCCTGGTGTTCCCCCACTCCGTACCTCCCCAAGTCAGGCTGCTATGTCGGCCGAGGAGCTGAGGATAACGCTTCGCATAAAAGAGGTTGAGGTGAGACACAAGGAGTTGGAGGTGGAAGCCATGCATCTTCGGGTGAAAGCTCTGGAGCTAGAGCGGGGTGCGGCTCCCACAGCCAGCCCCTCGACCCCACAGTCACCGCTCACAGGTATGCCTCATGAAGGGTTTGATGTTAGCCGGCACATCGCATTAGTTCCACCTTTCAGAGAGTCTGAAGTGGACTCGTACTTTAATGTGTTCGAACGTGTTGCAGCTACATTGAATTGGCCAAAAAAAGTGTGGCCCTTATTGCTTCAATGTAGATTAGTTGGAAAAGCCCAGGAAGTGTGCACCTCGCTGTCTTTAGAAGACGGCCTAAATTACGATGTTGTGAAAGCCACCGTCCTTCGCGCGTATGAGTTAGTGCCAGAGGCATATAGGCAAAAATTTAGAAAATGTGGAAAAACTGCCACCCAAACCTATGTAGAGTTCGCGAGGGAGAAAACTACTTTGTTCGACAGATGGTGCCAAGCTAGCAAGATTAAGAATTTCGACAATTTACGTGAGTTAATATTGATGGAAGAATTTAAAAATTGTCTTCCTGAGAGAATAGTCGTTTATTTAAATGAACAGAAAACCACCTGCCTTACTGACGCCGCGGTACTGGCAGATGAGTTCGCATTGACACACAAACATGTGTCCTCACCAATAACCCGTCGTGATTCAGCTACCATTGACAAACCTCGATCCCCTAAAACCTATCGCCGTAACCCTGTCACCGTTTCTTCAGTTACAGAAACCCGTGAATGTTTTTACTGCCATGAGCGAGGACACCTGATTGGCTCCTGCCCCATCTTGAAAAGAAAAGAATCTAAAAGCGCCAAACCACCATCCTCAATAGCATCAGTTCAGACCAGAAAATCTGCTGCTAGCGTGAATCTAGCAACACCAAAACACCAGGTTGACGCAGATTTTCAACCATTCGTCTCAAAAGGTTCAGTAACATTGGAAAACACAAAGCCGGTCGCTATCACTATTCTGCGGGATACTGGGGCAAAGCAATCGATTATTCGTGGGGATGTTCTCCCTTTTTCACCTGAGTCTTATTCTGGCTCAGATATTTTAATGTTGGGTGTAAAACTGAGTGAAGTGCGTGCACCTTTGCATTTTCTGTATTTGACATCTTGTTTTGTAACAGGCAAAGTAAAAATTGCAGTTAGACCCCAGCTCCCGATCGATGGAGTTGATTTGATACTCGGGAATGATTTGGCCGGTGGGAAAGTCTACCCTTCTCCCGAGGTAATCGAAAATCCGTGTTCTGAAAGACATGTTCCTGATCAGGTGGGGGCAGATCTACCTTTATTTCCTGTGTGTGCTGTGACTCGTGCTCAGGCACGAAAAATGGGTGACTTGGTGGATCTTAGTGACACATTTTTGTGCTCTAACAATCCAACAAAGACACTCCCAACCCGTAAAAAAGTAGTTCCTATTAAGTCTCATTCTGTTAATGATGATCTGACACTATCAGTAGACAAAGATCAGCTAATCGCAGCCCAAAATGGCGACAGTAGTTTGTCTCATTGTTTTGCCTTGATCAAGAATCCCAAAAGCCTAAAATAAGTTTCTTACCACCTTGAAAATGGGGTCCTAATGCGCCTCTGGTCGCCTAGTTCAGGTTTTACGCACGACTCTGTGTGCCAAATTGTCGTCCCAAAACCTTTTCGTACCCAAGTTCTGTGTTTGGCCCATGATCATTGTATGTCTGGCCATTTAGGTGTTAGAAAAACCTATAACCGCATCCTCCGTTTTTTTTTCTGGCCAGGACTAAAATCTGATGTTGTGAAATATTGTCAATCCTGTCATACTTGTCAAGTGTCTGGTAAACCTAACCAAGTAGTTTCTGCTGCACCCCTTAGGCCAATTCCTGTTGTTGGTGAACCCTTCTCGCATGTTATTGTAGACTGTGTTGGTCCCCTTCCACGAACCAAATCAGGTAACATTTATATTTTAACTATCATGTGTGCTTCTACTCGCTTCCCTGAGGCTATCCCCTTGCGCTCTCTGAAAACCCGCGCCATTGTAAAAGCACTGGTAAAGTTCTTTTCTACATTCGGCCTTCCGAAAAGCATTCAAAGTGACCAAGGGTCAAATTTCATGTCTAAAGTCTTTGCTCAAGTCATGTCAGAGCTCAATATTAAACATCATGCTTCCAGTGCCTACCATCCCGAGAGTCAGGGTGCATTAGAAAGGTTTCACCAAACACTTAAAAGTATGCTTTGTAAATTCTGTACTGAGTCAAACAGAGAATGGGATGAAGGTCTACCTTTGCTGCTATTCGCCATTCGAGAAACTCCTCAAGAATCCCTTGGCTTTAGTCCAGCCGATTTAGTTTTTGGCCACACTGTACGTGGACCATTGCGCTTACTTCGTGAAAAGTGGCTTTCTGATAACTCAAACCCTGAACAAAACATGTTAGACTATGTTAGCTCTTTCCGAGAAAGACTGCATCATGCATGCGATTTGGCCCGTAATTCAATGAAGGTTGCCCAAAGCAACATGAAAATCCGTTATGACAAAAAGGCCGTAGTGCGAACTTTTCAGCCTGGTGACCAGGTTCTTGTGTTGTTGCCCATCGTGGGTGCTGCGTTGCGTTCAAAATTCTCTGGCCTGTATGTTATAGACCGAAAACTTAGTGAAACAGATTATGTACTTCAGACCCCTGATCGCAGGAAAAAGACTCGTGTATGTCACATCAACATGTTAAAACCATATATCGACCGTGATAAGAGTACCGCTGCCCCTATTACTGCTTTGTCTGCTGCACAGCCACCGTACCATCCTAGTGTTGATGGGCTGAATGAAAAACACAGCTCCACATCCTGTGCACGCCTTCAAAACTCTGAGGTCTTGATGAATCTGGAGGTATACTTAGCGCACCTTTCAAGCCCTGCTCGCTCTGACATATGTAATCTCATCCACAGATATTCGCGCTTGTTTCAAGACATCCCCTCCCAGACAAAGGTCTTGGAACATGACATTGATGTGGAGGATCATAAGCCAATCAAACAGCATGCCTATCGTGTGAATCCGACAAAACGTGCCATGATGGAGAAAGAAGTAAGGTATCTTCTTGATCATGGGTTCGCCGTCCCAAGCTGTAGCGCTTGGAGCTCCCCTTCGCTGCTCGTACCAAAACCTGATCAGACATCACGTTTCTGTACCGATTACCGCAAAGTTAATGCCATCACTAAACCTGACTCGTTCCCATTACCTCGAATGGATGACTGTGTTGATAGGCTAGGCTCTGCTAAATTTGTGACCAAATTAGACCTTCTCAAAGGCTATTGGCAGGTCCCGCTAACAAAACGTGCTTCGGAAATAAGTGCCTTTGTCACCCCTGATCATTTTTTACAGTACACAGTCATGCCATTCGGACTTCGAAATGCACCAGCTACTTTCCAACGGCTGATGAATATTGTTTTAGGTAGCGTTCGTAATTGTGAGGTCTATCTAGACGACATAGTTGCCTATTCTCAAACATGGCCTGAACATATGAAAACTCTTGGTGAAATATTTGATCGTTTATGTGCTGCCTCTCTGACATTAAATTTAGCAAAATGTGAATTCGGTAAAGCAACCATTACCTATCTGGGGAAAAAGGTCGGTCAGGGCCAGGTTTGCCCTGTACTGGCAAAGGTTCAGGCCATCATTGATTTTCCAGCACCCCAAAACCGCCGTGACCTCAGGCGTTTTTTGGGGATGGCTGGGTATTACCGGGCATTCTGTAAAAATTTCGCTGACGTTGTTGCTCCACTGACTAGTCTGACCAGCACCAAATCCCCTTTTCGTTGGTCCGATAACTGTCAGCTCGCGTTTGAAGCCACTAAAGTCCTCCTCTGTAGTGCGCCTGTGCTCTCAGCCCCGAACTTCGCTCGCCCCTTTAAAGTAGAGGTCGACGCCAGCGCACTTGGTGCAGGTGCCGTCCTCCTGCAGGAAGACGACCGTAATGTTAATCACCCAGTTTGTTACTTTTCGAAAAAGTTTAATAAACACCAGTTACACTACAGCACTATAGAAAAGGAGGCTCTGGCCTTGTTACTGGCTTTACAACATTTTGAGGTGTACATCGGGTCAAGCTCTGTGCCCACTCTTGTATTCACTGACCATAACCCACTCGTGTTTTTGACTCAGATGCAGAATAGCAACCAACGTCTGATGCGCTGGTCCTTGTTACTGCAGGATTTCAACATCGAGGTTCATCATAAAAAAGGAAATGAAAATGTACTGGCTGATGCATTATCCCGAGCACTCTGAATCGCACATTTACACTGGGGGGTAAATGTCCGATTTTTAGGTGGTGGGGTGTTATGACCCTGTGGGTCAATTGTTCTTTTTACTGCTTTTTCCACTGTGTGTGTGCGTGAGTTTGGTGGCTAATTGAATGAATTAGGTGCAGGTGCTGCTGATTCAACCACTCCTGATTGGTGACCCCTCATTGGCCAAGGTGTGGACTTCCTGGCCTATTTAAGAAGCCTGCCACCAGCACTCGTCCTCCTCGTCAGCCAGACCAGCATTCAGAAACGCCAGTTTGTGTGTTCGGTTCAGCAGTGATTCCTGTTTGAATAATCTTTGTACATATTGTAAATAGTTGAGCAGTAATGTAGGAGGGAGATGCCTTTTTGTTTTGCAGTTTTCTCCTGTTTTTGTTGCAAGGAGGTAGGTAAAGGAAATGTCTTTAATTTGACCTTTTTAGTTTTGTTAGGGAAGACAGGGTTTTCATAGATTGTTTTGTTTGTTATTTTGGCGACTGTCTCCCTCTGAGCCAAATAAAGAAACTGCTCTTGACTTTTTTTCGTTTTCACTGGCTTTTCTGGGTGAGGGTTTGACGGGAGGAGCACACCCAATGTTGCGTCCTGAAACCCCTAGACCGGGGCGTAACACCGGGAAACGTTCTAAAAACATGTCAGGACTCTCGGCAGAGCCCAAATAGGCCAAAACAGTTGACTTTTGAGAAAAGTCCATTTTTGACTTTTTTGTAAGGGGGGGGTACTTACGCATTTTTCAAAATGTCAAAAACGGTAAAAAATCACTTTTGGGCCAAGGAGCGCTTAGAAACGTTCTAAAAACATGTCAGGACTCTCGGCAGAGCCCAAATATGCCCAAAAAGTTGACTTTTGATAAAAGTCAATTTTTGACTTTTTTGTAAGGGAGGGGGGGGTACTTACGCATTTTTCAAAATTTCAAAAACTGTAAAAAAAAATGTTTGTGCCAAGGAGCGCCGGGAAACGTTCTAAAAACATGTCAGGACTCTCGGCACAGCCCAAATAGGCCAAAACAGTTGACTTTTGAGAAAAGTCAATTTTTGACTTTTTTGTAAGGGGGGGGGGGGTACTTACGCATTTTTCAAAAACGGTCAAAAAACACTTTTGGGCCAAGGAGCGCCGGGAAACGTTCTAAAAACATGTCAGGACTCTCGGCAGAGGCCAAATATGCCCAAAAAGTTGACTTTTTTGTAAGGGGGGGTACTTACGCATTTTTCAAAATTTCAAAAACGGTCAAAAAACACTTTTGGGCCAAGGAGCGCCAGGAAACGTTCTAAAAACACATCAGGACTCTCGGCACAGCCCAAAACAGTTGACTTTTTTGTAAGGGGGGGTACTTACGCATTTTTCAAAATTTCAAAAACGGTAAAAAAAAATGTTTGTGCCAAGGAGCGCCGGGAAACGTTCTAAAAACACGTCAGGACTCTCGGCACAGCCCAAATAGGCCAAAACAGTTGACTTTTGAGAAAAGTCCATTTTTGACTTTTTTTGTAAGGGGGGGTACTTACGCATTTTTCAAAATTTCAAAAACGGTCAAAAAACACTTTTGGGCCAAGGAGCGCCGGGAAACGTTCTAAAAACATGTCAGGACTCTCGGAAGAGCCCAATTATGCCCAAAAAGTTGACTTTTGATAAAAGTCAATTTTTGACTTTTTTGTAAGGGGGGTTACTTACGCATTTTTCAAAATTTCAAAAACAGTCAAAAATCACTTTTGGGCAAAGGAGCGCTGGGAAACGTTCTAAAAACATGTCAGGACTCTCGGCAGAGCCCAAATATGCCCAAAAAGTTGACTTTTGAGAAAAGTCAATTTTTGACTTTTTTGTAAGGGGGGGTACTTACGCATTTTTCAAAATTTCAAAAACGGTAAAAAAAAATGTTTGTGCCAAGGAGCGCCGGGAAACGTTCTAAAAACACGTCAGGACTCTCGGCACAGCCCAAATAGGCCAAAACAGTTGACTTTTGAGAAAAGTCCATTTTTGACTTTTTTGTAAGGGGGGGTACTTACGCATTTTTCAAAATTTCAAAAACGGTCAAAAAACACTTTTGGGCCAAGGAGCGCCGGGAAACGTTCTAAAAACATGTCAGGACTCTCGGAAGAGCCCAATTATGCCCAAAAAGTTGACTTTTGATAAAAGTCAATTTTTGACTTTTTTGTAAGGGGGGTTACTTACGCATTTTTCAAAATTTCAAAAACAGTCAAAAATCACTTTTGGGCAAAGGAGCGCTGGGAAACGTTCTAAAAACATGTCAGGACTCTCGGCAGAGCCCAAATATGCCCAAAAAGTTGACTTTTGAGAAAAGTCAATTTTTGACTTTTTTGTAAGGGGGGGTACTTACGCATTTTTCAAAATTTCAAAAACGGTCAAAAAACACTTTTGGGCCAAGGAGCGCCGGGAAACGTTCTAAAAACACATCAGGACTCTCGGCACAGCCCAAATAGGCCAAAACAGTTGACTTTTGAGAAAAGTCCATTTTTGACTTTTTTGTAAGGGGGGGTACTTACGCATTTTTCAAAATTTCAAAAACGGTAAAAAAAAATGTTTGTGCCAAGGAGCGCCGGGAAACGTTCTAAAAACATGTCAGGACTCTCGGAAGAGCCCAATTATGCCCAAAAAGTTGACATTTGAGAAAAGTCCATTTTTGACTTTTTTGTAAGGGGGGGGGGGGGGGGTACTTACGCATTTTTCAAAATTTCAAAAACGGTCAAAAATCACTTTTGGGCAAAGGAGCGCTGGGAAACGTTCTAAAAACATGTCAGGACTCTCGGCAGAGCCCAAATATGCCAATAAAGTTGACTTTTTTGTAAGGGGGGGTACTTACGCATTTTTCAAAATTTCAAAAACGGTCAAAAAAAACGTTTGTGCCAAGGAGCGCCGGGAAACGTTCTAAAAACATGTCAGGACTCTCGGCACAGCCCAAATAGGCCAAAACAGTTGACTTTTGAGAAAAGTCAATTTTTGACTTTTTTGTAAGGGGGGGTACTTACGCATTTTTCAAAATTTCAAAAACGGTCAAAAAACACTTTTGGGCCAAGGAGCGCCGGGAAACGTTCTAAAAACATGTCAGGACTCTCGGCAGAGCCCAAATATGCCCAAAAAGTTGACTTTTGA
Source organism: Corythoichthys intestinalis (assembly GCF_030265065.1). NCBI lineage: Eukaryota > Metazoa > Chordata > Actinopteri > Syngnathiformes > Syngnathidae > Corythoichthys > Corythoichthys intestinalis. The sequence goes on from NC_080404.1 coordinate 38,208,595, forward strand.
GAAAAGTCCATTTTTGACTTTTTTGTAAGGGGGGGTACTTACGCATTTTTCAAAATTTCAAAAACGGTCAAAAAACACTTTTGGGCCAAGGAGCGCCGGGAAACGTTCTCAAAACACATCAGGACTCTCGGCACAGCCCAAATAGGCCAAAACAGTTGACTTTTGCGAAAAGTCCATTTTTGACTTTTTTGTAAGGGGGGGTACTTACGCATTTTTCAAAATTTCAAAAACGGTAAAAAAAAATGTTTGTGATAAGGAGCGCCGGGAAACGTTCTAAAAACATGTCAGGACTCTCGGAAGAGCCCAATTATGCCCAAAAAGTTGACATTTGAGAAAAGTCCATTTTTGACTTTTTTGTAACGGAGGGTACTTACGCATTTTTCAAAATTTCAAAAACGGTCAAAAATCACTTTTGGGCCAAGGAGCGCTTAGAAATGTTCTAAAAACATGTCAGGACTCTCGGCGGAGCCCAAATATGCCCAAAAAGTTGACTTTTGATAAAAGTCAATTTTTGACTTTTTTGTAAGGGGGGGTACTTACGCATTTTTCAAAATTTCAAAAACGGTCAAAAATCACTTTTGGGCAAAGGAGCGCTGGGAAACGTTCTAAAAACATGTCAGGACTCTCGGCAGAGCCCAAATATGCAAATAAAGTTGACTTTTGAGAAAAGTCAATTTTTGACTTTTTTGTAAGGGGGGGGGGGGTACTTACGCATTTTTCAAAAACGGTCAAAAAACACTTTTGGGCCAAGGAGCGCCGGGAAACGTTCTAAAAACATGTCAGGACTCTCGGCAGAGGCCAAATATGCCCAAAAAGTTGACTTTTTTGTAAGGGGGGGTACTTACGCATTTTTCAAAATTTCAAAAACGGTCAAAAAACACTTTTGGGCCAAGGAGCGCCAGGAAACGTTCTAAAAACACATCAGGACTCTCGGCACAGCCCAAAACAGTTGACTTTTTTGTAAGGGGGGGTACTTACGCATTTTTCAAAATTTCAAAAACGGTAAAAAAAAATGTTTGTGCCAAGGAGCGCCGGGAAACGTTCTAAAAACACGTCAGGACTCTCGGCACAGCCCAAATAGGCCAAAACAGTTGACTTTTGAGAAAAGTCCATTTTTGACTTTTTTTGTAAGGGGGGGTACTTACGCATTTTTCAAAATTTCAAAAACGGTCAAAAAACACTTTTGGGCCAAGGAGCGCCGGGAAACGTTCTAAAAACATGTCAGGACTCTCGGAAGAGCCCAATTATGCCCAAAAAGTTGACTTTTGATAAAAGTCAATTTTTGACTTTTTTGTAAGGGGGGTTACTTACGCATTTTTCAAAATTTCAAAAACAGTCAAAAATCACTTTTGGGCAAAGGAGCGCTGGGAAACGTTCTAAAAACATGTCAGGACTCTCGGCAGAGCCCAAATATGCCCAAAAAGTTGACTTTTGAGAAAAGTCAATTTTTGACTTTTTTGTAAGGGGGGGTACTTACGCATTTTTCAAAATTTCAAAAACGGTAAAAAAAAATGTTTGTGCCAAGGAGCGCCGGGAAACGTTCTAAAAACACGTCAGGACTCTCGGCACAGCCCAAATAGGCCAAAACAGTTGACTTTTGAGAAAAGTCCATTTTTGACTTTTTTGTAAGGGGGGGTACTTACGCATTTTTCAAAATTTCAAAAACGGTCAAAAAACACTTTTGGGCCAAGGAGCGCCGGGAAACGTTCTAAAAACATGTCAGGACTCTCGGAAGAGCCCAATTATGCCCAAAAAGTTGACTTTTGATAAAAGTCAATTTTTGACTTTTTTGTAAGGGGGGTTACTTACGCATTTTTCAAAATTTCAAAAACAGTCAAAAATCACTTTTGGGCAAAGGAGCGCTGGGAAACGTTCTAAAAACATGTCAGGACTCTCGGCAGAGCCCAAATATGCCCAAAAAGTTGACTTTTGAGAAAAGTCAATTTTTGACTTTTTTGTAAGGGGGGGTACTTACGCATTTTTCAAAATTTCAAAAACGGTCAAAAAACACTTTTGGGCCAAGGAGCGCCGGGAAACGTTCTAAAAACACATCAGGACTCTCGGCACAGCCCAAATAGGCCAAAACAGTTGACTTTTGAGAAAAGTCCATTTTTGACTTTTTTGTAAGGGGGGGTACTTACGCATTTTTCAAAATTTCAAAAACGGTAAAAAAAAATGTTTGTGCCAAGGAGCGCCGGGAAACGTTCTAAAAACATGTCAGGACTCTCGGAAGAGCCCAATTATGCCCAAAAAGTTGACATTTGAGAAAAGTCCATTTTTGACTTTTTTGTAAGGGGGGGGGGGGGGGGTACTTACGCATTTTTCAAAATTTCAAAAACGGTCAAAAATCACTTTTGGGCAAAGGAGCGCTGGGAAACGTTCTAAAAACATGTCAGGACTCTCGGCAGAGCCCAAATATGCCAATAAAGTTGACTTTTTTGTAAGGGGGGGTACTTACGCATTTTTCAAAATTTCAAAAACGGTCAAAAAAAACGTTTGTGCCAAGGAGCGCCGGGAAACGTTCTAAAAACATGTCAGGACTCTCGGCACAGCCCAAATAGGCCAAAACAGTTGACTTTTGAGAAAAGTCAATTTTTGACTTTTTTGTAAGGGGGGGTACTTACGCATTTTTCAAAATTTCAAAAACGGTCAAAAAACACTTTTGGGCCAAGGAGCGCCGGGAAACGTTCTAAAAACATGTCAGGACTCTCGGCAGAGCCCAAATATGCCCAAAAAGTTGACTTTTGAGAAAAGTCCATTTTTGACTTTTTTGTAAGGGGGGGTACTTACGCATTTTTCAAAATTTCAAAAACGGTCAAAAAACACTTTTGGGCCAAGGAGCGCCGGGAAACGTTCTCAAAACACATCAGGACTCTCGGCACAGCCCAAATAGGCCAAAACAGTTGACTTTTGCGAAAAGTCCATTTTTGACTTTTTTGTAAGGGGGGGTACTTACGCATTTTTCAAAATTTCAAAAACGGTCAAAAATCACTTTTGTGCCAAGGAGCGCTGGGAAACGTTCTAAAAACATGTCAGGACTCTCGGCAGAGCCCAAATATGCCCAAAAAGTTGACTTTTGAGAAAAGTCAATTTTTGACTTTTTTGTAAGGGGGGGTACTTACACATTTTTCAAAATTTCAAAAACGGTCAAAAAACACTTTTGGGCCAAGGAGCGCCGGGAAACGTTCTAAAAACACATCAGGACTCTCGGCACAGCCCAAATAGGCCAAAACAGTTGACTTTTCTCAAAAGTCAATTTTTGACTTTTTTGTAAGGGGGGGTACTTACGCATTTTTCAAAATTTCAAAAACGGTCAAAAAACACTTTTGGGCCAAGGAGCGCTGGGAAACGTTCTAAAAACATGTCAGGACTCTCGGCAGATCCCAAATATGCCCAAAAAGTTGACATTTGAGAAAAGTCCATTTTTGACTTTTTTGTAACGGAGGGTACTTACGCATTTTTCAAAATTTCAAAAACGGTCAAAAATCACTTTTGGGCCAAGGAGCGCTTAGAAATGTTCTAAAAACATGTCAGGACTCTCGGCGGAGCCCAAATATGCCCAAAAAGTTGACTTTTGATAAAAGTCAATTTTTGACTTTTTTGTAAGGGGGGGTACTTACGCATTTTTCAAAATTTCAAAAACGGTCAAAAATCACTTTTGGGCAAAGGAGCGCTGGGAAACGTTCTAAAAACATGTCAGGACTCTCGGCAGAGCCCAAATATGCAAATAAAGTTGACTTTTGAGAAAAGTCAATTTTTGACTTTTTTGTAAGGGGGGGTACTTACGCATTTTTCAAAATTTCAAAAACGGTCAAAAAAAACGTTTGTGCCAAGGAGCGCCGGGAAACGTTCTAAAAACATGTCAGGACTCTCGGCAGAGCCCAAATATGCCAAAAAAGTTGACTTTTGAGAAAAGTCCATTTTTGACTTTTTTGTAAGGGGGGGTACTTACGCATTTTTCAAAATTTCAAAAACGGTCAAAAATCACTTTTGGGCCAAGGAGCGCTTAGAAACGTTCTAAAAACATGTCAGGACTCTCGGCAGAGCCCAAATATGCCCAAAAAGTTGACTTTTGATAAAAGTCAATTTTTGACTTTTTTGTAAGGGGGGGTACTTACGCATTTTTCAAAATTTCAAAAACGGTCAAAAAACACTTTTGGGCCAAGGAGCGCTGGGAAACGTTCTAAAAACATGTCAGGACTCTCGGCAGAGCCCAAATATGCCCAAAAAGTTGACTTTTGAGAAAAGTCAATTTTTGACTTTTTTGTAAGGGGGGGTACTTACACATTTTTCAAAATTTCAAAAACGGTCAAAAAACACTTTTGGGCCAAGGAGCGCCGGGAAACGTTCTAAAAACACATCAGGACTCTCGGCACAGCCCAAATAGGCCAAAACAGTTGACTTTTCTCAAAAGTCAATTTTTGACTTTTTTGTAAGGGGGGGTACTTACGCATTTTTCAAAATTTCAAAAACGGTCAAAAAACACTTTTGGGCCAAGGAGCGCTGGGAAACGTTCTAAAAACATGTCAGGACTCTCGGCAGATCCCAAATATGCCCAAAAAGTTGACTTTTGATAAAAGTCAATTTTTGACTTTTTTGTAAGGGGGGGTACTTACACATTTTTCAAAATTTCAAAAACGGTCAAAAAACACTTTTGGGCCAAGGAGCGCCGGGAAACGTTCTAAAAACACATCAGGACTCTCGGCACAGCCCAAATAGGCCAAAACAGTTGACTTTTGAGAAAAGTCCATTTTTGACTTTTTTGTAAGGGGGGGTACTTACGCATTTTTCAAAATTTCAAAAACGGTAAAAAAAAATGTTTGTGATAAGGAGCGCCGGGAAACGTTCTAAAAACATGTCAGGACTCTCGGAAGAGCCCAATTATGCCCAAAAAGTTGACATTTGAGAAAAGTCCATTTTTGACTTTTTTGTAACGGGGGGTACTTACGCATTTTTCAAAATTTCAAAAACGGTCAAAAATCACTTTTGGGCCAAGGAGCGCTTAGAAATGTTCTAAAAACATGTCAGGACTCTCGGCGGAGCCCAAATATGCCCAAAAAGTTGACTTTTGATAAAAGTCAATTTTTGACTTTTTTGTAAGGGGGGGTACTTACGCATTTTTCAAAATTTCAAAAACGGTCAAAAATCACTTTTGGGCAAAGGAGCGCTGGGAAACGTTCTAAAAACATGTCAGGACTCTCGGCAGAGCCCAAATATGCAAATAAAGTTGACTTTTGAGAAAAGTCCATTTTTGACTTTTTTGTAAGGGGGGGTACTTACGCATTTTTCAAAATTTCAAAAACGGTCAAAAATCACTTTTGGGCCAAGGAGCGCTTAGAAACGTTCTAAAAACATGTCAGGACTCTCGGCAGAGCCCAAATATGCCCAAAAAGTTGACTTTTGATAAAAGTCAATTTTTGACTTTTTTGTAAGGGGGGGTACTTACGCATTTTTCAAAATTTCAAAAACGGTCAAAAAACACTTTTGGGCCAAGGAGCGCTGGGAAACGTTCTAAAAACATGTCAGGACTCTCGGCAGATCCCAAATATGCCCAAAAAGTTGACTTTTGAGAAAAGTCAATTTTTGACTTTTTTGTAAGGGGGGGGGGGGTACTTACGCATTTTTCAAAATTTCAAAAACGGTCAAAAAACACTTTTGGGCCAAGGAGCGCCGGGAAACGTTCTAAAAACACATCAGGACTCTCGGCACAGCCCAAATAGGCCAAAACAGTTGACTTTTGAGAAAAGTCCATTTTTGACTTTTTTGTAAGGGGGGGTACTTACGCATTTTTCAAAATTTCAAAAACGGTAAAAAAAAATGTTTGTGCCAAGGAGCGCCGGGAAACGTTCTAAAAACATGTCAGGACTCTCGGAAGAGCCCAATTATGCCCAAAAAGTTGACATTTGAGAAAAGTCCATTTTTGACTTTTTTGTAAGGGGGGGTACTTACGCATTTTTCAAAATTTCAAAAACGGTCAAAAATCACTTTTGGGCCAAGGAGCGCTTAGAAATGTTCTAAAAACATGTCAGGACTCTCGGCGGAGCCCAAATATGCCCAAAAAGTTGACTTTTGATAAAAGTCAATTTTTGACTTTTTTGTAAGGGGGGGTACTTACGCATTTTTCAAAATTTCAAAAACGGTCAAAAATCACTTTTGGGCAAAGGAGCGCTGGGAAACGTTCTAAAAACATGTCAGGACTCTCGGCAGAGCCCAAATATGCAAATAAAGTTGACTTTTGAGAAAAGTCAATTTTTGACTTTTTTGTAAGGGGGGGTACTTACGCATTTTTCAAAATTTCAAAAACGGTCAAAAAAAACGTTTGTGCCAAGGAGCGCCGGGAAACGTTCTAAAAACATGTCAGGACTCTCGGCAGAGCCCAAATATGCCAAAAAAGTTGACTTTTGAGAAAAGTCCATTTTTGACTTTTTTGTAAGGGGGGGTACTTACGCATTTTTCAAAATTTCAAAAACGGTCAAAAATCACTTTTGGGCCAAGGAGCGCTTAGAAACGTTCTAAAAACGTGTCAGGACTCTCGGCAGAGCCCAAATATGCCCAAAAAGTTGACTTTTGATAAAAGTCAATTTTTGACTTTTTTGTAAGGGGGGGTACTTACGCATTTTTCAAAATTTCAAAAACGGTCAAAAATCACTTTTGGGCCAAGGACCGCTGGGAAACGTTCTAAAAACATGTCAGGACTCTCGGCAGAGCCCAAATATGCCCAAAAAGTTGACTTTTGAGAAAAGTCAATTTTTGACTTTTTTGTAAGGGGGGGGGGTACTTACGCATTTTTCAAAATTTCAAAAACGGTCAAAAAACACTTTTGGGCCAAGGAGCGCCGGGAAACGTTCTAAAAACATGTCAGGACTCTCGGCAGAGCCTAAATAGGCCAAAACAGTTGACTTTTGAGAAAAGTCCATTTTTGACTTTTTTGTAAGGGGGGGTACTTACGCATTTTTCAAAATTTCAAAAACGGTCAAAAAAAACGTTTGTGCCAAGGAGCGCCGGGAAACGTTCTAAAAACATGTCAGGACTCTCGGCAGAGCCCAAATATGCCAAAAAAGTTGACTTTTGAGAAAAGTCCATTTTTGACTTTTTTGTAAGAGGGGGTACTTACGCATTTTTCAAAATTTCAAAAACGGTCAAAAAACACTTTTGGGACAAGGAGCGCCGGGAAACGTTCTAAAAACATGTCAGGACTCTCGGCAGAGCCCAAATATGCCCAAAAAGTTGACTTTTGAGAAAAGTCAATTTTTGACTTTTTTGTAAGGGGGGGTACTTACGCATTTTTCAAAATTTCAAAAACGGTCAAAAATCACTTTTGGGCAAAGGAGCGCTGGGAAACGTTCTAAAAACATGTCAGGACTCTCGGCAGAGCCCAAATATGCAAATAAAGTTGACTTTTGAGAAAAGTCAATTTTTGACTTTTTTGTAAGGGGGGGTACTTACGCATTTTTCAAAATTTCAAAAACGGTCAAAAAAAACGTTTGTGCCAAGGAGCGCCGGGAAACGTTCTAAAAACATGTCAGGACTCTCGGCAGAGCCCAAATATGCCAAAAAAGTTGACTTTTGAGAAAAGTCCATTTTTGACTTTTTTGTAAGGGGGGGTACTTACGCATTTTTCAAAATTTCAAAAACGGTCAAAAATCACTTTTGGGCCAAGGAGCGCTTAGAAACGTTCTAAAAACATGTCAGGACTCTCGGCAGAGCCCAAATATGCCCAAAAAGTTGACTTTTGATAAAAGTCAATTTTTGACTTTTTTGTAAGGGGGGGTACTTACGCATTTTTCAAAATTTCAAAAACGGTCAAAAAACACTTTTGGACCAAGGAGCGCTGGGAAACGTTCTAAAAACATGTCAGGACTCTCGGCAGAGCCCAAATATGCCCAAAAAGTTGACTTTTGAGAAAAGTCAATTTTTGACTTTTTTGTAAGGGGGGGTACTTACGCATTTTTCAAAATTTCAAAAACGGTCAAAAAACACTTTTGGGCCAAGGAGCGCCGGGAAACGTTCTAAAAACACATCAGGACTCTCGGCACAGCCCAAATAGGCCAAAACAGTTGACTTTTGAGAAAAGTCCATTTTTGACTTTTTTGTAAGGGGGGGTACTTACGCATTTTTCAAAATTTCAAAAACGGTAAAAAAAAATGTTTGTGCCAAGGAGCGCCGGGAAACGTTCTAAAAACATGTCAGGACTCTCGGAAGAGCCCAATTATGCCCAAAAAGTTGACATTTGAGAAAAGTCCATTTTTGACTTTTTTGTAACGGGGGGTACTTACGCATTTTTCAAAATTTCAAAAACGGTCAAAAATCACTTTTGGGCCAAGGAGCGCTTAGAAATGTTCTAAAAACATGTCAGGACTCTCGGCGGAGCCCAAATATGCCCAAAAAGTTGACTTTTGATAAAAGTCAATTTTTGACTTTTTTGTAAGGGGGGGTACTTACGCATTTTTCAAAATTTCAAAAACGGTCAAAAATCACTTTTGGGCAAAGGAGCGCTGGGAAACGTTCTAAAAACATGTCATGACTCTCGGCAGAGCCCAAATATGCAAATAAAGTTGACTTTTGAGAAAAGTCAATTTTTGACTTTTTTGTAAGGGGGGGTACTTACGCATTTTTCAAAATTTCAAAAACGGTCAAAAAAAACGTTTGTGCCAAGGAGCGCCGAGAAACGTTCTAAAAACATGTCAGGACTCTCGGCAGAGCCCAAATATGCCAAAAAAGTTGACTTTTGAGAAAAGTCCATTTTTGACTTTTTTGTAAGGGGGGGTACTTACGCATTTTTCAAAATTTCAAAAACGGTCAAAAATCACTTTTGGGCCAAGGAGCGCTTAGAAACGTTCTAAAAACATGTCAGGACTCTCGGCAGAGCCCAAATATGCCCAAAAAGTTGACTTTTGATAAAAGTCAATTTTTGACTTTTTTGTAAGGGGGGGTACTTACGCATTTTTCAAAATTTCAAAAACGGTCAAAAATCACTTTTGGGCCAAGGACCGCTGGGAAACGTTCTAAAAACATGTCAGGACTCTCGGCAGAGCCTAAATATGCCCAAAAAGTTGACTTTTGAGAAAAGTCCATTTTTGACTTTTTTGTAAGGGGGGGTACTTACGCATTTTTCAAAATTTCAAAAACGGTCAAAAAACACTTTTGGGCCAAGGAGCGCCGGGAAACGTTCTAAAAACATGTCAGGACTCTCGGCAGAGCCCAAATATGCCCAAAAAGTTGACTTTTGAGAAAAGTCCATTTTTGACATTTTTGTAAGGGGGGGTACTTACGCATTTTTCAAAATTTCAAAAACGGTCAAAAACACTTTTGGGCCAAGGAGCGCCGGGAAACGTTCTAAAAACATGTCAGGACTCTCGGCAGAGCCCAAATATGCAAATAAAGTTGACTTTTGAGAAAAGTCAATTTTTGACTTTTTTGTAAGGGGGGGTACTTACGCATTTTTCAAAATTTCAAAAACGGTCAAAAACACTTTTGGGCCAAGGAGCGCCGGGAAACGTTCTAAAAACATGTCAGGACTCTCGGCAGAGCCCAAATATGCAAATAAAGTTGACTTTTGAGAAAAGTCAATTTTTGACTTTTTTGTAAGGGGGGGTACTTACGCATTTTTCAAAATTTCAAAAACGGTCAAAAAAAACGTTTGTGCCAAGGAGCGCCGGGAAACGTTCTAAAAACATGTCAGGACTCTCGGCAGAGCCCAAATATGCCAAAAAAGTTGACTTTTGAGAAAAGTCCATTTTTGACTTTTTTGTAAGGGGGGGTACTTACGCATTTTTCAAAATTTCAAAAACGGTCAAAAATCACTTTTGGGCCAAGGAGCGCTTCGAAACGTTCTAAAAACATGTCAGGACTTTCGGCGGAGCCCAAATATGCCCAAAAAGTTGACTTTTGATAAAAGTCAATTTTTGACTTTTTTGTAAGGGGGGGTACTTACGCATTTTTCAAAATTTCAAAAACGGTCAAAAATCACTTTTGGGCCAAGGAGCGCTGGGAAACGTTCTAAAAACATGTCAGGACTCTCGGCAGAGCCCAAATATGCCCAAAAAGTTGACTTTTGAGAAAAGTAAATTTTTGACTTTTTTGTAAGGGGTGGGGGGGGGTACTTACGCATTTTTAAAAATTTCAAAAACGGTCAAAAAACACTTTTGGGCCAAGGAGCGCCGGGAAACGTTCTAAAAACACATCAGGACTCTCGGCACAGCCCAAATATGCCCAAAAAGTTGACTTTTGAGAAAAGTCCATTTTTGACTTTTTTGTAAGGGGGGGTACTTACGCATTTTTCAAAATTTCAAAAACGGTCAAAAATCACTTTTGGGCCAAGGAGCGCTGGGAAACGTTCTAAAAACATATCAGGACTCTCGGCAGAGCCCAAATAGGCCAAAACAGTTGACTTTTGAGAAAAGTCAATTTTTGACTTTTTTGTAAGGGGGGGTGCTTTCGCATTTTTCAAAATTTCAAAAACGGTCAAAAATCACTTTTGAGCCTAGGAGCGCCGGGAAACGTTCCAAAGACATGTCAGGACTCTTGGCAAAGCCCAAATATGCCAAAAAAAATGACTTTTGAGAAAAGTCAGTTTTTGACTTTTTTTTAAGGGGGGGTGCTTACACATTTTTCAAAATTTCAAAAACGGTCAAAAATCACTTTTGGGCCAAGGAGCGCTTAGAAACGTTCTAAAAACATGTCAGGACTCTCGGCAGAGCCCAAATATGCCCAAAAAGTTGACTTTTGATAAAAGTCAATTTTTGACTTTTTTGTAAGGGGGGGTACTTACGCATTTTTCAAAATTTCAAAAACGGTCAAAAATCACTTTTGGGCCAAGGAGCGCTGGGAAACGTTCTAAAAACATGTCAGGACTCTCGGCAGAGCCCAAATATGCCCAAAAAGTTGACTTTTGAGAAAAGTCAGTTTTTGACTTTTTTTTAAGGGGGGGTGCTTACACATTTTTCAAAATTTCAAAAACAGTCAAAAATCACTTTTGGGCCAAGGAGCGCTTAGAAACGTTCTAAAAACATGTCAGGACTCTCGGCAGAGCCCAAATATGCCCAAAAAGTTGACTTTTGATAAAAGTCAATTTTTGACTTTTTTGTAAGGGGGGGTACTTACGCATTTTTCAAAATTTCAAAAACGGTCAAAAATCACTTTTGGGCCAAGGAGCGCTGGGAAACGTTCTAAAAACATGTCAGGACTCTCGGCAGAGCCCAAATATGCCCAAAAAGTTGACTTTTGAGAAAAGTCAATTTTTGACTTTTTTGTAAGGGGGGGGGGTACTTACGCATTTTTCAAAATTTCAAAAACGGTCAAAAAACACTTTTGGGCCAAGGAGCGCCGGGAAACGTTCTAAAAACACATCAGGAATCTCGGCACAGCCCAAATAGGCCAAAACAGTTGACTTTTGAGAAAAGTCAATTTTTGACTTTTTTGTAAGGGGGGGTACTTACGCATTTTTCAAAATTTCAAAAACCGTCAAAAAAAACGTTTGTGCCAAGGAGCGCCGGGAAACGTTCTAAAAACATGTCAGGACTCTCGGCAGAGCCCAAATATGCCAAAAAAGTTTACTTTTTTGTAAGGGGGGGTACTTACGCATTTTTCAAAATTTAAAAATCGGTCAAAAATCACTTTTGGGCCAAGGAGCGCTTAGAAACGTTCTAAAAACATGTCAAGACTCTCGGCAGAGCCCAAATATGCCCAAAAAGTTGACTTTTGAAAAAAGTCCATTTTTGACTTTTTTGTAAGGGGGGGTACTTACGCATTTTTCAAAATTTCAAAAACGGTCAAAAATCACTTTTGTGCCAAGGAGCGCCGGGAAACGTTCTAAAAACATGTCAGGACTCTCGGCAGAGCCCAAATATGCCAATAAAGTTGACTTTTGAGAAAAGTCAATTTTTGACTTTTTTGTAAGGGGGGGGGGTACTTACGCATTTTTCAAAATTTCAAAAACGGTCAAAAAAAATGTTTGTGCCAAGGAGCGCCGGGAAACGTTCTAAAAACATGTCAGGACTCTCGGCAGAGCCCAAATATGCCAAAAAAGTTGACTTTTGAGAAAAGTCAATTTTTGACTTTTTTGTAAGGGGGGGTACTTACGCATTTTTCAAAATTTCAAAAACGGTCAAAAATCATTTTTTCGCCAAGGAGCGCCGGAAAACGTTCTAAAAACATGTCAGGACTCTCGGCGGAGCCCAAATATGCCCAAAAAGTTGACTTTTGAGAAAAGTCCATTTTTGACTTTTTTGTAAGGGGGGGTACTTACACATTTTTCAAAATTTCAAAAACGGTCAAAAATCACTTTTGGGCCAAGGAGCGCTGGGAAACGTTCTAAAAACATGTCAGGACTCTCGGCAGAGCCCAAATTTGCCCAAAAAGTTGACTTTTGAGAAAAGTCAATTTTTGACTTTTTTGTAAGGGGGGGTACTTACGCATTTTTCAAAATTTCAAAAACCGTCAAAAATCACTTTTGGGCCAAGGAGCGCTTAGAAACGTTCTAAAAACATGTCAGGACTCTCGGCAGAGCCAAAATATGCCCAAAAAGTTGACTTTTGATAAAAGTCAATTTTTGACTTTTTTGTAAGGGGGGGTACTTACGCATTTTTCAAAATTTCAAAAACGGTCAAAAATCACTTTTGGTCCAAGGAGCGCTGGGAAACGTTCTAAAAACATGTCAGGACTCTCGGCAGAGCCCAAATTTGCCCAAAAAGTTGACTTTTGAGAAAAGTCAATTTTTGACTTTTTTGTAAGGGGGGGTACTTACGCATTTTTCAAAATTTCAAAAACGGTCAAAAAACACTTTTGGGCCAAGGAGCGCCGGGAAACGTTCTAAAAACATGTCAGGACTCTCGGCAGAGCCTAAATATGCCCAAAAAGTTGACTTTTGAGAAAAGTCCATTTTTGACTTTTTTGTAAGGGGGGGTACTTATGCATTTTTCAAAATTTCAAAAACGGTAAAAAAAAATGTTTGTGCCAAGGAGCGCCGGGAAACGTTCTAAAAACATGTCAGGACTCTCGGCAGAGCCCAATTATGCCCAAAAAGTTGACTTTTGAGAAAAGTCCATTTTTGACTTTTTTGTAAGGGGGGGTACTTACGCATTTTTCAAAATTTCAAAAACGGTAAAAAATCACTTTTGGGCCAAGGAGCGCCGGGAAACGTTCTAAAAACATGTCAGGACTCTCGGCAGAGCCCAAATATGCCAAAAAAGTTGACTTTTGAGAAAAGTCCATTTTTGACTTTTTTGTAAGGGGGGGGGGGGGGGTAATTACGCATTTTTCAAAATTTCAAAAACGGTCAAAAATCACTTTTGGGCCAAGGAGCGCCGGGAAACGTTCTAAAAACATGTCAGGACTCTCGGCAGAGCCCAAATATGCCCAAAAAGTTGACTTTTGATAAAAGTCAATTTTTGACTTTTTTGTAAGGGGGGGTACTTACGCATTTTTCAAAATTTCAAAAACGGTCAAAAAACACTTTTGGGCCAAGGAGCGCCGGGAAACATTCTAAAAACATGTCAGGACTCTCGGCAGAGCCTAAATATGCCCACAAAGTTGACTTTTGAGAAAAGTCCATTTTTGACTTTTTTGTAAGGGGGGGTACTTACGCATTTTTCAAAATTTCAAAAACGTTCAAAAAACACTTTTGGGCCAAGGAGCGCCGGAAAACGTTCTAAAAACATGTCAGGACTCTCGGCGGAGCCCAAATATGCCCAAAAAGTTGACTTTTGAGAAAAGTCCATTTTTGACTTTTTTGTAAGGGGAGGTACTTACGCATTTTTCAAAATTTCAAAAATGGTCAAAAATAACTTTTGGGCCAAGGAGCGCTGGGAAACGTTCTAAAAACATGTCAGGACTCTCGGCAGAGCCCAAATTTGCCCAAAAAGTTGACTTTTGAGAAAAGTCAATTTTTGACTTTTTTGTAAGGGGGGGTACTTACGCATTTTTCAAAATTTCAAAAACCGTCAAAAATCACTTTTGGGCCAAGGAGCGCTTAGAAACGTTCTAAAAACATGTCAGGACTCTCGGCAGAGCCCAAATATGCCCAAAAAGTTGACTTTTGATAAAAGTCAATTTTTGACTTTTTTGTAAGGGGGGGTACTTACGCATTTTTCAAAATTTCAAAAACGGTCAAAAATCACTTTTGGGCCAAGGAGCGCTGGGAAACGTTCTAAAAACATGTCAGGACTCTCGGCAGAGCCCAAATTTGCCCAAAAAGTTGACTTTTGAGAAAATTCAATTTTTGACTTTTTTGTAAGGGGGGGGTACTTACGCATTTTTCAAAATTTCAAAAACGGTCAAAAAACACTTTTGGGCCAAGGAGCACCGGGAAACGTTCTAAAAACACACCAGGACTCTCGGCACAGCCCAAATAGGCCAAAACAGTTGACTTTTGAGAAAAGTCCATTTTTGACTTTTTTGTAAGGGGGGGTACTTACGCATTTTTCAAAATTTCAAAAACGGTCAAAAATCATTTTTTCGCCAAGGAGCGCCAGGAAACGTTCTAAAAACATGTCAGGACTCTCGGCACAGCCCAAATAGGCCAAAACAGTTGACTTTTGAGAAAAGTCCATTTTTGACTTTTTTGTAAGGGGGGGTACTTACGCATTTTTCAAAATTTCAAAAACGGTCAAAAATCATTTTTTCGCCAAGGAGCGCCAGGAAACGTTCTAAAAACATGTCAGGACTCTCGGCACAGCCCAAATAGGCCAAAACAGTTGACTTTTTTGTAAGGGGGGGTACTTACGCATTTTTCAAAATTTCAAAAACGGTCAAAAAACACTTTTGGGCCAAGGAGCGCCGGGAAACGTTCTAAAAACATGTCAGGACTCTTGGCACAGCCCAAATAGGCCAAAACAGTTGACTTTTGATAAAAGTCCATTTTTGACTTTTTTGTAAGGGGGGTACTTACGGATTTTTCAAAATTTCAAAAACGGTAAAAAAAAATGTTTGTTTCAAGGAGCGCCGGTAAACGTTCTAAAAACATGTCAGGACTCTCGGCAGAGCCCAAATATGCCCAAAAAGTTGACTTTTGGAAAAAGTACATTTTTGACTTTTTTGTAAGGGGGGGTACTTAAGCATTTTTCAAAATTTCAAAAACGGTCAAAAAACACTTTTGGGCCATGGAGCGCCGGGAAACGTTCCAAAATCACATCAGGACTCTCGGCACCACCCAAAGAAGCCAAAAAAGTTGACTTTTGGAAAAAGTCATTTTTTGACTTTTTCGTAAGGGGGGGTGGTTACGCATTTTTTCAAAATTTCAAAAACGGTCAAATAATACTTTTGGGCCAAAGAGCGCCGGGAAACGTTCCAAAATCACATCAGGACTCTCGGAACCACCCAAAGATGCCAAAAAAGTTGACTTTTGCAAAAAGTCAGTTTTTGACTTTTTCGTAAGGGGGGGTGGTTACGCATTTTGTCAAAATTTCAAAAACGGTCAAAAAATACTTTTGGGCCAAAGAGCGCCGGGAAACGTTTCAAAACCACATCAGGACTCTCGGATCAACCCAAATGTGCCAAAAAAGTTGACTTTTGGAAAAAGTCAATTTTTGACTTTTTCGTAAGGGGGGGTGGTTACGCATTTTTTCAAAATTTCAAAAACAGTCAAAAAATACTTTTGGGCCAAGGAGCGCCGGGAAACGTTCCAAAATCACATCAGGACTCTCGGCACCACCCAAAGAAGCCAAAAATGTTGACTTTTGGAAAAAGTCAATTTTTGACTTTTTCGTAAGGGGGGGTGGTTACGGAATTTTTCAAAATTTCAAAAACGGTCAAAAAATACTTTTGGGCCAAAGAGCGCCGGGAATTTTTTCAAAACCACATCAGGACTCTCGGATCCACCCAAATGTGCCAAAAAAGTTGACTTTTGGAAAAAGACATTTTTTGACTTTTTCGTAAGGGGGGGTGGTTACGCATTTTTTCAAAATTTCAAAAACGGTCAAATAATACTTTTGGGCCAAAGAGCGCCGGGAAACGTTCCAAAATCACATCAGGACTCTCGGAACCACCCAAAGATGCCAAAAAAGTTGACTTTTGGAAAAAGTAAATTTTTGACTTTTTCGTAAGGGGGGGTGGTTACGCATTTTTTCGAAATTTCAAAAACGGTCAAAAAATACTTTTGGGCCAAAGAGCGCCGGGAAACTTTTCAAAACCACATCAGGACTCTCGGATCCACCCAAATGTGCCAAAAAAGTTGACTTTTGGAAAAAGTCAATTTTTGACTTTTTCGTAAGGGGGGGTGGTTACGCATTTTTTCAAATTTTCAAAAACGGTCAAAAAATACTTTTGGTCCAAAGAGCGCCGTGAAACATTCCAAAATCACATCAGGACTCTCGTAACCACCCAAAGATGCCAAAAAAGTTGACTTTTGGAAAAAGTCATTTTTTGACTTTTTCGTAAGTGGGGGTGGTTACGCATTTTTTCAAAATTTAAAAAACGTTGAAAAAATACTTTTGGGCCAAGGAGAGCCAGGAAACGTTCCAAAACCACATCAGGACTCTCGGAACCACCCAAATGTGCCAAAAAAGTTGACTTTCGGAAAAAGTCCATTTTTGACTTTTTCGTAAGGGGGGGTGGTTACGCATTTTTTCAAAATTTCCAAAACGGTCAAAAAATACTTTTGGGCCAAGGAGCGCCAGGAAACATTCCAAAACCACATCAGGACTCTCGGCACCACCCAAATGTGCCAAAAAGTTGACTTTTGGAAAAAGTCATTTTTTGACTATTTCGTTAGGGGGGGAGGTTACGCATTTTTTCAAAATTTCAAAAACGGTCAAAAAATACTTTTGGGCCAATGAGCGCCGGGAAACGTTTCAAAACCACATCAGGACTCTCGGATCAATCCAAATGTGCCAAAAAAGTTGACTTTTGGAAAAAGTCCATTTTTGACTTTTTCGTAAGGGGGGGTGGTTACGCATTTTTTCAAAATTTCAAAAACGGTCAAATAATACTTTTGGGCCAAAGAGCGCCGGGAAACGTTCCAAAATCACATCAGGACTCTCGGAACCACCCAAAGATGCCAAAAAAGTTGACTTTTGGAAAAAGTCAATTTTTGACTGTTTCGTAAGGGGGGGTGGTTACGCATTTTTTCAAAAACAGTCAAAAAATACTTTTGGGCCAAGGAGCGCCGGGAAATGTTCCAAAACCACATCAGGACTCTCGGAACCACCCAAATGTGCCAAAAAAGTTGACTTTTGGAAAAAGTCAATTTTTGACTTTTTCGTAAGGGGGGGTGGTTACGCATTTTTTCAAAATATCACAAACCGTCAAAAAATACTTTTGGGCCAAAGAGCGCCGGGAAACTTTTCAAAACCACATCAGGACTCTCGGATCCACCCAAATGTGGCAAAAAAGTTGACTTTTGGAAAAAGTCCATTTTTGACTTTTTCGTAAGGGATGGTGGGTACGCATTTTTTCAAAATTTCAAAAACGGTCAAATAATACTTTTGGGCCAAAGAGCGCCGGGAAACGTTCCAAAATCACATCAGGACTCTCGGAACCACCCAAAGATGCCAAAAAAGTTGACTTTTGGAAAAAGTCAATTTTTGACTTTTTCGTAAGGGGGGGTGGTTACGCATTTTTTCGAAATTTCAAAAACGTTCAAAAAATACTTTTGGGCCAAAGAGCGCCGGGAAACTTTTCAAAACCACATCAGGACTCTCGGATCCACCCAAATGTGCCAAAAAAGTTGACTTTTGGAAAAAGTCAATTTTTGACTTTTTTGTAAGGGGGGGTGGTTACGCATTTTTTCAAATTTTCAAAAACGGTCAAAAAATACTTTCTGTCCAAAGAGCGCCGGGAAACATTCCAAAATCACATCAGGACTCTCGGAACCACCCAAAGATGCCAAAAAAGTTGACTTTTGGAAAAAGTCATTTTTTGACTTTTTCGTAAGGGGGGGTGGTTACGCATTTTTTCAAAATTTCAAAAACGGTGAAAAAATACTTTTGGGCCAATGAGCGCCGGGAAACGTTCCAAAATCACATCAGGACTCTCGGCACCACCCAAAGAAGCCAAAAATATTGACTGTTGGAAAAAGTCAATTTTTGACTTTTTCGTAAGGGGGGGTGGTTACGCATTTTTTTTAAATTTCAAAAACGGTCAAAAAATACTTTTGGGCCAAGGAGCGCCGGGAAACGTTCCAAAATCACATCAGGACTCTCGGCACCACCCAAAGAAGCCAAAAAAGTTGACTTTTGGAAAAAGTCATTTTTTGACTTTTTCGTAAGGGGGGGTGGTTACGCATTTTTTCAAAATTTAAAAAACGGTCAAAAAATACTTTTGGGCCAAAGAGCGCCGGGAAACATTCCAAAATCACATCAGGACTCTCGGAACCACCCAAAGATATCAAAAAAGTTGACTTTTGGAAAAAGTCAATTTTTGACTTTTTCGTAAGGGGGGGTGGTTACGCATTTTTTCAAAATTTTAAAAACGGTGAAAAAATACTTTTGGGCCAAGGAGCGCCGGGAAATGTTCCAAAACCACATCAGGACTCTCGGAACCACCCAAATGTGCCAAAAAAGTTGACTTTTGGAAAAAGTCAATTTTTGACTTTTTCGTAAGGGGGGGTGGTTACGGATTTTTTCAAAATTTCAAAAACGGTCAAAAAATACTTTTGGGCCAAGGAGCGCCGGGAAATGTTCCAAAACCACATCAGGACGCTCGGCACCACCCAAATGTGCCAAAAAAGTTGACTTTTGGAAAAAGACATTTTTTGACTTTTTCGTAAGGGATGGTGGGTACGCATTTTTTCAAAATTTCAAAAACGGTCAAATAATACTTTTGGGCCAAAGAGCGCCGGGAAACGTTCCAAAATCACATCAGGACTCTCGGAACCACCCAAATGTGCCAAAAAAGTTGACTTTCGGAAAAAGTCATTTTTTGACTTTTTCGTAAGGGGGGGTGGTTACGCATTTTTTCAAAAATTCAAAAACGGTCAAATAATACTTTTGGGCCAAAGAGCGCCGGGAAACGTTCCAAAATCACATCAGGACTCTCGGAACCACCCAAATGTGCCAAAAAAGTTGACTTTCGGAAAAAGTCCATTTTTGACTTTTTCGTAAGGGGGGGTGGTTACGCATTTTTTCAAAATTTCCAAAACGGTCAAAAAATACTTTTGGGCCAAGGAGCGCCAGGAAACATTCCAAAACCACATCAGGACTCTCGGCACCACCCAAATGTGCCAAAAAGTTGACTTTTGGAAAAAGTCATTTTTTGACTATTTCGTTAGGGGGGGAGGTTACGCATTTTTTCAAAATTTCAAAAACGGTCAAAAAATACTTTTGGGCCAATGAGCGCCGGGAAACGTTTCAAAACCACATCAGGACTCTCGGATCAATCCAAATGTGCCAAAAAAGTTGACTTTTGGAAAAAGTCCATTTTTGACTTTTTCGTAAGGGGGGGTGGTTACGCATTTTTTCAAAATTTCAAAAACGGTCAAATAATACTTTTGGGCCAAAGAGCGCCGGGAAACGTTCCAAAATCACATCAGGACTCTCGGAACCACCCAAAGATGCCAAAAAAGTTGACTTTTGGAAAAAGTCAATTTTTGACTGTTTCGTAAGGGGGGGTGGTTACGCATTTTTTCAAAATTTCAAAAACAGTCAAAAAATACTTTTGGGCCAAGGAGCGCCGGGAAATGTTCCAAAACCACATCAGGACTCTCGGAACCACCCAAATGTGCCAAAAAAGTTGACTTTTGGAAAAAGTCAATTTTTGACTTTTTCGTAAGGGGGGATGGTTACGCATTTTTTCAAAATATCACAAACCGTCAAAAAATACTTTTGGGCCAAAGAGCGCCGGGAAACTTTTCAAAACCACATCAGGACTCTCGGATCCACCCAAATGTGGCAAAAAAGTTGACTTTTGGAAAAAGTCCATTTTTGACTTTTTCGGAAGGGGGGGTGGTTACGGATTTTTTCAAAATTTCAAAAACGGTCAAAAAATACTTTTGGGCCAAGGAGCGCCGGGAAATGTTCCAAAACCACATCAGGACGCTCGGCACCACCCAAATGTGCCAAAAAAGTTGACTTTTGGAAAAAGACATTTTTTGACTTTTTCGTAAGGGATGGTGGGTACGCATTTTTTCAAAATTTCAAAAACGGTCAAATAATACTTTTGGGCCAAAGAGCGCCGGGAAACGTTCCAAAATCACATCAGGACTCTCGGAACCACCCAAAGATGCCAAAAAAGTTGACTTTTGGAAAAAGTCAATTTTTGACTTTTTCGTAAGGGGGGGTGGTTACGCATTTTTTCGAAATTTCAAAAACGTTCAAAAAATACTTTTGGGCCAAAGAGCGCCGGGAAACTTTTCAAAACCACATCAGGACTCTCGGATCCACCCAAATGTGGCAAAAAAGTTGACTTTTGGAAAAAGTCAATTTTTGACTTTTTTGTAAGGGGGGGTGGTTACGCATTTTTTCAAATTTTCAAAAACGGTCAAAAAATACTTTTGGTCCAAAGAGCGCCGGGAAACATTCCAAAATCACATCAGGACTCTCGGAACCACCCAAAGATGCCAAAAAAGTTGACTTTTGGAAAAAGTCATTTTTTGACTTTTTCGTAAGGGGGGGTGGTTACGCATTTTTTCAAAATTTCAAAAACGGTGAAAAAATACTTTTGGGCCAATGAGCGCCGGGAAACGTTCCAAAATCACATCAGGACTCTCGGCACCACCCAAAGAAGCCAAAAATATTGACTGTTGGAAAAAGTCAATTTTTGACTTTTTCGTAAGGGGGGGTGGTTACGCATTTTTTTTAAATTTCAAAAACGGTCAAAAAATACTTTTGGGCCAAGGAGCGCCGGGAAACGTTCCAAAATCACATCAGGACTCTCGGCACCACCCAAAGAAGCCAAAAAAGTTGACTTTTGGAAAAATTCATTTTTTGACTTTTTCGTAAGGGGGGGTGGTTACGCATTTTTTCAAAATTTAAAAAACGGTCAAAAAATACTTTTGGGCCAAAGAGCGCCGGGAAACATTCCAAAATCACATCAGGACTCTCGGAACCACCCAAAGATATCAAAAAAGTTGACTTTTGGAAAAAGTCAATTTTTGACTTTTTCGTAAGGGGGGGTGGTTACGCATTTTTTCAAAATTTTAAAAACGGTGAAAAAATACTTTTGGGCCAAGGAGCGCCGGGAAATGTTCCAAAACCACATCAGGACTCTCGGAACCACCCAAATGTGCCAAAAAAGTTGACTTTTGGAAAAAGTCAATTTTTGACTTTTTCGTAAGGGGGGGTGGTTACGGATTTTTTCAAAATTTCAAAAACGGTCAAAAAATACTTTTGGGCCAAGGAGCGCCGGGAAATGTTCCAAAACCACATCAGGACGCTCGGCACCACCCAAATGTGCCAAAAAAGTTGACTTTTGGAAAAAGACATTTTTTGACTTTTTCGTAAGGGATGGTGGGTACGCATTTTTTCAAAATTTCAAAAACGGTCAAATAATACTTTTGGGCCAAAGAGCGCCGGGAAACGTTCCAAAATCACATCAGGACTCTCGGAACCACCCAAAGATGCCAAAAAAGTTGACTTTTGGAAAAAGTAAATTTTTGACTTTTTCGTAAGGGGGGGTGGTTACGCATTTTTTCGAAATTTCAAAAACGTTCAAAAAATACTTTTGGGCCAAAGAGCGCCGGGAAACTTTTCAAAACCACATCAGGACACTCGGATCCACCCAAATGTGCCAAAAAAGTTGACTTTTGGAAAAAGTCAATTTTTGACTTTTTCGTAAGGGGGGGTGGTTACGCATTTTTTCAAAATTTCAAAAACGGTGAAAAAATACTTTTGGGCCAAGGAGCGCCGGGAAACGTTCAAAAACCACATCAGGACTCTCGGAACCACCCAAATGTGCCAAAAAAGTTGACTTTTTGAAAAAGTCCATTTTTGACTTTTTCGTAAGGCGGGGTGGTTACGCATTTTTTCAAA
Organism: Corythoichthys intestinalis; assembly: GCF_030265065.1. Taxonomy (NCBI): domain Eukaryota; kingdom Metazoa; phylum Chordata; class Actinopteri; order Syngnathiformes; family Syngnathidae; genus Corythoichthys; species Corythoichthys intestinalis. The sequence goes on from NC_080404.1 coordinate 38,230,497, forward strand.
TTTTCAAAAACGGTCAAAAAATACTTTTGGTCCAAAGAGCGCCGGGAAACATTCCAAAATCACATCAGGACTCTCGGAACCACCCAAAGATGCCAAAAAAGTTGACTTTTGGAAAAAGTCATTTTTTGACTTTTTCGTAAGGGGGGGTGGTTACGCATTTTTTCAAAAATTCAAAAACGGTCAAAAAATACTTTTGGGCCAATGAGCGCCGGGAAACGTTCCAAAATCACATCAGGACTCTCGGCACCACCCAAAGAAGCCAAAAATGTTGACTTTTGGAAAAAGTCAATTTTTGACTTTTTCGTAAGGGGGGGTGGTTACTCATTTTTTCAAAATTTCAAAAACGGTCAAAAAATACTTTTGGGCCAAGGAGCGCCGGGAAACGTTCCAAAACCACATCAGGACGCTCGGCACCACCCAAATGTGCCAAAAAAGTTGACTTTTGGAAAAAGACATTTTTTGACTTTTTAGTAAGGGGGGGTGGTTACGCATTTTTTCAAAATTTAAAAAACGGTCAAAAAATACTTTTGGGCCAAAGAGCGCCGGGAAACATTCCAAAATCACATCAGGACTCTCGGAACCACCCAAAGATATCAAAAAAGTTGACTTTTGGAAAAAGTCAATTTTTGACTTTTTCGTAAGGGGGGGTGGTTACGCATTTTTTCAAAATTTTAAAAACGGTGAAAAAATACTTTTGGGCCAAGGAGCGCCGGGAAATGTTCCAAAACCACATCAGGACTCTCGGAACCACCCAAATGTGCCAAAAAAGTTGACTTTTGGAAAAAGTCAATTTTTGACTTTTTCGTAAGGGGGGGTGGTTACGCATTTTTTCAAAATATCACAAACGGTCAAAAAATACTTTTGGGCCAAAGAGCGCCGGGAAACTTTTCAAAACCACATCAGGACTCTCGGATCCACCCAAATGTGCCAAAAAAGTTGACTTTTGGAAAAAGTCAATTTTTGACTTTTTCGTAAGGGGGGGTGGTTACGGATTTTTTCAAAATTTCAAAAACGGTCAAAAAATACTTTTGGGCCAAGGAGCGCCGGGAAATGTTCCAAAACCACATCAGGACGCTCGGCACCACCCAAATGTGCCAAAAAAGTTGACTTTTGGAAAAAGACATTTTTTGACTTTTTCGTAAAGGATGGTGGGTACGCATTTTTTCAAAATTTCAAAAACGGTCAAATAATACTTTTGGGCCAAAGAGCGCCGGGAAACGTTCCAAAATCACATCAGGACTCTCGGAACCACCCAAAGATGCCAAAAAAGTTGACTTTTGGAAAAAGTAAATTTTTGACTTTTTCGTAAGGGGGGGTGGTTACGCATTTTTTCGAAATTTCAAAAACGTTCAAAAAATACTTTTGGGCCAAAGAGCGCCGGGAAACTTTTCAAAACCACATCAGGACTCTCGGATCCACCCAAATGTGCCAAAAAAGTTGACTTTTGGAAAAAGTCAATTTTTGACTTTTTCGTAAGGGGGGGTGGTTACGCATTTTTTCAAATTTTCAAAAACGGTCAAAAAATACTTTTGGTCCAAAGAGCGCCGGGAAACATTCCAAAATCACATCAGGACTCTCGGAACCACCCAAAGATGCCAAAAAAGTTGACTTTTGGAAAAAGTCATTTTTTGACTTTTTCGTAAGGGGGGGTGGTTACGCATTTTTTCAAAATTTCAAAAACGGTGAAAAAATACTTTTGGGCCAATGAGCGCCGGGAAACGTTCCAAAATCACATCAGGACTCTCGGCACCACCCAAAGAAGCCAAAAATGTTGACTGTTGGAAAAAGTCAATTTTTGACTTTTTCGTAAGGGGGGGTGGTTACGCATTTTTTAAAAATTTAAAAAACGGTCAAAAAATACTTTTGGGCCAAAGAGCGCCGGGAAACATTCCAAAATCACATCAGGACTCTCGGAACAACCCAAAGATATCAAAAAAGTTGACTTTTGGAAAAAGAAATTTTTTGACTTTTTCGTAAGGGATGGTGGGTACGCATTTTTTCAAAATTTAAAAAACGGTCAGAAAATACTTTTGGGCCAAAGAGCGCCGGGAAACATTCCAAAATCACATCAGGACTCTCGGAACCACCCAAAGATATCAAAAAAGTTGACTTTTGGAAAAAGTCAATTTTTGACTTTTTCGTAAGGGGGGGTGGTTACGCATTTTTTCAAAATTTTAAAAACGGTGAAAAAATACTTTTGGGCCAAGGAGCGCCGGGAAATGTTCCAAAACCACATCAGGACTCTCGGAACCACCCAAATGTGCCAAAAAAGTTGACTTTTGGAAAAAGTCAATTTTTGACTTTTTCGTAAGGGGGGGTGGTTACGCATTTTTTCAAAATATCACAAACGGTCAAAAAATACTTTTGGGCCAAAGAGCGCCGGGAAACTTTTCAAAACCACATCAGGACTCTCGGATCCACCCAAATGTGCCAAAAAAGTTGACTTTTGGAAAAAGTCAATTTTTGACTTTTTCGTAAGGGGGGGTGGTTACGGATTTTTTCAAAATTTCAAAAACGGTCAAAAAATACTTTTGGGCCAAGGAGCGCCGGGAAATGTTCCAAAACCACATCAGGACGCTCGGCACCACCCAAATGTGCCAAAAAAGTTGACTTTTGGAAAAAGACATTTTTTGACTTTTTCGTAAAGGATGGTGGGTACGCATTTTTTCAAAATTTCAAAAACGGTCAAATAATACTTTTGGGCCAAAGAGCGCCGGGAAACGTTCCAAAATCACATCAGGACTCTCGGAACCACCCAAAGATGCCAAAAAAGTTGACTTTTGGAAAAAGTAAATTTTTGACTTTTTCGTAAGGGGGGGTGGTTACGCATTTTTTCGAAATTTCAAAAACGTTCAAAAAATACTTTTGGGCCAAAGAGCGCCGGGAAACTTTTCAAAACCACATCAGGACTCTCGGATCCACCCAAATGTGCCAAAAAAGTTGACTTTTGGAAAAAGTCAATTTTTGACTTTTTCGTAAGGGGGGGTGGTTACGCATTTTTTCAAATTTTCAAAAACGGTCAAAAAATACTTTTGGTCCAAAGAGCGCCGGGAAACATTCCAAAATCACATCAGGACTCTCGGAACCACCCAAAGATGCCAAAAAAGTTGACTTTTGGAAAAAGTCATTTTTTGACTTTTTCGTAAGGGGGGGTGGTTACGCATTTTTTCAAAATTTCAAAAACGGTGAAAAAATACTTTTGGGCCAATGAGCGCCGGGAAACGTTCCAAAATCACATCAGGACTCTCGGCACCACCCAAAGAAGCCAAAAATGTTGACTGTTGGAAAAAGTCAATTTTTGACTTTTTCGTAAGGGGGGGTGGTTACGCATTTTTTAAAAATTTCAAAAACGGTCAAAAAATACTTTTGGGCCAAAGAGCGCCGGGAAACATTCCAAAATCACATCAGGACTCTCGGAACAACCCAAAGATATCAAAAAAGTTGACTTTTGGAAAAAGTCAATTTTTGACTTTTTCGTAAGGGGGGTGGTTACGCATTTTTTCAAAATTTTAAAAACGGTGAAAAAATACTTTTGGGCCAAGGAGCGCCGGGAAATGTTCCAAAACCACATCAGGACTCTCGGAACCACCCAAATGTGCCAAAAATGTTGACTTTTGGAAAAAGTCCATTTTTGACTTTTTCGTAAGGGGGGGTGGTTACGCATTTTTTCAAAATATCACAAACGGTCAAAAAATACTTTTGGGCCAAAGAGCGCCGGGAAACTTTTCAAAACCACATCAGGACTCTCGGATCCACCCAAATGTGCCAAAAAAGTTGACTTTTGGAAAAAGTCAATTTTTGACTTTTTCGTAAGGGGGGGTGGTTACGGATTTTTTCAAAATTTCAACAACGGTCAAAAAATACTTTTGGGCCAAAGAGCGCCGGGAAACGTTCCAAAATCACATCAGGACTCTCGGAACAACCCAAAGATGCCAAAAAAGTTGACTTTTGGAAAAAGACATTTTTTGACTTTTTCGTAAGGGGGGGTGGTTACGCATTTTTTCGAAATTTCAAAAACGTTCAAAAAATACTTTTGGGCCAAAGAGCGCCGGGAAACTTTTCAAAACCACATCAGGACTCTCGGATCCACCCAAATGTGCCAAAAAAGTTGACTTTTGGAAAAAGTCAATTTTTGACTTTTTCGTAAGGGGGGGTGGTTACGCATTTTTTCAAATTTTCAAAAACGGTCAAAAAATACTTTTGGTCCAAAGAGCGCCGGGAAACATTCCAAAATCACATCAGGACTCTCGGAACCACCCAAAGATGCCAAAAAAGTTGACTTTTGGAAAAAGTCATTTTTTGACTTTTTCGTAAGGGGGGGTGGTTACGCATTTTTTCAAAATTTCAAAAACGGTGAAAAAATACTTTTGGGCCAAGGAGCGCCGGGAAACGTTCCAAAATCACATCAGGACTCTCGGCACCACCCAAATGTGCCAAAAATGTTGACTGTTGGAAAAAGTCAATTTTTGACTTTTTCGTAAGGGGGGGTGGTTACGCATTTTTTCAAAATTTCAAAAACTGTCAAAAAATACTTTTGGGCCAAGGAGCGCCGGGAAACGTTCCAAAATCACATCAGGACTCTCGGCACCACCCAAAGAAGCCAAAAAAGTTGACTTTTGGAAAAAGTCATTTTTTGACTTTTTCGTAAGGGGTGGTGGTTACGCATTTTTTCAAAATTTCAAAAACGGTCAAATAATACTTTTGGGCCAAAGAGCGCCGGGAAACGTTCCAAAATCACATCAGGACTCTCGGAACCACCCAAAGATGCCAAAAAAGTTGACTTTTGGAAAAAGTCAATTTTTGACTTTTTCGTAAGGGGGGGTGGTTACGCATTTTTTCAAAATTTCAAAAACGGTCAAAAAATACTTTTGGGCCAAAGAGCGCCGGGAAACTTTTCAAAACCACATCAGGACTCCCGGATCAACCCAAATGTGCCAAAAAAGTTGACTTTTGGAAAAAGTCAATTTTTGACTTTTTCGTAAGGGGGGGTGGTTACGCATTTTTTCAAAATTTCAAAAACGGTCAAAAAATACTTTTGGGCCAAAGAGCGCCGGGAAACGTTCCAAAACCACATCAGGACGCTCGGCACCACCCAAATGTGCCGAAAAAATTGACTTTTGGAAAAAGTCATTTTTTGACTTTTTCGTAAGGGGGGGTGGTTACGCATTTTTTCAAAATTTCAAAAACGGTCAAAAAATACTTTTGGTCCAAAGAGCGCCGGGAAACTTTTCAAAACCACATCAGGACTCCCGGATCAACCCAAATGTGCCAAAAAAGTTGACTTTTGGAAAAAGTCAATTTTTGACTTTTTCGTAAGGGGGGGTGGTTACGCATTATTTCAAATTTTCAAAAACGGTCAAAAAATACTTTTGGTCCAAAGAGCGCCGGGAAACATTCCAAAATCACATCAGGACTCTCGGAACCACCCAAAGATGCCAAAAAAGTTGACTTTTGGAAAAAGTCATTTTTTGACTTTTTCTTAAGGGGGGGTGGTTACGCATTTTTTCAAAATTTCAAAAACGGTCAAAAAATACTTTTGGGCCAAAGAGCGCCGGGAAACGTTCCAAAATCACATCAGGACTCTCGGAACCACCCAAAGATGCCAAAAAAGTTGACTTTTGGAAAAAGTCAATTTTTGACTTTTTCGTAAGGGGGGGTGGTTACGCATTTTTTCAAAATTTCAAAAACGGTCAAAAAATACTTTTGGGCCAAAGAGCGCCGGGAAACTTTTCAAAACCACATCAGGACTCCCGGATCAACCCAAATGTGCCAAAAAAGTTGACTTTTGGAAAAAGTCAATTTTTGACTTTTTCGTAAGGGGGGGTGGTTACGCATTATTTCAAATTTTCAAAAACGGTCAAAAAATACTTTTGGTCCAAAGAGCGCCGGGAAACATTCCAAAATCACATCAGGACTCTCGGAACCACCCAAAGATGCCAAAAAAGTTGACTTTTGGAAAAAGTCATTTTTTGACTTTTTCGTAAGGGGGGGTGGTTACGCATTTTTTCAAAATTTCAAAAACGGTCAAAAAATACTTTTGGTCCAAAGAGCGCCGGGAAACATTCCAAAATCACATCAGGACTCTCGGCACCACCCAAATGTGCCAAAAAGTTGACTTTTGGAAAAAGTCAATTTTTGACTTTTTTGTAAGGCGGGGTGGTTACGCATTTTTTCAAATTTTCAAAAACGGTCAAAAAATACTTTTGGTCCAAAGAGCGCCGGGAAACATTCCAAAATCACATCAGGACTCTCGGAACCACCCAAAGATGCCAAAAAAGTTGACTTTTGGAAAAAGTCATTTTTTGACTTTTTTGTAAGGGGGGGTGGTTACGCATTTTTTCAAAATTTCAAAAACGGTCAAAAAATACTTTTGGGCCTATGAGCGCCGGGAAACGTTCCAAAATCACATCAGGACTCTCGACACCACCCAAAGAAGCCAAAAATGTTGACTTTTGGAAAAAGTCAATTTTTGACTTTTTCGTAAGGGGGGGTGGTTACTCATTTTTTCAAAATTTCAAAAACGGTCAAAAAATTCTTTTGGGCCAAGGAGCGCCGGGAAACGTTCCAAAACCACATCAGGACGCTCGGCACCACCCAAATGTGCCAAAAAAGTTGACTTTTGGAAAAAGACATTTTTTAACTTTTTAGTAAGGGGGGGTGGTTACGCATTTTTTCAAAATTTCAAAAACGGTCAAATAATACTTTTGGGCCAAAGAGTGCCGGGAAACGTTCCAAAATCACATCAGGACTCTCGGAACCACCCAAAGATGCCAAAAAAGTTGACTTTTGGAAAAAGTCATTTTTTGACTTTTTCGTAAGGGGGGGTGGTTACGCATTTTTTCAAAATTTCAAACACGGTGAAAAAATACTTTTGGGCCAAGGAGCGCCGGGAAACGTTCCAAAACCACATCAGGACTCTCGGAACCACCCAAATGTGCCAAAAAAGTTGACTTTTGGAAAAAGTCCATTTTTGACTTTTTCGTAAGGGGGGGTGGTTGCGCATTTTTTCAAAATTTCAAAAACGGTCAAAAAATACTTTTGGTCCAAAGAGCGCCGGGAAACATTCCGAAATCACATCAGGACTCTCGGCACCACCCAAATGTGCCAAAAAGTTGACTTTTGGAAAAAGTCAATTTTTGACTTTTTCGTAAGGGGGGGTGGTTACGCATTTTTTCAAAATTTCAAAAACGGTGAAAAAATACTTTTGGGCCAAGGAGCGCCGGGAAACGTTCCAAAACCACATCAGGACTCTCGGAACCACCCAAATGTGCCAAAAAAGTTGACTTTCGGAAAAAGTCCATTTTTGACTTTTTCGTAAGGGGGGGTGGTTACTCATTTTTTCAAAATTTCAAAAACGGTCAAAAAATACTTTTGGGCCAAGGAGCGCCGGGAAACGTTCCAAAACCACATCAGGACGCTCTGCACCACCCAAATGTGCCGAAAAAGTTGACTTTTGGAAAAAGTCATTTTTTGACTTTTTCGTAAGGGGGGGTGGTTACGCATTTTTTCAAAATTTCAAAAACGGTCAAAAAATACTTTTGGTCCAAAGAGCGCCGGGAAACATTCCAAAATCACATCAGGACTCTCGGAACCACCCAAAGATGCCAAAAAAGTTGACTTTTGGAAAAAGTCATTTTTTGACTTTTTCGTAAGGGGGGGTGGTTACGCATTTTTTCAAAATTTCAAAAACGGTCAAAAAATACTTTTGGGCCAATGAGCGCCGGGAAACGTTCCAAAATCACATCAGGACTCTCGGCACCACCCAAAGAAGCCAAAAATGTTGACTTTTGGAAAAAGTCAATTTTTGACTTTTTCGTAAGGGGGGGTGGTTACTCATTTTTTCAAAATTTCAAAAACGGTCAAAAAATACTTTTGGGCCAAGGAGCGCCGGGAAACGTTCCAAAACCACATCAGGACGCTCGGCACCACCCAAATGTGCCAAAAAAGTTGACTTTTGGAAAAAGACATTTTTTGACTTTTTCGTAAGGGGGGGTGGTTACGCATTTTTTCAAAATTTCAAAAACGGTCAAAATATACTTTTGGGCCAAAGAGCGCCGGGAAACGTTCCAAAACCACATCAGGACTCTCGGAACCACCCAAATGTGCCAAAAAAGTTGACTTTCGGAAAAAGTCCATTTTTGACTTTTTCGTAAGGGGGGGTGGTTACGCATTTTTTCAAAATTTCCAAAACGGTCAAAAAATACTTTTGGGCCAAGGAGCGCCAGGAAACGTTCCAAAACCACATCAGGACTCTCGGCACCTCCCAAATGTGCCAAAAAGTTGACTTTTGGAAAAAGTCAATTTTTGACTTTTTCGTAAGGGGGGGTGGTTACGCCTTTTTTCAAAATTTCAAAAACGGTCAAAAAATACTTTTGGTCCAAAGAGCGCCGGGAAACATTCCAAAATCACATCAGGACTCTCGGCACCACCCAAAGAAGCCAAAAATGTTGACTTTCGGAAAAAGTCCATTTTTGACTTTTTCGTAAGGGGGGGTGGTTACGCATTTTTTCAAAATTTCCAAAACGGTCAAAAAATACTTTTGGGCCAAGGAGCGCCAGGAAACGTTCCAAAACCACATCAGGACTCTCGGCACCTCCCAAATGTGCCAAAAAGTTGACTTTTGGAAAAAGTCATTTTTTTGACCTTTTCGTAAGGGGGGGTGGTTACTCATTTTTTCAAAATTTCAAAAACGGTCAAAAAATACATTTGGGCCAATGAGCGCCGGGAAACATTCCAAAATCACATCAGGGCTCTCGGCACCACCCAAAGAAGCCAAAAATTTTGACTTTTGGAAAAAGTCATTTTTTGACTTTTTCGTAAGGGGGGGTGGTTACGCATTTTTTCAAAATTTAAAAAACGGTCAAAAAATACTTTTGGGCCAAAGAGCGCCGGGAAACATTCCAAAATCACATCAGGACTCTCGGCACCACCCAAAGAAGCCAAAAATGTTGACTTTTGGAAAAAGTCAATTTTTGACTTTTTCGTAAGGGGGGGTGGTTACGCATTTTTTCAAAATTTAAAAAACGGTCAAAAAATACTTTTGGGCCAAAGAGCGCCGGGAAACATTCCAAAATCACATCAGGACTCTCGGAACCACCCAAAGATATCAAAAAAGTTGACTTTTGGAAAAAGTCAATTTTTGACTTTTTCGTAAGGGGGGGTGGTTACGCATTTTTTCAAAATTTCAAAAACGGTCAAAAAATACTTTTGGGCCAAGGAGCGCCGGGAAACGTTTCAAAACCACATCAGGACTCTCGGCACCACCCAAATGTGCCAAAAAAGTTGACTTTTGGAAAAAGTACATTTTTGACTTTTTCGTAAGGGGGGGTGGTTACGCATTTTTTCAAAATTTCAAAAACGGTGAAAAAATACTTTTGGGCCATGGAGCGCCGGGAAACGTTCCAAAACCACATCAGGACTCTCGGAACAACCCAAATGTGCCAAAAAAGTTGACTTTTGGAAAAAGTCCATTTTTGACTTTTTCGTAAGGGGGGGTGGTTACGCATTTTTTCAAAATTTAAAAAACGGTGAAAAAATACTTTTGGGCCAAGGAGCGCCGGGAAACGTTCCAAAACCACATCAGGACTCTCGGAACCACCCAAATGTGCCAAAAAAGTTGACTTTTGGAAAAAGCCCATTTTTGACTTTTTCGTAAGGGGGGGTGGTTACGCATTTTTTCAAAATTTCAAAAACGGTGAAAAAATACTTTTGGGCCAAGCAGCGCCGGGAATTGATCCAAAACCACATCAGGACTCTCGGAACCACCCAAATGTGCCAAAAAAGTTGACTTTTGGAAAAAGTCCATTTTTGACTTTTTCGGAAGGGGGGGTGGTTACGCATTTTTTCAAATTTTCAAAAACGGTCAAATAATACTTTTGGGCCAAAGAGCGCCGGGAAACATTCCAAAATCACATCAGGACTCTCGGAACCACTCAAATGTGCCAAAAAAGTTGACTTTTGGAAAAAGTCATTTTTTGACTTTTTCGTAAGGGGGGGTGGTTACGCATTTTTTCAAAATTTCAAAAACGGTCAAAAAATACTTTTGGGCCAAGGAGCGCCGGGAAACGTTTCAAAATCACATCAGGACTCTCGGCACCACCCAAATGTGCCAAAAAAGTTGACTTTTGGAAAAAGTACATTTTTGACTTTTTCGTAAGGGGGGGTGGTTACGCATTTTTTCAAAATTTCAAAAACGGTGAAAAAATACTTTTGGGCCAAGGAGCGCCGGGAAACGTTCCAAAACCACATCAGGACTCTCGGAACAACCCAAATGTGCCAAAAAAGTTGACTTTTGGAAAAAGTCCATTTTTGACTTTTTCGTAAGGGGGGGTGGTTACGCATTTTTTCAAAATTTCAAAAACGGTCAAAAAATACTTTTGGGCCAATGAGCGCCGGGAAACATTCCAAAATCACATCAGGACTCTCGGCACCACCCAAAGAAGCCAAAAATGTTGACTTTTGGAAAAAGTCAATTTTTGACTTTTTCGTAAGGGGGGGTGGTTACTCATTTTTTCAAAATTTCAAAAACGGTCAAAAAATACTTTTGGGCCAAGGAGCGCCGGGAAACGTTCCAAAACCACATCAGGACGCTCGGCACCACCCAAATGTGCCAAAAAAGTTGACTTTTGGAAAAAGACATTTTTTGACTTTTTCGTAAGGGGGGGTGGTTACGCATTTTTTCAAAATTTCAAAAACGGTCAAAATATACTTTTGGGCCAAAGAGCGCTGGGAAACGTTCCAAAACCACATCAGGACTCTCGGAACCACCCAAATGTGCCAAAAAAGTTGACTTTCGGAAAAAGTCCATTTTTGACTTTTTCGTAAGGGGGGGTGGTTACGCATTTTTTCAAAATTTCCAAAACGGTCAAAAAATACTTTTGGGCCAATGAGCGCCGGGAAACGTTACAAAACAACATCAGTACTCTCTGCACCACCCAAATGTGCCAAAAAAGTTGACTTTTGGAAAAAGTCATTTTTTTGACCTTTTCGTAAGGGGGGGTGGTTACTCATTTTTTCAAAATTTCAAAAACGGTCAAAAAATACATTTGGGCCAATGAGCGCCGGGAAACATTCCAAAATCACATCAGGGCTCTCGGCACCACCCAAAGAAGCCAAAAATGTTGACTTTTGGAAAAAGTCATTTTTTGACTTTTTCGTAAGGGGGGGTGGTTACGCATTTTTTCAAAATTTAAAAAACGGTCAAAAAATACTTTTGGGCCAAAGAGCGCCGGGAAACATTCCAAAATCACATCAGGACTCTCGGCACCACCCAAAGAAGCCAAAAATGTTGACTTTTGGAAAAAGTCAATTTTTGACTTTTTCGTAAGGGGGGGTGGTTACGCATTTTTTCAAAATTTAAAAAACGGTCAAAAAATACTTTTGGGCCAAAGAGCGCCGGGAAACATTCCAAAATCACATCAGGACTCTCGGAACCACCCAAAGATATCAAAAAAGTTGACTTTTGGAAAAAGTCAATTTTTGACTTTTTCGTAAGGGGGGGTGGTTACGCATTTTTTCAAAATTTCAAAAACGGTCAAAAAATACTTTTGGGCCAAGGAGCGCCGGGAAACGTTTCAAAACCACATCAGGACTCTCGGCACCACCCAAATGTGCCAAAAAAGTTGACTTTTGGAAAAAGTACATTTTTGACTTTTTCGTAAGGGGGGGTGGTTACGCATTTTTTCAAAATTTCAAAAACGGTGAAAAAATACTTTTGGGCCATGGAGCGCCGGGAAACGTTCCAAAACCACATCAGGACTCTCGGAACAACCCAAATGTGCCAAAAAAGTTGACTTTTGGAAAAAGTCCATTTTTGACTTTTTCGTAAGGGGGGGTGGTTACGCATTTTTTCAAAATTTAAAAAACGGTGAAAAAATACTTTTGGGCCAAGGAGCGCCGGGAAACGTTCCAAAACCACATCAGGACTCTCGGAACCACCCAAATGTGCCAAAAAAGTTGACTTTTGGAAAAAGCCCATTTTTGACTTTTTCGTAAGGGGGGGTGGTTACGCATTTTTTCAAAATTTCAAAAACGGTGAAAAAATACTTTTGGGCCAAGGAGCGCCGGGAATTGATCCAAAACCACATCAGGACTCTCGGAACCACCCAAATGTGCCAAAAAAGTTGACTTTTGGAAAAAGTCCATTTTTGACTTTTTCGGAAGGGGGGGTGGTTACGCATTTTTTCAAATTTTCAAAAACGGTCAAATAATACTTTTGGGCCAAAGAGCGCCGGGAAACATTCCAAAATCACATCAGGACTCTCGGAACCACTCAAATGTGCCAAAAAAGTTGACTTTTGGAAAAAGTCCATTTTTGACTTTTTCGGAAGGGGGGGGTGGTTACGCATTTTTTCAAAATTTCAAAAACGGTCAAATAATACTTTTGGGCCAAAGAGCGCCGGGAAACATTCCAAAATCACATCAGGACTCTCGGCACCACCCAAAGATGCCAAAAAAGTTGACTTTTGGAAAAAGTCAATTTTTGACTTTTTCGTAAGGGGGGGTGGTTACTCATTTTTTCAAAGTTTCAAAAACGGTCAAAAAATACTTTTGGGCCAAGGAGCGCCGGGAAACGTTACAAAACAACATCAGTACTCTCTGCACCACCCAAATGTGCCAAAAAAGTTGACTTTTGGAAAAAGTCATTTTTTTGACCTTTTCGTAAGGGGGGGTGGTTACTCATTTTTTCAAAATTTCAAAAACGGTCAAAAAATACATTTGGGCCAATGAGCGCCGGGAAACATTCCAAAATCACATCAGGGCTCTCGGCACCACCCAAAGAAGCCAAAAATGTTGACTTTTGGAAAAAGTCATTTTTTGACTTTTTCGTAAGGGGGGGTGGTTACGCATTTTTTCAAAATTTAAAAAACGGTCAAAAAATACTTTTGGGCCAAAGAGCGCCGGGAAACATTCCAAAATCACATCAGGACTCTCGGCACCACCCAAAGAATTCAAAAATGTTGACTTTTGGAAAAAGTCAATTTTTGACTTTTTCGTAAGGGGGGGTGGTTACGCATTTTTTCAAAATTTAAAAAACGGTCAAAAAATACTTTTGGGCCAAAGAGCGCCGGGAAACATTCCAAAATCACATCAGGACTCTCGGAATTACCCAAAGATATCAAAAAAGTTGACTTTTGGAAAAAGTCAATTTTTGACTTTTTCGTAAGGGGGGGTGGTTACGCATTTTTTCAAATTTTCAAAAACGGTCAAAAAATACTTTTGGGCCAAGGAGCGCCGGGAAACGTTTCAAAACCACATCAGGACTCTCGGCACCACCCAAATGTGCCAAAAAAGTTGACTTTTGGAAAAAGTACATTTTTGACTTTTTCGTAAGGGGGGGTGGTTACGCATTTTTTCAAAATTTCAAAAACGGTGAAAAAATACTTTTGGGCCAAGGAGCGCCGGGAAACGTTCCAAAACCACATCAGGACTCTCGGAACAACCCAAATGTGCCAAAAAAGTTGACTTTTGGAAAAAGTCCATTTTTGACTTTTTCGTAAGGGGGGGTGGTTACGCATTTTTTCAAAATTTAAAAAACGGTGAAAAAATACTTTTGGGCCAAGGAGCGCCGGGAAACGTTCCAAAACCACATCAGGACTCTCGGAACAGCCCAAATGTGCCAAAAAAGTTGACTTTTGGAAAAAGCCCATTTTTGACTTTTTCGTAAGGGGGGGTGGTTACGCATTTTTTCAAAATTTCAAAAACGGTGAAAAAATACTTTTGGGCCAAGGAGCGCCGGGAATTGATCCAAAACCACATCAGGACTCTCGGAACCACCCAAATGTGCCAAAAAAGTTGACTTTTGGAAAAAGTCCATTTTTGACTTTTTCGGAAGGGGGGGTGGTTACGCATTTTTTCAAATTTTCAAAAACGGTCAAATAATACTTTTGGGCCAAAGAGCGCCGGGAAACATTCCAAAATCACATCAGGACTCTCGGAACCACTCAAATGTGCCAAAAAAGTTGACTTTTGGAAAAAGTCCATTTTTGACTTTTTCGGAAGGGGGGTGGTTACGCATTTTTTCAAAATTTCAAAAACGGTCAAATAATACTTTTGGGCCAAAGAGCGCCGGGAAACATTCCAAAATCACATCAGGACTCTCGGCACCACCCAAAGATGCCAAAAAAGTTGACTTTTGGAAAAAGTCAATTTTTGACTTTTTCGTAAGGGGGGGTGGTTACTCATTTTTTCAAAGTTTCAAAAACGGTCAAAAAATACTTTTGGGCCAAGGAGCGCCGGGAAACGTTACAAAACAACATCAGTACTCTCTGCACCACCCAAATGTGCCAAAAAAGTTGACTTTTGGAAAAAGTCATTTTTTTGACCTTTTCGTAAGGGGGGGTGGTTACTCATTTTTTCAAAATTTCAAAAACGGTCAAAAAATACATTTGGGCCAATGAGCGCCGGGAAACATTCCAAAATCACATCAGGACTCTCGGAACCACCCAAATGTGCCAAAAAAGTTGACTTTTGGAAAAAGTCCATTTTTGACTTTTTCGGAAGGGGGGGTGGTTACGCATTTTTTCAAAATTTAAAAAACGGTCAAATAATACTTTTGGGCCAAAGAGCGCCGGGAAACATTCCAAAATCACATCAGGACTCTCGGAACCACTCAAAGATGCCAAAAAAGTTGACTTTTGGAAAAAGTCAATTTTTGACTTTTTCGTAAGGGGGGGTGGTTACGCATGTTTTCAAAATTTCAAAAACGGTCAAAAAATACTTTTGGTCCAAAGAGCGCCGGGAAACATTCCAAAATCACATCAGGACTCTCGGAACCACCCAAATGTGCCAAAAAAGTTGACTTTTTGAAAAAGTACATTTTTGACTTTTTCGTAAGGGGGGGTGGTTACGCATTTTTTCAAAATTTCAAAAACGGTCAAAAAATACTTTTGGGCCAAGGAGCGCCAGGAAACGTTCCAAAACCACATCAGGACTCTCGGCACCTCCCAAATGTGCCAAAAAGTTGACTTTTGGAAAAAGTCATTTTTTTGACCTTTTCGTAAGGGGGGGTGGTTACTCATTTTTTCAAAATTTCAAAAACGGTCAAAAAATACATTTGGGCCAATGAGCGCCGGGAAACATTCCAAAATCACATCAGGGCTCTCGGCACCACCCAAAGAAGCCAAAAATTTTGACTTTTGGAAAAAGTCATTTTTTGACTTTTTCGTAAGGGGGGGTGGTTACGCATTTTTTCAAAATTTAAAAAACGGTCAAAAAATACTTTTGGGCCAAAGAGCGCCGGGAAACATTCCAAAATCACATCAGGACTCTCGGCACCACCCAAAGAAGCCAAAAATGTTGACTTTTGGAAAAAGTCAATTTTTGACTTTTTCGTAAGGGGGGGTGGTTACGCATTTTTTCAAAATTTAAAAAACGGTCAAAAAATACTTTTGGGCCAAAGAGCGCCGGGAAACATTCCAAAATCACATCAGGACTCTCGGAACCACCCAAAGATGCCAAAAAAGTTGACTTTTGGAAAAAGTCATTTTTTGACTTTTTCGTAAGGGGGGGTGGTTACGCATTTTTTCAAAATTTCAAAAACGGTCAAAAAATACTTTTGGGCCAATGAGCGCCGGGAAACGTTCCAAAATCACATCAGGACTCTCGGCACCACCCAAAGAAGCCAAAAATGTTGACTGTTGGAAAAAGTCAATTTTTGACTTTTTCGTAAGGGGGGGTGGTTACGCATTTTTTCAAAATTTCAAAAACGGTCAAAAAATACTTTTGGGCCAAGGAGCGCCGGGAAACATTCCAAAATCACATCAGGACTCTCGGAACCACCCAAAGATGCCAAAAAAGTTGACTTTTGGAAAAAGTACATTTTTGACTTTTTCGTAAGGGGGGGCGGTTACGCATTTTTTCAAAATTTCAAAAACGGTCAAAAAATACTTTTGGGCCAAAGAGCGCCGGGAATTTTTTCAAAACCACATCAGGACTCTCGGATCCACCCAAATGTGCCAAAAAAGTTGACTTTTGGAAAAAGTACATTTTTGACTTTTTCGTAAGGAGGGGTGGTTACGCATTTTTTCAAAATTTAAAAAACGGTGAAAAAATACTTTTGGGCCAAGGAGCGCCGGGAAACGTTCCAAAACCACATCAGGACACTCGGAACCACCCAAATGTGCCAAAAAAGTTGACTTTTGGAAAAAGTCCATTTTTGACTTTTTCGTAAGGGGGGGTGGTTACGCATTTTTTCAAAATTTCAAAATACTTTTGGTCCAAAGAGCGCCGGGAAACGTTCCAAAACCACATCAGGACGCTCGGCACCACCCAAATGTGCCAAAAAAGTTGACTTTTGGAAAAAGACATTTTTTGACTTTTTCGTAAGGGGGGGTGGTTACGCATTTTTTCAAATTTTCAAAAACGGTCAAAAAATACTTTTGGTCCAAAGAGCGCCGGGAAACATTCCAAAATCACATCAGGACTCTCGGAACCACCCAAAGATGCCAAAAAAGTTGACTTTTGGAAAAAGTCATTTTTTGACTTTTTCGTAAGGGGGGGTGGTTACGCATTTTTTCAAAATTTCAAAATACTTTTGGTCCAAAGAGCGCCGGGAAACATTCCAAAATCACATCAGGACTCTCGGCACCACCCAAATGTGCCAAAAAGTTGACTTTTGGAAAAAGTAAATTTTTGACTTTTTCGTAAGGGGGGGTGGTTAGGCATTTCTTCAAAATTTCAAAAACGGTGAAAAAATACTTTTGGGCCAAGGAGCGCCGGGAAACGTTCAAAAACCACATCAGGACTCTCGGAACCACCCAAATGTGCCAAAAAAGTTGACTTTTGGAAAAAGTCATTTTTTGACTTTTTCGTAAGGGGGGGTGGTTACGCATTTTTTCAAAATTTCAAAAACGGTGAAAAAATACTTTTGGTCCAAAGAGCGCCGGGAAACATTCCAAAATCACATCAGGACTCTCGGCACCACCCAAATGTGCCAAAAAGTTGACTTTTGGAAAAAGTCAATTTTTGACTTTTTCGTAAGGGGGGGTGGTTACGCATTTTTTCAAATTTTCAAAAACGGTCAAAAAATACTTTTGGTCCAAAGAGCGCCGGGAAACATTCCAAAATCACATCAGGACTCTCGGAACCACCCAAAGATGCCAAAAAAGTTGACTTTTGGAAAAAGTCATTTTTTGACTTTTTCGTAAGGGGGGGTGGTTACGCATTTTTTCAAAATTTCAAAAACGGTCAAAAAATACTTTTGGGCCAATGAGCGCCGGGAAACGTTCCAAAATCACATCAGGACTCTCGGCACCACCCAAAGAAGCCAAAAATGTTGACTTTTGGAAAAAGTCAATTTTTGACTTTTTCGTAAGGGGGGATGGTTACGCATTTTTTCAAAATTTAAAAAACGGTGAAAAAATACTTTTGGGCCAAGGAGCGCCGGGAAACATTCCAAAATCACATCAGGACTCTCGGAACCACCCAAATGTGCCAAAAAAGTTGACTTTTGGAAAAAGTCCATTTTTGACTTTTTCGGAAGGGGGGGTGGTTACGCATTTTTTCAAAATTTAAAAAACGGTCAAATAATACTTTTGGGCCAAAGAGCGCCGGGAAACATTCCAAAATCACATCAGGACTCTCGGAACCACTCAAAGATGCCAAAAAAGTTGACTTTTGGAAAAAGTCAATTTTTGACTTTTTCGTAAGGGGGGGTGGTTACGCATGTTTTCAAAATTTCAAAAACGGTCAAAAAATACTTTTGGTCCAAAGAGCGCCGGGAAACATTCCAAAATCACATCAGGACTCTCGGAACCACCCAAATGTGCCAAAAAAGTTGACTTTTGGAAAAAGTACATTTTTGACTTTTTCGTAAGGGGGGGTGGTTACGCATTTTTTCAAAATTTCAAAAACGGTCAAAAAATACTTTTGGGCCAAGGAGCGCCAGGAAACGTTCCAAAACCACATCAGGACTCTCGGCACCTCCCAAATGTGCCAAAAAGTTGACTTTTGGAAAAAGTCATTTTTTTGACCTTTTCGTAAGGGGGGGTGGTTACTCATTTTTTCAAAATTTCAAAAACGGTCAAAAAATACATTTGGGCCAATGAGCGCCGGGAAACATTCCAAAATCACATCAGGGCTCTCGGCACCACCCAAAGAAGCCAAAAATTTTGACTTTTGGAAAAAGTCATTTTTTGACTTTTTCGTAAGGGGGGGTGGTTACGCATTTTTTCAAAATTTAAAAAACGGTCAAAAAATACTTTTGGGCCAAAGAGCGCCGGGAAACATTCCAAAATCACATCAGGACTCTCGGCACCACCCAAAGAAGCCAAAAATGTTGACTTTTGGAAAAAGTCAATTTTTGACTTTTTCGTAAGGGGGGGTGGTTACGCATTTTTTCAAAATTTAAAAAACGGTCAAAAAATACTTTTGGGCCAAAGAGCGCCGGGAAACATTCCAAAATCACATCAGGACTCTCGGAACCACCCAAAGATGCCAAAAAAGTTGACTTTTGGAAAAAGTACATTTTTGACTTTTTCGTAAGGGGGGGCGGTTACGCATTTTTTCAAAATTTCAAAAACGGTCAAAAAATACTTTTGGGCCAAAGAGCGCCGGGAATTTTTTCAAAACCACATCAGGACTCTCGGATCCACCCAAATGTGCCAAAAAAGTTGACTTTTGGAAAAAGTACATTTTTGACTTTTTCGTAAGGAGGGGTGGTTACGCATTTTTTCAAAATTTAAAAAACGGTGAAAAAATACTTTTGGGCCAAGGAGCGCCGGGAAACGTTCCAAAACCACATCAGGACTCTCGGAACCACCCAAATGTGCCAAAAAAGTTGACTTTTGGAAAAAGTCCATTTTTGACTTTTTCGTAAGGGGGGGTGGTTACGCATTTTTTCAAAATTTCAAAATACTTTTGGTCCAAAGAGCGCCGGGAAACGTTCCAAAACCACATCAGGACGCTCGGCACCACCCAAATGTGCCAAAAAAGTTGACTTTTGGAAAAAGACATTTTTTGACTTTTTCGTAAGGGGGGGTGGTTACGCATTTTTTCAAATTTTCAAAAACGGTCAAAAAATACTTTTGGTCCAAAGAGCGCCGGGAAACATTCCAAAATCACATCAGGACTCTCGGAACCACCCAAAGATGCCAAAAAAGTTGACTTTTGGAAAAAGTCATTTTTTGACTTTTTCGTAAGGGGGGGTGGTTACGCATTTTTTCAAAATTTCAAAATACTTTTGGTCCAAAGAGCGCCGGGAAACATTCCAAAATCACATCAGGACTCTCGGCACCACCCAAATGTGCCAAAAAGTTGACTTTTGGAAAAAGTAAATTTTTGACTTTTTCGTAAGGGGGGGTGGTTAGGCATTTTTTCAAAATTTCAAAAACGGTGAAAAAATACTTTTGGGCCAAGGAGCGCCGGGAAACGTTCAAAAACCACATCAGGACTCTCGGAACCACCCAAATGTGCCAAAAAAGTTGACTTTTGGAAAAAGTCATTTTTTGACTTTTTCGTAAGGGGGGGTGGTTACGCATTTTTTCAAAATTTCAAAAACGGTGAAAAAATACTTTTGGTCCAAAGAGCGCCGGGAAACATTCCAAAATCACATCAGGACTCTCGGCACCACCCAAATGTGCCAAAAAGTTGACTTTTGGAAAAAGTCAATTTTTGACTTTTTCGTAAGGGGGGGTGGTTACGCATTTTTTCAAATTTTCAAAAACGGTCAAAAAATACTTTTGGTCCAAAGAGCGCCGGGAAACATTCCAAAATCACATCAGGACTCTCGGAACCACCCAAAGATGCCAAAAAAGTTGACTTTTGGAAAAAGTCATTTTTTGACTTTTTCGTAAGGGGGGGTGGTTACGCATTTTTTCAAAATTTCAAAAACGGTCAAAAAATACTTTTGGGCCAATGAGCGCCGGGAAACGTTCCAAAATCACATCAGGACTCTCGGCACCACCCAAAGAAGCCAAAAATGTTGACTTTTGGAAAAAGTCAATTTTTGACTTTTTCGTAAGGGGGGGTGGTTACTCATTTTTTCAAAATTTAAAAAACGGTGAAAAAATACTTTTGGGCCAAGGAGCGCCGGGAAACTTTCCAAAACCACATCAGGACGCTCGGCACCACCCAAATGTGCCAAAAAAGTTGACTTTTGGAAAAAGACATTTTTTGACTTTTTCGTAAGGGGGGGTGGTTACGCATTTTTTCAAAATTTCAAAAACGGTCAAATAATACTTTTGGGCCAAAGAGCGCCGGGAAACGTTCCAAAATCACATCAGGACTCTCGGAACCACCCAAAGATGCCAAAAAAGTTGACTTTTGGAAAAAGTCAATTTTTGACTTTTTCGTAAGGGGGGGTGGTTACGCTTTTTTTTCAAAATTTCAAAAATGGTCAAAAAATACTTTTGGTCCAAAGAGCGCCGGGAAACATTCCAAAATCACATCAGGACTCTCGGCACCACCCAAAGATGCCAAAAAAGTTGACTTTTGGAAAAAGTCAATTTTTGACTTTTTCGTAAGGGGGGGTGGTTACTCATTTTTTCAAAATTTAAAAAACGGTGAAAAAATACTTTTGGGCCAAGGAGCGCCGGGAAACTTTCCAAAACCACATCAGGACGCTCGGCACCACCCAAATGTGCCAAAAAAGTTGACTTTTGGAAAAAGACATTTTTTGACTTTTTCGTAAGGGGGGGTGGTTACGCATTTTTTCAAAATTTCAAAAACGGTCAAATAATACTTTTGGGCCAAAGAGCGCC
The DNA here is from genome assembly GCF_030265065.1 of Corythoichthys intestinalis. Classification (NCBI taxonomy): domain Eukaryota; kingdom Metazoa; phylum Chordata; class Actinopteri; order Syngnathiformes; family Syngnathidae; genus Corythoichthys; species Corythoichthys intestinalis. The sequence goes on from NC_080404.1 coordinate 38,251,196, forward strand.
GGGAAACGTTCCAAAATCACATCAGGACTCTCGGAACCACCCAAAGATGCCAAAAAAGTTGACTTTTGGAAAAAGTCAATTTTTGACTTTTTCGTAAGGGGGGGTGGTTACGCTTTTTTTTCAAAATTTCAAAAATGGTCAAAAAATACTTTTGGTCCAAAGAGCGCCGGGAAACATTCCAAAATCACATCAGGACTCTCGGCACCACCCAAAGATGCCAAAAAAGTTGACTTTTGGAAAAAGTCAATTTTTGACTTTTTCGTAAGGGGGGGTGGTTACTCATTTTTTCAAAGTTTCAAAAACGGTCAAAAAATACTTTTGGGCCAAAGAGCGCCGGGAAACATTCCAAAATCACATCAGGACTCTCGGCACCACCCAAAGAAGCCAAAAATGTTGACTTTTGGAAAAAGTCAATTTTTGACTTTTTCGTAAGGGGGGGTGGTTACGCATTTTTTCAAAATTTAAAAAACGGTCAAAAAATACTTTTGGGCCAAAGAGCGCTGGGAAACATTCCAAAATCACATCAGGACTCTCGGAACCACCCAAAGATATAAAAAAAGTTGACTTTTGGAAAAAGTCAATTTTTGACTTTTTCGTAAGGGGGGGTGGTTACGCATTTTTTCAAAATTTCAAAAACGGTCAAAAAATACTTTTGGGCCAAGGAGCGCCGGGAAACGTTTCAAAACCACATCAGGACTCTCGGCACCACCCAAATGTGCCAAAAAAGTTGACTTTTGGAAAAAGTACATTTTTGACTTTTTCGTAAGGGGGGGTGGTTACGCATTTTTTCAAAATTTCAAAAACGGTGAAAAAATACTTTTGGGCCAAGGAGCGCCAGGAAACGTTCCAAAACCACATCAGGACTCTCGGAACAACCCAAATGTGCCAAAAAAGTTGACTTTTGGAAAAAGTCCATTTTTGACTTTTTCGTAAGGGGGGGTGGTTACGCATTTTTTCAAAATTTAAAAAACGGTGAAAAAATACTTTTGGGCCAAGGAGCGCCGGGAAACGTTCCAAAACCACATCAGGACTCTCGGAACCACCCAAATGTGCCAAAAAAGTTGACTTTTGGAAAAAGCCCATTTTTGACTTTTTCGTAAGGGGGGGGGTGGTTACGCATTTTTTCAAAATTTAAAAAAACGGTCAAAAAATACTTTTGGGCCAAGGAGCGCCGGGAAACGTTCCAAAACCACATCAGGACTCTCGGAACTACCCAAATGTGCCATAAAAGTTGACTTTTGGAAAAAGTCCATTTTTGACTTTTTCGTAAGGGGGGGTGGTTACGCATTTTTTCAAAATTTCAAAAACGGTCAAATAATACTTTTGGGCCAAAGAGCGCCGGGAAACATTCCAAAATCACATCAGGACTCTCGGAACAACCCAAAGATGCCAAAAAAGTTGACTTTTGGAAAAAGTCAATTTTTGACTTTTTCGTAAGGGGGGGTGGTTACGCATGTTTTCAAAATTTCAAAAACGGTCAAAAAATACTTTTGGTCCAAAGAGCGCCGGGAAACATTCCAAAATCACATCAGGACTCTCGGAACCACCCAAAGATGCCAAAAAAGTTGACTTTTGGAAAAAGTCATTTTTTGACTTTTTCGTAAGGGGGGGTTGGTTACGCATTTTTTCAAAATTTCAAAAACGGTCAAAAAATACTTTTGGGCCAATGAGCGCCGGGAAACGTTCCAAAATCACATCAGGACTCTCGGCACCACCCAAAGAAGCCAAAAATGTTGACTGTTGGAAAAAGTCAATTTTTGACTTTTTCGTAAGGGGGGGTGGTTACGCATTTTTTCAAAATTTCAAAAACGGTCAAAAAATACTTTTGGGCCAAGGAGCGCCGGGAAACGTTCCAAAATCACATCAGGACTCTCGGCACCACCCAAAGAAGCCAAAAAAGTTGACTTTTGGAAAAAGTCATTTTTTGACTTTTTTGTAAGGGGGGGTGGTTACGCATTTTTTCAAAATTTAAAAAACGGTGAAAAAATACTTTTGGGCCAAGGAGCGCCGGGAAACGGTCCAAAACCACATCAGGACTCTCGGAACCACCCAAATGTGCCAAAAAAGTTGACTTTTGGAAAAAGTCCATTTTTGACTTTTTCGTAAGGGGGGGTGGTTACGCATTTTTTCAAAATTTCAAAAACGGTGAAAAAATACTTTTGGGCCAAGGAGCGCCGGGAAACGATCCAAAACCACATCAGGACTCTCGGAACCACCCAAATGTGCCAAAAAAGTTGACTTTTGGAAAAAGTCCATTTTTGACTTTTTCGGAAGGGGGGGTGGTTACGCATTTTTTCAAAATTTCAAAAACGGTGAAAAAATAATTTTGGGCCAAGGAGCGCCGGGAAACGTTCCAAAACCACATCAGGACGCTCGGCACCACCCAAATGTGCCAAAAAAGTTGACTTTTGGAAAAAGTCAATTTTTGACTTTTTCGTAAGGGGGGGTGGTTACGCATTTTTTCGAAATTTCAAAAACGGTCAAAAAATACTTTTGGTCCAAAGAGCGCCGGGAAACATTCCAAAATCACATCAGGACTCTCGGCACCACCCAAAGATGCCAAAAAAGTTGACTTTTGGAAAAAGTCAATTTTTGACTTTTTCGTAAGGGGGGGTTGGTTACGCATTTTTTCAAATTTTCAAAAACGGTCAAAAAATACTTTTGGTCCAAAGAGCGCCGGGAAACATTCCAAAGCCACATCAGGACTCTCGGAACCACCCAAAGATGCCAAAAAAGTTGACTTTTGGAAAAAGTCATTTTTTGACTTTTTCGTAAGGGGGGGTGGTTACGCATTTTTTCAAATTTTCAAAAACGGTCAAAAAATACTTTTTGTCCAAAGAGCGCCGGGAAACATTCCAAAATCACATCAGGACTCTCGGAACAACCCAAAGATGCCAAAAAAGTTGACTTTTGGAAAAAGTCATTTTTTGACTTTTTCGTAAGGGGGGGTGGTTACGCATTTTTTCAAAATTTCAAAAACGGTGAAAAAATACTTTTGGGCCAAAGAGCGCCGGGAAACATTCCAAAATCACATCAGGACTCTCGGCACCACCCAAAGATGCCAAAAAATTTGACTTTTGGAAAAAGTCAATTTTTGACTTTTTCGTAAGGGGGGGTGGTTACGCATTTTTTCAAAATTTCAAAAACGGTCAAAAAATACTTTTGGGCCAAAGAGCACCGGGAATTTTTTCAAAACCACATCAGGACTCTCGGATCCACCCAAATGTGCTAAAAAAGTTGACTTTTGGAAAAAGTCATTTTTTGACTTTTTCGTAAGGGGGGGTGGTTACGCATTTTTTCAAATTTTCAAAAACGATCAAAAAATACTTTTTGTCCAAAGAGCGCCGGGAAACATTCCAAAATCACATCAGGACTCTCGGAACAACCCAAAGATGCCAAAAAAGTTGACTTTTGGAAAAAGTCATTTTTTGACTTTTTCGTAAGGGGGGGTGGTTACGCATTTTTTCAAAATTTCAAAAACGGTGAAAAAATACTTTTGGGCCAAAGAGCGCCGGGAAACATTCCAAAATCACATCAGGACTCTCGGAACCACCCAAAGATGCCAAAAAAGTTGACTTTTGGAAAAAGTAAATTTTTGACTTTTTCGTAAGGGGGGGTGGTTACGCATTTTTTCAAAATTTCAAAAACGGTCAAAAAATACTTTTGGGCCAAAGAGCGCCGGGAATTTTTTCAAAACCACATCAGGACTCTCGGATCCACCCAAATGTGCCAAAAAAGTTGACTTTTGGAAAAAGTCCATTTTTGACTTTTTCGTAAGGGGGGGTGGTTACGCATTTTTTCAAAATTTCAAAAACGGTCAAAAAATACTTTTGGTCCAAAGAGCGACGGGAATTTTTTCAAAACCACATCAGGACTCTCGGAAACACCCAAATGTTCCAAAAAGTTGACTTTTGGAAAAAGTAAATTTTTGACTTTTTCGTAAGGGGGGGTGGTTACGCATTTTTTCAAAATTTCAAAAACGGTGAAAAAATACTTTTGGGCCAAGGAGCGCCGGGAAACGATCCAAAACCACATCAGGACTCTCGGAACCACCCAAAGATGCCAAAAAAGTTGACTTTTGGAAAAAGTCATTTTTTGACTTTTTCGTAAGGGGGGGTGGTTACGCATTTTTTCAAAATATCACAAACGGTCAAAAAATACTTTTGGGCCAAAGAGCGCCGGGAAACTTTTCAAAACCACATCAGGACTCTCGGATCCACCCAAATGTGCCAAAAAAGTTGACTTTTGGAAAAAGTCATTTTTTGACTTTTTCGTAAGGGGGGGGTGGTTACGCATTTTTTCAAAATTTCAAAAACGGTCAAAAAATACTTTTGGGCCAATGAGCGCCGGGAAACGTTCCAAAATCACATCAGGACTCTCGACACCACCCAAAGAAGCCAAAAATGTTGACTGTTGGAAAAAGTCAATTTTTGACTTTTTCGTAAGGGGGGTGGTTACGCATTTTTTCAAAATTTCAAAAACGGTCAAAAAATACTTTTGGGCCAAGGAGCGCCGGGAAACGTTCCAAAATCACATCAGGACTCTCGGAACCACCCAAAGATGCCAAAAAAGTTGACTTTTGGAAAAAGTCAATTTTTGACTTTTTCGTAAGGGGGGGTGGTTACGCATTTTTTCGAAATTTCTAAAACGGTCAAAAAATACTTTTGGTCCAAAGAGCGCCGGGAAACATTCCAAAATCACATCAGGACTCTCGGCACCACACAAAGATGCCAAAAAAGTTGACTTTTGGAAAAAGTCAATTTTTGACTTTTTCGTAAGGGGGGGTTGTTACGCATTTTTTCTAATTTTCAAAAACGGTCAAAAAATACTTTTGGTCCAAAGAGCGCCGGGAAACGTTCCAAAATCACATCAGGACTCTCGGAACCACCCAAAGATGCCAAAAAAGTTGACTTTTGGAAAAAGTCATTTTTCGACTTTTTCGTAAGGGGGGGTGGTTACGCATTTTTTCAAAATTTCAAAAACGGTCAAAAAATACTTTTGGGCCAAGGAGCGCCGGGAAACGTTCCAAAACCACATCAGGACTCTCGGCACCACCCAAATGTGCCAAAAAGTTGACTTTTGGAAAAAGTCAATTTTTGACTTTTTCGTAAGGGGGGGTGGTTACGCATTTTTTCAAAATTTCAAAAACGGTCAAAAAATACTTTTGGGCCAAAGAGCGCCGGGAAACGTTTCAAAACCACATCAGGACTCTCGGCACCACCCAAATGTGCCAAAAAGTTGACTTTTGGAAAAAGTACATTTTTGACTTTTTCGTAAGGAGGGGTGGTTACGCATTTTTTCAAAATTTAAAAAACGGTGAAAAAATACTTTTGGGCCAAGGAGCGCCGGGAAACGTTCCAAAACCACATCAGGACTCTCGGAACCACCCAAATGTGCCAAAAAAGTTGACTTTTGGAAAAAGTCCATTTTTGACTTTTTCGTAAGGGGGGGTGGTTACGCATTTTTTCAAAATTTCAAAATACTTTTGGTCCAAAGAGCGCCGGGAAACGTTCCAAAACCACATCAGGACGCTCGGCACCACCCAAATGTGCCAAAAAAGTTGACTTTTGGAAAAAGACATTTTTTGACTTTTTCGTAAGGGGGGGTGGTTACGCATTTTTTCAAATTTTCAAAAACGGTCAAAAAATACTTTTGGTCCAAAGAGCGCCGGGAAACATTCCAAAATCACATCAGGACTCTCGGAACCACCCAAAGATGCCAAAAAAGTTGACTTTTGGAAAAAGTCATTTTTTGACTTTTTCGTAAGGGGGGGTGGTTACGCATTTTTTCAAAATTTCAAAATACTTTTGGTCCAAAGAGCGCCGGGAAACATTCCAAAATCACATCAGGACTCTCGGCACCACCCAAATGTGCCAAAAAGTTGACTTTTGGAAAAAGTCAATTTTTGACTTTTTCGTAAGGGGGGGTGGTTACGCATTTTTTCAAATTTTCAAAAACGGTCAAAAAATACTTTTGGTCCAAAGAGCGCCGGGAAACATTCCAAAATCACATCAGGACTCTCGGAACCACCCAAACATGCCAAAAAAGTTGACTTTTGGAAAAAGTCATTTTTTGACTTTTTCGTAAGGGGGGGTGGTTACGCATTTTTTCAAAATTTCAAAAACGGTCAAAAAATACTTTTGGGCCAATGAGCGCCGGGAAACGTTCCAAAATCACATCAGGACTCTCGGCACCACCCAAAGAAGCCAAAAAAGTTGACTTTTGGAAAAAGTCAATTTTTGACTTTTTCGTAAGGGGGGGTGGTTACTCATTTTTTCAAAGTTTCAAAAACGGTCAAAAAATACTTTTGGGCCAAAGAGCGCCGGGAAACATTCCAAAATCACATCAGGACTCTCGGCACCACCCAAAGATGCCAAAAATGTTGACTTTTGGAAAAAGTCAATTTTTGACTTTTTCGTAAGGGGGGGTGGTTACGCATTTTTTCAAAATTTAAAAAACGGTCAAAAAATACTTTTGGGCCAAAGAGCGCCGGGAAACATTCCAAAATCACATCAGGACTCTCGGAACCACCCAAAGATATAAAAAAAGTTGACTTTTGGAAAAAGTCAATTTTTGACTTTTTCGTAAGGGGGGGTGGTTACGCATTTTTTCAAAATTTCAAAAACGGTCAAAAAATACTTTTGGGCCAAGGAGCGCCGGGAAACGTTTCAAAACCACATCAGGACTCTCGGCACCACCCAAATGTGCCAAAAAAGTTGACTTTTGGAAAAAGTACATTTTTGACTTTTTCGTAAGGGGGGGTGGTTACGCATTTTTTTAAAATTTCAAAAACGGTGAAAAAATACTTTTGGGCCAAGGAGCGCCGGGAAACGTTCCAAAACCACATCAGGACTCTCGGAACAACCCAAATGTGCCAAAAAAGTTGACTTTTGGAAAAAGTCAATTTTTGACTTTTTCGTAAGGGGGGGTGGTTACGCATTTTTTCAAAATTTAAAAAACGGTGAAAAAATACTTTTGGGCCAAGGAGCGCCGGGAAACGTTCCAAAACCACATCAGGACTCTTGGAACCACCCAAATGTGCCAAAAAAGTTGACTTTTGGAAAAAGCCCATTTTTGACTTTTTCGTAAGGGGGGGTGGTTACGCATTTTTTCAAAATTTCAAAAACGGTCAAAAAATACTTTTGGGCCAAGGAGCGCCGGGAAACGTTCCAAAACCACATCAGGACTCTCGGAACTACCCAAATGTGCCATAAAAGTTGACTTTTGGAAAAAGTCCATTTTTGACTTTTTCGTAAGGGGGGGTGGTTACGCATTTTTTCAAAATTTCAAAAACGGTCAAATAATACTTTTGGGCCAAAGAGCGCCGGGAAACATTCCAAAATCACATCAGGACTCTCGGAACAACCCAAAGATGCCAAAAAAGTTGACTTTTGGAAAAAGTCAATTTTTGACTTTTTCGTAAGGGGGGGTGGTTACGCATGTTTTCAAAATTTCAAAAACGGTCAAAAAATACTTTTGGTCCAAAGAGCGCCGGGAAACATTCCAAAATCACATCAGGACTCTCGGAACCACCCAAAGATGCCAAAAAAGTTGACTTTTGGAAAAAGTCATTTTTTGACTTTTTCGTAAGGGGGGGTGGTTACGCATTTTTTCAAAATTTCAAAAACGGTCAAAAAATACTTTTGGGCCAATGAGCGCCGGGAAACGTTCCAAAATCACATCAGGACTCTCGGCACCACCCAAAGAAGCCAAAAATGTTGACTGTTGGAAAAAGTCAATTTTTGACTTTTTCGTAAGGGGGGGTGGTTACGCATTTTTTCAAAATTTCAAAAACGGTCAAAAAATACTTTTGGGCCAAGGAGCGCCGGGAAACGTTCCAAAACCACATCAGGACTCTCGGAACCACCCAAATGTGCCAAAAAAGTTGACTTTTGGAAAAAGTCCATTTTTGACTTTTTCGTAAGGGGGGGGGGTGGTTACGCATTTTTTCAAAATTTCAAAAACGGTCAAAAAATACTTTTGGGCCAAGGAACGCCGGGAAACGTTCCAAAACCACATCAGGACTCTCGGAACCACCCAAATGTGCCATAAAAGTTGACTTTTGGAAAAAGTCCATTTTTGACTTTTTCGTAAGGGGGGGTGGTTACGCATTTTTTCAAAATTTCAAAAACGGTGAAAAAATACTTTTGGGCCAAGGAGCGCCGGGAAACGATCCAAAACCACATCAGGACTCTCGGAACCACTCAAATGTGCCAAAAAAGTTGACTTTTGGAAAAAGTCCATTTTTGACTTTTTCGGAAGGGGGGGTGGTTACGCATTTTTTCAAAATTTCAAAAACGGTGAAAAAATAATTTTGGGCCAAGGAGCGCCGGGAAACGTTCCAAAACCACATCAGGACGCTCGGCACCACCCAAATGTGCCAAAAAAGTTGACTTTTGGAAAAAGTCAATTTTTGACTTTTTCGTAAGGGGGGGTGGTTACGCATTTTTTCGAAATTTCAAAAACGGTCAAAAAATACTTTTGGTCCAAAGAGCGCCGGGAAACATTCCAAAATCACATCAGGACTCTCGGCACCACCCAAAGATGCCAAAAAAGTTGACTTTTAGAAAAAGTCAATTTTTGACTTTTTCGTAAGGGGGGGTGGTTACGCATTTTTTCAAATTTTCAAAAACGGTCAAAAAATACTTTTGGTCCAAAGAGCGCCGGGAAACATTCCAAAGCCACATCAGGACTCTCGGAACCACCCAAAGATGCCAAAAAAGTTGACTTTTGGAAAAAGTCATTTTTTGACTTTTTCGTAAGGGGGGGTGGTTACGCATTTTTTCAAATTTTCAAAAACGGTCAAAAAATACTTTTTGTCCAAAGAGCGCCGGGAAACATTCCAAAATCACATCAGGACTCTCGGAACAACCCAAAGATGCCAAAAAAGTTGACTTTTGGAAAAAGTCATTTTTTGACTTTTTCGTAAGGGGGGGTGGTTACGCATTTTTTCAAAATTTCAAAAACGGTGAAAAAATACTTTTGGGCCAAAGAGCGCCGGGAAACATTCCAAAATCACATCAGGACTCTCGGCACCACCCAAAGATGCCAAAAAAGTTGACTTTTGGAAAAAGTCAATTTTTGACTTTTTCGTAAGGGTGGGTGGTTACGCATTTTTTCAAAATTTCAAAAACGGTCAAAAAATACTTTTGGGCCAAAGAGCACCGGGAATTTTTTCAAAACCACATCAGGACTCTCGGATCCACCCAAATGTGCCAAAAAAGTTGACTTTTGGAAAAAGTCATTTTTTGACTTTTTCGTAAGGGGGGGTGGTTACGCATTTTTTCAAATTTTCAAAAACGGTCATAAAATACTTTTTGTCCAAAGAGCGCCGGGAAACATTCCAAAATCACATCAGGACTCTCGGAACAACCCAGAGATGCCAAAAAAGTTGACTTTTGGAAAAAGTCATTTTTTGACTTTTTCGTAAGGGGGGGTGGTTAGGCATTTTTTCAAAATTTCAAAAACGGTCATAAAATACTTTTTGTCCAAAGAGCGCCGGGAAACATTCCAAAATCACATCAGGACTCTCGGAACCACCCAAAGATGCCAAAAAAGTTGACTTTTGGAAAAAGTAAATTTATGACTTTTTCGTAAGGGGGGGTGGTTACGCATTTTTTCAAACTTTCAAAAACGGTCAAAAAATACTTTTGGTCCAAAGAGCGCCGGGAATTTTTTCAAAACCACATCAGGACTCTCGGAACCACCCAAATGGGCCAAAAAGTTGACTTTTGGAAAAAGTAAATTTTTGACTTTTTCGTAAGGGGGGGTGGTTACGCATTTTTTCAAAATTTCAAAAACGGTGAAAAAATACTTTTGGGCCAAGGAGCGCCGGGAAACGATCCAAAACCACATCAGGACTCTCGGAACCACCCAAAGATGCCAAAAAAGTTGACTTTTGGAAAAAGTCATTTTTTGACTTTTTCGTAAGGGGGGGTGGTTACGCATTTTTTCAAAATATCACAAACGGTCAAAAAATACTTTTGGGCCAAAGAGCGCCGGGAAACTTTTCAAAACCACATCAGGACTCTCGGATCCACCCAAATGTGCCAAAAAAGTTGACTTTTGGAAAAAGTCATTTTTTGACTTTTTCGTAAGGGGGGGGTGGTTACGCATTTTTTCAAAATTTCAAAAACGGTCAAAAAATACTTTTGGGCCAATGAGCGCCGGGAAACGTTCCAAAACCACATCAGGACTCTCGGCACCACCCAAATGTGCCAAAAATGTGACTTTTGGAAAAAGTCAATTTTTGACTTTTTCGTAAGGGGGGGTGGTTACGCATTTTTTCAAAATTTCAAAAACGGTCAAAAAATACTTTTGGGCCAAAGAGCGCCGGGAAACGTTTCAAAACCACATCAGGACTCTCGGCACCACCCAAATGTGCCAAAAAGTTGACTTTTGGAAAAAGTACATTTTTGACTTTTTCGTAAGGAGGGGTGGTTACGCATTTTTTCAAAATTTAAAAAACGGTGAAAAAATACTTTTGGGCCAAGGAGCGCCGGGAAACGATCCAAAACCACATCAGGACTCTCGGAACCACCCAAAGATGCCAAAAAAGTTGACTTTTGGAAAAAGTCATTTTTTGACTTTTTCGTAAGGGGGGGGGTGGTTACGCATTTTTTCAAAATTTCAAAAACGGTCAAAAAATACTTTTGGGCCAATGAGCGCTGGGAAACGTTCCAAAATCACATCAGGACTCTCGGCACCACCCAAAGAAGCCAAAAATGTTGACTGTTGGAAAAAGTCATTTTTTGACTTTTTCGTAAGGGGGGGTGGTTACGCATTTTTTCAAAATTTAAAAAACGGTCAAAAAATACTTTTGGTCCAAAGAGCGCCGGGAAACATTCCAAAATCACATCAGGACTCTCGGAACCACCCAAAGATGCCAAAAAAGTTGACTTTTGGAAAAAGTCATTTTTTGACTTTTTCGTAAGGGGGGGTGGTTACGCATTTTTTCAAAATTTCAAAATACTTTTGGTCCAAAGAGCGCCGGGAAACATTCCAAAATCACATCAGGACTCTCGGCACCACCCAAAGAAGCCAAAAATGTTGACTGTTGGAAAAAGTCATTTTTTGACTTTTTCGTAAGGGGGGGTGGTTACGCATTTTTTCAAAATATCACAAACGGTCAAAAAATACTTTTGGGCCAAAGAGCGCCGGGAAACTTTTCAAAACCACATCAGGACTCTCGGATCCACCCAAATGTGCCAAAAAAGTTGACTTTTGGAAAAAGTCATTTTTTGACTTTTTCGTAAGGGGGGGGTGGTTACGCATTTTTTCAAAATTTCAAAAACGGTCAAAAAATACTTTTGGGCCAATGAGCGCCGGGAAACGTTCCAAAACCACATCAGGACTCTCGGCACCACCCAAATGTGCCAAAAAGTTGACTTTTGGAAAAAGTCAATTTTTGACTTTTTCGTAAGGGGGGGTGGTTACGCATTTTTTCAAAATTTCAAAAACGGTCAAAAAATACTTTTGGGCCAAAGAGCGCCGGGAAACGTTTCAAAACCACATCAGGACTCTCGGCACCACCCAAATGTGCCAAAAAGTTGACTTTTGGAAAAAGTACATTTTTGACTTTTTCGTAAGGAGGGGTGGTTACGCATTTTTTCAAAATTTAAAAAACGGTGAAAAAATACTTTTGGGCCAAGGAGCGCCGGGAAACGATCCAAAACCACATCAGGACTCTCGGAACCACCCAAAGATGCCAAAAAATGTTGACTTTTGGAAAAAGTCATTTTTTGACTTTTTCGTAAGGGGGGGGGGGGTGGTTACGCATTTTTTCAAAATTTAAAAAACGGTCAAAAAATACTTTTGGGCCAAAGAGCGCCGGGAAACATTCCAAAATCAAATCAGGACTCTCGGAACCACCCAAAGATATCAAAAAAGTTGACTTTTGGAAAAAGTCAATTTTTGACTTTTTCGTAAGGGGGGGTGGTTACGCATTTTTTCAAAATATCACAAACGGTCAAGAAATACTTTTGGGCCAAAGAGCGCCGGGAAACTTTTCAAAACCACATCAGGACTCTCGGATCCACCCAAATGTGCCAAAAAAGTTGACTTTTGGAAAAAGTCAATTTTTGACTTTTTCGTAAGGGGGGGTGCTTACGGATTTTTTCAAAATTTCAAAAACGGTCAAAAAATACTTTTGGGCCAAGGAGCGCCGGGAAACGTTCCAAAACCACATCAGGACGCTCGGCACCACCCAAATGTGCCAAAAAAGTTGACTTTTGGAAAAAGACATTTTTTGACTTTTTCGTAAGGGGGGGTGGTTACGCATTTTTTCAAAATTTCAAAAACGGTCAAATAATACTTTTGGGCCAAAGAGCGCCGGGAAACGTTCCAAAATCACATCAGGACTCTCGGAACCACCCAAAGATGCCAAAAAAGTTGACTTTTGGAATTAGTAAATTTTTGACTTTTTCGTAAGGGGGGGTGGTTACGCATTTTTTCGAAATTTCAAAAACGTTCAAAAAATACTTTTGGGCCAAAGAGCGCCGGGAAACTTTTCAAAACCACATCAGGACTCTCGGATCCACCCAAATGTGCCAAAAAAGTTGACTTTTGGAAAAAGTCAATTTTTGACTTTTTCGTAAGGGACCGGGGGTGCTTACGGATTTTTTCAAAATTTCAAAAACGGTCAAAAAATACTTTTGGGCCAAGGAGCGCCGGGAAACGTTCCAAAACCACATCAGGACGCTCGGCACCACCCAAATGTTCCAAAAAAGTTGACTTTTGGAAAAAGACATTTTTTGACTTTTTCGTAAGGGGGGGTGGTTACGCATTTTTTCAAAATTTCAAAAACGGTCAAATAATACTTTTGGGCCAAAGAGCGCCGGGAAACGTTCCAAAATCACATCAGGACTCTCGGAACCACCCAAAGATGCCAAAAAAGTTGACTTTTGGAAAAAGTCATTTTTTGACTTTTTCGTAAGGGGGGGTGGTTACGCATTTTTTCGAAATTTCAAAAACGTTCAAAAAATACTTTTGGGCCAAAGAGCGAAGGGAAACTTTTCAAAACCACATCAGGACTCTCGGATCCACCCAAATGTGCCAAAAAAGTTGACTTTTGGAAAAAGTCAATTTTTGACTTTTTCGTAAGGGGGGGTGCTTACGGATTTTTTCAAAATTTCAAAAATGGTCAAAAAATACTTTTGGGCCAAGGAGCGCCGGGAAACGTTCCAAAACCACATCAGGACGCTCGGCACCACCAAAATGTGCCAAAAAAGTTGACTTTTGGAAAAAGACATTTTTTGACTTTTTCGTAAGGGGGGGTGGTTACGCATTTTTTCAAAATTTCAAAAACGGTCAAATAATACTTTTGGGCCAAAGAGCGCCGGGAAACGTTCCAAAATCACATCAGGACTCTCGGAACCACCCAAAGATGCCAAAAAAGTTGACTTTTGGAAAAAGTAAATTTTTCACTTTTTCGTAAGGGGGGTGGTTACGCATTTTTTCGAAATTTCAAAAACGTTCAAAAAATACTTTTGGGCCAAAGAGCGCCGGGAAACTTTTCAAAACCACATCAGGACTCTTGGATCCACCCAAATGTGCCAAAAAAGTTGACTTTTGGAAAAAGTCAATTTTTGACTTTTTCGTAAGGGGGGGTGGTTACGCATTTTTTCAAATTTTCAAAAACGGTCAAAAAATACTTTTGGTCCAAAGAGCGCCGGGAAACATTCCAAAATCACATCAGGACTCTCGGAACCACCCAAAGATGCCAAAAAAGTTGACTTTTGGAAAAAGTCATTTTTTGACTTTTTCGTAAGGGGGGGGGGGGTGGTTACGCATTTTTTCAAAATTTCAAAAACGGTCAAAAAATACTTTTGGGCCAATGAGCGCTGGGAAACGTTCCAAAATCACATCAGGACTCTCGGCACCACCCAAAGAAGCCAAAAATGTTGACTGTTGGAAAAAGTCAATTTTTGACTTTTTCGTAAGGGGGGGTGGTTACGCATTTTTTAAAAATTTCAAAAACGGTCAAAAAATACTTTTGGGACAAGGAGCGCCGGGAAACGTTCCAAAATCACATCAGGACTCTCGGCACCACCCAAAGAAGCCAAAAAAGTTGACTTTTGGAAAATGTCATTTTTTGACTTTTTCGTAAGGGGGGGTGGTTACGCATTTTTTTTTTTAAATTTAAAAAACGGTCAAAAAATACTTTTGGGCCAAAGAGCGCCGGGAAACATTCCAAAATCAAATCAGGACTCTCGGAACCACCCAAAGATATCAAAAAAGTTGACTTTTGGAAAAAGTCAATTTTTGACTTTTTCGTAAGGGGGGGTGGTTACGCATTTTTTCAAAATTTCAAAAACGGTGAAAAAATACTTTTGGGCCAAGGAGCGCCGGGAAATGTTCCAAAACCACATCCGGACTCTCGGAACCACCCAAATGTGCCAAAAAAGTTGACTTTTGGAAAAAGTCAATTTTTGACTTTTTCGTAAGGGGGGGTGGTTACGCATTTTTTCAAAATATCACAAACGGTCAAAAAATACTTTTGGGCCAAAGAGCGCCGGGAAATATTTCAAAACCACATCAGGACTCTCAGATCCACCCAAATGTGCCAAAAAAGTTGACTTTTGGAAAAAGTCAATTTTTGACTTTTTCGTAAGGGGGGGTGCTTACGGATTTTTTCAAAATTTCAAAAACGGTCAAAAAATACTTTTGGGCCAAGGAGCGCCGGGAAACGTTCCAAAACCACATCAGGACGCTCGGCACCACCCAAATGTTCCAAAAAAGTTGACTTTTGGAAAAAGACATTTTTTGACTTTTTCGTAAGGGGGGGTGGTTACGCATTTTTTCAAAATTTCAAAAACGGTCAAATAATACTTTTGGGCCAAAGAGCGCCGGGAATCGTTCCAAAATCACATCAGGACTCTCGGAACCACCCAAAGATGCCAAAAAAGTTGACTTTTGGAAAAAGTCATTTTTTGACTTTTTCGTAAGGGGGGGTGGTTACGCATTTTTTCGAAATTTCAAAAACGTTCAAAAAATACTTTTGGGCCAAAGAGCGCCGGGAAACTTTTCAAAACCACATCAGGACTCTCGGATCCACCCAAATGTGCCAAAAAAGTTGACTTTTGGAAAAAGTCAATTTTTGACTTTTTCGTAAGGGGGGGTGCTTACGGATTTTTTCAAAATTTCAAAAATGGTCAAAAAATACTTTTGGGCCAAGGAGCGCCGGGAAACGTTCCAAAACCACATCAGGACGCTCGGCACCACCAAAATGTGCCAAAAAAGTTGACTTTTGGAAAAAGACATTTTTTGACTTTTTCGTAAGGGGGGGTGGTTACGCATTTTTTCAAAATTTCAAAAACCGTCAAATAATACTTTTGGGCCAAAGAGCGCCGGGAAACGTTCCAAAATCACATCAGGACTCTCGGAACCACTCAAAGATGCCAAAAAAGTTGACTTTTGGAAAAAGTAAATTTTTGACTTTTTCGTAAGGGGGGGTGGTTACGCATTTTTTCGAAATTTCAAAAACGTTCAAAAAATACTTTTGGGCCAAAGAGCGCCGGGAATTTTTTCAAAACCACATCAGGACTCACGGATCCACCCAAATGTGCCAAAAAAGTTGACTTTTGGAAAAAGTCATTTTTTGACTTTTTCGTAAGGGGGGGTGGTTACGCATTTTTTCAAATTTTCAAAAACGGTCAAAAAATACTTTTGGGCCAATGAGCGCCGGGAAACGTTCCAAAATCACATCAGGACTCTCGGAACCACCCAAAGATGCCAAAAAAGTTGACTTTTGGAAAAAGTCAATTTTTGACTTTTTCGTAAGGGGGGGGTGGTTACGCATTTTTTCAAAATTTCAAAATACTTTTGGTCCAAAGAGCGCCGGGAAACATTCCAAAATCACATCAGGACTCTCGGCACCACCCAAATGTGCCAAAAAGTTGACTTTTGGAAAAAGTCATTTTTTGACTTTTTCGTAAGGGGGGGTGGTTAGGCATTTTTTCAAAATTTCAAAAACGGTCAAAAAATACTTTTGGGCCAAGGAGCGCCGGGAAACGTTCAAAAACCACATCAGGACTCTCGGAACCACCCAAATGTGCCAAAAAAGTTGACTTTTGGAAAAAGTCCATTTTTGACTTTTTCGTAAGGGGGGGTGGTTACGCATTTTTTCAAAATTTAAAAAACGGTCAAAAAATACTTTTGGGCCAAAGAGCGCCGGGAAACATTCCAAAATCACATCAGGACTCTCGGAACCACCCAAAGATATAAAAAAAGTTGACTTTTGGAAAAAGTCAATTTTTGACTTTTTCGTAAGGGGGGGGTGGTTACGCATTTTTTCAAAATTTCAAAAACGGTCAAAAAATACTTTTGGGCCAATGAGCGCTGGGAAACGTTCCAAAATCACATCAGGACTCTCGGCACCACCCAAAGAAGCCAAAAATGTTGACTGTTGGAAAAAGTCATTTTTTGACTTTTTCGTAAGGGGGGGTGGTTACGCATTTTTTCAAAGTTTCAAAAACGGTCAAAAAATACTTTTGGGCCAAGGAGCGCCGGGAAACGTTACAAAACAACATCAGTACTCTCTGCACCACCCAAATGTGCCAAAAAAGTTGACTTTTGGAAAAAGTCAATTTTTGACTTTTTCGTAAGGGGGGGTGGTTACTCATTTTTTCAAAGTTTCAAAAACGGTCAAAAAATACTTTTGGGCCAAAGAGCGCCGGGAAACATTCCAAAATCACATCAGGACTCTCGGCACCACCCAAAGAAGCCAAAAATGTTGACTTTTGGAAAAAGTCAATTTTTGACTTTTTCGTAAGGGGGGGTGGTTACGCATTTTTTCAAAATTTAAAAAACGGTCAAAAAATACTTTTGGGCCAAAGAGCGCCGGGAAACATTCCAAAATCACATCAGGACTCTCGGAACCACCCAAAGATATAAAAAAAGTTGACTTTTGGAAAAAGTCAATTTTTGACTTTTTCGTAAGGGGGGGTGGTTACGCATTTTTTCAAAATTTCAAAAACGGTCAAAAAATACTTTTGGGCCAAGGAGCGCCGGGAAACGTTTCAAAACCACATCAGGACTCTCGGCACCACCCAAATGTGCCAAAAAAGTTGACTTTTGGAAAAAGTACATTTTTGACTTTTTCGTAAGGGGGGGTGGTTACGCATTTTTTCAAAATTTCAAAAACGGTGAAAAAATACTTTTGGTCCAAAGAGCGCCGGGAAACATTTCAAAATCACATCAGGACTCTCGGCACCACCCAAAGATGCCAAAAAAGTTGACTTTTGGAAAAAGTCCATTTTTGACTTTTTCGTAAGGGGGGGTGGTTACGCATTTTTTCAAATTTTCAAAAACGGTCAAAAAATACTTTTGGTCCAAAGAGCGCCGGGAAACATTCCAAAGCCACATCAGGACTCTCGGAACCACCCAAAGATGCCAAAAAAGTTGACTTTTGGAAAAAGTAAATTTTTGACTTTTTCGTAAGGGGGGGTGGTTACGCATTTTTTCAAAATTTCAAAAACGGTCAAAAAATACTTTTGGGCCAAAGAGCACCGGGAATTTTTTCAAAACCACATCAGGACTCTCGGATCCACCCAAATGTGCCAAAAAAGTTGACTTTTGGAAAAAGTCATTTTTTGACTTTTTCGTAAGGGGGGGTGGTTACGCATTTTTTCAAATTTTCAAAAACGGTCAAAAAATACTTTTTGTCCAAAGAGCGCCGGGAAACATTCCAAAATCACATCAGGACTCTCGGAACAACCCAAAGATGCCAAAAAAGTTGACTTTTGGAAAAAGTCATTTTTTGACTTTTTCGTAAGGGGGGGTGGTTACGCATTTTTTCAAAATTTCAAAAACGGTGAAAAAATACTTTTGGGCCAAAGAGCGCCGGGAAACGTTCCAAAATCACATCAGGACTCTCGGAACCACCCAAAGATGCCAAAAAAGATGACTTTTGGAAAAAGTAAATTTTTGACTTTTTCGTAAGGGGGGGTGGTTACGCATTTTTTCAAAATTTCAAAAACGGTCAAAAAATACTTTTGGGCCAAAGAGCGCCGGGAATTTTTTCAAAACCACATCAGGACTCTCGGATCCACCCAAATGTGCCCAAAAAGTTGACTTTTGGAAAAAGTCAATTTTTGACTTTTTCGTAAGGGGGGGTGGTTACGCATTTTTTCAAAATTTCAAAAACGGTCAAAAAATACTTTTGGTCCAAAGAGCGCCGGGAATTTTTTCAAAACCACATCAGGACTCTCGGAACCACCCAAATGTGCCAAAAAGTTGACTTTTGGAAAAAGTAAATTTTTGACTTTTTCGTAAGGGGGGGTGGTTACGCATTTTTTCAAAATATCACAAACGGTCAAAAAATACTTTTGGGCCAAAGAGCGCCGGGAAACATTCCAAAATCACATCAGGACTCTCGGCACCACACAAAGATGCCAAAAAAGTTGACTTTTGGAAAAAGTCAATTTTTGACTTTTTCGTAAGGGGGGGTTGTTACGCATTTTTTCAAATTTTCAAAAACGGTCAAAAAATACTTTTGGTCCAAAGAGCGCCGGGAAACGTTCCAAAATCACATCAGGACTCTCGGAACCACCCAAAGATGCCAAAAAAGTTGACTTTTGGAAAAAGTCATTTTTTGACTTTTTCGTAAGGGGGGGTGGTTACGCATTTTTTCAAAATTTCAAAAACGGTCAAAAAATACTTTTGGGCCAAGGAGCGCCGGGAAACGTTCCAAAACCACATCAGGACTCTCGGCACCACCCAAATGTGCCAAAAAGTTGACTTTTGGAAAAAGTCAATTTTTGACTTTTTCGTAAGGGGGGGTGGTTACGCATTTTTTCAAAATTTCAAAATACTTTTGGTCCAAAGAGCGCCGGGAAACATTCCAAAATCACATCAGGACTCTCGGCACCACCCAAATGTGCCAAAAAGTTGACTTTTGGAAAAAGTAAATTTTTGACTTTTTCGTAAGGGGGGGTGGTTAGGCATTTTTTCAAAATTTCAAAAACGGTGAAAAAATACTTTTGGGCCAAGGAGCGCCGGGAAACGTTCCAAAACCACATCAGGACTCTCGGAACCACCCAAATGTGCCAAAAAAGTTGACTTTTGGAAAAAGTCCATTTTTGACTTTTTCGTAAGGGGGGGTGGTTACGCATTTTTTCAAAATTTCAAAAACGGTCAAAAAATACTTTTGGTCCAAAGAGCGCCGGGAAACATTCCAAAATCACATCAGGACTCTCGGAACCACCCAAAGATGCCAAAAAAGTTGACTTTTGGAAAAAGTCATTTTTTGACTTTTTCGTAAGGGGGGGTGGTTACTCATTTTTTCAAAGTTTCAAAAACGGTCAAAAAATACTTTTGGGCCAAGGAGCGCCGGGAAACGTTACAAAACAACATCAGTACTCTCTGCACCACCCAAATGTGCCAAAAAAGTTGACTTTTGGAAAAAGTCAATTTTTGACTTTTTCGTAAGGGGGGGTGGTTACTCATTTTTTCAAAGTTTCAAAAACGGTCAAAAAATACTTTTGGGCCAAAGAGCGCCGGGAAACATTCCAAAATCACATCAGGACTCTCGGCACCACCCAAAGAAGCCAAAAATGTTGACTTTTGGAAAAAGTCAATTTTTGACTTTTTCGTAAGGGGGGGTGGTTACGCATTTTTTCAAAATTTAAAAAACGGTCAAAAAATACTTTTGGGCCAAAGAGCGCCGGGAAACATTCCAAAATCACATCAGGACTCTCGGAACCACCCAAAGATATAAAAAAAGTTGACTTTTGGAAAAAGTCAATTTTTGACTTTTTCGTAAGGGGGGGTGGTTACGCATTTTTTCAAAATTTCAAAAACGGTCAAAAAATACTTTTGGGCCAAGGAGCGCCGGGAAACGTTTCAAAACCACATCAGGACTCTCGGCACCACCCAAATGTGCCAAAAAAGTTGACTTTTGGAAAAAGTACATTTTTGACTTTTTCGTAAGGGGGGGTGGTTACGCATTTTTTCAAAATTTCAAAAACGGTGAAAAAATACTTTTGGTCCAAAGAGCGCCGGGAAACATTTCAAAATCACATCAGGACTCTCGGCACCACCCAAAGATGCCAAAAAAGTTGACTTTTGGAAAAAGTCCATTTTTGACTTTTTCGTAAGGGGGGGTGGTTACGCATTTTTTCAAATTTTCAAAAACGGTCAAAAAATACTTTTGGTCCAAAGAGCGCCGGGAAACATTCCAAAGCCACATCAGGACTCTCGGAACCACCCAAAGATGCCAAAAAAGTTGACTTTTGGAAAAAGTAAATTTTTGACTTTTTCGTAAGGGGGGGTGGTTACGCATTTTTTCAAAATTTCAAAAACGGTCAAAAAATACTTTTGGGCCAAAGAGCACCGGGAATTTTTTCAAAACCACATCAGGACTCTCGGATCCACCCAAATGTGCCAAAAAAGTTGACTTTTGGAAAAAGTCATTTTTTGACTTTTTCGTAAGGGGGGGTGGTTACGCATTTTTTCAAATTTTCAAAAACGGTCAAAAAATACTTTTGGGCCAAAGAGCGCCGGGAAACATTCCAAAATCACATCAGGACTCTCGGCACCACCCAAAGAAGCCAAAAATGTTGACTTTTGGAAAAAGTCATTTTTTGACTTTTTCGTAAGGGGGGGTGGTTACGCATTTTTTCAAAATTTCAAAAACGGTCAAAAAATACTTTTGGGCCAAAGAGCGCCGGGAAACATTCCAAAATCACATCAGGACTCTCGGCACCACCCAAAGAAGCCAAAAATGTTGACTTTTGGAAAAAGTCAATTTTTGACTTTTTCGTAAGGGGGGGTGGTTACGAATTTTTTCAAAATTTAAAAAACGGTCAAAAAATACTTTTGGGCCAAAGAGCGCCGGGAAACATTCCAAAATCACATCAGGACTCTCGGAACCACCCAAAGATATAAAAAAAGTTGACTTTTGGAAAAAGTCAATTTTTGACTTTTTCGTAAGGGGGGGTGGTTACGCATTTTTTCAAAATTTCAAAAACGGTCAAAAAATACTTTTGGGCCAAGGAGCGCCGGGAAACGTTTCAAAACCACATCAGGACTCTCGGCACCACCCAAATGTGCCAAAAAAGTTGACTTTTGGAAAAAGTACATTTTTGACTTTTTCGTAAGGGGGGGTGGTTACGCATTTTTTCAAAATTTCAAAAACGGTGAAAAAATACTTTTGGGCCAAGGAGCGCCGGGAAACGTTCCAAAACCACATCAGGACTCTCGGAACAACCCAAATGTGCCAAAAAAGTTGACTTTTGGAAAAAGTCAATTTTTGACTTTTTCGTAAGGGGGGGTGGTTACGCATTTTTTCAAAATTTAAAAAACGGTGAAAAAATACTTTTGGGCCAAGGAGCGCCGGGAAACGTTCCAAAACCACATCAGGACTCTCGGAACCACCCAAATGTGCCAAAAAAGTTGACTTTTGGAAAAAGCCCATTTTTGACTTTTTCGTAAGGGGGGGGTGGTTACGCATTTTTTCAAAATTTCAAAAACGGTCAAAAAATACTTTTGGGCCAAGGAGTGCCGGGAAACGTTCCAAAACCACATCAGGACTCTCGGAACCACCCAAATGTGCCATAAAAGTTGACTTTTGGAAAAAGTCCATTTTTGACTTTTTCGTAAGGGGGGGTGGTTACGCATTTTTTCAAAATTTCAAAAACGGTCAAATAATACTTTTGTGCCAAAGAGCGCCGGGAAACGTTCCAAAATCACATCAGGACTCTCGGAACCACCCAAAGATGCCAAAAAAGTTGACTTTTGGAAAAAGTCAATTTTTGACTTTTTCGTAAGGGGGGGTGGTTACGCATTTTTTCGAAATTTCAAAAACGGTCAAAAAATACTTTTGGGCCAAGGAGCGCCGGGAAACGTTACAAAACAACATCAGGACTCTCGGAACCACCCAAATGTGCCATAAAAGTTGACTTTTGGAAAAAGTCCATTTTTGACTTTTTCGTAAGGGGGGGGGGTGGTTACGCATTTTTTCAAAATTTCAAAAACGGTCAAATAATACTTTTGGGCCAAAGAGCGCCGGGAAACGTTCCAAAATCACATCAGGACTCTCGGAACCACCCAAAGATGCCAAAAAGTTGACTTTTGGAAAAAGTACATTTTTGACTTTTTCGTAAGGAGGGGTGGTTACGCATTTTTTCAAAATTTAAAAAACGGTGAAAAAATACTTTTGGGCCAAGGAGCGCCAGGAAACGTTCCAAAACCACATCAGGACTCTCGGAACCACCCAAATGTGCCAAAAAAGTTGACTTTTGGAAAAAGTCCATTTTTGACTTTTTCGTAAGGGGGGGGTGGTTACGCATTTTTTCAAAATTTCAAAAACGGTCAAAAAATACTTTTGGGCCAAGGAGCGCCGGGAAACGTTCCAAAACCACATCAGGACTCTCGGAACCACCCAAAGATGCCAAAAAGTTGACTTTTGGAAAAAGTACATTTTTGACTTTTTCGTAAGGAGGGGTGGTTACGCATTTTTTCAAAATTTAAAAAACGGTGAAAAAATACTTTTGGGCCAAGGAGCGCCAGGAAACGTTCCAAAACCACATCAGGACTCTCGGAACCACCCAAATGTGCCAAAAAAGTTGACTTTTGGAAAAAGTCCATTTTTGACTTTTTCGTAAGGGGGGGGTGGTTACGCATTTTTTCAAAATTTCAAAAACGGTCAAAAAATACTTTTGGGCCAAGGAGCGCCGGGAAACGTTCCAAAACCACATCAGGACTCTCGGAACCACCCAAATGTGCCATAAAAGTTGACTTTTGGAAAAAGTCCATTTTTGACTTTTTTGTAAGGGGGGGTGGTTACTCATTTTTTCAAAATTTCAAAAACGGTCAAAAAATACATTTGGGCCAAGGAGCGCCGGGAAACGTTTCAAAACCACATCAGGACTCTCGGCACCACCCAAATGTGCCAAAAAAGTTGACTTTTGGAAAAAGTACATTTTTGACTTTTTCGTAAGGGGGGGTGGTTACGCATTTTTTCAAAATTTCAAAAACGGTGAAAAAATACTTTTGGGCCAAGGAGCGCCGGGAAACGTTCCAAAACCACATCAGGACTCTCGGAACAACCCAAAGGTGCCAAAAAAGTTGACTTTTGGAAAAAGTCCATTTTTGACTTTTTCGTAAGGGGGGGTGGTTACGCATTTTTTCAAAATTAAAAAAACGGTGAAAAAATACTTTTGGGCCAAGGAGCGCCGGGAAACGTTCCAAAACCACATCAGGACTCTCGGAACCACCCAAATGTGCCAAAAAAGTTGACTTTTGGAAAAAGCCCATTTTTGACTTTTTCGTAAGGGGGGGGTGGTTACGCATTTTTTCAAAATTTCAAAAACGGTCAAAAAATACTTTTGGGCCAAGGAGTGCCGGGAAACGTTCCAAAACCACATCAGGACTCTCGGAACCACCCAAATGTGCCATAAAAGTTGACTTTTGGAAAAAGTCCATTTTTGACTTTTTCGTAAGGGGGGGTGGTTACGCATTTTTTCAAAATTTCAAAAACGGTCAAATAATACTTTTGGGCCAAAGAGCGCCGGGAAACGTTCCAAAATCACATCAGGACTCTCGGAACCACCCAAAGATGCCAAAAAAGTTGACTTTTGGAAAAAGTCAATTTTTGACTTTTTCGTAAGGGGGGGTGGTTACGCATTTTTTCGAAATTTCAAAAACGGTCAAAAAATACTTTTGGGCCAAGGAGCGCCGGGAAACGTTACAAAACAACATCAGGACTCTCGGAACCACCCAAATGTGCCATAAAAGTTGACTTTTGGAAAAAGTCCATTTTTGACTTTTTCGTAAGGGGGGGTGGTTACGCATTTTTTCAAAATTTCAAAAACGGTCAAATAATACTTTTGGGCCAAAGAGCGCCGGGAAACGTTCCAAAATCACATCAGGACTCTCGGAACCACCCAAAGATGCCAAAAAGTTGACTTTTGGAAAAAGTACATTTTTGACTTTTTCGTAAGGAGGGGTGGTTACGCATTTTTTCAAAATTTAAAAAACGGTGAAAAAATACTTTTGGGCCAAGGAGCGCCAGGAAACGTTCCAAAACCACATCAGGACTCTCGGAACCACCCAAATGTGCCAAAAAAGTTGACTTTTGGAAAAAGTCCATTTTTGACTTTTTCGTAAGGGGGGGGTGGTTACGCATTTTTTCAAAATTTCAAAAACGGTCAAAAAATACTTTTGGGCCAAGGAGCGCCGGGAAACGTTCCAAAACCACATCAGGACTCTCGGAACCACCCAAATGTGCCATAAAAGTTGACTTTTGGAAAAAGTCCATTTTTGACTTTTTCGGAAGGGGGGGTGGTTACGCATTTTTTCAAAATTTCAAAAACGGTGAAAAAATAATTTTGGGCCAAGGAGCGCCGGGAAACGTTCCAAAACCACATCAGGACGCTCGGCACCACCCAAATGTGCCAAAAAAGTTGACTTTTGGAAAAAGTCAATTTTTGACTTTTTCGTAAGGGGGGGTGGTTACGCATTTTTTTGAAATTTCAAAAACGGTCAGAAAATACTTTTGGTCCAAAGAGCGCCGGGAAACATTCCAAAATCACATCAAGACTCTCGGCACCACCCAAAGATGCCAAAAAAGTTGACTTTTGGAAAAAGTCAATTTTTGACTTTTTCGTAAGGGGGGGTGGTTACGCATTTTTTCAAATTTTCAAAAACGGTCAAAAAATACTTTTGGTCCAAAGAGCGCCGGGAAACATTCCAAAACCACATCAGGACTCTCGGAACTACCCAAAGATGCCAAAAAAGTTGACTTTTGGAAAAAGTCATTTTTTGACTTTTTCGTAAGGGGGGGTGGTTACGCATTTTTTCAAATTTTCAAAAACGGTCAAAAAATACTTTTTGTCCAAAGAGCGCCGGGAAACATTCCAAAATCACATCAGGACTCTCGGAACAACCCAAAGATGCCAAAAAAGTTTACTTTTGGAAAAAGTCATTTTTTGACTTTTTCGTAAGGGGGGGTGGTTACGCATTTTTTCAAAATTTCAAAAACGGTGAAAAAATACTTTTGGGCCAAAGAGCGCCGGGAAACGTTCCAAAATCACATCAGGACTCTCGGAACCACCCAAAGATGCCAAAAAAGTTGACTTTTGGAAAAAGTAAATTTTTGACTTTTTCGTAAGGGGGGGTGGTTACGCATTTTTTCAAAATTTCAAAAACGGTCAAAAAATACTTTTGGGCCAAAGAGCGCCGGGAATTTTTTCAAAACCACATCAGGACTCTCGGATCCACCCAAATGTGCCCAAAAAGTTGACTTTTGGAAAAAGTCAATTTTTGACTTTTTCGTAAGGGGGGGTGGTTACGCATTTTTTCAAAATTTCAAAAACGGTCAAAAAATACTTTTGGTCCAAAGAGCGCCGGGAATTTTTTCAAAACCACATCAGGACTCTCGGAACCACCCAAATGTGCCAAAAAGTTGACTTTTGGAAAAAGTAAATTTTTGACTTTTTCGTAAGGGGGGGTGGTTACGCATTTTTTCAAAATATCACAAACGGTCAAAAAATACTTTTGGGCCAAAGAGCGCCGGGAAACATTCCAAAATCACATCAGGACTCTCGGCACCACACAAAGATGCCAAAAAAGTTGACTTTTGGAAAAAGTCAATTTTTGACTTTTTCGTAAGGGGGGGTTGTTACGCATTTTTTCAAATTTTCAAAAACGGTCAAAAAATACTTTTGGTCCAAAGAGCGCCGGGAAACGTTCCAAAATCACATCAGGATTCTCGGAACCACCCAAAGATGCCAAAAAAGTTGACTTTTGGAAAAAGTCATTTTTTGACTTTTTCGTAAGGGGGGGTGGTTACGCATTTTTTCAAAATTTCAAAAACGGTCAAAAAATACTTTTGGGCCAAGGAGCGCCGGGAAACGTTCCAAAACCACATCAGGACTCTCGGCACCACCCAAATGTGCCAAAAAGTTGACTTTTGGAAAAAGTCAATTTTTGACTTTTTCGTAAGGGGGGGTGGTTACGCATTTTTTCAAAATTTCAAAAACGGTCAAAAAATACTTTTGGGCCAAAGAGCGCCGGGAAACGTTTCAAAACCACATCAGGACTCTCGGCACCACCCAAATGTGCCATAAAAGTTGACTTTTGGAAAAAGTACATTTTTGACTTTTTCGTAAGGAGGGGTGGTTACGCATTTTTTCAAAATTTAAAAAACGGTGAAAAAATACTTTTGGGCCAAGGAGCGCCGGGAAACGTTCCAAAACCACATCAGGACTCTCGGAACCACCCAAATGTGCCAAAAAAGTTGACTTTTGGAAAAAGTCCATTTTTGACTTTTTCGTAAGGGGGGGTGGTTACTCATTTTTTCAAAGTTTCAAAAACGGTCAAAAAATACTTTTGGGCCAAGGAGCGCCGGGAAACGTTACAAAACAACATCAGTACTCTCTGCACCACCCAAATGTGCCAAAAAAGTTGACTTTTGGAAAAAGTCATTTTTTTGACCTTTTCGTAAGGGGGGGTGGTTACTCATTTTTTCAAAATTTCAAAAACGGTCAAAAAATACATTTGGGCCAATGAGCGCCGGGAAACATTCCAAAATCACATCAGGACTCTCGGCACCACCCAAAGAAGCCAAAAATGTTGACTTTTGGAAAAAGTCATTTTTTGACTTTTTCGTAAGGGGGGGTGGTTACGCATTTTTTCAAAATTTCAAAAACGGTCAAAAAATACTTTTGGGCCAAAGAGCGCCGGGAAACATTCCAAAATCACATCAGGACTCTCGGCACCACCCAAAGAAGCCAAAAATGTTGACTTTTGGAAAAAGTCAATTTTTGACTTTTTCGTAAGGGGGGGTGGTTACGCATTTTTTCAAAATTTAAAAAACGGTCAAAAAATATTTTGGGCCAAAGAGCGCCGGGAAACATTCCAAAATCACATCAGGACTCTCGGAACCACCCAAAGATATAAAAAAAGTTGACTTTTGGAAAAAGTCAATTTTTGACTTTTTCGTAAGGGGGGGTGGTTACGCATTTTTTCAAAATTTCAAAAACGGTCAAAAAATACTTTTGGGCCAAGGAGCGCCGGGAAACGTTTCAAAACCACATCAGGACACTCGGCACCACCCAAATGTGCCAAAAAAGTTGACTTTTGGAAAAAGTACATTTTTGACTTTTTCGTAAGGGGGGGTGGTTACGCATTTTTTCAAAATTTCAAAAACGGTGAAAAAATACTTTTGGGCCAAGGAGCGCCGGGAAACGTTCCAAAACCACATCAGGACTCTCGGAACAACCCAAATGTGCCAAAAAAGTTGACTTTTGGAAAAAGTCCATTTTTGACTTTTTCGTAAGGGGGGTGGTTACGCATTTTTTCAAAATTTAAAAAACGGTGAAAAAATACTTTTGGGCCAAGGAGCGCCGGGAAACGTTCCAAAACCACATCAGGACTCTCGGAACCACCCAAATGTGCCAAAAAAGTTGACTTTTGGAAAAAGCCCATTTTTGACTTTTTCGTAAGGGGGGGGTGGTTACGCATTTTTTCAAAATTTCAAAAACGGTCAAAAAATACTTTTGGGCCAAGGAGTGCCGGGAAACGTTCCAGAACCACATCAGGACTCTCGGAACCACCCAAATGTGCCATAAAAGTTGACTTTTGGAAAAAGTCCATTTTTGACTTTTTCGTAAGGGGGGGTGGTTACGCATTTTTTCAAAATTTCAAAAACGGTCAAATAATACTTTTGGGCCAAAGAGCACCGGGAAACGTTCCAAAATCACATCAGGACTCTCGGAACCACCCAAAGATGCCAAAAAAGTTGACTTTTGGAAAAAGTCAATTTTTGACTTTTTCGTAAGGGGGGGTGGTTACGCATTTTTTCGAAATTTCAAAAACGGTCAAAAAATACTTTTGGTCCAAAGAGCGCTGGGAAACATTCCAAAATCACATCAGGACTCTCGGCACCACCCAAAGATGCCAAAAAAGTTGACTTTTGGAAAAAGTCATTTTTTGACTTTTTCGTAAGGGGGGGTGGTTACGCATTTTTTCAAAATTTCAAAAACGGTGAAAAAATACTTTTGGGCCAAGGAGCGCCGGGAAACGTTCCAAAACCACATCAGGACTCTCGGCACCACCCAAATGTGCCAAAAAGTTGACTTTTGGAAAAAGTCAATTTTTGACTTTTTCGTAAGGGGGGGTGGTTACGCATTTTTTCAAAATTTCAAAAACGGTCAAAAAATACTTTTGGGCCAAAGAGTGCCGGGAAACGTTTCAAAACCACATCAGGACTCTCGGCACCACCCAAATGTGCCAAAAAAGTTGACTTTTGGAAAAAGTACATTTTTGACTTTTTCGTAAGGAGGGGTGGTTACGCATTTTTTCAAAATTTAAAAAACGGTGAAAAAATACTTTTGGGCCAAGGAGCGCCGGGAAACGTTCCAAAACCACATCAGGACTCTCGGAACCACCCAAATGTGCCAAAAAAGTTGACTTTTGGAAAAAGTCCATTTTTGACTTTTTCGTAAGGAGGGGGGTGGTTACGCATTTTTTCAAAATTTCAAAAACGGTCAAAAAATACTTTTGGGCCAAGGAGCGCCGGGAAACGATCCAAAACCACATCAGGACTCTCGGAACCACCCAAATGTGCCAAAAAAGTTGACTTTTGGAAAAAGTCCATTTTTGACTTTTTCGGAAGGGGGGGTGGTTACGCATTTTTTCAAAATTTCAAAAACGGTGAAAAAATAATTTTGGGCCAAGGAGCGCCGGGAAACGTTCCAAAACCACATCAGGACGCTCGGCACCACCCAAATGTGCCAAAAAAGTTGACTTTTGGAAAAAGTCAATTTTTGACTTTTTCGTAAGGGGGGGTGGTTACGCATTTTTTCGAAATTTCAAAAACGGTCAAAAAATACTTTTGGTCCAAAGAGCGCCGGGAAACATTCCAAAATCACATCAGGACTCTCGGCACCACCCAAAGATGCCAAAAAAGTTGACTTTTGGAAAAAGTCATTTTTTGACTTTTTCGTAAGGGGGGGTGGTTACGCATTTTTTCAAATTTTCAAAAACGGTCAAAAAATACTTTTGGTCCAAAGAGCGCCGGGAAACATTCCAAAACCACATCAGGACTCTCGGAACTACCCAAAGATGCCAAAAAAGTTGACTTTTGGAAAAAGTCATTTATTGAATTTTTCGTAAGGGGGGGTGGTTACGCATTTTTTCAAATTTTCAAAAACGGTCAAAAAATACTTTTAGTCCAAAGAGCGCCGGGAAACATTCCAAAATCACATCAGGACTCTCGGAACCACCCAAAGATGCCAAAAAAGTTAACTTTTGGAAAAAGTCATTTTTTGACTTTTTCGTAAGGGGGGTGGTTACGCATTTTTTCAAAATTTCAAAAACGGTGAAAAAATACTTTTGGGCCAAAGAGCGCCGGGAAACGTTCCAAAATCACATCAGGACTCTCGGAACCACCCAAAGATGCCAAAAAAGTTGACTTTTGGAAAAAGTAAATTTTTGACTTTTTCGTAAGGGGGGGTGGTTACGCATTTTTTCAAAATTTCAAAAACGGTGAAAAAATACTTTTGGGCCAAAGAGCACCGGGAATTTTTTCAAAACCACATCAGGACTCTCGGATCCACCCAAATGTGCCAAAAAAGTTGACTTTTGGAAAAAGTCATTTTTTGACTTTTTCGTAAGGGGGGGTGGTTACGCATTTTTTCAAATTTTCAAAAACGGTCAAAAAATACTTTTTGTCCAAAGAGCGCCGGGAAACATTCCAAAATCACATCAGGACTCTCGGAACAACCCAAAGATGCCAAAAAAGTTGACTTTTGGAAAAAGTCATTTTTTGACTTTTTCGTAAGGGGGGGTGGTTACGCATTTTTTCAAAATTTCAAAAACGGTGAAAAAATACTTTTGGGCCAAAGAGCGCCGGGAAACGTTCCAAAATCACATCAGGACTCTCGGAACCACCCAAAGATGCCAAAAAAGTTGACTTTTGGAAAAAGTAAATTTTTGACTTTTTCGTAAGGGGGGGTGGTTACGCATTTTTTCAAAATTTCAAAAACGGTCAAAAAATACTTTTGGGCCAAAGAGCGCCGGGAATTTTTTCAAAACCACATCAGGACTCTCGGATCCACCCAAATGTGCCCAAAAAGTTGACTTTTGGAAAAAGTCAATTTTTGACTTTTTCGTAAGGGGGGGTGGTTACGCATTTTTTCAAAATTTCAAAAACGGTCAAAAAATACTTTTGGTCCAAAGAGCGCCGGGAATTTTTTCAAAACCACATCAGGACTCTCGGAACCACCCAAATGTGCCAAAAAGTTGACTTTTGGAAAAAGTAAATTTTTGACTTTTTCGTAAGGGGGGGTGGTTACGCATTTTTTCAAAATATCACAAACGGTCAAAAAATACTTTTGGGCCAAAGAGCGCCGGGAAACTTTTCAAAACCACATCAGGACTCTCGGATCCACCCAAATGTGCCAAAAAAGTTGACTTTTGGAAAAAGTCATTTTTTGACTTTTTCGTAAGGGGGGGTGGTTACGCATTTTTTCAAAATTTAAAAAACGGTCAAAAAATACTTTTGGGCCAAAGAGCGCCGGGAAACATTCCAAAATCAAATCAGGACTCTCGGAACCACCCAAAGATATCAAAAAAGTTGACTTTTGGAAAAAGTCAATTTTTGACTTTTTCGTAAGGGGGGGTGGTTACGCATTTTTTCAAAATTTCAAAAACGGTGAAAAAATACTTTTGGGCCAAGGAGCGCCGGGAAACGTTCCAAAACCACATCAGGACTCTCGGAACCACCCAAATGTGCCAAAAAAGTTGACTTTTGGAATAAGCCCATTTTTGACTTTTTCGTAAGGGGGGGTGGTTACGCATTTTTTTCAAAATTTCAAAAATGGTCAAAAAATACTTTTGGTCCAAAGAGCGCCGGGAAACATTCCAAAATCACATCAGGACTCTCGGCACCACCCAAAGATGCCAAAAAAGTTGACTTTTGGAAAAAGTCCATTTTTGACTTTTTCGTAAGGGGGGGTGGTTACTCATTTTTTCAAAGTTTCAAAAACGGTCAAAAAATACTTTTGGGCCAAGGAGCGCCGGGAAACGTTACAAAACAACATCAGTACTCTCTGCACCACCCAAATGTGCCAAAAAAGTTGACTTTTGGAAAAAGTCATTTTTTTGACCTTTTCGTAAGGGGGGGTGGTTACTCATTTTTTCAAAATTTCAAAAACGGTCAAAAAATACATTTGGGCCAATGAGCGCCGGGAAACATTCCAAAATCACATCAGGACTCTCGGCACCACCCAAAGAAGCCAAAAATGTTGACTTTTGGAAAAAGTCATTTTTTGACTTTTTCGTAAGGGGGGGTGGTTACGCATTTTTTCAAAATTTAAAAAACGGTCAAAAAATACTTTTGGGCCAAAGAGCGCCGGGAAACATTCCAAAATCACATCAGGACTCTCGGCACCACCCAAAGAAGCCAAAAATGTTGACTTTTGGAAAAAGTCAATTTTTGACTTTTTCGTAAGGGGGGGTGGTTACGCATTTTTTCAAAATTTAAAAAACGGTCAAAAAATACTTTTGGGCCAAAGAGCGCCGGGAAACATTCCAAAATCACATCAGGACTCTCGGAACCACCCAAAGATATAAAAAAAGTTGACTTTTGGAAAAAGTCATTTTTTGACTTTTTCGTAAGGGGGGGTGGTTACGCATTTTTTCAAAATTTCAAAAACGGTCAAAAAATACTTTTGGGCCAAGGAGCGCCGGGAAACGTTTCAAAACCACATCAGGACTCTCGGCACCACCCAAATGTGCCAAAAAAGTTGACTTTTGGAAAAAGTACATTTTTGACTTTTTCGTAAGGGGGGGTGGTTACGCATTTTTTCAAAATTTCAAAAACGGTGAAAAAATACTTTTGGGCCAAGGAGCGCCGGGAAACGTTCCAAAACCACATCAGGACTCTCGGAACAACCCAAATGTGCCAAAAAAGTTGACTTTTGGAAAAAGTCCATTTTTGACTTTTTCGTAAGGGGGAGTGGTTACGCATTTTTTCAAAATTTAAAAAACGGTGAAAAAATACTTTTGGGCCAAGGAGCGCCGGGAAACGTTCCAAAACCACATCAGGACTCTCGGAACCACCCAAAGATGCCAAAAAAGTTGACTTTTGGAAAAAGCCAATTTTTGACTTTTTCGTAAGGGGGGGTGGTTACGCATTTTTTTCGAAATTTCAAAAACGGTCAAAAAATACTTTTGGTCCAAAGAGCGCTGGGAAACATTCCAAAATCACATCAGGACTCCCGGCACCACCCAAAGATGCCAAAAAAGTTGACTTTTGGAAAAAGTCATTTTTTGACTTTTTCGTAAGGGGGGGTGGTTACGCATTTTTTCAAAATTTCAAAAACGGTGAAAAAATACTTTTGGGCCAAGGAGCGCCGGGAAACGTTCCAAAACCACATCAGGACTCTCGGCACCACCCAAATGTGCCAAAAAGTTGACTTTTGGAAAAAGTCAATTTTTGACTTTTTCGTAAGGGGGGGTGGTTACGCATTTTTTCAAATTTTCAAAAACGGTCAAAAAATACTTTTGGTCCAAAGAGCGCCGGGAAACATTCCAAAACCACATCAGGACTCTAAGAACTACCCAAAGATGCCAAAAAAGTTGACTTTTGGAAAAAGTCCATTTTTGACTTTTTCGGAAGGGGGGGTGGTTACGCATTTTTTCAAAATTTCAAAAACGGTGAAAAAATAATTTTGGGCCAAGGAGCGCCGGGAAACGTTCCAAAACCACATCAGGACGCTCGGCACCACCCAAATGTGCCAAAAAAGTTGACTTTTGGAAAAAGTCAATTTTTGACTTTTTCGTAAGGGGGGGTGGTTACGCATTTTTTCGAAATTTCAAAAACGGTCAAAAAATACTTTTGGTCCAAAGAGCGCCGGGAAACATTCCAAAATCACATCAGGACTCTCGGAACCACCCAAAGATGCCAAAAAAGTTAACTTTTGGAAAAAGTCATTTTTTGACTTTTTCGTAAGGGGGGGTGGTTACGCATTTTTTCAAAAATTTCAAAAACGGTGAAAAAATACTTTTGGGCCAAAGAGTGCCGGGAAACGTTCCAAAATCACATCAGGACTCTCGGAACCACCCAAATGTGCCAAAAAAGTTGACTTTTGGAAAAAGTCCATTTTTGACTTTTTCGGAAGGGGGGGTGGTTACGCATTTTTTCAAAATTTCAAAAACGGTGAAAAAATAATTTTGGGCCAAGGAGCGCCGGGAAACGTTCCAAAACCACATCAGGACGCTCGGCACCACCCAAATGTGCCAAAAAAGTTGACTTTTGGAAAAAGTCAATTTTTGACTTTTTCGTAAGGGGGGGTGGTTACGCATTTTTTCGAAATTTCAAAAACGGTCAAAAAATACTTTTGGTCCAAAGAGCGCCGGGAAACATTCCAAAATCACATCAGGACTCTCGGCACCACCCAAAGATGCCAAAAAAGTTGACTTTTGGAAAAAGTCATTTTTTGACTTTTTCGTAAGGGGGGGTGGTTACGCATTTTTTCAAATTTTCAAAAACGGTCAAAAAATACTTTTGGTCCAAAGAGCGCCGGGAAACATTCCAAAACCACATCAGGACTCTCGGAACTACCCAAAGATGCCAAAAAAGTTGACTTTTGGAAAAAGTCATTTATTGACTTTTTCGTAAGGGGGGGTGGTTACGCATTTTTTCAAATTTTCAAAAACGGTCAAAAAATACTTTTAGTCCAAAGAGCGCCGGGAAACATTCCAAAATCACATCAGGACTCTCGGAACCACCCAAAGATGCCAAAAAAGTTAACTTTTGGAAAAAGTCATTTTTTGACTTTTTCGTAAGGGGGGGTGGTTACGCATTTTTTCAAAATTTCAAAAACGGTGAAAAAATACTTTTGGGCCAAAGAGCGCCGGGAAACGTTCCAAAATCACATCAGGACTCTCGGAACCACCCAAAGATGCCAAAAAAGTTGACTTTTGGAAAAAGTAAATTTTTGACTTTTTCGTAAGGGGGGGTGGTTACGCATTTTTTCAAAATTTCAAAAACGGTCAAAAAATACTTTTGGGCCAAAGAGCACCGGGAATTTTTTCAAAACCACATCAGGACTCTCGGATCCACCCAAATGTGCCCAAAAAGTTGACTTTTGGAAAAAGTCAATTTTTGACTTTTTCGTAAGGGGGGGTGGTTATGCATTTTTTCAAAATTTCAAAAACGGTCAAAAAATACTTTTGGTCCAAAGAGCGCCGGGAATATTTTCAAAACCACATCAGGACTCTCTGAACCACCCAAATGTGCCAAAAAGTTGACTTTTGGAAAAAGTAAATTTTTGACTTTTTCGTAAGGGGGGGTGGTTACGCATTTTTTCAAAATATCACAAACGGTCAAAAAATACTTTTGGGCCAAAGAGCGCCGGGAAACTTTTCAAAACCACATCAGGACTCTCGGATCCACCCAAATGTGCCAAAAAAGTTGACTTTTGGAAAAAGTCATTTTTTGACTTTTTCGTAAGGGGGGGTGGTTACGCATTTTTTCAAAATTTAAAAAACGGTCAAAAAATACTTTTGGGCCAAAGAGCGCCGGGAAACATTCCAAAATCAAATCAGGACTCTCGGAACCACCCAAAGATATCAAAAAAGTTGACTTTTGGAAAAAGTCAATTTTTGACTTTTTCGTAAGGGGGGGTGGTTACGCATTTTTTCAAAATTTCAAAAACGGTGAAAAAATACTTTTGGGCCAAGGAGCGCCGGGAAACGTTCCAAAACCACATCAGGACTCTCGGAACCAACCAAATGTGCCAAAAAAGTTGACTTTTGGAATGAGCCCATTTTTGACTTTTTCGTAAGGGGGGGTGGTTACGCATTTTTTCAAAATTTCAAAAATGGTCAAAAAATACTTTTGGGCCAAGGAGCGCCGGGAAACGTTCCAAAATCACATCAGGACTCTCGGAACCACCCAAAGATGCCAAAAAAGTTGACTTTTGGAAAAAGTCAATTTTTGACTTTTTCTTAAGGGGGGGTGGTTACGCATTTTTTCGAAATTTCTAAAACGGTCAAAAAATACTTTTGGTCCAAAGAGCGCCGGGAAACATTCCAAAATCACATCAGGACTCTCGGCACCACACAAAGATGCCAAAAAAGTTGACTTTTGGAAAAAGTCAATTTTTGACTTTTTCGTAAGGGGGGGTTGTTACGCATTTTTTCAAATTTTCAAAAACGGTCAAAAAATACTTTTGGTCCAAAGAGCACCGGGAAACGTTCCAAAATCACATCAGGACTCTCGGAACCACCCAAAGATGCCAAAAAAGTTGACTTTTGGAAAAAGTCATTTTTTGACTTTTTCGTAAGGGGGGGTGGTTACGCATTTTTTCAAAATTTCAAAAACGGTCAAAAAATACTTTTGGGCCAAGGAGCGCCGGGAAACGTTCCAAAACCACATCAGGACGCTCGGCACCACCCAAATGTGCCAAAAAAGTTGACTTTTGGAAAAAGTCAATTTTTGACTTTTTCGTAAGGGGGGGTGGTTACGCATTTTTTCGAAATTTCAAAAACGGTCAAAAAATACTTTTGGTCCAAAGAGCGCCGGGAAACATTCCAAAACCACATCAGGACTCTCGGAACAACCCAAATGTGCCAAAAAAGTTGACTTTTGGAAAAAGTCCATTTTTGACTTTTTCGTAAGGGGGGGGTGGTTACACATTTTTTCAAAATTTCAAAAACGGTGAAAAAATACTTTTGGGCCAAGGAGCGCCGGGAAACGTTCCAAAACCACATCAGGACTCTCGGAACCACCCAAATGTGCCAAAAA
Organism: Corythoichthys intestinalis; assembly: GCF_030265065.1. NCBI lineage: Eukaryota > Metazoa > Chordata > Actinopteri > Syngnathiformes > Syngnathidae > Corythoichthys > Corythoichthys intestinalis. The sequence goes on from NC_080404.1 coordinate 38,286,954, forward strand.
AGTTGACTTTTGGAAAAAGCCCATTTTTGACTTTTTCGTAAGGGGGGGGTGTTTACGCATTTTTTCAAAATTTCAAAAACGGTCAAAAAATACTTTTGGGCCAAGGAGTGCCGGGAAACGTTCCAAAACCACATCAGGACTCTCGGAACCACCCAAATGTGCCATAAAAGTTGACTTTTGGAAAAAGTCCATTTTTGACTTTTTCGTAAGGGGGGGTGGTTACGCATTTTTTCAAAATTTCAAAAACGGTCAAATAATACTTTTGGGCCAAAGAGCGCCGGGAAACGTTCCAAAATCACATCAGGACTCTCGGAACCACCCAAAGATGCCAAAAAAGTTGACTTTTGGAAAAAGTCAATTTTTGACTTTTTCGTAAGGGGGGGTGGTTACGCATTTTTTCGAAATTTCAAAAACGGTCAAAAAATACTTTTGGTCCAAAGAGCGCTGGGAAACATTCCAAAATCACATCAGGACTCTCGGCACCACCCAAAGATGCCAAAAAAGTTGACTTTTGGAAAAAGTCATTTTTTGACTTTTTCGTAAGGGGGGGGGGGTTACGCATTTTTTCAAAATTTCAAAAACGGTCAAAAAATACTTTTGGGCCAATGAGCGCTGGGAAACGTTCCAAAATCACATCAGGACTCTCGGAACCACCCAAAGATGCCAAAAAAGTTGACTTTTGGAAAAAGTCATTTTTTGACTTTTTCGTAAGGTGGGGTGGTTACGCATTTTTTCAAAATTTCAAAAACGGTCAAAAAATACTTTTGGGCCAATGAGCGCCGGGAAACGTTCCAAAATCACATCAGGACTCTCGGCACCACCCAAAGAAGCCAAAAATGTTGACTGTTGGAAAAAGTCAATTTTTGACTTTTTCGTAAGGGGGGGTGGTTACGCATTTTTTCAAAATTTCAAAAACGGTCAAAAAATACTTTTGGGCCAAGGAGCGCCCGGAAACGTTCCAAAATCACATCAGGACTCTCGGCACCACCCAAAGAAGCCAAAAAAGTTGACTTTTGGAAAAAGTCAATTTTTGACTTTTTTGTAAGGGGGGGTGGTTACGCATTTTTTCAAAATTTCAAAAACGGTCAAATAATACTTTTGGGCCAAAGAGCGCCGGGAAACGTTCCAAAATCACATCAGGACTCTCGGAACCACCCAAAGATGCCAAAAAAGTTGACTTTTGGAAAAAGTCAATTTTTGACTTTTTCGTAAGGGGGGGTGGTTACGCATTTTTTCGAAATTTCAAAAACGGTCAAAAAATACTTTTGGTCCAAAGAGCGCCGGGAAACATTCCAAAACCACATCAGGACTCTCGGCACCACCCAAATGTGCCAAAAAGTTGACTTTTGGAAAAAGTCAATTTTTGACTTTTTCGTAAGGGGGGGTGGTTACGCATTTTTTCAAAATTTCAAAAACGGTCAAAAAATACTTTTGGGCCAAAGAGCGCCGGGAAACGTTTCAAAACCACATCAGGACTCTCGGCACCACCCAAATGTGCCAAAAAAGTTGACTTTTGGAAAAAGTACATTTTGACTTTTTCGTAAGGAGGGGTGGTTACGCATTTTTTCAAAATTTAAAAAACGGTGAAAAAATACTTTTGGGCCAAGGAGCGCCGGGAAACGTTCCAAAACCACATCAGGACTCTCGGAACCACCCAAATGTGCCAAAAAAGTTGACTTTTGGAAAAAGTCCATTTTTGACTTTTTCGTAAGGGGGGGGTGGTTACGCATTTTTTCAAAATTTCAAAAACGGTCAAAAAATACTTTTGGGCCAAGGAGCGCCGGGAAACGTTCCAAAACCACATCAGGACTCTCGGAACCACCCAAATGTGCAATAAAAGTTGACTTTTGGAAATAGTCCATTTTTGACTTTTTCGTAAGGGGGGGTGGTTACGCATTTTTTCAAAATTTCAAAAACGGTCAAAAAATACTTTTTGTCCAAAGAGCGCCGGGAAACATTCCAAAATCACATCAGGACTCTCGGAACAACCCAAAGATGCCAAAAAAGTTGACTTTTGGAAAAAGTAAATTTTTGACTTTTTCGTAAGGGGGGGTGGTTACGCATTTTTTCAAAATTTCAAAAACGGTGAAAAAATACTTTTGGGCCAAAGAGCGCCGGGAAACGTTCCAAAATCACATCAGGACTCTCGGATCCACCCAAAGATGCCAAAAAAGTTGACTTTTGGAAAAAGTAAATTTTTGACTTTTTCGTAAGGGGGGGTGGTTACGCATTTTTTCAAAATATCACAAACGGTCAAAAAATACTTTTGGGCCAAAGAGCGCCGGGAAACTTTTCAAAACCACATCAGGACTCTCGGATCCACCCAAATGTGCCAAAAAAGTTGACTTTTGGAAAAAGTAAATTTTTGACTTTTTCGTAAGGGGGGGGTGGTTACGCATTTTTTCAAAATTTCAAAAACGGTCAAAAAATACTTTTGGGCCAATGAGCGCCGGGAAACGTTCCAAAATCACATCAGGACTCTCGGCACCACCGAAAGAAGCCAAAAATGTTGACTGTTGGAAAAAGTCAATTTTTGACTTTTTCGTAAGGGGGGGTGGTTACGCATTTTTTCAAAATTTCAAAAACGGTCAAAAAATACTTTTGGGCCAAGGAGCGCCGGGAAACGTTCCAAAATCACATCAGGACTCTCGGAACCACCCAAAGATGCCAAAAAAGTTGACTTTTGGAAAAAGTCAATTTTTGACTTTTTCGTAAGGGGGGGTGGTTACGCATTTTTTCGAAATTTCTAAAACGGTCAAAAAATACTTTTGGTCCAAAGAGCGCCGGGAAACATTCCAAAATCACATCAGGACTCTCGGCACCACACAAAGATGCCAAAAAAGTTGACTTTTGGAAAAAGTCAATTTTTGACTTTTTCGTAAGGGGGGGTTGTTACGCATTTTTTCAAATTTTCAAAAACGGTTAAAAAATACTTTTGGTCCAAAGAGCGCCGGGAAACGTTCCAAAATCACATCAGGACTCTCGGAACCACCCAAAGATGCCAAAAAAGTTGACTTTTGGAAAAAGTCATTTTTTGACTTTTTCGTAAGGGGGGGTGGTTACGCATTTTTTCAAAATTTCAAAAACGGTCAAAAAATACTTTTGGGCCAAGGAGCGCCGGGAAACGTTCCAAAACCACATCAGGACTCTCGGCACCACCCAAATGTGCCAAAAAGTTGACTTTTGGAAAAAGTCAATTTTTGACTTTTTCGTAAGGGGGGGTGGTTACGCATTTTTTCAAAATTTCAAAAACGGTCAAAAAATACTTTTGGGCCAAAGAGCGCCGGGAAACGTTTCAAAACCACATCAGGACTCTCGGCACCACCCAAATGTGCCAAAAAGTTGACTTTTGGAAAAAGTACATTTTTGACTTTTTCGTAAGGAGGGGTGGTTACGCATTTTTTCAAAATTTAAAAAACGGTGAAAAAATACTTTTGGGCCAAGGAGCGCCGGGAAACGTTCCAAAACCACATCAGGACTCTCGGAACCACCCAAATGTGCCAAAAAAGTTGACTTTTGGAAAAAGTCCATTTTTGACTTTTTCGTAAGGGGGGGTGGTTACGCATTTTTTCAAAATTTCAAAAACGGTCAAAAAATACTTTTGGGCCAAGGAGCGCCGGGAAACGTTCCAAAACCACATCAGGACTCTCGGAACCACCCAAATGTGCCATAAAAGTTGACTTTTGGAAAAAGTCCATTTTTGACTTTTTCGTAAGGGGGGGTGGTTACGCATTTTTTCAAAATTTCAAAAACGGTGAAAAAATACTTTTGGGCCAAGGAGCGCCGGGAAACGATCCAAAACCACATCAGGACTCTCGGAACCACCCAAAGATGCCAAAAAAGTTGACTTTTGGAAAAAGTCATTTTTTGACTTTTTCGTAAGGGGGGGGGGTGGTTACACATTTTTTCAAAATTTCAAAAACGGTCAAAAAATACTTTTGGGCCAATGAGCGCTGGGAAACGTTCCAAAATCACATCAGGACTCTCGGAACCACCCAAAGATGCCAAAAAAGTTGACTTTTGGAAAAAGTCATTTTTTGACTTTTTCGTAAGGGGGGGTGGTTACGCATTTTTTCAAAATTTCAAAAACGGTCAAAAAATACTTTTGGGCCAAAGAGCACCGGGAATTTTTTCAAAACCACATCAGGACTCTCGGATCCACCCAAATGTGCCCAAAAAGTTGACTTTTGGAAAAAGTCAATTTTTGACTTTTTCGTAAGGGGGGGTGGTTATGCATTTTTTCAAAATTTCAAAAACGGTCAAAAAATACTTTTGGTCCAAAGAGCGCCGGGAATATTTTCAAAACCACATCAGGACTCTCTGAACCACCCAAATGTGCCAAAAAGTTGACTTTTGGAAAAAGTAAATTTTTGACTTTTTCGTAAGGGGGGGTGGTTACGCATTTTTTCAAAATATCACAAACGGTCAAAAAATACTTTTGGGCCAAAGAGCGCCGGGAAACTTTTCAAAACCACATCAGGACTCTCGGATCCACCCAAATGTGCCAAAAAAGTTGACTTTTGGAAAAAGTCATTTTTTGACTTTTTCGTAAGGGGGGGTGGTTACGCATTTTTTCAAAATTTAAAAAACGGTCAAAAAATACTTTTGGGCCAAAGAGCGCCGGGAAACATTCCAAAATCAAATCAGGACTCTCGGAACCACCCAAAGATATCAAAAAAGTTGACTTTTGGAAAAAGTCAATTTTTGACTTTTTCGTAAGGGGGGGTGGTTACGCATTTTTTCAAAATTTCAAAAACGGTGAAAAAATACTTTTGGGCCAAGGAGCGCCGGGAAACGTTCCAAAACCACATCAGGACTCTCGGAACCAACCAAATGTGCCAAAAAAGTTGACTTTTGGAATGAGCCCATTTTTGACTTTTTCGTAAGGGGGGGTGGTTACGCATTTTTTCAAAATTTCAAAAATGGTCAAAAAATACTTTTGGGCCAAGGAGCGCCGGGAAACGTTCCAAAATCACATCAGGACTCTCGGAACCACCCAAAGATGCCAAAAAAGTTGACTTTTGGAAAAAGTCAATTTTTGACTTTTTCTTAAGGGGGGGTGGTTACGCATTTTTTCGAAATTTCTAAAACGGTCAAAAAATACTTTTGGTCCAAAGAGCGCCGGGAAACATTCCAAAATCACATCAGGACTCTCGGCACCACACAAAGATGCCAAAAAAGTTGACTTTTGGAAAAAGTCAATTTTTGACTTTTTCGTAAGGGGGGGTTGTTACGCATTTTTTCAAATTTTCAAAAACGGTCAAAAAATACTTTTGGTCCAAAGAGCACCGGGAAACGTTCCAAAATCACATCAGGACTCTCGGAACCACCCAAAGATGCCAAAAAAGTTGACTTTTGGAAAAAGTCATTTTTTGACTTTTTCGTAAGGGGGGGTGGTTACGCATTTTTTCAAAATTTCAAAAACGGTCAAAAAATACTTTTGGGCCAAGGAGCGCCGGGAAACGTTCCAAAACCACATCAGGACGCTCGGCACCACCCAAATGTGCCAAAAAAGTTGACTTTTGGAAAAAGTCAATTTTTGACTTTTTCGTAAGGGGGGGTGGTTACGCATTTTTTCGAAATTTCAAAAACGGTCAAAAAATACTTTTGGTCCAAAGAGCGCCGGGAAACATTCCAAAACCACATCAGGACTCTCGGAACAACCCAAATGTGCCAAAAAAGTTGACTTTTGGAAAAAGTCCATTTTTGACTTTTTCGTAAGGGGGGGGTGGTTACACATTTTTTCAAAATTTCAAAAACGGTGAAAAAATACTTTTGGGCCAAGGAGCGCCGGGAAACGTTCCAAAACCACATCAGGACTCTCGGAACCACCCAAATGTGCCAAAAAAGTTGACTTTTGGAAAAAGCCCATTTTTGACTTTTTCGTAAGGGGGGGGTGTTTACGCATTTTTTCAAAATTTCAAAAACGGTCAAAAAATACTTTTGGGCCAAGGAGTGCCGGGAAACGTTCCAAAACCACATCAGGACTCTCGGAACCACCCAAATGTGCCATAAAAGTTGACTTTTGGAAAAAGTCCATTTTTGACTTTTTCGTAAGGGGGGGTGGTTACGCATTTTTTCAAAATTTCAAAAACGGTCAAATAATACTTTTGGGCCAAAGAGCGCCGGGAAACGTTCCAAAATCACATCAGGACTCTCGGAACCACCCAAAGATGCCAAAAAAGTTGACTTTTGGAAAAAGTCAATTTTTGACTTTTTCGTAAGGGGGGGTGGTTACGCATTTTTTCGAAATTTCAAAAACGGTCAAAAAATACTTTTGGTCCAAAGAGCGCTGGGAAACATTCCAAAATCACATCAGGACTCTCGGCACCACCCAAAGATGCCAAAAAAGTTGACTTTTGGAAAAAGTCATTTTTTGACTTTTTCGTAAGGGGGGGGGGGTTACGCATTTTTTCAAAATTTCAAAAACGGTCAAAAAATACTTTTGGGCCAATGAGCGCTGGGAAACGTTCCAAAATCACATCAGGACTCTCGGAACCACCCAAAGATGCCAAAAAAGTTGACTTTTGGAAAAAGTCATTTTTTGACTTTTTCGTAAGGTGGGGTGGTTACGCATTTTTTCAAAATTTCAAAAACGGTCAAAAAATACTTTTGGGCCAATGAGCGCCGGGAAACGTTCCAAAATCACATCAGGACTCTCGGCACCACCCAAAGAAGCCAAAAATGTTGACTGTTGGAAAAAGTCAATTTTTGACTTTTTCGTAAGGGGGGGTGGTTACGCATTTTTTCAAAATTTCAAAAACGGTCAAAAAATACTTTTGGGCCAAGGAGCGCCCGGAAACGTTCCAAAATCACATCAGGACTCTCGGCACCACCCAAAGAAGCCAAAAAAGTTGACTTTTGGAAAAAGTCAATTTTTGACTTTTTTGTAAGGGGGGGTGGTTACGCATTTTTTCAAAATTTCAAAAACGGTCAAATAATACTTTTGGGCCAAAGAGCGCCGGGAAACGTTCCAAAATCACATCAGGACTCTCGGAACCACCCAAAGATGCCAAAAAAGTTGACTTTTGGAAAAAGTCAATTTTTGACTTTTTCGTAAGGGGGGGTGGTTACGCATTTTTTCGAAATTTCAAAAACGGTCAAAAAATACTTTTGGTCCAAAGAGCGCCGGGAAACATTCCAAAACCACATCAGGACTCTCGGCACCACCCAAATGTGCCAAAAAGTTGACTTTTGGAAAAAGTCAATTTTTGACTTTTTCGTAAGGGGGGGTGGTTACGCATTTTTTCAAAATTTCAAAAACGGTCAAAAAATACTTTTGGGCCAAAGAGCGCCGGGAAACGTTTCAAAACCACATCAGGACTCTCGGCACCACCCAAATGTGCCAAAAAAGTTGACTTTTGGAAAAAGTACATTTTGACTTTTTCGTAAGGAGGGGTGGTTACGCATTTTTTCAAAATTTCAAAAACGGTGAAAAAATACTTTTGGGCCAAGGAGCGCCGGGAAACGTTCCAAAACCACATCAGGACTCTCGGAACCACCCAAATGTGCCAAAAAAGTTGACTTTTGGAAAAAGTCCATTTTTGACTTTTTCGTAAGGGGGGGGTGGTTACGCATTTTTTCAAAATTTCAAAAACGGTCAAAAAATACTTTTGGGCCAAGGAGCGCCGGGAAACGTTCCAAAACCACATCAGGACTCTCGGAACCACCCAAATGTGCAATAAAAGTTGACTTTTGGAAATAGTCCATTTTTGACTTTTTCGTAAGGGGGGGTGGTTACGCATTTTTTCAAAATTTCAAAAACGGTCAAAAAATACTTTTTGTCCAAAGAGCGCCGGGAAACATTCCAAAATCACATCAGGACTCTCGGAACAACCCAAAGATGCCAAAAAAGTTGACTTTTGGAAAAAGTAAATTTTTGACTTTTTCGTAAGGGGGGGTGGTTACGCATTTTTTCAAAATTTCAAAAACGGTGAAAAAATACTTTTGGGCCAAAGAGCGCCGGGAAACGTTCCAAAATCACATCAGGACTCTCGGATCCACCCAAAGATGCCAAAAAAGTTGACTTTTGGAAAAAGTAAATTTTTGACTTTTTCGTAAGGGGGGGTGGTTACGCATTTTTTCAAAATATCACAAACGGTCAAAAAATACTTTTGGGCCAAAGAGCGCCGGGAAACTTTTCAAAACCACATCAGGACTCTCGGATCCACCCAAATGTGCCAAAAAAGTTGACTTTTGGAAAAAGTAAATTTTTGACTTTTTCGTAAGGGGGGGGTGGTTACGCATTTTTTCAAAATTTCAAAAACGGTCAAAAAATACTTTTGGGCCAATGAGCGCCGGGAAACGTTCCAAAATCACATCAGGACTCTCGGCACCACCGAAAGAAGCCAAAAATGTTGACTGTTGGAAAAAGTCAATTTTTGACTTTTTCGTAAGGGGGGGTGGTTACGCATTTTTTCAAAATTTCAAAAACGGTCAAAAAATACTTTTGGGCCAAGGAGCGCCGGGAAACGTTCCAAAATCACATCAGGACTCTCGGAACCACCCAAAGATGCCAAAAAAGTTGACTTTTGGAAAAAGTCAATTTTTGACTTTTTCGTAAGGGGGGGTGGTTACGCATTTTTTCGAAATTTCTAAAACGGTCAAAAAATACTTTTGGTCCAAAGAGCGCCGGGAAACATTCCAAAATCACATCAGGACTCTCGGCACCACACAAAGATGCCAAAAAAGTTGACTTTTGGAAAAAGTCAATTTTTGACTTTTTCGTAAGGGGGGGTTGTTACGCATTTTTTCAAATTTTCAAAAACGGTTAAAAAATACTTTTGGTCCAAAGAGCGCCGGGAAACGTTCCAAAATCACATCAGGACTCTCGGAACCACCCAAAGATGCCAAAAAAGTTGACTTTTGGAAAAAGTCATTTTTTGACTTTTTCGTAAGGGGGGGTGGTTACGCATTTTTTCAAAATTTCAAAAACGGTCAAAAAATACTTTTGGGCCAAGGAGCGCCGGGAAACGTTCCAAAACCACATCAGGACTCTCGGCACCACCCAAATGTGCCAAAAAGTTGACTTTTGGAAAAAGTCAATTTTTGACTTTTTCGTAAGGGGGGGTGGTTACGCATTTTTTCAAAATTTCAAAAACGGTCAAAAAATACTTTTGGGCCAAAGAGCGCCGGGAAACGTTTCAAAACCACATCAGGACTCTCGGCACCACCCAAATGTGCCAAAAAGTTGACTTTTGGAAAAAGTACATTTTTGACTTTTTCGTAAGGAGGGGTGGTTACGCATTTTTTCAAAATTTAAAAAACGGTGAAAAAATACTTTTGGGCCAAGGAGCGCCGGGAAACGTTCCAAAACCACATCAGGACTCTCGGAACCACCCAAATGTGCCAAAAAAGTTGACTTTTGGAAAAAGTCCATTTTTGACTTTTTCGTAAGGGGGGGTGGTTACGCATTTTTTCAAAATTTCAAAAACGGTCAAAAAATACTTTTGGGCCAAGGAGCGCCGGGAAACGTTCCAAAACCACATCAGGACTCTCGGAACCACCCAAATGTGCCATAAAAGTTGACTTTTGGAAAAAGTCCATTTTTGACTTTTTCGTAAGGGGGGGTGGTTACGCATTTTTTCAAAATTTCAAAAACGGTGAAAAAATACTTTTGGGCCAAGGAGCGCCGGGAAACGATCCAAAACCACATCAGGACTCTCGGAACCACCCAAAGATGCCAAAAAAGTTGACTTTTGGAAAAAGTCATTTTTTGACTTTTTCGTAAGGGGGGGGGGTGGTTACACATTTTTTCAAAATTTCAAAAACGGTCAAAAAATACTTTTGGGCCAATGAGCGCTGGGAAACGTTCCAAAATCACATCAGGACTCTCGGAACCACCCAAAGATGCCAAAAAAGTTGACTTTTGGAAAAAGTCATTTTTTGACTTTTTCGTAAGGGGGGGTGGTTACGCATTTTTTCAAAATTTCAAAAACGGTCAAAAAATACTTTTGGGCCAATGAGCGCCGGGAAACGTTCCAAAATCACATCAGGACTCTCGGCACCACCCAAAGAAGCCAAAAATGTTGACTGTTGGAAAAAGTCAATTTTTGACTTTTTCGTAAGGGGGGGTGGTTACGCATTTTTTCAAAATTTCAAAAACGGTCAAAAAATACTTTTGGGCCAAGGACCGCCGGGAAACGTTCCAAAATCACATCAGGACTCTCGGCACCACCCAAAGAAGCCAAAAAAGTTGACTTTTGGAAAAAGTCATTTTTTGACTTTTTTGTAAGGGGGGGTGGTTACGCATTTTTTCAAAATTTCAAAAACGGTCAAATAATACTTTTGGGCCAAAGAGCGCCGGGAAACGTTCCAAAATCACATCAGGACTCTCGGAACCACCCAAAGATGCCAAAAAAGTTGACTTTTGGAAAAAGTCAATTTTTGACTTTTTCGTAAGGGGGGGTGGTTACGCATTTTTTCGAAATTTCAAAAACGGTCAAAAAATACTTTTGGTCCAAAGAGCGCCGGGAAACATTCCAAAATCACATCAGGACTCTCGGCACCACCCAAAGATGCCAAAAAAGTTGACTTTTGGAAAAAGTCATTTTTTGACTTTTTCGTAAGGGGGGGTGGTTACGCATTTTTTCAAAATTTCAAAAACGGTGAAAAAATACTTTTGGGCCAAGGAGCGCCGGGAAACGTTCCAAAACCACATCAGGACTCTCGGCACCACCCAAATGTGCCAAAAAGTTGACTTTTGGAAAAAGTCAATTTTTGACTTTTTCGTAAGGGGGGGTGGTTACGCATTTTTTCAAAATTTCAAAAACGGTCAAAAAATACTTTTGGGCCAAAGAGCGCCGGGAAACGTTTCAAAACCACATCAGGACTCTCGGCACCACCCAAATGTCCCAAAAAAGTTGACTTTTGGAAAAAGTACATTTTGACTTTTTCGTAAGGAGGGGTGGTTACGCATTTTTTCAAAATTTAAAAAACGGTGAAAAAATACTTTTGGGCCAAGGAGCGCCGGGAAACGTTCCAAAACCACATCAGGACTCTCGGAACCACCCAAATGTGCCAAAAAAGTTGACTTTTGGAAAAAGTCCATTTTTGACTTTTTCGTAAGGGGGGGGTGGTTACGCATTTTTTCAAAATTTCAAAAACGGTCAAAAAATACTTTTGGGCCAAGGAGCGCCGGGAAACGTTCCAAAACCACATCAGGACTCTCGGAACCACCCAAATGTGCCATAAAAGTTGACTTTTGGAAAAAGTCCATTTTTGACTTTTTCGTAAGGGGGGGTGGTTACGCATTTTTTCAAAATTTCAAAAACGGTGAAAAAATACTTTTGGGCCAAGGAGCGCCGGGAAACGATCCAAAACCACATCAGGACTCTCGGAACCACCCAAATGTGCCAAAAAAGTTGACTTTTGGAAAAAGTCCATTTTTGACTTTTTCGGAAGGGGGGCGTGGTTACGCATTTTTTCAAAATTTCAAAAACGGTGAAAAAATAATTTTGGGCCAAGGAGCGCCGGGAAACGTTCCAAAACAACATCAGGACGCTCGGCACCACCCAAATGTGCCAAAAAAGTTGACTTTTGGAAAAAGTCAATTTTTGACTTTTTCTTAAGGGGGGGTGGTTACGCATTTTTTCGAAATTTCAAAAACGGTCAAAAAATACTTTTGGTCCAAAGAGCGCCGGGAAACATTCCAAAATCACATCAGGACTCTCGGCACCACCCAAAGATGCCAAAAAAGTTGACTTTTGGAAAAAGTCAATTTTTGACTTTTTCGTAAGGGGGGGTGGTTACGCATTTTTTCAAATTTTCAAAAACGGTCAAAAAATACTTTTGGTCCAAAGAGCGCCGGGAAACATTCCAAAACCACATCAGGACTCTCGGAACCACCCAAAGATGCCAAAAAAGTTGACTTTTGGAAAAAGTCATTTTTTGACTTTTTCGTAAGGGGGGGTGGTTACGCATTTTTTCAAATTTTCAAAAACGGTCAAAAAATACTTTTGGTCCAAAGAGCGCCGGGAAACATTCCAAAATCACATCAGGACTCTCGGAACCACCCAAAGATGCCAAAAAAGTTAACTTTTGGAAAAAGTCATTTTTTGACTTTTTCGTAAGGGGGGGTGGTTACGCATTTTTTCAAAATTTCAAAAACGGTCAAAAAATACTTTTGGGCCAAAGAGCACCGGGAATTTTTTCAAAACCACATCAGGACTCTCGGATCCACCCAAATGTGCCAAAAAAGTTGACTTTTGGAAAAAGTCATTTTTTGACTTTTTCGTAAGGGGGGGTGGTTACGCATTTTTTCAAATTTTCAAAAACGGTCAAAAAATACTTTTTGTCCAAAGAGCGCCGGGAAACATTCCAAAATCACATCAGGACTCTCGGAACAACCCAAAGATGCCAAAAAGTTGACTTTTGGAAAAAGTAAATTTTTGACTTTTTCGTAAGGGGGGGTGGTTACGCATTTTTTCAAAATATCACAAACGGTCAAAAAATACTTTTGGGCCAAAGAGCGCCGGGAAACGTTCCAAAATCACATCAGGACTCTCGGCACCACACAAAGATGCCAAAAAAGTTGACTTTTGGAAAAAGTCAATTTTTGACTTTTTCGTAAGGGGGGGTTGTTACGCATTTTTTCAAATTTTCAAAAACGGTCAAAAAATACTTTTGGTCCAAAGAGCGCCGGGAAACGTTCCAAAATCACATCAGGACTCTCGGAACCACCCAAAGATGCCAAAAAAGTTGACTTTTGGAAAAAGTCATTTTTTGACTTTTTCGTAAGGGGGGGTGGTTACGCATTTTTTCAAAATTTCAAAAACGGTCAAAAAATACTTTTGGGCCAAGGAGCGCCGGGAAACGTTCCAAAACCACATCAGGACTCTCGGCACCACCCAAATGTGCCAAAAAGTTGACTTTTGGAAAAAGTCAATTTTTGACTTTTTCGTAAGGGGGGGTGGTTACGCATTTTTTCAAAATTTCAAAAACGGTCAAAAAATACTTTTGGGCCAAAGAGCGCCGGGAAACGTTTCAAAACCACATCAGGACTCTCGGCACCACCCAAATGTGCCAAAAAGTTGACTTTTGGAAAAAGTACATTTTTGACTTTTTCGTAAGGAGGGGTGGTTACGCATTTTTTCAAAATTTAAAAAACGGTGAAAAAATACTTTTGGGCCAAGGAGCGCCGGGAAACGTTCCAAAACCACATCAGGACTCTCGGAACCACCCAAATGTGCCAAAAAAGTTGACTTTTGGAAAAAGTCCATTTTTGACTTTTTCGTAAGGGGGGGGTGGTTACGCATTTTTTCAAAATTTCAAAAACGGTCAAAAAATACTTTTGGGCCAAGGAGCGCCGGGAAACGTTCCAAAACCACATCAGGACTCTCGGAACCACCCAAATGTGCCATAAAAGTTGACTTTTGGAAAAAGTCCATTTTTGACTTTTTCGTAAGGGGGGGTGGTTACGCATTTTTTCAAAATTTCAAAAACGGTGAAAAAATACTTTTGGGCCAAGGAGCGCCGGGAAACGATCCAAAACCACATCAGGACTCTCGGCACCACCCAAATGTGCCAAAAAAGTTGACTTTTGGAAAAAGTACATTTTGACTTTTTCGTAAGGAGGGGTGGTTACGCATTTTTTCAAAATTTAAAAAACGGTGAAAAAATACTTTTGGGCCAAGGAGCGCCGGGAAACGTTCCAAAACCACATCAGGACTCTCGGAACCACCCAAATGTGCCAAAAAAGTTGACTTTTGGAAAAAGTCCATTTTTGACTTTTTCGTAAGGGGGGGGTGGTTACGCATTTTTTCAAAATTTCAAAAACGGTCAAAAAATACTTTTGGGCCAAGGAGCGCCGGGAAACGTTCCAAAACCACATCAGGACTCTCGGAACCACCCAAATGTGCAATAAAAGTTGACTTTTGGAAATAGTCCATTTTTGACTTTTTCGTAAGGGGGGGTGGTTACGCATTTTTTCAAAATTTCAAAAACGGTCAAAAAATACTTTTTGTCCAAAGAGCGCCGGGAAACATTCCAAAATCACATCAGGACTCTCGGAACAACCCAAAGATGCCAAAAAAGTTGACTTTTGGAAAAAGTAAATTTTTGACTTTTTCGTAAGGGGGGGTGGTTACGCATTTTTTCAAAATTTCAAAAACGGTGAAAAAATACTTTTGGGCCAAAGAGCGCCGGGAAACGTTCCAAAATCACATCAGGACTCTCGGATCCACCCAAAGATGCCAAAAAAGTTGACTTTTGGAAAAAGTAAATTTTTGACTTTTTCGTAAGGGGGGGTGGTTACGCATTTTTTCAAAATATCACAAACGGTCAAAAAATACTTTTGGGCCAAAGAGCGCCGGGAAACTTTTCAAAACCACATCAGGACTCTCGGATCCACCCAAATGTGCCAAAAAAGTTGACTTTTGGAAAAAGTAAATTTTTGACTTTTTCGTAAGGGGGGGGTGGTTACGCATTTTTTCAAAATTTCAAAAACGGTCAAAAAATACTTTTGGGCCAATGAGCGCCGGGAAACGTTCCAAAATCACATCAGGACTCTCGGCACCACCGAAAGAAGCCAAAAATGTTGACTGTTGGAAAAAGTCAATTTTTGACTTTTTCGTAAGGGGGGGTGGTTACGCATTTTTTCAAAATTTCAAAAACGGTCAAAAAATACTTTTGGGCCAAGGAGCGCCGGGAAACGTTCCAAAATCACATCAGGACTCTCGGAACCACCCAAAGATGCCAAAAAAGTTGACTTTTGGAAAAAGTCAATTTTTGACTTTTTCGTAAGGGGGGGTGGTTACGCATTTTTTCGAAATTTCTAAAACGGTCAAAAAATACTTTTGGTCCAAAGAGCGCCGGGAAACATTCCAAAATCACATCAGGACTCTCGGCACCACACAAAGATGCCAAAAAAGTTGACTTTTGGAAAAAGTCAATTTTTGACTTTTTCGTAAGGGGGGGTTGTTACGCATTTTTTCAAATTTTCAAAAACGGTTAAAAAATACTTTTGGTCCAAAGAGCGCCGGGAAACGTTCCAAAATCACATCAGGACTCTCGGAACCACCCAAAGATGCCAAAAAAGTTGACTTTTGGAAAAAGTCATTTTTTGACTTTTTCGTAAGGGGGGGTGGTTACGCATTTTTTCAAAATTTCAAAAACGGTCAAAAAATACTTTTGGGCCAAGGAGCGCCGGGAAACGTTCCAAAACCACATCAGGACTCTCGGCACCACCCAAATGTGCCAAAAAGTTGACTTTTGGAAAAAGTCAATTTTTGACTTTTTCGTAAGGGGGGGTGGTTACGCATTTTTTCAAAATATCACAAACGGTCAAAAAATACTTTTGGGCCAAAGAGCGCCGGGAAACTTTTCAAAACCACATCAGGACTCTCGGATCCACCCAAATGTGCCAAAAAAGTTGACTTTTGGAAAAAGTAAATTTTTGACTTTTTCGTAAGGGGGGGGTGGTTACGCATTTTTTCAAAATTTCAAAAACGGTCAAAAAATACTTTTGGGCCAATGAGCGCCGGGAAACGTTCCAAAATCACATCAGGACTCTCGGCACCACCGAAAGAAGCCAAAAATGTTGACTGTTGGAAAAAGTCAATTTTTGACTTTTTCGTAAGGGGGGGTGGTTACGCATTTTTTCAAAATTTCAAAAACGGTCAAAAAATACTTTTGGGCCAAGGAGCGCCGGGAAACGTTCCAAAATCACATCAGGACTCTCGGAACCACCCAAAGATGCCAAAAAAGTTGACTTTTGGAAAAAGTCAATTTTTGACTTTTTCGTAAGGGGGGGTGGTTACGCATTTTTTCGAAATTTCTAAAACGGTCAAAAAATACTTTTGGTCCAAAGAGCGCCGGGAAACATTCCAAAATCACATCAGGACTCTCGGCACCACACAAAGATGCCAAAAAAGTTGACTTTTGGAAAAAGTCAATTTTTGACTTTTTCGTAAGGGGGGGTTGTTACGCATTTTTTCAAATTTTCAAAAACGGTTAAAAAATACTTTTGGTCCAAAGAGCGCCGGGAAACGTTCCAAAATCACATCAGGACTCTCGGAACCACCCAAAGATGCCAAAAAAGTTGACTTTTGGAAAAAGTCATTTTTTGACTTTTTCGTAAGGGGGGGTGGTTACGCATTTTTTCAAAATTTCAAAAACGGTCAAAAAATACTTTTGGGCCAAGGAGCGCCGGGAAACGTTCCAAAACCACATCAGGACTCTCGGCACCACCCAAATGTGCCAAAAAGTTGACTTTTGGAAAAAGTCAATTTTTGACTTTTTCGTAAGGGGGGGTGGTTACGCATTTTTTCAAAATTTCAAAAACGGTCAAAAAATACTTTTGGGCCAAAGAGCGCCGGGAAACGTTTCAAAACCACATCAGGACTCTCGGCACCACCCAAATGTGCCAAAAAGTTGACTTTTGGAAAAAGTACATTTTTGACTTTTTCGTAAGGAGGGGTGGTTACGCATTTTTTCAAAATTTAAAAAACGGTGAAAAAATACTTTTGGGCCAAGGAGCGCCGGGAAACGTTCCAAAACCACATCAGGACTCTCGGAACCACCCAAATGTGCCAAAAAAGTTGACTTTTGGAAAAAGTCCATTTTTGACTTTTTCGTAAGGGGGGGTGGTTACGCATTTTTTCAAAATTTCAAAAACGGTCAAAAAATACTTTTGGGCCAAGGAGCGCCGGGAAACGTTCCAAAACCACATCAGGACTCTCGGAACCACCCAAATGTGCCATAAAAGTTGACTTTTGGAAAAAGTCCATTTTTGACTTTTTCGTAAGGGGGGGTGGTTACGCATTTTTTCAAAATTTCAAAAACGGTGAAAAAATACTTTTGGGCCAAGGAGCGCCGGGAAACGATCCAAAACCACATCAGGACTCTCGGAACCACCCAAAGATGCCAAAAAAGTTGACTTTTGGAAAAAGTCATTTTTTGACTTTTTCGTAAGGGGGGGGGGGTGGTTACACATTTTTTCAAAATTTCAAAAACGGTCAAAAAATACTTTTGGGCCAATGAGCGCTGGGAAACGTTCCAAAATCACATCAGGACTCTCGGAACCACCCAAAGATGCCAAAAAAGTTGACTTTTGGAAAAAGTCATTTTTTGACTTTTTCGTAAGGGGGGGTGGTTACGCATTTTTTCAAAATTTCAAAAACGGTCAAAAAATACTTTTGGGCCAATGAGCGCCGGGAAACGTTCCAAAATCACATCAGGACTCTCGGCACCACCCAAAGAAGCCAAAAATGTTGACTGTTGGAAAAAGTCAATTTTTGACTTTTTCGTAAGGGGGGGTGGTTACGCATTTTTTCAAAATTTCAAAAACGGTCAAAAAATACTTTTGGGCCAAGGAGCGCCGGGAAACGTTCCAAAATCACATCAGGACTCTCGGCACCACCCAAAGAAGCCAAAAAAGTTGACTTTTGGAAAAAGTCATTTTTTGACTTTTTTGTAAGGGGGGGTGGTTACGCATTTTTTCAAAATTTCAAAAACGGTCAAATAATACTTTTGGGCCAAAGAGCGCCGGGAAACGTTCCAAAATCACATCAGGACTCTCGGAACCACCCAAAGATGCCAAAAAAGTTGACTTTTGGAAAAAGTCAATTTTTGACTTTTTCGTAAGGGGGGGTGGTTACGCATTTTTTCGAAATTTCAAAAACGGTCAAAAAATACTTTTGGTCCAAAGAGCGCCGGGAAACATTCCAAAATCACATCAGGACTCTCGGCACCACCCAAAGATGCCAAAAAAGTTGACTTTTGGAAAAAGTCATTTTTTGACTTTTTCGTAAGGGGGGGTGGTTACGCATTTTTTCAAAATTTCAAAAACGGTGAAAAAATACTTTTGGGCCAAGGAGCGCCGGGAAACGTTCCAAAACCACATCAGGACTCTCGGCACCACCCAAATGTGCCAAAAAGTTGACTTTTGGAAAAAGTCAATTTTTGACTTTTTCGTAAGGGGGGGTGGTTACGCATTTTTTCAAAATTTCAAAAACGGTGAAAAAATACTTTTGGGCCAAGGAGCGCCGGGAAACGTTCCAAAACCACATCAGGACTCTCGGAACCACCCAAATGTGCCAAAAAAGTTGACTTTTGGAAAAAGTCCATTTTTGACTTTTTCGTAAGGGGGGGGTGGTTACGCATTTTTTCAAAATTTCAAAAACGGTCAAAAAATACTTTTGGGCCAAGGAGCGCCGGGAAACGTTCCAAAACCACATCAGGACTCTCGGAACCACCCAAATGTGCCATAAAAGTTGACTTTTGGAAAAAGTCCATTTTTGACTTTTTCGTAAGGGGGGGTGGTTACGCATTTTTTCAAAATTTCAAAAACGGTGAAAAAATACTTTTGGGCCAAGGAGCGCCGGGAAACGATCCAAAACCACATCAGGACTCTCGGAACCACCCAAATGTGCCAAAAAAGTTGACTTTTGGAAAAAGTCCATTTTTGACTTTTTCGGAAGGGGGGCGTGGTTACGCATTTTTTCAAAATTTCAAAAACGGTGAAAAAATAATTTTGGGCCAAGGAGCGCCGGGAAACGTTCCAAAACAACATCAGGACGCTCGGCACCACCCAAATGTGCCAAAAAAGTTGACTTTTGGAAAAAGTCAATTTTTGACTTTTTCTTAAGGGGGGGTGGTTACGCATTTTTTCGAAATTTCAAAAACGGTCAAAAAATACTTTTGGTCCAAAGAGCGCCGGGAAACATTCCAAAATCACATCAGGACTCTCGGCACCACCCAAAGATGCCAAAAAAGTTGACTTTTGGAAAAAGTCAATTTTTGACTTTTTCGTAAGGGGGGGTGGTTACGCATTTTTTCAAATTTTCAAAAACGGTCAAAAAATACTTTTGGTCCAAAGAGCGCCGGGAAACATTCCAAAACCACATCAGGACTCTCGGAACCACCCAAAGATGCCAAAAAAGTTGACTTTTGGAAAAAGTCATTTTTTGACTTTTTCGTAAGGGGGGGTGGTTACGCATTTTTTCAAATTTTCAAAAACGGTCAAAAAATACTTTTGGTCCAAAGAGCGCCGGGAAACATTCCAAAATCACATCAGGACTCTCGGAACCACCCAAAGATGCCAAAAAAGTTAACTTTTGGAAAAAGTCATTTTTTGACTTTTTCGTAAGGGGGGGTGGTTACGCATTTTTTCAAAATTTCAAAAACGGTCAAAAAATACTTTTGGGCCAAAGAGCACCGGGAATTTTTTCAAAACCACATCAGGACTCTCGGATCCACCCAAATGTGCCAAAAAAGTTGACTTTTGGAAAAAGTCATTTTTTGACTTTTTCGTAAGGGGGGGTGGTTACGCATTTTTTCAAATTTTCAAAAACGGTCAAAAAATACTTTTTGTCCAAAGAGCGCCGGGAAACATTCCAAAATCACATCAGGACTCTCGGAACAACCCAAAGATGCCAAAAAGTTGACTTTTGGAAAAAGTAAATTTTTGACTTTTTCGTAAGGGGGGGTGGTTACGCATTTTTTCAAAATATCACAAACGGTCAAAAAATACTTTTGGGCCAAAGAGCGCCGGGAAACGTTCCAAAATCACATCAGGACTCTCGGCACCACACAAAGATGCCAAAAAAGTTGACTTTTGGAAAAAGTCAATTTTTGACTTTTTCGTAAGGGGGGGTTGTTACGCATTTTTTCAAATTTTCAAAAACGGTCAAAAAATACTTTTGGTCCAAAGAGCGCCGGGAAACGTTCCAAAATCACATCAGGACTCTCGGAACCACCCAAAGATGCCAAAAAAGTTGACTTTTGGAAAAAGTCATTTTTTGACTTTTTCGTAAGGGGGGGTGGTTACGCATTTTTTCAAAATTTCAAAAACGGTCAAAAAATACTTTTGGGCCAAGGAGCGCCGGGAAACGTTCCAAAACCACATCAGGACTCTCGGCACCACCCAAATGTGCCAAAAAGTTGACTTTTGGAAAAAGTCAATTTTTGACTTTTTCGTAAGGGGGGGTGGTTACGCATTTTTTCAAAATTTCAAAAACGGTCAAAAAATACTTTTGGGCCAAAGAGCGCCGGGAAACGTTTCAAAACCACATCAGGACTCTCGGCACCACCCAAATGTGCCAAAAAGTTGACTTTTGGAAAAAGTACATTTTTGACTTTTTCGTAAGGAGGGGTGGTTACGCATTTTTTCAAAATTTAAAAAACGGTGAAAAAATACTTTTGGGCCAAGGAGCGCCGGGAAACGTTCCAAAACCACATCAGGACTCTCGGAACCACCCAAATGTGCCAAAAAAGTTGACTTTTGGAAAAAGTCCATTTTTGACTTTTTCGTAAGGGGGGGGTGGTTACGCATTTTTTCAAAATTTCAAAAACGGTCAAAAAATACTTTTGGGCCAAGGAGCGCCGGGAAACGTTCCAAAACCACATCAGGACTCTCGGAACCACCCAAATGTGCCATAAAAGTTGACTTTTGGAAAAAGTCCATTTTTGACTTTTTCGTAAGGGGGGGTGGTTACGCATTTTTTCAAAATTTCAAAAACGGTGAAAAAATACTTTTGGGCCAAGGAGCGCCGGGAAACGATCCAAAACCACATCAGGACTCTCGGAACCACCCAAAGATGCCAAAAAAGTTGACTTTTGGAAAAAGTCATTTTTTGACTTTTTCGTAAGGGGGGGGGGGTGGTTACGCATTTTTTCAAAATTTCAAAAACGGTCAAAAAATACTTTTGGGCCAATGAGCGCTGGGAAACGTTCCAAAATCACATCAGGACTCTCGGCACCACCCAAAGAAGCCAAAAATGTTGACTGTTGGAAAAAGTCAATTTTTGACTTTTTCGTAAGGGGGGGTGGTTACTCATTTTTTCAAAGTTTCAAAAACGGTCAAAAAATACTTTTGGGCCAAGGAGCGCCGGGAAACGTTACAAAACAACATCAGTACTCTCGGCACCACCCAAATGTGCCAAAAAAGTTGACTTTTGGAAAAAGTCATTTTTTTGACCTTTTCGTAAGGGGGGGTGGTTACTCATTTTTTCAAAATTTCAAAAACGGTCAAAAAATACATTTGGGCCAATGAGCGCCGGGAAATATTCCAAAATCACATCAGGACTCTCGGCACCACCCAAAGAAGCCAAAAATGTTGACTTTTGGAAAAAGTCATTTTTTGACTTTTTCGTAAGGGGGGGTGGTTACGCATTTTTTCAAAATTTAAAAAACGGTCAAAAAATACTTTTGGGCCAAAGAGCGCCGGGAAACATTCCAAAATCACATCAGGACTCTCGGCACCACCCAAAGAAGCCAAAAATGTTGACTTTTGGAAAAAGTCAATTTTTGACTTTTTCGTAAGGGGGGGTGGTTACGCATTTTTTCAAAATTTAAAAAACGGTCAAAAATACTTTTGGGCCAAAGAGCGCCGGGAAACATTCCAAAATCACATCAGGACTCTCGGAACCACCCAAAGATATAAAAAAAGTTGACATTTGGAAAAAGTCAATTTTTGACTTTTTCGTAAGGGGGGGTGGTTACGCATTTTTTCAAAATTTCAAAAACGGTCAAAAAATACTTTTGGGCCAAGGAGCGCCGGGAAACGTTTCAAAACCACATCAGGACTCTCGGCACCACCCAAATGTGCCAAAAAAGTTGACTTTTGGAAAAAGTACATTTTTGACTTTTTCGTAAGGGGGGGTGGTTACGCATTTTTTCAAAATTTCAAAAACGGTGAAAAAATACTTTTGGGCCAAGGAGCGCCGGGAAACGTTCCAAAACCACATCAGGACTCTCGGAACAACCCAAATGTGCCAAAAAAGTTGACTTTTGGAAAAAGTCCATTTTTGACTTTTTCGTAAGGGGGGGTGGTTACGCATTTTTTCAAAATTTAAAAAACGGTGAAAAAATACTTTTGGGCCAAGGAGCGCCGGGAAACGTTCCAAAACCACATCAGGACTCTCGGAACCACCCAAATGTGCCAAAAAAGTTGACTTTTGGAAAAAGCCCATTTTTGACTTTTTCGTAAGGGGGGGTGGTTACGCATTTTTTCAAAATTTCAAAAACGGTCAAAAAATACTTTTGGGCCAAGGAGCGCCGTGAAACGTTCCAAAACCACATCAGGACTCTCGGAACCACCCAAATGTGCCATAAAAGTTGACTTTTGGAAAAAGTCCATTTTTGACTTTTTCGTAAGGGGGGGTGGTTACGCATTTTTTCAAAATTTCAAAAACGGTCAAATAATACTTTTGGGCCAAAGAGCGCCGGGAAACATTCCAAAATCACATCAGGACTCTCGGAACAACCCAAAGATGCCAAAAAAGTTGACTTTTGGAAAAAGTCATTTTTTGACTTTTTCGTAAGGGGGGGTGGTTACGCATTTTTTCAAAATTTCAAAAACGGTGAAAAAATACTTTTGGGCCAAAGAGCGCCGGGAAACGTTCCAAAATCACATCAGGACTCTCGGAACCACCCAAAGATGCCAAAAAAGTTGACTTTTGGAAAAAGTACATTTTTGACTTTTTCGTAAGGGGGGGTGGTTACACATTTTTTCAAAATTTCAAAAACGGTGAAAAAATACTTTTGGGCCAAGGAGCGCCGGGAAACGTTCCAAAACCACATCAGGACTCTCGGAACAACCCAAATGTGCCAAAAAAGTTGACTTTTGGAAAAAGTCCATTTTTGACTTTTTCGTAAGGGGGGGGTGGTTACGCATTTTTTCAAAATTTAAAAAACGGTGAAAAAATACTTTTGGGCCAAGGAGCGCCGGGAAACGTTCCAAAACCACAT